>NC_136070.1:1165037342-1165637342 GCF_964261635.1 Lissotriton helveticus | reverse complement strand
ACTGGCATTGCAGGAATTTTGCGTGCTCATGCGGGCTTTTGGGGTCCCGCTTGCGCCTGGGAAGACGGTGGGCCCGACCACCTGCTTGGAATTTCTGGGCATCGAGATTGACTCAATGGAGAGATGTTTTAGACTACCTAAGGACAAGGTGTGCAAATTCAAGACATCGCTACAGTTATGCCTCCGGAAGGAGAAGGTCACTTTGCAGCAATTACAGGAGGTGGTAGGGCAACTGAATTTCGCACTAAGAATCATCCCAATGGCTCGCCCCTTCTCTCGCTCCATCGCGCACGCGATGAAGGGGCTGAGGGAAAAGCACCACCGCACGCGCCTATCGTCTGAAATTCGCCAGGATATGCTTATTTGGATGGCATTCCTGGAGGATTTTAACGGTAGGGTGGTCTGGCCCGACCCGCTCACGACATCAGCGGAGTTGGGACTATGGACTGATGCGGCCGGTAGTGTGGGCTTTGGTGCCATCCTAGGGAATAGGTGGGTCGCTCAACAATGGCCAGAAGAATGGAACACATGGGGTTTGCTCAGCAACATTGGCTTCCTGGAACTTTTTCCAATATGGGTGGCACTGATGGTTTGGCCCGAACACCTATGTAACCAATCAGTGGTGTTTTGGTCAGATAACATGACAGTGGTGGAATGTATCAATCAGCAGGGGGCGCGGTGTCCTTTCATACTTCGTCTGATCAAAGAAATTGTTCTGCGGTGCCTTAAACTGAATGCTAATTTTAGAGCCAAACATGTCCCTGGTGTTTTAAACAATGCTGCTGACTCCCTTTCTCGCTTCAAAATGCAGGTTTTCAGGGAACATCTCCCCACAGCAGACCCCTCGCCAGCACACTTCCCAGCAGTACTTTGGCAGATTGGTGCCCCAGATTACAAGACCTCGTGGTCGCTAGCCTAGCCCCCAGGACCAAGACGGCGTACGAAGGGGCGTTTCTGTCTTATTGTTCTTTCTTGGGGCCACAGTGGGAAGTGCTTTGGGCGAAGGAGGATGGGTTTGCAGCCTATTTAGAATGGATGCACAAAGAGGGGCGCTCAGTGGCAGCGGCAACCAGACATAGGGCAGCAGTGTCATTCTTCGCTCAAGCTAGGGGCTTCCGGGATCCCACTAATACCTTTATGATACGCAAGGCTTTAAGGGGATGGCGCCGTATTCAGGGACACCAGAAGGATAAGAGGAAGCCCATGGGGTTGGCCCGGCTAACAGCCTTACTGGGCATGCTGGAGATTGTTTGTGACTCGGAGTGGGAAGTGCTTCTTTTTAGGGCGGCATTCTCCCTGGCATTTTATGGGGCACTGAGAATTAGTGAACTTGTGGCAGGATCCAAGTCTGACATACTAGGTGGCTTGCAGAAGGCTGGGGTGACGATAAGGGGTGACACCATGTGGGTGATTATCCAGAAATCAAAGACCGATCAAGAAGCTAGGGGTCACACCATAGTTCTGCAACGGGCCCCCGCCAACCCGTGCTGCCCGGTGAGGCACGTAGAATCACTCATGGGACTATTGGTCGGTTCAGCAGGCAGGGCGTTGCTCTGTCACGCCGACGGGAGCCCCTTGACCAGGTATCAATTCAGGAGAGTGTTCGAAATAGGGGTTACAAAAGCGGGTCTTGATCCTAGAGATTTTGGATCTCATTCCTTCAGGATTGGGGCAGCAACTGAGGCGGTGGCGGGGGGCCTCCCAGTGGAAAGAGTGAAGACAATTGGGAGGTGGTCGTCAGACTGCTATAAACGTTATGTTCGGATTGACATGCTATGATTACTTGTCACTCACGCTTGGTCTCTTTCCGCTCTCTTACAGTTTCTCAGACCTGTTACGCAGGGGAGGAATTTGTCGTCGGGCACCGCCAATATTCATCGGCACGGAGCGGCGAACAGGAAACAACAAAGAACAATGTCTGGATTGTCGGTCATTCATATGTGAAGCGAGCGGAATGTGTCTTCCTGTCAGGTGACAAGAAGGAAAGGGCGGCACAACTAGGGTTGAATATCACGTTCTTTGGCAGAGGAGGGTTGTGTCTTCACGAGTTTAGGGGATTCTTCCAAGGGCTGTTAGCACGCCAGCGGGCTCCACCGTCAGTGGTGATACTTCACCTTGGGGAGAACGATTTGGCAACACTGGGCAGGCGCATCTTGATTGAGGAGATTATCTCAACAGCGGGTTGGATAGCTAGGACCTGCCCCGGGTGCACACTAGTATGGTCACAACTAATACCTCGACTTCAGTGGCGGGGGGGTCATTCGGTCAGGGCGTTGAATCACTCGGTAAAGAGGATCAACACACGGTTGGATAGGTTGTTTCGAACCCCCGTGTTACAGTCAATACCTCATGGGTGCATCTGGGGTCACAAGTATTACTTGAAGGACGGGGTTCATTTGACAGAAGAGGGTAATGTCCTATGGTCTGACAATATCTGGGCTTGGCTAGAGGGCTGGGATAGGAGGAGTGTGTCCTTAGGCAGGGGCTAGAGGGGGAGGCCAGATCGTCGGTTAACAATACTGGCCTGTGGCGGTAAGGTCATTATCGGTGAGCACATATTTGAGGTCTGAGGGGGCGGGCATCATCCTATGGAGGTTCCCGCCCGGGGGGAGGGGCCTGCGGGCCACTCCCAGTACTCCAGGGGCAAGGTAATATGCAAAGGAGCGCGGGTAGGAGTAGTTCACGCTTTCCTTAGGCTGGTAGCCACCCCGCGCGCGTGGACTCATGACGCCACCGGCGCAGAGTAAGGGCCCTCCTTTAGTGGGTAAATGGAGTTTAAGGCGTAGACCGGGCAACTCCCGGGGTAACACTGCGCATGCGCACTTCTAAGGGGGAGGCGCAGCTTGTAGGACCTGACACCGGTAGTGACCCTGCCATATGGCCAGAAATGTACAAAAATCAAGTGTAGGATGTTTAGTTTAAGCTAGGAACAACTTGTATTAGAGTTTTGTTAAGGTCAGGCTCTCAAACTTGTTGATAACAATTGTATAACTGAATGTCCTGCTGATTTTTGTATTCATTGTTGACTATGCAATTAAAACCTTTTTTAATTTCATACTTTAATAAATACGGCCGGGCGACTAGCGCCCGCCTTCCAAAAAGTAAAACACGTCTCGTGTCCACGTTCCTGGGTGTTGGGTGCCGGATCGGGGGGGAGGCGGCAGCTAGTCGCTGACCATGTGAAAAGGGGGGGCCCTCGGCCCCCCCGCACGCATGGCGGCGCGGCGACCGTCTCACCCCCTTTCTCCTCGGGTCCTTCGACGGAAGGGGCGTGCCCTGGGGGCGCGGCCCACCGCCGATTGGCCGGCGCCCCTCCTGACCCGGATTCAATGGAGTGGTTCCGGGTCGGGGGGGGCGGGCAATAGGAGGGGCCACCCGGCCCCTCGGGAATAAGAGGTAGGGAGCGCCCAGGAGACCCCCTTGTCCCTGGACGCTCCCTCGCTGAACGTTGTGCCCCGCGTTCGGGGCTTCTTTGTTTCCCACCCACCATCCCTTGGTACAAAGTTTAAGCAGCGATATGTCCGGTTTAATGGTAAGTTTCAAAAGGTATGGACCGCGGGAGAGAGTAGGCTGTTGTTGTATTTTGTGATCTGTTATTAGGACTTTTTTCCCTTTGTAGAAAAGTGATGTGTGAAGTGAACTGTATTTGAAGATATGTGTCTTTAGGCCTTTTTTCCCTTAGTAGCTATACGTTGATATTGTGATTTTGAGTAACATGAGTGAACCGAATTGTAATTTTATGCCATGTGTCGTTAGGCCTTTTTCCCCTTTAGCTATGCGTGGATACTGTTATTTATTAGCCAGTGTAGTTGTCCTTTAGAATTTTTTCCATAGGTCGTCGTATTTATTAGGTATGGGGCATGCGGTAAGGTCATTATCGGTGAGCACATATTTGAGGTCTGAGGGGGCGGGCATCATCCTATGGAGGTTCCCGCCCGGGGGGAGGGGCCTGCGGGCCACTCCCAGTACTCCAGGGGCAAGGTAATATGCAAAGGAGCGCGGGTAGGAGTAGTTCACGCTTTCCTTAGGCTGGTAGCCACCCCGCGCGCGTGGACTCATGACGCCACCGGCGCAGAGTAAGGGCCCTCCTTTAGTGGGTAAATGGAGTTTAAGGCGTAGACCGGGCAACTCCCGGGGTAACACTGCGCATGCGCACTTCTAAGGGGGAGGCGCAGCTTGTAGGACCTGACACCGGTAGTGACCCTGCCATATGGCCAGAAATGTACAAAAATCAAGTGTAGGATGTTTAGTTTAAGCTAGGAACAACTTGTATTAGAGTTTTGTTAAGGTCAGGCTCTCAAACTTGTTGATAACAATTGTATAACTGAATGTCCTGCTGATTTTTGTATTCATTGTTGACTATGCAATTAAAACCTTTTTTAATTTCATACTTTAATAAATACGGCCGGGCGACTAGCGCCCGCCTTCCAAAAAGTAAAACACGTCTCGTGTCCACGTTCCTGGGTGTTGGGTGCCGGATCGGGGGGGAGGCGGCAGCTAGTCGCTGACCATGTTAAATTCCTTTCTTTCAATATCGTGTTTTACTGGTGCTGGACACCCCACAAGATTCACTGAGTGCATATATTACCTCACTCGAAATGCTGGGGTTGTGGTTCTGGCAGATGAGTCCTATCACACATTCTGTGGCACGGTACGTCACTTGAAAGATGGGGGATTCAATTTGGGCAGAAGTAGCAACAGTTAATGGCGCTCAGTCCACTACATCAGTGGTTCCCAAACTTTTGACTCCTGAGGACCCCCATTGAGTCACCACTGGAAGCCGGGGACCCCCAAGCAATTTGTATGAGTTAAATTTCAAATATTAAAACAGAAATTCGAAAAAAATACACACGTGTGCACACAAAACAAATACTCAAAGTACTTAGGGGCAGATTTAGAATAAGTGACGCATCCATGCATATCCGCAGGGATGCGCCACTTATTGTGCACCATGCTTCCGCCACCATTGATGCGCCGCATTTACAATGCTGCGCCTCATAGGGGAAAAAAGCACAGATGCATGACGCATCTGTGCCGTAAAGGTGGCGCATTGCTGGAGTTGCGTCGCAAGTGCGACACAGCTCCAGCAATGCTCTGGGGGGCCGACTCCGGTTAATGCTGCGTCAATCCTTACGCCTGCTTCAAGCAGGCGCAGGGTTTTGACGCAGCATGGATCCCAAAGTGACTGAGTGAAATCTTGTAGATTTCACTCCACTCAGCCACTTTTAGGAGGCGTTCCTGCGCCGGAACGCCTCCTTCTGGCGCAGGGCTTTACAACGTGGTGCATCTCCCAGATGCGTCACGTTGTAAATACCCTGCACCATGGCGCATCTTTTGCGCCACCGCTGCATCACAAAAGGGGCGCAACGGCAGCGTAACAGAGGCACAAGGGGCTTGTAAGTCTGCTCCTAAGGATTTTGGGGCCAGATGTACGACCATTTCATTTAGCGCCTCGCAATTGGCGACACATTGCGAGTGGCAAATTGCGAGTCGCTAAACGAAATGTACAACAGTGTGTTTAACACTGTTTCGTATTCCCAATGGGGTCGCAAATTGCGACGTTCATTATTATTAATGAGCCTCTCGCAATTTGCGAGCCTATTGGGAATGCCAGCCCTCCTAGGTATGGTGCCTGCTGGGCTCTGCAGGCCACCATGTCTGGGACTGCTTTTAAATAAAGCAGAAAATTAAACGTTTTCGTTTCATTTTCTAAGGGCAGGCAGAGGTCCCTGGGACCACTGCCTGCCGTTAAAAAATATTTTTGCATGCATTTGCAAAGGCGAATGCATTACCATCTACTTAAAGTAAATGGTAATTGCGAGTGTTTTGCGACCGCAAAACATTTGTACATGGTTTTAAGACTCGCTATTTGGAAGGGAATGCCCCTTCCAAATAGCAAGTTTCAAAACCTATTTAGCGAGTCGCAAACAAATTGCGTCTCGCGAAATAGGCAATGTACATGGCCCAATACGTTTTTGCATGTGAAAGCGGGTTCACGAACCCGTTCACGCATATAAAAATGGATCGTACATCTGGCCCTTAGTAGTTTAAATTGAAGTAATAGCCCCTCTGTCACATGTTTTTGCATTTGTTTTATAGCATCTCTCATACCATTGTAGGATGTCAGAGGACTTTACATCACACACATATAGAGACATTGAATGGTACATGTAAATCAGTGTGTATATAAAATGTTTAAAGAGTGCTTGGTCTGGAAAAGCACAAACTCAGGATTCAGAACATAACACAGTGGCTAGCACTGACTTTAACATTAAAAATGTATTTCCACCCAAATAAATCTTTTTAGCAGCATCAGGATAATGAATAACTGGTTAAAAACAAAAGTTACTAACTGGTACCATGCAGTTTGCAAGCTGCTCTTTGATGACAGTTTATAGGTCCCTCTGCTACATAACGATTGTCACTTATGAAGTGCACAGTAACAAAAAAATCTCTGTGACAAAAGCAGTAACCACGAACCTATGCACATAAAATGCTGCTTTTTAAAATGCATGTTACATGTTCTTTGCAGTAGGCACATTAACTCTCTGTGCTACATTAGTTAGGACAAAGCTGCCACTAAACAAAACTCTCCTCATGCTCCAGCAGGTACATTAATTACTGGCTTTATCATGACACTTTTATTGTTCCTGGAAAGCTGCTAATTACACAAGAAACTTTTCTGTGCTTTTAAAACTGTTCCCTGCGGACCCCCTGGGAATGTGTCACGGACCCCTGGGGGTCCGCGGACCACAGTTTGGGAAACACTGCACTACATGATAGTAGTGCCTTGATAGGAATGACAAAATCATAGAAGTATATAGATTACAACGTCACTCGCTGGCCTGCTGGCATTAAAGATTTCTGTACAACAAAGGAATGTTTGAGGCTCTGGTACGGGACTTTGCAAAACTTCAAAGAGTTTCTTGGCAGAAGAGGGCCTGTTGGAGAACTGCTAGCCTTTGCGCAGCTGAGTCCCTGCGCGTTTTGATCTGGAGTGTCAAAGTTTACATCACATTTTCAGGTGGGGGCACATTGGGTAATGTTGCCAAAATTGAACCAGTTGACTTGTCCGTGCAAAATCCTGTTTTTACAGAATCACTACTAAAACTGTCACATGGGTGAGGGCTTCACTAGAATTCTTCCAATGTATTCAGAAGCATGTGAGATGCCATACCTCACTTTTACTTAAAGTGGTAGCAAGAACACCTGCAAACTGCCCGGTGTTATTTTAATCTATTTGTCTTGCTCGCTCGCTTGGAGTCTTAAGTTTTTTAATGCTTTCAGTTCAGTTTCCAATAATCCAGCAAAGACACACCGTTTCTTTATCAAGAGCATGGAGTATACGTATATCACATTGTTGCTGTTTATTCAAATGTCACTGGAACTGGTTTCCCGTTAGTGACTACTCGTTGCTAAGGGAACAGCCCAGCCTATCCCGAGCCTGTGTTTGATCTTATGGATTCAAGGGCACATCTCGAAGTTGGTGCTGAGGAGGAAGTTTGATGCCGCGCGCAGCTCAGCTCCCAGCCGGCGCGAGCGCAGCACCATGCAGGGCTCGCCCAGGCGCCTCTCGGCTGTGCACGCCCTGAACTCCTTCATGCAGGGCAGGAGGCACTCGGCCACGGAGACCGTGCACCGAGTGCTGCAGAGACGGCGGAGCTCGGTCATCGAGGAGCTCTCGTCTTCCACGCACAGGGTGATGGTGGCCGTGGCGTCCGTGGACAACATGGAGATGCCCACCAGCCTCAAAGAGTCCAAAAGTAACGTGTTGTTTTATTTGTATTTACTAGCGCTTAGGTGCCACTGATTCAGACACCAGGCACTCATTTAAGACTCCTATCAAGGTGGTTTGATGGAAACTCCATTCCGTTGCAGGAGTATGATACTTGTCGTTGTTGTATTGCAGGAAGTTCGAGGCGCCCGACTTCGAAGTACACCAAAGTGGGCGAGCGCTTGCGGCATGTGATCCCGGGGCACATGCAGTGCTCCATGACGTGCGGAGGCCGCGCGTGCAAGTACGAGAACCCGGCCCGGTGGAGCGACGCGGAGCAAGCCGTGAAGGGGCTCTACTCCTCATGGTAAGGGCGCATCACACAGAGATGTACCTGGTATGTCGACCCGGCCTTACAAAACACACCTGGTGCAAAGTAAGACTTCGCATAGTGACAGCCGTTGTGACGAAAGGAGTTTTTTTATTTTATGCTGTTTTGACATTGTTATAGTTGAAAAGAAGTGCAGTTGATATATTTCCAGTTTCTTAAAAATGTGTACGTTACCGAAAGGAATATTCGCTTTTAAAGTTTCTTTACACTGCGCCTTATTGTTATAAACTCCTCATCATTGTATGCTCTTCCCAAATCTTGAAGTATATGTGCCATAAACACAATAGTGATTCACTCAGACGCGGTAAAAGGAGCAGACAGACAGCCTCCAAGTACATTCGAAGTTTTGCCTGCAGGCGTGCACCCTCAAAGTTTTATGGCCCATAGTTCACATGTGAGCATTCTGTCTGGATTTTTGTCCTACAAAGTCTTTCACTGAAAGAAACTGTTTATTAATTAATTTTATTACTGCACACATCAGCGTGCGCCGAGCCAGAAAGACACCAGAGCACATTATATTTAAAAGCTGTGTCACATTAGTTGTCAGAAGAATATGATAGCGACAGATACGAAATGCTGGCAATCATAAATGTGGGTTCTTACAAATTGTATAGTATCATTCCATAGCATTTTAAGGATGTAAACATCCTAAAACTGTGCCGCCCCAAATTCTCTGGATTTTCTTTTCTCGTTCCCAATAAGGATCTTTGACCCGCTCACGCTATTTTTTTGTTTCCTGGTGCCCCCCACCCCTCCCCAATCATCCCTGTCCCTCTCCTCGCACCAGTGCCATTTTGTCCTTTTTTTTTGTTCCAACATGGTGGAAGACTACTTCAGAATAGTAAGATAAAAATAATAAAAAATAAATTGCGCAGTTGCAGAAAAAGGCAAGTGTGAGTTAGTAGTGCTTTGCAGCTACTGCCAGGCGCTTAGCAAACCAGCTATTTCTCTAATATCCTTAAAGGTGGAAGACCTGTTGGGTTTAGCAATACTTTTTAAATACAGCTGATTCTGCACAATTTTCACTCCAGGTTTTAAAAAACGGACACTTTTCTGTTGCTATGATTGTAGAAAACAACTGTTCAGTATTCCTACCTTTTGTTCACACTAGGTACATTGGAAGAATAAAGCTGTTGTTAAGACAGTCGTTTTTACAACGTCCTAAATCTACATCTGTGTCAGGCAATGCCGATATAAGATGTTTTTTCAGTCCTAGGTTAGGTGATACCTGCCTTTGCCTCGTATCCCCTCGTCCTGGTGGTTATAATAGTGCATCTGACACCTGGACCGTACACAGACATGCATTTATTCCTGGCCTGGCCATGCTCTGTCTCCTCCAGGGGTGCGACCATCAATAGTGTATGTCTCACCTGGACCGTACATAGACATGCATTAATTCCTGCTCCAGGCCATGCTCTCTCTTCTCCAGGGGTGTGGCCATCAATAGTGCATGTCACTACCTGGAATGTACACATAGACATGCATTCATTCCTGCCTCTGGCTCTCTCTCCTCCAGGAGTGTGGCCATCAATAGTGCATGTCGCTCCTGGACTTCACACAAAGACATGCATTAATTCCTGCCTCTGGCTCTCTCTCCTCCAGGAGTGTGGCCATCAATAGTGCATGTCGCTCCTGGACTTCACACAAAGACATGCATTAATTCCTGCCTCTGGCTCTCTCTCCTCCAGGAGTGTGGCCATCAATAGTGTATGTCTCACCTGGACCGTACACAGACACGCATTAATTCCTGCCTTTGGCTCTCTCTCCTCCAGGAGTGTGGCCATCAATAGTGCATGTCGCTCCTGGACTTCACACAAAGACATGCATTAATTCCTGCCTCTGGCTCTCTCTCCTCCAGGAATGTGGCCATCAATAGTGCATGTCGCTCCTGGACTTCACACAAAGACATGCATTAATTCCTGCCTCTGGCTCTCTCTCCTCCAGGAGTGTGGCCATCAATAGTGCATGTCGCTCCTGGACTTCACACAAAGACATGCATTAATTCCTGCCTCTGGCTCTCTCTCCTCCAGGAGTGTGGCCATCAATAGTGTATGTCTCACCTGGACCGTACACAGACACGCATTAATTCCTGCCTTTGGCTCTCTCTCCTCCAGGGGTGCGTCCATTAATAGTGCATGTGACACCCGGACCGCACACAGACATGCATATGTTCTCGGCCCTGACTCGTGATAAAGACTTGGGCAGACTCTTCTCTTTGGCATGGGCCTAAACCTCAGATAGAAGGCATTTAAAAATGGACGTTTGCAGCTGAGGGGTGAGCTATGATGCCAGATCAGAATATGTTTGGCAATGCACTGCTTTCTCAAAAACAGGTCATTCACTGGTGGGAAAAGACCGCACACCGCAGCCCTGAACCATGTGATATCACTCCGCTCAATCAGAATGTAGCTCATCTCAGGGTACATTTATGAAGTCACAGTGTTCCTATTGCAACATTGCTTAACAGTCTCATTAGGAAAAAGTCACAGTACACTTGGTTGCTATACGACAACCACAAGTAGCAGTGATACCTAGCTGGGTATTACTGTCCCCCTGGGCACCGATTCGTGCTGCGTGACCAGCTTTAAATGTTCAATCCGAAGTTAAAGTTCAAATTGATTACAATGATGCATCTTCAAAAAATGTTTTGTAATCCATAATTTCATTTATTCCTCATGAAATCCAATGCATTTCGGCAGTAATTTCTGCCTTCATCAGGGAAATAAGTTCTACAATAATCAAAAATCAAAAAATCATCATCAGTAATGTCATCAAACTCATTACATGTGCTGTTATTAAACATCTTAACTCATTTATATTAGTGCTTGGTTATATAAAGTTCTAATTTCATTTGGTGCGCGTTACATGTTGTTCGTCTCTCGTTGAAAAGAACCGTGTGAACATTAGGACTATCTAAAGGTAACGTTGAATGGCTTTCACTAAGTGTTTGCTACACGAGGATATTGCTGTTAACTACTCTGGCGGGTGTCCGCCGTCTTTATGCTTACTATTAAGTCGCCGCTGATGTTCTACCCTCGTAACTAATGATATCGTTTCAACCTCGCTCATGCGCGCTGGCCTTTCTGATTAAACAACTGGTGAGATGCTGCTCAAACGTCGTATCTACAAACAATGCTGGCATCTTAATTGTAAAGCGGCTTACGCGCTCTCTATTTAAAGCCCCCGGTCTTTAAGATTCAAAACGCTCACCTCGGCGTGTGTTACACCCTGCTCGATAGCTCAAACGACTCGCTACCTCTCATCTCTTCCGGTAAGCGTTGAGAGAAGTTCACACCTGCGCACTGATATCACCTCCGCGATTTTTTGCTTGCACTGTAACTTTATTGTTCACTAAGTTAATGCGAGGGTTACCTGTTCGATCCCCCCTGGTGCCCGCTTCCACCCATGATTAGTACTGCCTAAAGCAGGTACCCGATTCACAATGGTTAAATTTGACTTTTAAATAGATAGTTTAAACTAGAACATGTGTATTTATAAGTAACATAAAAACTCAGTCCGTTCATTGAGTCCGCCTGGTTTCAGGCTGCAGAGATTATATATCCAATAATTCTCCTGTTTTAGTAAACTGGTTTTATTGGAAGATCCTTCTCTTTTGGGCAATATTTCCAAAACGCACACTTTTAATTGGCTGACGTTATGCTGCTTCTGGGTGAAATGTTCTGCAATGCTGGTCTTCGAGGATTTCAACCTTATGTTGCTTTTGTGCTCATTTATACGTGTTTTCAATTTTCTTTCGGTGTGTCCTACATAGACATCTCCACATGGACACTTTATCATGTAAATTAAGTTAGTCGAGTCACATGTCGCATTCACTTTTAATGATATGGGATGCCCCTTTTGAGGATGTGTTATGATGGATCCTTTTATAATGTTGTTGCATGTATTGCAGTTATAACAGGGCACTGCGCCCCGAAAGGTGATTTTACTGGTTTCTTCGCTTCTTGGTTTAAGGAAATCTGCGACGTTTTTTGCACGGGTGTGTGCAAATATAGGTTCCTGTGCGAATATGCCTTGGAAATCAGGTTCCAGCTTTAACATCGGCCAATGTTTTTTGATGATGTGCTTAAATTGTGTGCTAACTGTGGAGAATTTACTCACGCATGTGATGCGGTTACTGGATTTTTTCTCACTCCTTTTGAGGCGGTCTCGCCTCGGTTTTGTTTGAGCTCGGGTTAGTGCCGTTTGAATGACCTCCTGTGGGTATCCTCTATCACTGAATCTCTTTGCCATGTTGTTTAGTTGTTCTGTGCATTGTGTGGCCTCTGAAACCACTCTCTTGACCCGTAACATTTGAGAATATGGCAGATGTTTCTTAAGGGCTGGAGGATGGTGACTGTTGTATTGTAATAAATTGTTTCTATCCGTGCTTTTGCGGTACAGATTGGTAGAAAATGTATTTGTTTGTTTGGTGATCTCTACATCTAAGTATTGTATGCATTTTTCATCAATATTCCATGTAAATCCTATTCGATCCAACCTAGTATCCAAAATTTTTATTTGCTCTTCCAAAGAGTCTTTGGTGCCCCTCCATATGGCAAAGATATCATCTATGAATCTTACATACATGACTATGTGGTGGTTCCAGATGAAATTTTGGTAGACGTATTCTTCCTCGAATGCTGCCATGAACAGGTTGGCATACGCCGGTGCGGCGCAATTTCCCATTGACGTACCATTCTTTTGGATATACCATTTATTTTCATGTTCAAAGTAACTATGTAGCAGAGTGAACTGCATAAGTTCTAGTAAAAAGACTTGTAATTCTTGTTGGTACTCGCTATCCAAAAGCGCTCTTTCTATGGCTTCCAGCCCTTGTTGGTGAGGTATCGAGGTGTAAAGGGCTTTTACGTCAATAGTTACCATGACCATGTTTTCTTCGGGTCGGATGGTGGATACTTTTAGTAGGAAATCTGTGGTGTCTTTCAGATATGATCGAGTTTTTAACACCAATGGCTGAAGGTATCTGTCCAGATATTTACCCACTGGTTCGTGGATGCTTTGTTTGGTGGACACGATCGGTCTACAGGGTGGTCTCTGTAGGTCTTTGTGTACTTTAGGTACAAGGTATATCGAAGGTGATTTGTAGTTTTCTTGAATTAAGTATTTTTTTATTTTGTCCGTTATGATGCCTAGATCATGGGCCTTGCCTACTATTGTTTGCAAAGTTTTTTTGATCTCCTCTGTGGGGTTAAGCTCCATCTCCATATACAAGTCTGTGTCCTTGAGATGTTCTACCATAGTTTCTTCATAGTATGTTTTATTGAGTATTACAAGGGCTCCTCCCTTATCTGCCTTTTGGCATATGATATTCTCATTAGTCGCTATTGATCTTAAGATGCCAAACTCCTTTTTTGTCATATTCATTTTGTGAGCCTTTTTCTTGGTGTTCAATTGCTGTAGTTCTTTACTACAAAGTTGTTCATAAAAAAAAAAAAATAAATAATACATAGGTTTAACAGCAGTGCACGATCCTATACCTAAGCTGCTATACGACAACTTCAACATTAGTTTTACTGTTTTTTGAGGACTGTGTCCCAACAGCCTTCATACACATTCTGGTGTCTAATATTATTGTGTCAATTTGCTGCACCCTTTTATGCCCTTTGGATTTTTCTTGTAAAGCATAATTTGAATGGTGGACAACAATCTCTTGACGGGGACAGGGACATGTAGCCTGACTTTTCAAAACAATTCCCCAAAATGTGCTAACGAGTTCTTTATATTATAGGCAGTTGATGAAAAACCTGGTTATGCAATTCTACATGGCCCATCATTAGCTCTAGCACAGAGACAGATTAGCTGTCATGCCAGCCCCTTCGTTGTACACGTGCACATCCAACTAAAAAGAAGTGCATTTCGCGTCACAGATTGAGTGCCAATGCGTTGCTTTGCCAATACTTTGTTTTCTGTATCTTTTTCTAAATTTCTTTTTAGCCATGTTATGTTTATAAACCTGTTTTCCAGGTTGCAGTAATTAAAAAACAATAGTACATTCTCTTTGTGCCAATAGTAATAGTATTTACCTATGATGTGCACTCAAACCAAAAATTGATTCTTTATTGGTTGTTAGCACTCCTGCCTGCTAAGAAGCATCTTTATGTGCTATTAAAATCGTATGCAATTGGTAATTTAGTTTTAAATGTAAACATTATTATTGCAAGTGTATGGCCGCCATGTTTAGGCGACAATTATTTTCTTTTTTTTAAATTAGTTTTGTGAAATAAGCCTATAATATAAAGTGGAAAAATAACCATTACACGGCTCACCAAGGTTAGACCTGTTTACTTTGATAATGCTAGTTTGTCAAAATGTATACATAGCAGCTTTTGTTGCCTAATTTTCCAATCCTGCATCTTCACTGTACGTTCTCAGTCTCATTTATTTTCTGGATTTCTGCTTGGAGTGACAAAGTGGGACAATCAAAAGTAATGCAAATCTCATAATCACAGGCTAGATACACCGAAGTAAACAAATCCTAGTGGCTCAGACAGTGGTATTGCTGCTCAATTGTATAGAAACTACTGGATGAGACAGGTCTGCACATGCTTAGGGCCGAGACATTAATAGTGATATTGTCATAGCAAGTTTTATTAATTTTGATGATGAAATTCCTTCACACGAATCTTTAACTGCCAGAGCACTAACTGCCCTCTGGCATCAAGCAACCAAGGTAAGCAATACATCTCCTGAACTCAGGAGGAATTATCGCTCAAATACCAGCTTTGAAATAGATTTAATAAACACAGTGACTTTTTCGGAAATTACAGCATATTATTTCTTAAAATGCTGCCTTTTTTCCACCAAATATAGATTTTTCAATATTAACTCTAATTCCCTCAAACGGAAACGTGACATTTTCATGGAAAACTGTGTTTTGTGCCCTGAAATCTTATTTATTTTTTAGTACTGTCACACATAAATAGATTCTTTTTTTCATACCCATTTCCTATAATCAAATACAAGTGATTGCTGCGAGAGGCTAAGGGGTTTCGTCTCTGTTATGGCAGGGGGAGACAGAATGATTTCATTAAGTGCCACAGTAGGTTAAGGATGGGTAAACGTGTATCAAGACCACCCTTATGTTAAGGACAGCTATAGCATGTTAACAAAATCCATATTATAGCAGAGAAGCACAGCATCATGCCAGAGATATTAGGAATGTTGCTTAGAATACCCATAATTGTCATGGAGTGTTACTGTTATACCAGGGATGATCAAATTATCACCAAAAATGGCCACAACGTCGCATATATGGGCAATTATTTTACCAGGGATAAACAGAATGTCACAGAAAATGCCGACATGTCCTGGTTTGTCTAATAATATGTGAAAGATAGCCAGACTGCCAGCAAAAATGCTCATGTTATAAAAGAGCGACCATTAAAAACATAGGTGGTCAACATTTTGCCAGAATCCATGGTATGCCACCGCCCCACTCCTTCACCGCTGGCCAGCCCAGTGGCGTAACGAAACGTGAGGGGTCCCCCCTGCAAAGTACATGGAGGGGGCCCCCCATTCTGCGCGCCAGCCAAGAGCTCTTAGGCCAGCGACCCGCCATACTGCAGGAGCTCACCTCAGCCATAAAAAAAGGATTCTGGTTCCTCCATTGGTCACATCCGCCCTTTTATCGGGTGATTTACATACATCAGTAAATACTGCTGCTGCGCCCTCCAGCAAAGTTACATAACACTGCCTCCAGCCGGCCCACCAAACACATCCTCCTACATGATGACCCACCTTCAAGCGAAGCCCCCTCAGTTGACCACCTCCAAACACAGACCACTGCCTTTGTGCCTGCTACTAACGCATCCATTAACTCTACTCTCACCCCTACGAAGCCCGCAGTTATGTTTTTCCGCACGCCTTTAAAACCACCCCTCTGATGTCACTGTGAACCCGAGACTGCCACCCACTGCTCCCCTGTCCACCACCGACAGAAAAACTGATGGGCGGTCCCCATCTAACCGCTGCCTACCAGTAAAGACAGAGCCTTTCAGCTGCTGCCTTCCCCAATGCCTCTGTAGTAGTTTAAAACATGTTAAACAATCTCTTCAGCTGACCACCCCAAAATGGTTCTTCCTTCTAGCCTCTATGGCATCAAAGCCGCTCCTTCTACTTTTCATCTTCTGCATGATGCACACAATAATCTTAAATGTACAAAGGGTCCGATTTTTGTTTGCTCACACCAACATTAATTAACACTATGTACCCCACTCAACCATACCTCCTGTCAAAGGCAAACCTGATCCCATGTGTAGCAGCAGTCAGCAAGTACCCCAAGGACAAACACCAGAGAGAATGCGCGATTCATGTAATTAAACCTACAGTGAAAATGTAGCATTTCCCCACCTACTGTCAGCCCAGCGAAGTCTGCAACCGCACAGTAGCCATTAATACAGGCAACATCTAAAGTGCATTTCCACTTCCTTTAAATGGCAGCTCCTGATACATATACCTATGACTTCTGTGTGGCATATACCACAGACCACAACATTCTTTGTCTCCCTAAGATTAACTAAATGCTGTCGGTGAATGCTTGTCTTCCCCCTTCCTTACTAATAACTAATGTAGGATAACAAAAATATATACATATTTTCTTATGCAAATAGCATATCAAGCACTTGCTGCCCGCAGTCTTCACCAATCCACACTTATCAATATTCTGCTATCGCAACATCCTGTCAACCCTATTATTATCTGGAGATGTTTTTTATCCCGTCCGTGAACTGGGAAAAGCAATACCATGCACGAAAAAAAGTCCCTTTAAAACCTTTGCTACTTATACAGGCTCGCAAAGCACTTACTTGTTTTACTAACTGTCATTTTAAAGCAAACAGGTAACTCACTCTAGAATTGGAATTACGGCTTAGAAGTGTGGAAGTTAATACTGAGACTTAGGATGATTTTTTGCATGTCTGCCAGACACTTGTTCTTCCCTGCATGCGCACACAATGCAACAATACAATTTAGCTTAACAAATTGTTCAGGAATGTACTGGAAGGTAAAGAAACAGCCAATATTATTTTCACATAAAAAAAGACAAACGTCCACTTTATTCCCCATGACATAAAAGCCTTAGTGTGCACAGCTTGTCCAAATCCACGCCACCTAATTCAGCCCTGCCAAGTACCACACATCTGGCCTTAGACTAACGCATTTCAGGGTGGTGATCCACATCTCCGTACTGAAATACAAAATCACGCATAACAGGCATCACGCCTCCTCGGGTACCAGTGCTGGTAATCAATGCTGGTATAGTATTATTTCCATGTGGCCGCCGTCTGTTTTCTGATGCTTCCCCTGTCTCCTAAACGCAATGATGTAAATTTCGTTATGCAGTACAGCTGACTGTATGGTAGTTCTGTAATGAATGTCCCTTTTTTATGCCCACAACATTTTGCTGTATTTCCTTAGTGTGTCCATAAAGTTGGTTCTTACGAGGATTTGTTGAATTCGCTCGTTTGCCATGCACCGGCAGCCCTACGATGTCAGCCGCTTAGAGTGCGACATCTGCAAGGACTGGTTCCTGACGGGAGCTAGGGGCTTGAAAAGGGCACAGGAGCTCTGGAGTGGGTGAAGTTGTGATCCGGGATAACCTCCGCCTCCCTGCAGGGAGCGATGTGCAAAAACGGCCGTTCTGCATGGAGGAGCCGGGATCTAAGATTCCAACACGATGACACCACAGCGCCGTTGTGCCCAATTTCATTGCTGTTTTGATATTGGGGAACGGAAATAACGATGAGTAAGTATTAAAGGAATAACATGCAGGAGTCTGTTTCCAGGCTGATTCCTACTTGTTGTCTTTGAAACTTTCACATGGCGGTAAAAGCTACTTTCAGCAGCAGACATACTAGAATGAAAAACAAAAACGTTAACTGTTAAGGTCACATAACTCCTGTGACCTAGGTGTATTGATAACTTTTACGTGTGTCAGAGCATTGATTTCTTCAGATGCAAGATAGATATATAACTGCACTGGTTAGGGGTGTTACATTGAGTAATTGCTAAATGCATGACAATGGTTTCCGAAAGCGTTACTGTACCCTGGTGACATAGTATTGATACCGCCCAATACACTCTCGGAGTGCATAGACATAACCTTCCCTCCCCTTACTGCCATGAATTATTGCTCTTCTGAGGGTTAGCGCCTCCAGTCATCTCTCGTATGTTCCACCTGTTACTGTGGCCATTCACCTCACAGGCATCCAATGCCTGTTGGCCCATCCCGCGGTCCTCAATGCTTTTCTTTTGATTAGAGTCCATCTAGAGGCATGCTCTAACAGTCTACTATACTGCCTCATCCAGCCTCTCAAGTTTGGCCTCTGCCTGCTGGTCGCAGGCCTGTGAGGCCCAATTTACACACACACAGAAGAAGCCTCAGGTCCTTCTCTGTCCAGCAGGTCTTGTATTAATGCACATACAGACCTTGCTTCACAGACGAGCTGATTGCGCCGAGGGTCTAGGTGCCTACGGTGACACAGGGAGCGGTGACCTAACTCTAGTCTGGGAGCATCGGAGGCACCACTGCACATACTGCTTCAGGCTCGGATCTCCCCTCCTCTCACACTCCTGGCTAAATGGACGAAACACTTCAGCCTAGGGCAGCCTGGACCACATAGTCCTAAAACACGTTAGATCCCAGTTGCACCCTACCTCAGACAGAAGATCACTGAGGAGGCACTAGAGGGTAGGTCACTGGGTCTTACTGTGATTTTAGCATCCCAGAAACAGACTGATTACTCATAGATGAAAGCAGCTCTTTTTGGAAGGTTTAATCTGACCACAGATTAGCATTTAAAAAATACTTTACAGCATTTCTACGCAGAGTAAACATATATTATGGGAGGCCTGATTCGACCTTGAATGAACTGCCACTTTTAAAGTGCTGGTGTAAGTGTAACCTGCGCAGGCAAACCTCTGATTTCTGCAGAGAACATTCTATGTATTTATTTTGTAGAGTTACATTAACATGTAGCTGATGGAAAACTGCTTACGGCTTGCAAATTTGCAAAGAATCCTGGCAGGCTGGTCACCATGAGGGTGCAGAGGAATACACCTCAATTAGAGCACATTTTCACACTGATTCACTCATAGATGCCAAGGTTTCAGATTGGTAAGTGTGACATTTTCATAATTTAACTGTAATAATGGGTGACATTCACACAGTCTGACTCAACTCAGTTTTCAGTAGCCTGCTGTTAGCGCACTTTAGTTCAGTGACTTTCTTAGAGTTTCTAGTTGCTCAAATTGGTGTAATTTCTGATATTAATTTGTTTCCCTCCTCTTCATTGCTTGATTTTGCTCACGAGAAAGTGTCACTCATAGTTGTTGAAATGTCACTCATAATTACACTGAAATTATGAAAATGTCAAACATAGCAATCTGAAACCTTGGCAGCTACGCTAATTCTATCACATACAGCACAATTGAACATCTCACAATTCCATGCCACACAATTTAACTACAAATAATTTAACCCTACAAAACTCCATACCACATAATTACAATCCTAAAAATAAAAAAACACATATCGCCACTTCATTCCATACCACATAATTCCACACCACATAATTCCACATCACATAATAACATTCCACACACCTTAATTCCACTCCAAACCACACAATTACACCCCATTCAACACAGTTCAAGAACACATAATTCCACTTCAACCTAAATAATTATACTTCACACAATATATTTACACTCAACTCCAAAACACATAATTACCCTCGACAAAATACAGCTCTGCAACATGCTGCATAATTCCACTCCGCACAATTATACACCACACAATGCCACATAATTCCACACGTCACACAATTCCACAATTCAACCCCACACAATTCATCATACAACATAATTACACTCCATATAATATAACTCAGCACCACATAATTTACCTCCACATAATTATGCTCTACTCCATATTGCATAAATATACAACACATAAATCCAGTCTATGCCACATAGCAACATTCAACATAACTACACTTCACACCATGCCTCATAATACCACTCAACACAATTTTCACTCAACAGCGCACACTCCCATGTCACACAAATTCAACTCTACACATTTCCATACCACACCACATAATTCAACAACAAACAACATAATTCAAACCAAAAACACAATTACACAACACACCACATACATCCAATCTATACCACACAATTCCACATCGTGCTACCATATTTAACAGCACACCACATAAGTAAACTCCACTACATACCACTCCACAACACAAAATACCATTCTAGATAATCTCACTCCAAGACACACACTCCCACTCCATGACACACAATCCCACTCCACATAATTCCAGTACACTCAATACCACACACTTACTATCCACATAAGTAAGTAAGTAAATATTTATTGCATATGGTTAGTTAAAACCTTTACAAAATTGTGTACAAAACAGTATACGAACTAGCCTTTGTTAAAATGCATTTACACTCTTTAAAAAAACAAACAAGTTCTTTTTTTAAAAACAGTATTACATCGTCTGCGGCCTGAGCCTCACCTAACATATCAGTCCTTCGGACTGGGTCCGCACCATTTTTTCAGTTTTCTGGATTAGGAGGCTCGCCTTCTGTAAGAATTTGGAGGCCCTACAGGCCGTTTGCAACTGGAAACTGTTCAGTGCTAGCATAACGGCAGGCCTGCATGTTCTGATTTGATAAAAACGAAATATTTGTAATAGGTAGTAACGTCTCAAACTAGCCAATGATGGACAGATGCACAGAATGTGAGTCAGTGTTTCTTCCGAACGGCCACGCAGTCTGCATAGCGATGTTTGCCATGTTTGCTTCCATGCTGGGGTCTGATCCTTTGTGGTGTTGGTGCCCAGACGTATGCGTAGGAGCATTTGTTGTGTGGACGGTGTTATATAGTTGACTAGGTATGGTTGTGGGGCACTTCTCTCATAAGTGGCTAGCACCGTCCAACCATGTTTTTTCTTTGCGAGGGCGGCTTTGTCGACAATCATGGATTTTTGTTTTGCTGTACTGTTGGCTATTTTTTTGAAGGCCATAAAGGGGTGGTTTGTATTCCATGCCTCTCGCATATTAAGTTGTGTCAGTGAGTCTTCCAAAGATGTTTTCCATACGTTTTTTGCATTTGTTCGGTTGTTGATTTCGCACCAACAATGGCCCATCAGCGTGTCCTCGCTTGCTGCCCTTAATTTCCAGCACATTTTTAGTATCCCGGCTTGCCTGACTTGATGCTGATTTGAAAGCCCGAATTCCAGGCGTACTTGCGCTTGTGATACAGACCTTGGTATGTGAAAGATGTATTTGAACAGATTTGACTGTTGTAGGTTCAAGAAGTTTGCGTCTTTGCCTCTGAATAGCTCCGAACCGTACGTGAGGGAGGGTAAAAACTTTGCCTCAATCACTTTCAAGAGGTAAAGGTTGGAGGGGCATTTCAATTTTGTTTTCAATTACATTAAAGCAAACCGTAGTTTATTGGACTGCGCTTTTCTATGCAGTTGGTGAATTTTTAATGACCAGCTTGAGTCGACCACTACCCCCAGGTACTTGTAGGAGTTACTTGACTCTATAGTGTTACCCGGGATGTGCCATTTGAAGGGTTGTCGCCCTTGCCGGGATGAGAAGCAGACGATCTTTGTTTTATTATAGTTAATTTGCAAGCCATTCGCAGAGATGTATTCATGCAATTTTGTGATGGAGCGTTGTAGACCCAAAGGGGTCTGGCTGCAGAGAACTATGTCGTCGGCATACTGTAACCTCCTTATTTTGTATTGAGCTAGCTTTGGCGGGTCAGTTTGTGTCTCCGCGATGCGCTTGTCAAGGTCGGCGGTGAAGATGTTGAAAAGGGTTGGGGCTAATACGCATCCCTGCTTCAGGCCGATTAGGGTGGGGATTTTTTTGTTGTTCTATCTCCAGTGCCTAATTTGATCTTGACCCAGGTGGATGAGTATAATTCTATTATTGCTCGTAACAAGTTCGGAGGAGTGCCCCAATTGGCCATCTTTTGCCATAGGATCTCCCTTGGGACAGTGTCGAACGCCGCCTTTAGGTCTACGAAACAGGTGTACAATTTTGTTGACCTTTCCTTTGCTCTTTCGACGAGGAGATTTAATGCTAGAAGATTACACGTGGTGTTGGTTCCGGGCCTAAACCCCGTCTGGGTGATTGGAAGGATATGTTTAGAACTAACCCAGTCTTCCAGATCTCTCAGGAGATTAGATGCGTACATTTTTGCATCCACGTCGATTAGAGCGATCAGCCTATAATTGGCTGGGTCTGTTCTTGCACCTGATTGGGTGTAAAATGCTCCCTCTCCATGATGTACTATCCACATAATTACACTGCACTCCATGCCACATTATTTCACTACACAGATCCAATCCACACAACACAATTCCAAACCAAACCATATATGACTTGCATACATGCAAATGCATATATTGCAAAACCATGTATTACAAATGCTTGTTTACCTTCCAATGCGTACCAACAGATCCTGTTCCTGGAGCTGCAATCCTTCTACTACCCCTGTCAGCTCTGTGCTGCCTCATCCCTTCTCAGAGGCTGTGCCCTTTGGAGAATGCTGTCTCTGAGGACCCCCACCCCATCCTTTTTCCTGGCTTGCCTGGTGGCTCTGACTGAAGAGAAACTATGTAAGTTGTTACTTTGCTTCTCTTCAGTTCTGGGTCAACCGGAGGAGCTCAGAGCAGGCTGCACACTGCAGCTGCTTTAGAGCAAGCCGCTCACAGCTCTCTACAGATGAGCTGAGGGGGCCCCCTTCACATAAGGAAGATTGGGGCCCCCTCACAGCGAGGGCTGTGGGGGTGTTTACTACGCCCCTGGGCCAGCTGCCAGATTACGAGTTTTCTCATTGTCAGGCGGGCAGTCCTTTGGCATTCCCCAGCAGTGCCTATTAAAAAGGCACCGCAATTGGACCGTCAAAGCAAGTTCCTGCACCGCATGGACTTTTAAGTCCATGCCGTGCAGGAACTAGGCGTGCATGCAGACAGGAGGGCAGGAGTCTGACTGCCAAACTCAAAATAAGGCGTTCGAACAGCCGGTGAGGCGAAGCTGCCGTGCCACAGCAGGTTTGGCGTCCTATGGACCTCTAAACTCGTAATTTCCCACTTAATTTCCATAGGAATCACATTTTTTTCTATCGCTTGCGTGTTGTGTAAATTAAAAGTGCAGTCTAGTGCTGTACCTTTTTAACGTTCTCAATCGCAGGCCATTGGGGCTGAAAGTTCTGATTTTAATTGGCCCTCCCACTCTGTAAGGCAATGCTGTTCCATGTGCAGTTAGTCAAGATTGATCGTGCTGCTATAAAAATACTATCTGTAACGTACTGCACTGCCCTAGGAACAATGTTCGCTTTCTATGAAATACCCAAAGCAAAATAAACCTATACAACACAATAAGGTGTGCTGGAAAGACTTACGTCACCATAATAGCTCATTCTGGAGGGATCTGCATTTTAGTGAGGCCCAAATGGAATGAAACTTAGATTCCCCACCAAGCTGCTCTTGAGTATGAATCTGTAGCAAACGATCGGTTGTCCAGACTGCATTGCATAGTACAAAGCAACATGACCAAGGTGTTCCCGGTAAACAAATATACCAGGTTCTTGTAGTTTAATTATCCACAATGAAATTACAACAAATTGAGCTTTGCTTTCTTCTTTTCCTTTTTTTACAGGATTACTGAAAACATACTAGCAATGGCACGCCCCTCCACTGAAATCCTCGAAAAATATAACATCATTGCACAATTTCAAAGGTGCCCATCTCTCATTAATCCCAGCTAGTAATCATTTTGTAATCCAATGTTAATGTTTATGGTTAATCTATTTGCATGAAGCCTTTTGCTTTCCATCATAATTTCCCTGAGCTAACCATTTTGTGATTTTAGTCTGTGTAAATTTGTACAGTGATGAACTAAATAATGTAATTGATTTGTTCCTTGCTTAAGATGCCGCATTAAGACAGTAATTAACCTCCAGCGTCCCGGGGAGCACGCCAGCTGTGGCAATCCGCTGGAGCACGAGAGCGGCTTCACCTACCTTCCCGAGGCTTTCATGGAGGCTGAAAGTAAGTTCCGCCCTGCTGCTGCCCTCATGAATTCTTAAACACATGCAGAATGGCGGCTGCTGAGCCTGCGGCCGGACGGGGGTTGGGTCTAAGAGGAGTCACACAGTGAACCTCTATGAAGATTGGCGACCACTGTAATTCAGGCAGAAACTATTGTGTCACCAGTGAAATGCACTTGAGAGTAATTTCCCTCTACAGAAGCGCTAGAGCCCTATCGTAAGTGCAGGGCTTACAGAAAGTCAGAATAAACGCATTGTATCTGTCAGAGGTAAAACGTTTGCCACTTAGTTGTCGTCGAGTGCACCTGGAAAATTACATGGGTTCTCTGACTCACCTTTAAATCCCAAAATAGGTAGTGGCGGGTCGCACTTGTGTGCAGTTGTTTAACACAGTTAAATTTGGGATTGCCATACGAATGTGAATAACTGTGTTGGGAACGTTTGAGCATCAGTTTGAGCCAGTGGTCCATCGCTAAATGATTCATTTCGAAAGGTATCCTTAATAACTTGAATGTAGATGAGGGGCACAGAATCCTTTAAGAGCACAGTTGGCGCAGTGGGCAGTAATGCCAGGCCAAAGTAATGTCAAGGCCTGCACTTGAAAACCAATGAGACGAGGGGGCGGACGTAAGGTAAAACACTGAGTTTTCTTCTTCAACCCCTGAAGCATTTATTAAAAATTAGCGGTCTGAATTAGACTATGGCGGATGGGATAAATCCGTCGTTATGCCGGAGGGCTTTTCTCCCACCATACTGGGGGCGGCGGGGGGAGGGTGTAGGGTCTTTTACCCACCAAATTTACCGACGTCTGCAGGCCCAGTGGATATCTCTTATAATCGACATTCATGTCAATGTTTTAAAATTTTGACAGTCGGTACCGTCATAGTGACACCACCTGTCAAACTTTTTTATTTTTTTTATTTTTTAAGGGTTTTATTGAAGAAAACAAGAGAAATTTACATATATCGGGTGTCTTACAGAGAATACAATATTGCGATGGGTGAGCGAATAAATCAATGTGGAAAATTCAATTCACAGGAGTATGCAATGTCAACCTAGTTCGGTACATCAATAAGGAGAAGTACGATCAACAATCCAGCGAAGTAGCAGCCAGCAGGGCTCACCCACCCATAGTTCAGGATAATGAAGGCCAAGTCAGATATCCCGATACATAAGAAAATCAAGACAGGATAAACAACCCGTCTCTCTTAAGAGAATAAGGAAAGAAAAAAAGGCCATAGAACTAAACTAAGTCAAAATAACAAACCCCTCCCCAATCCCCCCACCCTGCACCCCTGCAATGGCTACGGCCCATCCCCACTAGCAGCGTGCCTGTCGCCCCGGAACTAGACCTAAAAGAAGGAAAAAGAAAGAGTGGAGGAGGAAATAGCAAACAGGCCCCCGGTCTCCCTTACCCCCCGCCAGTAGCAACCCGCCCCTACACGTATCCAGAATAATACAATGCAACGATTAAAATCAGACGGGGGGAGCTTGAAAGAACCACCCAACTCCCGCGCTAATATAGGTTACAAATCCCGTATCAAATGAAGTCATTGTTCAAACCCATCCAGTCAAAGTCAACCCTGGCCGCTGCGATTTTTCATGCAAGCCCTGTCCGCTCGATCCGCCATCCCAATGAGAGTATCAAAATGTTGAGAAAGTTCAAAGTCAGTACGGAAGGATTGAAACCAGGATAATAGCACACAAAGTCTAAGAGTCAAACGATGTCCGCTGTCCACCAAAGATAAATCGCTAGTGCGTATTTGAACCATCCAAGAGAGAAAGGGTGAGGCAACAGTCCTATAGTCACTGGAGAACTCGCTCTGAAATATAAGATCATCCATGTCCATCTGGGGCGGTATCGGCATAGGGCATGATGTAGATTCGATAGTCCGGGGCTTGCTAGCAATCGTTCGGGGGTCGACAAAAGATACCAAGTCTGGCTGCAGCGCGGGGCCCTCCGTCTCAGACGCTTCTCGCTCCGCGGGTAAAACAGCTTGTTCCAGAACCAACAAAGGGTCGTAGTCCGGTCTCCGACAGATGATATCAGCCGTTACGACCATCCTCTGGATGATGGCGGTGACCTGTGAATGGAGCTCCCCAATTGCGGCCTTTACAGTATGCAGCGGCGGTATACATTCCACCCGCTCCATCGCCCCTCACGAAGCGACCAAGCGGGTCTCTGAACCCCGGAGGTCAACTACTCCGGGGCACCAGGCACAGGCAAATCCGATGACAACTGTGGGCACTCTCAAAAGCGCGATCTCAACACCGCCGCCACCAGCGAGGAACCAAGCCCATCGACCCCGGGAGCCCAACGGGGCCTCCGGGCAGCGGGTCCCCGACCCAGGCAACCGATGCGTCACGCCGCCGTAGCTGCGAGATAAAACTGCCACCGATCCACCATCCGAAACGGACCAGAAACACTCCACTTCAGGAGACCGGACGCTACCCACGTCCCGCGGCCGAACCTGTCAAACTTTTGACGTGTTTTTGTATTTTCAAAAACAAAAATACCAAAGCTGGATTTTGTTTGGAAAATCAAAAAATTAATGACCAAGTTACCATTGAAGTTATCTCCCATAGTTTGGAGATAATTTTGCAGTTTTCCTTGCCCCTTACCGCTAGGTACATTCTGATCATTCAACCGCCTACTCTAGCTCGGGTGGGCAGTCGAATCACCAAACTGGCGGTTAAAGGATTATGACGGAGACGGAGTAGTCTCCATTGCGGAAATGTGTAAGGTCCACCTGTCTGTAAATCAGATGGGTGAACCTTACATAGATACAAGCAAATACAATGTAGTGATAAAAAGAATAATTCTGCCCTGAGTACTTTGTGCTATGATTCTGTAGTGTTCACAAACTCAAATATTTGATGGCCTCTAGCTGCTTTTTTACTTTGATCAGCAACGGCTCGTGGTATCTGTCTTTTAGCTTCAACCGCTATGACTTTTTTGCTTCCTCAGCTCACAATAGACTCACGGCATTGTGTTGGCATCTTAAAACCATCATATGAACCAAGTTTTACTGGTATTGTTTGCCAAACCGCAACAGTGGGTCACATTCTCCAAATTTCCTTCAGTTCTCTTGTGTGAAAATTCTGGATCACCGGAAGTGCCAAGAGTGAGAATGAATTTACCTCTTATAGACGATTAACAGAGCTTTTTGTTAAATCGCAGTTGTTGTAAAAAAGAGAAAAGAATTCAAGAATTTTTCTATGGCAATGGATTTCAAGAACAGCTATGCAATATATTTTGTGTGGACAATATTGGGACATTGCAATATTGGGACATTGCTTTTCTTCTGTATTATAAATTCCACGAAACTGTTCTTAAAGAATATTTGTATATCAGTCTATCTTCGTACTTATTTGTGATTATTGTTTTTTTCTTGCATAAACAGCCATATGATAATCTAACATGTAAAGGATGGTCAATCAATATAACCGCGAGATTTCATGTGTTCTCAAGTATATATTTTTTCATTTGTGCTCGCCATTGGAAAACAAGATTTTAAATCATACTATATAAGTCTTCCTTCATTAATGCATATTTGCTTTTGAAATTATGAAATCAATCCCTTTACAAAATAAGCAATTGGCATGCACAGTAGCAGTCTGGTGCAACGGTTACATTATTTGAATGTTTTATATCACGACTATGGCACAAAAAGAAAAAGAAAATCTGCCATTCTCTAAATGTCATTTCTGTGTGATTGCAATAACGCATTAAAATTAAAAAACATGCACTGATGTGGCTGTTTTGCTATTAATGATTTTAAAATAACAACCCTTTCAGTTCTGCCTTCCATGTTATTATTTTTTTCTGTAGGAGACAGTATAAGTCACCATCTAATGAAACACTCAAATCACAGGCAGCTACTATGGGACCACGGTCCAGGGACGCTGCAAGTTTGACCATAGCCAAGCGTCGTTTGATTTATACAAGGCAGGCCCTTAGACCCTTCTGCCCAAGGGAAGGTGTGATGGGGAGAGATTATCAATCCCGGATGAGGGAGGATTGGGTTCTTGTCCTTTATGTGGCTGGACCACTGAGAGTCCCTTCTTTGGGAAAGTGCCACCACCAGAGTTGGCTTCCCCCAGATACTCCGGAGTTGAGCAGGGGTAGAGGATTCCTAGGACTAAGGATGCCCTCTTTTGACCATTGATGATTTCCTGTTCCCTGATTAAACATAGACTGGAGATTAAGGAGATGATCAAGACAGACCCAGGTGGACTGTTTTTTTATCACAGAGACCTGGGCCAAGAAGGACTCGGGCCCAGATTTCACTAGCGCCGCATCACCAGGTTTTGAGGCGGTGAGAGTGGACAGAAGTGCACAGAGATGGGTAGGTCTGGCAATTACATTTAGAGATCTGTTCAGTTGCACACTTGAGAATGTCAACACTGCCATTGAAGGTTGTGAGGTGGGACACTTTAAAATCAAAAATAAGCACTCAGTACTATTTTGATGGACTGCTGACTTATCGTCCGCCAGGTCCCAAAACAGGTTCAGGAGAAATCATTGTACTGAATAAGCACTTATAGCTACCTCTAATATTATTCGTAGACAAGTAGATCAGGGAGGCGCAGCAATTCTGGTTTTACTTGACCTGTAAGCAGCCTTTTGACACCATGTCACCATCTTTATTGGTGTATAGGCTGTGACAGGCAGGGCTGAAGGGGATGTCTCTTAGTCTGTTGGAATTCTTTTATTGGAATAGAACAATCTGACTCAGCTGCGGAGAATTCAGAGCACCCCCACCAGCTTCCTTTGGGGTTCCCCAAGGGGCATCTTTTAGCCCGACCTTATTTCATTAGTATTTCGCCCCTTTAGCTAAACTAGTACGTTCTTTTGGTTTCCATGTATCTTCCTATGCGTACGATACCCAGATCATCGTGTCCGTATCTGATGACTGGGATGAGGTGGGGGAGAGGAGGTTCAGGGCTTGTATGCGGGATCAGCAGATGGATGAGCGAGAACTGGCTGAAATTAAATGGGGATCTTGGTGTTTGGAGCTGACGGCTCCATCTGGACTAACCGTCGGTGGCCAGAAACAGGTGGAATTTTCCCCACTCCGTTAGTTGCGGCTACAAATCTGGTTGTGATTTTTGATTACACCTTGTCATTTGACACCCAGATTAATGGATCAGTGAGTTTTTGCTTCTGGATGATCGATATTCTGAAGAAAATATTATCTTTTCTACCAAAGGAGCAGAGGGTGTCAGTGGTCATTGCTCTTATCACCTCTTGCTTAGACTACTGTAACATCCTTCACCTAAATGCTAACCAATATTCCTTAAATAAGCTCCAAGGCATCCAGAATGCTGCTGCATGCCTGGTTCTGGGTAAATCCAAATTTGCCTTGGTTAGAGAATGACTGAGATCTTTCTATTGCCTACCAGTAAAGAAGCGAGTGCGCTTTAAAGCACTCTGCTTGACTCACAAAGGTCTCCACTCTCAGGGCTTGAGTTATCTCAGGACAACCCTGATTTGGTATGTACCTTAGAGGCCGTTGCACTTGGTTGGTCAGTATATGGTAATGGTTCCTCTGTGTACTAAAGTTAGGTGGGGGGATGGGCCTTTACTGTGACAGCTGTCAAACTCTGGAGCTCCCTTCTGGCACATATCCAGAGCCTTAGTTCGCACCTGATGTTCCGCAAGCAGGTAAAACTTGGCTTTTTGCAGATGAATCCCTTTGGGGGAGAAATGAGGGGGGTTTCAGCTGTTGCTGAACTGCTTTCTTCTCAGTTCTCCCTCCTGTATAGCACTTGGATGCCTTGATTGGTGTAATGTGCTCTTTAAATGCTACAAATAAAAATGTCACATTAGAACACCAACTTCAAGAATTAATGTAATATAAATTATGCATCTGGGCACTCAAAGTACAGATATAATAAAAGCCAACTTTTAAAGTTGGTATAATTTAAATAAAAAGCACATTTTGAACAAGGTTTGGTAGTGAAATAAAAAGGAACAATTTTAGGGGCATGTAAACAATATGCACATGCTTTGTGCAGTCGGCTTAGTGCAGTCACACAATTGAAGAGAGCCAGTGGGTAAAGGGCGCCGACCTATTGATCCATACTATGTGATCTGGCGGGCTGAACCAAATTCAGAATTGCAATTAAAAAGACTACTGGATTAAGTCAGATGACTAAAAGCCCCTCTCGCTATGGATATTATGAGTGAATGTTTAGGAAAAACTATAGTCTTGCGTGGCAGCTGCAGCTGCAGCTGTCTCAAAGGTCCGACCTAAAAAGAGATTGAAGATGAGTATTGTAGAGTATTACTACATACATTGGAATGCTTCAGAGAATTGAGAGAAAACAATATTTTTTGCATGGTTACAGCGCTTTGCAAATCCCTGTGAAACTAAATGTTGACAGATATTTGCGATTGCTGCATATTGGCAAAGACTGAATATTATTAAAAAGTTGGCATCACTTTCTACACATTTCCAATATGGATTATTCCATATAGTTCACCCCGAGATATGGTTGGAGGAGCTATGCAAGATATCTATCAGTTTCATTGCATTTAAACAACCCATGATATAATTTTGTATACAACTCTCATGCAAACCATTTAAGATGGCTGTGATGTCGCTAAATTTACTATCAGCTGTTGATTAGACACTACAGGTTGTCTCAGTTGGGCCATTGACATCTGTCTGGCCATCAGATGGCATACTTGGATGAAATCCACAGGCTTCTCATGCGCTGTCCAGTCCACTTTGATGGACATTCCCTTTGATGCTGTCGCCTGTTTTGATAGAAGAAGCAGAAACTAACCTTAAACGCTTTAAAGATAGTGAGGCTCGTCAGGTCTTTCTGTTCTACCACTTCAGCAGACCATCAGTTTTGTCTCCTCTGTGGCCACAGTAGAGGCTTTCCATAATACAGTCAAGAATTTAGGCCAGTCCAGGACACCCATCAGCCCTTCATGGCCCAGGCTGTGGCACCCATGGAATTCGTAGATAACTTGGGCAGCGTACAGCCCAGCCTTCCAAGCATCACACAAAAAACAAGTGTAAGAGTTGCGCCTCGCCTCATCACCTCGATGAGCTTGTTATGTGTAGGCAGCTGAGCATTTTGAAGACCACTGTTGCAAATATATTGCTAAAGCATGCTGTGGTACTGCTCTGTCATTTACAGACACCACATTCTCCATTGAAATTTCTAAAAATTCCACTGACATGCAGTTTTACTGATAAAACTATGAGCATTCAAATGATAATATGTGGAAATTGGGCTTCAGAAAATATTTGTAATTTGCATACAACTCAGTAAGGTGACTTGATTTAATTTGTCCAATTAAAATTATTGTTTTCTTCACATTTCAGAATGACTAAATAATGTGCTTCGTTTTTCTAAATGCTGATATACATTAAAATATTTGTGCTGTTCCTTTACAGATAGAGGATTTTGTAAAACAAACTTAAGTTTTCCGTTACAAAAATAAAACTCTCCATTTAAAATGAATGAACAGCAATTTGTCAGACAATATAGCCGGTCAGTTGACCTGTCTCTGAATGCACAGCAAATGTGACAAGATGAAAACAAAAAAGTACATACTCACCACCAATCTGCTCTGCCTGTGCTGCCCTCTATCCTCGTGGCTGGACACTGGAAAAAGCCCCACACGGACTCCTTCCCATCTGTCTGTCACTTCACGGGAGCCTGAATAAAGGTGAAGCCAATAGTGAAGCACAGTGCTGGACTGAAACTCGAGGTCACTCTGTCTCAGAAGAACCCAGGGAGCCATGTGCACGTTTGCAAGGCAAGAGGCAGCCAAAGAAGGTTTACATACCTCTTCTCTTCCTCTGCCAGAGGCGTGACTAGTAGTGCGAGTCTGGACAAATGGCCTTTGAAGAGGCCCATGGATAGACAAACTCTGGTCCCCCACCCCCAGACACAGAAAGGATCACTAATATAAACCCTCATACTCATACAGCACTGAGTTGACTCCCTGAGGCAATACCAGCACCCACCTTTCCAGCCTCCTGGGTGATCCCAGTGGACAAGTGTGGCTCACTGGTTAGAAGCGGCAGACCCTGATGCAGAGGTCAGGCCCGGGACCAGGGTTCAATTCCCGACGCGGCAGGGTCTTGCGCTCAATGTCCGTGGACTCGATAATTCTCGCCTCGGTGCCTACTCTAATCATGGGTCACACTCTGCAACTCTGGGCAATAGCTTGCTTAATCTCCACAACGGCCCCAACAGCGCTGGGATGCCTGGCTTCACCTTGGGGGTGCCCAGGAAGGGGACATCTCACAGGGAAAGCCAGGAAGGGTTCCACAGCGGTATACAGCGCCAGGATGCCCCGAGATGGGGCGACAGTGCGCTTTACAAGTATACACACATTTATATTTACATCCCCCTATGCCGGGCATCACCTGTCCTGCCCTGAATAGTGGTGCCTTTCTGCTTTCTTAATGGCTAGTTTGTAAAATGTGTTGCGTATTTGCAAGCAGGTTTTATTCAGTGTGCTTTTTGATTTCTTACACTGATGTTCTATTGCAACCAGCTGGGATTCAGTCCTCTTTATCTTCAATGAGCCATGGTATGTAACTGCAACAAATAAGAACGTGATGCATAGAATGAAATACCAGGTCTCTCACTGAACCATAAAACGAGCTACCTAGACTGATTTCGGTCTTTGGGCCTCTTCAGTCAGGGCAGCTTAGTTCCAGTGGCACAGTAAGCATGGGACCCACTGCTATGTATACATATCGCACGATGGGTGCCAACTGCAGCAAACAATAAGGTGATGGATAGAATGCTTGAATTAATCTCAGCCACTGGTGATCTCTTGAGGGGCATCTCAGTCCATCATTTGTTTCCACTATGCCATCTCAGATTAGACCTAGCCACATGCAAATCAGCCATGGTCCTCCTCCAGAAGGAACAGGCCAGCCCAAGCTTGCATATCGGATTTACTTTGGTGGATATATATATTCGCCAAAGTAAATCAGGAGACCAAGGGCTGAACAGTGCAGCGGTCCTGGATCGGGTCCGGTAGCCCCAAACAATCCCCTTAATCATGAGATTACCAGGACACTCTGAGATGCTTCGTATATTTATTATTGCAATGTTTGCCTCGTACCAACGCCTTTCGGCCTTCGCCTTTCGCCTTGTTCACGGTATGGTGATCGGGCTGCCATGCTTGTATACATAGACATTCTCAGTGAAATTAACAAAGGACTACATTACAAGAGCAATGCAAGAATTGTATATATTCCAACCTAGATTTGCAACTAGTGCATTTGGGGGAGGCTAGCTTACTGTCCCAGTCTCTATCGGGAAAGTCATGACCCGGTACATCTTCCCATCTGTTCCTAAGAGTCACCAATGGTTTTAGTCCCATGTACAACCATGTGACCTACACCGTGCTGAGCCACCGGAGAGTAGTAACTTCAGCACTGGATGTTGTGGAGGCTTTTCCCTTGCAAAGCCCCATAAGCTTGTGTACGGCCTCACCAGTGCCCCATAGATAAGAAACTGGCCACTGGGCAGGGCATGATGTTCACATAATTCCTCCATCTGGATAAGGGCTCCCATTTCAAACCAATCCGCCACCATCGTCACAAGGCGATCCAGACCTGAAGCTGTGCCGCCGTAAACTTAAACAAACCTTACATTTGAAAAATTGTGAATGTATTTGGAAACCAATACATGTTGTATAATGAGAAGCAAATACAAATATATATACTGGCATAAATGGCACCATTTTCAATGTCTACTTGGTGAAATATCAGAAATTTTTAGTTTGAATCCACAGTATAAATCAATAAATGTCTGCATGGTGTTGGAATCTTATTGTAAGTGTGTGGTAGGTAATGTCGGTGTGATTTCTTATGATTATATATACCAGGTGTGTGTAGGGAAGAAGTAGGACTGTGCTTAATGATTATAGGACTTCTCTGAGGCGACTGCATGTTAAAACTGAAATTGCTGCGCTTAAACACCTGTTAATACTTATGGTAGCAGTGGGAGATTCTTAAAATGCTTGTGTACTCCATATCAGATCAGATCAGATTTGAAGCTCGCCTTTACTATAATTTGCCCAAGATATTTCCAGGGGACGCAATCAAATGCCACCTCCGCATATGTTGTAATTCGCGCCACCAAGAAAACAGCATTCAAGGAAAGACTGGACAACAATGCACACAACAGCAAGGAACTCTTCAACATCGTGAAAGAGCTCTCCAACCCCAACGCCGGAATCAACGACATCACCCCATCACAAGACCTCTGCAACTCCCTCGCCTCCTACTTCCACAACAAGATCGCTGACATACACAACAGCTTCAGCACACAACCAACGCTCCCCACGACCGCACCAACGCCCCCCACCACCACCCTCAGCGCCTGGACCCCTATCAACACCTAAGACACCATCCGCACAATGAACTCCATCCACTCCGGATCTCCAACCGACCCCTGCCCTCACCACGTCTTCAACAAAGCCGACGCCGCCATCGCACCCCAGCTACGGGACATCATCAACGCCTCCTTCGACACCGCAACCTTCCCTGAGAGCTGGAAGCACGCCGAACTCAGCGCTCTACTAAAGAAACCAACAGCAGACCCCACCGAACTCAAGAACTACCGCCCCATCTCGCTCCTCCCGTTTCCAGCCAAAGTCATCGAGAAGACAGTCAACAAGCAGCTGGCCGCCTTCCTCGAGACGAATGGATCCCTCGACCCCTCACAGTTGGGCTTCAGGGCCAACCACAGCACCGAGACCGCCCTCATCGCTGCCACCGATGACATCCGTGCCCTGCTTGACAACGGAGAAACAGCGGCCCTCATCCTCCATACCTTTTCTGCGGCATTCAACACTGTCTGCCACCGCACCCTAGTGCAACGCCTCAGGAACGTCGGAATCCAGGAGGAGGCACTGGAATGGATCATCTCCTTCCTCGCTGGAAGAACACAGAGAGTCCGCCTACCCCCGTTCAGGTCAGAGGCCACCGAAGTCATCTGCGGCGTTCCTCAAGGCTCCTCCCTCAGCCCCACCCTCTTCAATGTCTACATGAGCCCCCTTGCGGCCATCGCACGCCAACACAACCTCAACATCATCTCCTACGCCGACGACACACAGCTGATCCTCTCCCTGACCAACGACACCGCCACCGCCAGAGCCGACCTACACGAAGGGATGAAACACGTAGCCGAATGGATGATGACTAGCCGCCTGAAACTGAACTCAGACAAGACGCAAGTTCTCATCCTGGGCTCCTCGCCCTCCGCCTGGGATGACTCCTGGTGGCCACCCGCCCTGGGCTCCGCACCCAAACCAACAGACCACGCACGCAACCTGGGCTTCATCCTGGACTCCTCCCTCTCCATGACCAGACAAGTCAACGCCGTCTCCTCGTCTTCTTTCAACATCCTGCGCATGCTACGTAAGATCTTCCGGTGGATCCCCACCGAGACCAGGAAGACGGTCACCCAGGCCCTCGTCACCAGCCGTCTGGACTACGGCAACGCCCTCTACGCCGGAACCACCGCCAAGCTTCAGAAGAGACTCCAGCGAATCCAGAACGCCTCAGCAAGACTCATCCTCGACATCCCCAGACGAAGCCACATCTCCAGACACCTGAGAGACCTGCACTGGCTCCCGGTCAACAAGAGAATCACCTTCCGCCTCCTCACCCACGCACACAAAGCCCTGCACAACCAAGGCCCGCGTTACCTCAACAGCCGCCTCAACTTCTACGCTCCCAAACGCCACCTTCGATCGACCAGCCACGCCCTCGCCGCCGTCCCCCGCATCCGAAGAGCCACAACAGGAGGAAGATCCTTCTCCCACCTGGCCGCCAAGACTGGAACTCCCTCCCGAACCACCTCCGCCTGACCCAAGACCACCTCGCCTTCAGGAAGCAGCTCAAGACCTGGCTGTTCGAGCAGTAGCGGACCCCCCCCCCCCCCCCCCCCTCCCCAAGCGCCTTGAGACCCTCCGGGTGAGTAGTGCGCTATACAAATGCTATGATTGATTGATTGATTGATTGAATCAGTGCCTAAACACTGTGTCGCTGGCAACGTTTCTGGAGTAGCATGGTGTTATATCTTCAAGACGTAACACCCTGTTACTCTTCGACTGAAACAGATAAAATTACAGTCAGGTCTCCTGGCCAGTTTTATTGTAAACACACACCCAGCCCCAGTATTTCTGAGGTAATATGTCTGCAATTCCATGCATACAGATCCATATACTTGGCAACGTTGCAGACACGTGTCCTGGTATCTTCTTAAACACTGTGCCAATAAGGAATCGTCAATGCTAATGAACAATTTATACTTTTGACCTCATTTTCGAGTTGAGAAAACATGCCACCATTATACTCCCACATATTCTGTGCAAAAACATTACAAAGAATTGCTCGGTGTTCCCCCAAGCAGGCTTAGGTTTTGTATATCTGAACACATATTTCAGTTCTTGCTGAGAACCCTCACCAGGGGAAGGGTTTAAAAAGCACACTAAATATGCCAGTCCTGTTTTTTTAAATATCACACTGATATTTTAGTGTGCCATAGCAAGCTAGGTAACATCTTATGTAAAGGTGTACTGTGAGGGGATTCCAGCTGCGCTTTTGCATCAGATATGTTCACTGGGAATCAATTTGAAGAAAATGGAAATGAGCACAGCATGCGCACTTCAGTACATAAGGACACATTTTCCAGGTCATGCATGATTAATGAGTGTAAACGTGATACTTCACAAAGATGCCCACAAATTATTTAGAATTTTGCTTATGAATACAAATCTATGTTTTAATTATACGTGCCTCATTCTTGGGTTCGGAAGAGAGCTAATGTTTTATATTTTTCAGTTTACTTTTATAACTTTGGATGGAAGGATTATGGCGTTGCTTCTCTCACTACTATACTTGACATGGTGAAAGTGATGGCTTTTGCACTGCAAGAAGGAAAAGTAGCTATTCATTGCCATGCTGGACTTGGCCGAACAGGTGCGTTTCAAATAAAAAGTTGATTTTATTTTCAATAAATACATGCAAAATTACAAAGAAACCTTTAAACATGTTTTCACAGTTTCAGCAAAGGTCCAGTTATGAGAGTATTTGCAGAATACAGTCACTAAGAAAATTGTTGTTCTTCTAGTGTAACACTGGAACACATGCAGTAGTGCAGTAGGGGACAACCTTGTAGACCAAAGGCGGACATCCGCTTGGAGCATGTCTACTCACAAACATTTTCCCAAGGGCCAAAATGTTTGGTTGGTGATGTGACCAAGGGCTGCATTAATGACAGTAGGTTGGCGGTCGAGGGGGCATGGGGCGGTAAGGTGGGTGTAGGGAAAGCAAAGCATGTACATCTAGTGGCTGAATTTCACAATGGTGGCTCCATCAAAAGATCAAATTGCGTGATGCTATGCAATTGTTTTATTTCATTTTTCCTCCTTTTACTTAATTAACACATACAGGAAGATCTCCAAATTCATGACTTCAGGATGTGCACTGTACAAAACCTTCTCCGTTGCTAGATTTAATAAACTATAAAGTTGTGTCTGTAGAATAGTAACTCAGACCACCCAGAGGGTTCACATAAAAACTGACTTGCCTCTTAGTTCACGATTGGCATTGCAGTCTGAGAGGGGGGGGGAGCATAAATGTTTCAAAGTTACTGTTGGAAAACTATCACTTAAAAAAATACTTCCCAAAGCACTGATATAATTGAGTAATTGAGTTCTAAAGAGATTCTGTCATATGTTTGCACATTTACTTCAATATGTCTTTCAAAATGAAGAAGTTCCTAAAGTTAAGCAGTGCAGGACACCCTAGTTACTTCCTTGCTTTAACTTCAGTTAACCTTTAAAGAGATTCTTGCACGTTTCTATAACATCTTTTTAATATTGGTGGTAAGTTGAGTAAACTGCAGCCCAGTGCTGCTATTGACCAGGCTCAAACAAGGAGGAAATGCCCAAATCACCCTCCTATACCTGGGCATATACCATCAAAGATGTGTATAAAATAGAAAATGGTACAGAGGGACCAATCAATCATTTATTTTCATTCAAGGTACCATCAATTACCCTGACGTTTCAATTGTTTTTTTTTAAAATCTACATATCCATGATTTCAACAAATACACGTGTAATGTGACGGGGCTGGGTACAAACAAATCACATTAAAATGTCCTCATACATAAACATAATATATACAGGACATAAACAATAACTAAAGATCACATATAAATCACATTCATATATATGATACAATACATATACACAATATATACAACATATACAATATATACAATAACCCTACTGAGACCAAAACAATGGGAATGTACACTCCTTACTCCAAGTAGTACACTCTGGGGAAGTCCCTTTTGCGCCAGAGGTATCACACCTCTAATCTAATTATTCTCTAGGCGCTCTCACTCTAGGAAAAAAATCAAAGTAATGGGACTCCTCATAAGTATGTTGACGCAGTTGCGGTCGCGTTTCAGCCAATGATTCCTTTCGGCTTCATCAGGACAAGGGTATCAACGTATCTATAATTTTAATAAGAAAAACATAACTATACATACTATTCTACCGCATCTATACTATCCAATCAGTGACCATGCAGTGCTCAGAAGGTCAAGAGATTATAGGTGAAAAAAGCGTGGTAGTGCCAAAACAAGGAACCAAGTTCGCACTCACCCACTCTAAACCAATTTGTGCGAGAGGTGACCAGGCTATCAACTCAGAGTGCACTACACCACTACACCCGGAGAAGAGACACCCAAATACAAACTAAAGATAATAAAAATAGTGATCACTCCAATACCTCAAGTGAGAATTTCTCTCTCCAACTCACGGACTGTATAGTTATTCCAGGGAACTAATACCCGCAAACACCCGGATCGATAGACCACTCGAATCCTAGGAAAATATTAAAAAGAACAAGTCCTGTAGTTATATGCGTCAAGGGGCTCCATCCTGTATCTCGTTTCACTTATAACATGCAATGACAGCCATCACATGTACCTGTATTGTCACGCTGGTCCAACAGGTCAGCACACCCACAAACGCTCACTCCCACTGTTGGAAGAACTCTCATCTACTATAAAGAGATAGAAACCACTCTAAATAATCTCCCCGAGATACCACAGCGTGCCCAAACTTGCGTGTGAGCGACTCTCATATCTAAGCTATTGACCAGGCAGCTGCATGTAAAGGTCAGGAGGGTCGCATGCGGCTGTCAGGCCATACTTCGAGTATCAGTGGTTTAGAGGAAGCTGTACCTCCAGATCGGTAATCTGCACTGCCAGGCTGGTGTGTCGGCCCCACTGTTGTTACCGATGGTGGCAGTCCACCAACTGGATCCTTCTGACGAAGCTTTCCTTTTACTGTACTCCCCTAGCCTTATAGACGAAGAGGCTTGAAACAAGTGGGAGGATCAGGTGTCTACTGTTTCTGATTCCTTTCAGATAATCCTACTACTCCAAGTCTTACTCATCCATAACAGCCATTACTCATTAGGTAGTCTCTCCTTGAGACAGGAAGAAACCTCAGAACAATGTAAGTCCTACCTGCCATGTTGGGTACTATAGTAATTTAGCATCCTTCCTGATAAATCCACACCTTCTCTAGGCCGGCCAGCTATTCATAGTGACTATGACAAGAATAATAATAATAATGTAGATTGCTCTTAAGTATCCAGGACACTACTGCATATCCCCTATCCTCATACCAGTCATTATTCCCAAATGGTTGCAGAGCCAGAACTGGCCCTTGACCAAGAAGAAAGACGCCAAGAAGACACTAATACTGCGATACCCAGTAATTTTATTAGTGACACAAGCAAAATTTAGGCCAGGTTGGAACTGGGTATTCACTGTCTAAAAGACTCCAATACTCTGTAGATGGTAATGGGGTATGATAATTTGACGAGAAACCCAAGTTGCTGATCACAAATCTCAACTAAAGGAACTCCCTGAACCTCTGCTAAATCGGCAGCCTGACTCCAAGTGGACCTACTCTGAATTTCGTCAGGAAGAGGATTCCCAGCCAAATAATAGGAGGGAGCAATTGCTGAGTGAATTCCACAACTGATAGTTAAAGCAGCAACCTTGACACCTTCCAGGCAACTCCAAAGCCAACAAACAGATGGTCAAATATGTAAATTACCTATACCAATTCACAAAAAACAGGATCACCCACGTCACATCCAAGAAATGTAACAAGTCTTCCTTTAGAGAATAAAGGAACAGGACAAATGCAGGCAAAATAAACCCTTTATCCTTGTGAGCCAAAGTAACCTCTTCAAGAAGGAAATCAGGATCAGCTTGTAAAACACGCCCCTCCCCCATTATCAAGGATTTTAAGAAAAAGAAGTGTACACAACAAAGCCACATCTTTGCCAATACGTTGAGCTGAGGTATTTGCCACCAAAAAGGCACCTATCAAGAATTTAAGAATCACCAAATTAGGTGATTCAGAGGGAGAAACCTGCAGCAAACGAAGAACTAGTGGTAAAACCTTAGGACATGTGAAAGGACAAATTGTGGGCTTTGACAGTGCAGAGCACCTCAGAAGGTAAAAGGCCAGTTGCTCATCCCCACTAAGAATGTCCTAGGTTTCACTGAAAGTCCATGTGGACCTGCAAAGACCCCGTTGCTGGGGCAGTTATGCGCTTTACAAATCTTTAACATACAAAGTAGATATTGAAAGGTTCATCCCACAGCCCTTCCATCTTAGAAACTGCAAAGCTGAAGGTAAACTACACACCACAGGAGAGGCAGGACAATTTCCACACCACTGCTAAAAGGCTCACCAATTGTGACAATAGTGCTTGAAGGGGTAAGAGCATTTGATATTTCTGAATAGCTTCAGTAAGGTGTGCCAAAAGTCCTTATTTTGCCACCAAATCCTCTGAATAGCCTTTAGAGCAGAGGAAGGTGCCCCACCATCAGTAAACCTCGAAATAGAAGCGATAAGGGTTCCAGGGAAAGACACCATTATGGTCTCAGAGTGTTACAAGAGTTCATACAAACCAGGAGGAGGGCTGCAAACTTCAGAAGTGCTGGTGAGTCCAAATGTTTACCCCCACAGACGCCAGGGGAGCTCTCATTTGGGTTAAAGCTGTAGCCCCTTATGTAGGGAATACAGTTATAATACACCCTGAGGGCAGATTCATTATACTGGATGGTTATCCAAATGGTGACCCATTAGTCATAGGTAGCATCTTTGCAGTAGCGGCTGGCATGTAACGGCAGTGGAGGGGAGGGGTGGTGGTGGGGGGGGGGAGAAAAAAACACTTTCCTTTTCGCCGGCTGCCGCCTCTCCTCAGTCTTGTTCAGCTACCTTCTTCCTGTAGTCCCAGCACTAGGAAGCTCCTGGGCTCCCCTGAGCCAATCACAATGCTGCAATGCAGCCTTGTGATTGGTCTGAGCGCCATGGTTTGGCGCTCAGATGGGGACAGGGAGGCTTTGCATGTTCCTCACTAGGCTGTGCAATGCAGCCTGGTGGGAAACATGCAAAGTGCGCATGACTGTTGGTTGACCCAAGAGGCCGGCCAAACAGGCATGTGCACTTAGGGAGTGTGCAAACCACTCCTCCCCCTGTGCCATCAGCCCCGCACCAGAGCTACGAAGAATAAAATTATAATAACAGCGTTTTTTTTTTTTTAAACACACTTTATTATTGATGATACTAACAGCGTTATTATCATTTTACTTTTGCTGCTCTGCTCTGAGAGCAGTGGAGTGATGCTCCTCCGCCTTAGTGGAGGAGCCGCCCCTGCATCTTTGCTCTACATACATAGCAGCAAGCCTTCTTTTGTCAATTATCTGCCCGTCTGGCAACTTGAGTGCATATTTATGGTTACTTGGGGGCGGGTGGGGAGGAGCACTTCCGATAGTGTCCTTGACATGACTCTAGGCACATTCCACTTCCTTCTTCCATATGGATAGACTGTTCAAAATGGGAAGATGTTATCTCAGTGACTCTGTCACTGAGCATTACCAGTTATCTGGTGGCTCCGCAACCCTACTCTCTCTTTATTTCACTTCCCTTTGCACAACCTATTCTTACTCCTCAATAGGGTAGTTTGTTCTACGATACTCTGCCCACAAATCTCCTCTCCATATTATCTGGCCGCAACATCTCCAATCATAATTCATAAATACTCCCTGTGGACTGGGCCCACCTCCCGTGTCAATTCCCACTTGGCACCTTCAGATCTAGCTGCTGAAAGATCCAGTTCTGTAAGATGCCTGGCAAACCATATCAGAGATTCACTTCAAAGTCATTGACAAATGGCTACTTAAATGACAATGGAGTGGGAAGCGCTGAAGGTAGTAGTGGGGGGTTGCTGCATTAAACAGTAGTGGGCAGGGTAAAAACCTATATGGAAATCTGGCTGGATTTGAAAAGGCCTATATCTAAAACGAGCTGCAGATGGTGTCCTGTCAGTTGACCAGGAAATCCTGGGTGAAACTTCACAAAGATGATGCAACCCTAATCGAGAAACTCTATTGCATTGCTTTTGCTGTATATACTATGAAGGTAAAAACTCTATCCATTTTTTAGCTTGGATATTAAATGCTGAAACGAAACACTTACCGATAAAAATGTCCCAAGATGAGGGTGGGTCATGATGTACTTGCAACACACCATCACTCAGGTCTTGTTTAGAGTTAATAGTCGGTTATACAATGCAGACCTCACCGATCTACGGTGCCCGAGACAGACTTCCTAGATGACCTGGATCTCCCCAGGCTGCCTATAGATGTGATAGATGAGAAGAAGAGAAAGATGGTCCTCCTATCATGGCCTAGGAGGTAAGAGAAGCCATAAGCCGGACTCCCAGTCCGGTTTATGGCCTACGAGTCATCCTTAGCGTCTTCATTTGTCCAACAATACTAGAAGGCTCTAGCAAAAGGCAAATTACTCCAGACTTTAAGAGAAGCCTCTCTGGTCTTGATTTTAAACCAGGGACTAATTAGAGGATTTGACTTGTTGCCATCTGATCGGCATCTTAAATACTGAATAAAAGTTCCTAGTAAAATCCTATCTGTATCGAATGCTCTGCCTTTTGATCCACCCATACCAAAGTGGTTTTATTCGAGCGAGGAATACATCTCACAACATCAGAACACTATACAATCATGGAAGCAATCTCTCTGACATTGGCCCCACGCCACCACTCTAGTTTTTTAAATTTGTACAAGGTATTTGACATGCTAGTTTGGAGCTGCCTCTTTGAGGTGCTACACAAATATGGGTTTGTGGCATGTATCATACGTCAATGACTTTACTGGGGCTCTGTTTGACCAGAGTTTGATGTTTGAATTTGGGGGAAGGATAGAGAATCCTTTGTGATAGGCTTCCTTCAACAGCTGCAGGACTTAGACGTCTTAAGCGGATAGAATATACTAGGCACAGAAGAGTCTATTTGCATGATGTCAGTAATGGTTCTTTCCATTTCTTCGATAGTACAGCTGTACCATTAATGTGGGTATTTTGATTACATCAGGATCCCTCCAATTCTTCAGAGTAACAGCACAAACATTCTTATTGAGTGGCAATGCCAGTTGAGAAGCCCACTAAGACATTGCACAACTGGATCAGAAGACGTTCCCAGAGCCTCATGTGCGTCAGTACAGTCATCATCGACCTGGGGGTAATCTTGCTGACTAATCTGTTTGGCTTAGGGCTTTTCCCTCAGACCATAAAAGAGAAACCCTTTGTTTCTTGGCAGCTAGGTATCACAAGTGATTAATAAGGAAACTAGAATAACAACGGCAACATCCTGACATTTCCGTGGTATTAACTGCTCTGGAAACACAGGAAATAACTCAATATTATAATTCTTTGATTGTGGTCAGTATGACTGATGGGGAACTTCTTAGGAGCGTCCTTGGAAGAAGTCAAAAAGTATTCCTTTCGGCATTTAGTAGTAATTATGGAGACTTCTTAGGAGTCTTGGAAGATGCAAAAGAGGATGTTGTAGATGGAAAATGTCTTGATGTTGATGGAATTAACATCAATATTAATATGATTCTATCGGTCTTGAATGCTTCGATTTTGAGTGTCTTGACATTGAGTTGCGGCTCGACCTAATGGAGTGCTCAATCTTGAGTGATATCTCGTAATTTACATCAGCAAGGCCCTTTATGTTGCTACAGTATCTTCATCGATTTTGTTTTGTTCTCCCTTTTTTATTTTTAAGCCTTCCTCTCAAATGGTCACTGAGAACTGTCTTGTTCTATGTTCACTCCATCATGTTCCACCATTGCATCGATGGATCTTCTGAGTGTCTTTCCTTTTTTCCCCTCAGACAGGCTTACCACCCTGTCATATTCAACCCCTGCATGTGAATCAGGGAGTTAAACGAGACATAACAAAGTTTTGGGTCAGTCTCAACATTATTCCTTCCATATGCATAGCTTTGGGTTTGCGATTACCTATAGCAAATTTTTGTGATTCACTATTTGGTTATCGCAAACAGCTATGTACAAATGTGTGTTTCATATATTTAGCTTTTCTCAGTGGGTCGCAAATAGCCCTACCTCAATAATATTCTTGAGCTAGGTCTCTGTTTGCGACCTATTAAGAATCTCAAAAATTGTGACTGCTGGTGAATCCGGCAGGGGGAGGCAAGATGGCGGACTGAAGCTGCCGCGAGTTGCAGCAGAGGCTCTCTCTCCTGAGAATATGCATGGATAATGATGCAGGGAGTATGTAGCACTGCCTGAGGAAAAAAGGAAAGAGGAGATACGAAGAAACATACCGGACTCGATTTGGGAGTCCAAGAGACGTCTTTACTGAGAGCACGGGCTGATGCTGTTGCTGGGGTCGCTGCCGGCAGATTTGCGGGGAAAACGAGGACGCAGGTCGACGGTATGAGAGCGGAGTGATCGGCGGTGGACTCGCATTGGAGGCGGAGGAATCCAGAGCAGGGAGTCAGCTTAGCAAACGGAGTGGCATAGGCGGTGCGGAGCGGAGCAGTGCAACTGTAAGCCTAACCTGATGAGTCAGGCATCATCGGAGGTCGTAACACAGGCGCCCAGACACATAGAAGAAAAACAAGTGAGTGGGGAAAAAGCTCCTGCCATATGGGAGGAGAGGCTGGAAACTTTCGCCTTTGTTTCTGCCTATGCCACAATATTAAAGACTTTGCTACCAGCTTCAAAAAGCCAGGCGTTAACTGCCAGAGGTGCTTCCAGACTACATCAGAACTTAATACTGAGACGGATACGGTGATCGACGACGTTGATAATGTGATCATAAACACGAATTCAATATTTAATCGATCAGAGAGTATAAGTAACTTTGTGGAAACTAAAGAAGATGTATCACTTAACCTGGTCGGACAACTGCTTAATGAACAGAGAACTGAATCTCAACAACATTACATACAGATACGCACAGACAATGACAAAATACAGTAGACCCTAAATACATTAGAAAATAAGATTGGGGGTATTACACAAGAGGTTACAGGGCTGCAACAAAGAGTTACTGAAACTGAGGAATCGTCTGAACGCACACAGACTTGGGTGAAAAAACATGAGAGCCAGATTACAAGTCTGCAGAACAAAATCGAGGACTTGGAAAACCGTCAAAGGAGACAGAATTTATGAGTATTTGGTATACCTGAAGGTGCCGAGGGGGGAGATCCGCAAGCTTATATGGTTCAACTTTTTCAGAAAGCATTCCCGGATTTATCTGACTGGGATTGGGACTTGCAATTACAAATAATAATAATAATAATAATCCACATTTGTAAAGCGCACAATCACCCGTTAGGGTCTCTAGGCGCTGGGGGCCGTCGGGAAGATTAAGCGAGCTATTGCCCAGAGTCACATGGTGCTGGGCTAACCTGCCGCCGGAGCCGGGGATCAAAGGGTTCGCAGACTGCCGCTAACCCAACGTAATAAAGATAGCCAGTATCCTAGGCCCTTGTTGATATATATGGGTAATTTTCTGTTAAAAAAGGCGGTCTCACTGAAAGCTCGTCCTAACCGGCCGGTTACCATAGAGTCCTTAACTTTGTTTTTTAGATCTGATCTAAGTAAGAGTACAATGGATAGGCGCTGGAAACTACGACAGTTTATAGATCCCATCAAGGCTATGTGGGGTCAAGCCTTCCTGCAGGAACCAGCCCGCCTAAAAGTGTTTAAGAATGGTCACACATTTTGGTTTTCGGATGAGACTGAGGCAGAAAAATGGTTGAGAAGTGGCGGAGAGAGTATCCTGAGAAATCAGCAGACTAGTAATTGTTTCATGATTTAGTCTTCCTAAGAATCATTTAGGATACGGCCAATAGCTTTATCATTTGTCTGTAAGATGATTACTTCTCTTTTCCCCTAATATTTTCTAATAAGGGTTTATCGATCTACTTTAGGTTAAAGGGTGTCCTTTTTCTTTGGAGAGAGGGTCCAGATCTGCTGTAACTTTTAAGGCTGCCTAAATCAACGGCAGCTGGTCAGAGAGAGGAATACTCCTCCACGAAGAGTCAGAGGGTGGATGAGGGTGGGAGGGTGGCTGTGGGGAAGAGGGGGGGTTAAGGAGGGTAAAATGTTTGATAAAAGCAACATGAGAAGAAGATTGGTTCGAATAGACATAAAGGAGATAACTACTCGTTTTTCAGAGCAGTATGGAAAGATTATATATCCTTTTTAGGTCTCGCCTACAGCGCGTTCTCGCAAGCGAGAACTATAGCCGTCGTCTCAGCAGTTTGAGACCGACGAAGTGAGACAAGACCTGGCCGCGCGCAGCATTTCTCCATAGGATAACGTTGTGCGCGCGGCCAGGTCTTGTCTCCACAGCATGGCAGGAAAGGATCGGATCGCGTCGCGCGCCTCTCTGGAATGCAGGGGAGTCTGCAGAGAGGCGCGCGGCGCTGATAAAAGGTTATTTGAGCGGCCCCCTCCTTCCTGTTGCGTTACCCGCATGGCGACATCTGTTTTCAATTAGGAAAACAGATCGCTCCCTGTGGCGAGCACGCGCAGCACTTTGGGCTTTTTTTTTATAAGTGCACCTCTTACTAGCTATTGAAGCCTGCTAAAAGCCTCTTGGACTTCTCTTTACCATTCTAGTTTCTGAAGGCTGCACAGGACGGATGCCTGATCCCACAGCTGCTCCCCTCCACCCTGTTCCTCCACAGACTTGTTTTTAGTTGCAGCACACTTTCACTTTTAACAATAGCGGCCTTCTCCATACCGCCCGGTCCCGCCCTCCAAACCTTCCATGTTGTTGCCCGAGTTAAGTATTAAACAAACAGTGCTTGTTTGTTTTTACAGTGCTTGTTTTTATTTGCAGATCGCTTTCACTTTTAACAAGAGCGGCCTTCCCCATACCGCCCGGTTCCGTCCTCCAAATCTTGCTGGGCTTGGTCCCTTCCTTGCAATCTGCCTGCTGAAGCTGCTCTGCCCTCACGTCCTCTGCCAAGTGCTGTGTTTACCTTTCCGTTTTTATGGAAGGGGATGTCCTGGTCTCCTGTTCACAGCTCTTACTTCGGGCCCACCCCTGGCACTTGTCTAAACAATGCAGGTGATGTCACAGGGACATTTTAAGCTACAGTAATATTGTGTCGGAATTACTTGGCTGTATTACATGTCATTTATATTTTTTGTCAGATTTTCGTGTAACACTGGCAAGCAGCACACACACTCAAGGGCACAAATTCATGCACAAAGTCATGCATAATTGATATCCTCAATGTGTGCCCCAGCCCTTATTGGAAATACATTAAGTAGGCCGTGACATTTGTAAATAAGGGAACAACCCTCGGCATGTCAGCAGAGATAAACAAGCATTTGCAATGCAATAAGTGTCGCATTACTAAAAGTTTGAGCTATTGGCGTTCCAATACTGCAACGTAATTAGCTCAAACTTTAAGTAATGCGAGACCTATTGCATTGCAAATGCTTGTTTTTTAATGTCTCGGTTAAGATGTTTAGCAAGGAATGTTGTGGGTCTCGACAGTAAAAATAAAAGACGACTCGTCCAAGAAGAGTTAAAAATGTATGATCCGCATTTAGTTTTTTTTATCAGAGACGCATATTGCTTACAAGGACAGAAACTGTAGGGGCAGCTTGGCTATGATGTTATTATTGGGTCTGCGATAAATGCTTCAATTAGGGGGGTTGCCATTCTTAAAGATAGAAGACTTAGAGCAGAAATTCTTAAAACTGCAGTAGATAAAAGTGGAAGATGGGCCACTGTACAAATGTCTATTGAAAAATGGAAATATGTGTTTTGTGTGGTTTATGGGCCAAACTCAGATGATTCTGTTGTTTTTGATCAATTAAATATAGAGCTTTTGGGTTGGGAAGGGGAACTCCTTATTATGGGAGATTTTAATTGTATAATGGACTACGCACAAGACACTACTAGGCCCGGTGCTTTTCATTGTATGCGTAAATCACGTGCTGCTATCTTAGAAATCGGTCGCATTCATAATATCAGGGACATCTGGCGCAGTATTTTTCCTAATATTGCGGGGTATACTTACTATTCTGCGCCCCATAAACTATGTTCCCGCATAGATATGGCCTGGGCTACAAATAGCATTCTGAGTACTAGCCTTATTGAAATATTTCCACGGGTCACCTCAGACCATAATCCTATTTTGCTTACATTTAATACCCCACAAATCAATCAAGGTCCTCGGATGTTTTCCTTTCCCAGGCACTTTCTGTCAGATACATTGTTTATTTCTCAGCTTAAATCACATCTTACAGAGTTTATTAAGATTAATCTTAACTCTACTGTTTGTACCATTGTGTGGGATGCATGTAAGGCCAGCATACAGGGGTTTACCCAACAATTTGTTTATAGACAGAACTTCGAGCGTCGTAAAGCAAACAAAGAACTGACTACTAATATTCTATCACAAGAACAACTATTAGCTGAAACCCTACATTTAGGCTCCCCTAATGCGGTGGAATAGGGTCTAAAATTGGTGCATTTAAAATCAGCTATGAAGACAGTATTAAGGGAAAAAAGTAGTGCTATGCTACACAAATTCCGAGTTACTCAATACGAGAGTGGAGACAAAATTGGGAAAACTTTTGCTTATAAAGTTGCTGATGCTAAAGCTAGCACTTGTATTAAAAGCTTAAAAGGGGCTAATAACATTACCTATGATCAGCCGGCACAGATATTGGAACAATTTGTGGGGTTTTATAGTACCCTATATACTCCAGAAAACCACTCTAACCTGGCTAGAATACAAGATTATCTAGATAGTAACATTATAGAAAACAGAGGCATACCCGGATTAGATCAACTGTCGGACCATATCAATCTGTTAGAAATTAGACAAGCCATCTTTTCCTTACCATCAGAAAAATCTGCAGGGGAAGATACTCTACCATTAGAGGTATATAAAATTTGTATCGATGAGCTACTACCTCTCTTTCATCTGGTAATTAGCTCTATTGGTGATACTGGGAATGCTCCGGGCTCTTGGAATATGGCTAAAATGGTCTTTTTAAAAAAAAAAAAAAGGTAAACCGGCCGATGAGTGTGGGTCTTATAGACCCATCTCACTCATAAATACAGATGCTAAGGTATTTGCTAAAATTTTAGCCACTCGATTGGCTCCATTTATCCCAAAAATAGTCAATCCACAACAACACGGGTTTGTTACTGGCAGGGACACCACTGCTCATATCAACATGGCCATAACTGCCTTTGGCGTAGCAGAGACAGATTCCACCCCACTCGGTATGATAATGGTGGATGCTGAGAAAGCTTTCGACCGAGTGGGGTGGGATTATCTCTGGTCGGTGTTGGCTAGATTCGGCTTCAAGGGCCAATTTGTAAAATGGATTCGAGCTTTATATCATAATCCTATAGCTAGAGTTAGTTATGCTGGTCTGATGTCTTCCACCTTTTCTATATTTCGGGGTACGCGGCAGGGGTGCCCACTGTCCCCCCTGCTGTTTGTGCTTTCAATTGAACCATTTCTCCATGCTTTACAGATACACCCCCAAATAACTCCTTTTAGATCCGGCTCTCAACTCCTGAAAATCACAGCATACGCAGATGATATTGCAATTTATTCGACAGATGTGGCGGAGGCATTACAAGGGATAATCACTGAGGCTGGCAGATTTGTCTCGGTGTCTGGATATAAATTAAACATAAATAAAACACAAATAGTTATGAACTATAAACCTGTGGTACCGATAACAGGGATTTGTAGCACCGCTATTTATTTGGGTGTCAAAATTTCATCCAAAATTAGCGAGGTGATCACAATTAATTACGATACTGTATTAAAATCTACTGCTCTATTATTAAAAAAATGGCATAAGCTCCCCTTAAATATCATTGGCAGGATCAATTTGATCAAAATGAAGGTATTGCCCAAATTTCTTTATTTATTTCGGTCTATTCGGTTATTACTCAACAATATATATTTTTTTAAACTTGACGGGATACTAAGCAGCTTTATCTGGGGTTACCGTAAAGCTCGTAGGTCTATTGCATTACTTAAGGGCTCTCTAGATAATGGAGGGCTTAATTTTCCTGATTTTAAGCTATATTTTTGGTCAACTGTCCTTGGCCGTTTACGCAGCTTACTTAATATGGACACTCAACTTTATTTTCATATATTTATGTTAAACTCTGATGCCAATATGTTCCTGCTAAGAATCAATGACCCCAACTATCATAAAAGGGTCAAATTCAAGACTGCCAGGGATACAATTAAGATTTGGTTTAATATTTTGTCATTCTGTAACACTTCCTCTTTTCATTCTAAATTGGTTCTATTGGGTAATCCAGGACTCCCTGGGATGTTCAATGATGGTATGGAAAACATCTGGGCTTCGCATGGCATCGAAACTTTAGGGGATTTATATGGAATCCATGGTTTCTTGGACTTTGAGACACTTAAAAACTTATACAAACTGACAGATTTAATGAGATTTAAATATATACAAATACATGACTTTCTGGTACGTAAGATGAAAGTGCGATAAATCACGGATTCTGATATATGGAATTGCCTTTTCCCATCTAAGAACAAATCTTTAATTAGTGAAGCCTATAAGTGTTTTAATACCTATAAAATTAGTGATTGTCCTAAATTAGCGGAGAAATGGAGTACAAAGCTGGGAATTGATATAACTTCGAACAAGATCGCTGCTTCTTTTTGTAACATCAATAACTGTGTCCAATCATCACGTTTAGGACTACAGCATTTTAAAACAACATTTATGTTATATCATACTCCTGAAAGGATATCTAAATGGTCTACAAATGCTTCTTTTAATGACCGCACCAAATGCCCTAAATGTGATCTTGTTGCGGCAAATCTGGAGCATATACTGTTCTCTTGCCCGGCTCTGACTGAGTTTTGGTCAGCTTTGGATAAAATACTGAAATTAAAACTGGCTAGTCCGCCTTTACTCTCTGCACTAACAGTATTATTAGATATTCATACCGTCACTGTCCCGCAGCAAGCTTTGGTAACTATTTTATTGTCATCTGCTAAACTAACCATTGCTCGAGCTTGGATTACCTCGAAGCCCCCTCACATTATGGAATGGTGGTCACTGGTCAATGATATTCACTCTATGGAGTATGCTATGGCAAAGCTAAGAGGTGCTCGATCTCTAATGAAATGTGACAAAATTTGGGGTACTTTTATATAAACATCGGTTGACATATTGCACCAATGTTGAATAATTGAGTAAATACCCTCTTTCTTTAAATTTCTTTTTCCATTTTTTGTTGTTGTTTAATTGACTATTAGGCGTGATCCCGCAATGCTCCCTGTTTTTCTTCTCTATTTCCTGTTCTGTTATAATTTGTATAATATTGACCAGCAATGAAATTATTTCCATTTCTGCTATATTGTTTATTTCTCCCACATTGGTATGTATGTCTTGTTTTGTCAAAACCGTAATTTTTTCTTTATTCTTGTGTTGACAATAAAAATATAAAAAAAAAAAAAAAAAAAGAATCTAAAAAATCACAGGAATGGTTGCCTGCTGGGGTCAGAAGACCACCATGTCTGTGATTGCTTTTTTATGAAGCAATGTTTTTTTTCTTTTAAATTCAGCCGGTTTCCCTAAAGGAAAACGGGATGCGCTTCAAAACGAAATATAAAACGTTTTTTCATTTTTTAAGAGGAGGCATTGGTCCGTGGGACCACTATCTACTCTTAAAAAACTTTTAACAAACATTCACAAAGGGGAAGGAGTCCTTCTGGGACCCCTTCCTGTTTGCAAATGGCTTACAACCTACTTGAAGTAGGTGGTTAAATTCAAATGTTTTGCGATCGCATTTTAGTTGCAAACATTCACACACCATTGCGGTTCGGTATTAGGAAGGGACGACATTAACATGCACCTTCCTTATACCAAATGGCATACCCATTCCACGATTGGGTAATGGGTTACCAAAGTTGAAAATAGGGCTTTGTACATTTCAAAAGGCTTTTTTGCAGTCACAAATGGCCCCGATTCTGCGAATTAGGCTGTTTGTGACCGAAAAATATCTTTCTATATCTGGCCCATAGTGCCTCTGTCTTATTACATATTATTTTTCTTTTCTGTTTTTTGGACATGAGAGGATAAACACACTGTTATGACTTAACCTCGGAGGGTGGGTTGAATCGGGTAGCATTGTTTACAGCATGATGGTGATCCATGTTGCAGGTTATGTTCTCATGGTGCTGTTGAAGAACTTCGTTAGACTTATTAATACATTATTATTCTCCTCAAATTACTTATAATCTTTTTAACTAAAGCTTTACTTAACTACAGTTACTTATGCCTGTAGCAGGTTGTTCGTGTTTTCCATTGGTGGACCTACAATCGAGTACGTTTTTCAGCTAGAGCTATTCAGAGCCTGTTGATTTTTTACATTTCTAGTTGATACTCTTTTTTGCTTTCGTTTGCTGGTTGCTGAAATGTGTAAAGGTTTTCAAAATAAAACCCTTCAAATGAAATCGCTTTTACTACTGCATTATGTTTTTAGCCGCCTGTCCGGTTTTTTTTGTGCTGCTCCAGCTAGCAATTTTTCTTGGTGCTTCCAGGTAAGTGAGAATGTTCAGATCTAAGCCAGTGATGGCATTAGATTGTGAGGTTTAACCGTTTAAGTTTAGGAGAAGGGAAGAAATTAGGTGTGCACCATTCGAAAAGGCTCATATAAGGTTCCATACGAACAATCAAGCTTAGATGAAAGTTCATATTGAAGTCTTTATGCACAATGTTGAGGTACAGATTAATTAATAGTTTTATTCATCAGGCTATCAGCGTATATTTGTTTGATCATACGTGTGGGAACCAGATTTAGGGATAGGAGTTAACTTGATGTTAAGGTCAGAGGTTTATGAACGTTCAGGATATTAATATTTAACATGTTTTGTTAAACAATATGTATTTCCTAGAACTCAGCATTAACTTTTGTAATACAATCAAACAGATTTGTTTTAAACTTTGGCAAGACCACAACTTTCAAATTATGAACAGGATCCAAAACACAAAAAATGGTTCTGCCTAATTTATCTCATTTTCATTGCTTTGTAGAACAATCGAGCTGCTTCAATATTGTATCCTGTTGTTTTAGATGATGCACTTAAAAAAAATCTAAACTATTGCTTCACCCTGTACCCTTATACCTTGTAAGTCTAACATTTTGACTCATTCCTTCTCTCTACAAGATGTCTTGTTCATGAACGGGAAAAATAACTATTATTTAGACAGTATTTCTTTACTTTCATTGTTAGTTCATAAGACTGTATTGACATCGACATTATTGACTTTTATTCAGCTACTTTTATTCTTGTCCTTTTTGTTTTGTAGCTCAGATAAAAATCATGTATTAAAATTGTCTTTCAACTTTATTGTAGGTGTGTTAATAGCTTGCTATTTAATTTTCGCAACAAGAATGACTGCAGATCAAGCTATCCTTTTTGTTCGAGCAAAGAGACCAAATGCCATTCAAACCAGGTTACAGTTACTCTGTGTGAGGGAGTTTTCCCAGTTCTTGAACCCACTACGAAATGTATTTTCTTGCTGCGAACCCAAAGCCCATTCTGTGACCCTGACTCAGTACCTCATTCGACAGAGGCACCTTCTTCATGGTTATGAGGCTCGCTATCTCAAGCATGTGCCAAAGCTTATTCATATGGTTTGCAAACTGCTTTTGGATATGGCTGAAAATAGGCAAGTTGTTAAGGAGGAAGTTGTAGAGATGCCGGATCTATCTGCTGAAATAGAAAAGACGGTTTCCCAGTTGACTTCATCACAACTTGAGAAGGAGTTGGAGGATAGCATCAACGCTGCAAATGCGTTCTGCCAATCAGCAGGGCCAGCGGAGCCTTGTATGGCTCATGATGCCATTTTGGCCAGTGAGCAAGAGTTTGATCCTCTTTGGAAGAGGCGTAACGTTGAATGTCTCCAGCCTCTATCGCATTTAAAGAAACGTTTAAGCTACAGCGATTCTGATCTAACGAGAGCTGAATTTCTCCTTGAGCAAGGAGATACCCCTTGGACAGTACCTGCACAATTGCCCTTTCTCAGGAGACTAAGGCAGCAGAACAGTGTGAAACAGTGTTTTGTTGCAGCCATCGCAGAACAGTTGCAACACACTCCCCCTGCAGATTTCAAAAGAGAGTCGTCAGTGCATAGCCCATTTTCATTCTGGACTCAGTCTAGGTTTAACAGCTTGGAAGGGCCAAGAGAGGGATCTCCACTTTTTCATAGAAGAAAAATTCCAAAGGACATACAAAGAAGTCGAACGTTTTCCTTAGGGTTTTCATCCATTGATAATAGTGCACAGCCAGAGCAACCAAATTATGACTTCTTCAATTTGGCACAGAATGAGATGCTACAGATGGGTGAGCTACAGAGGAATCTATGTGATGGGAAGAAAAAGGAAGAGTCTGTCTTTTGTGGAAGAGGAACTCCTCCATTTCAGGGCAATGAGTCTAGGACCTGTAAATCAGAGTGCTTTGAAGGACACGGCATTCATGACATAAGGGATTCACTAGGTTTCGAGACAGGGGACGCAGCTGATGGAATTCCACATGTTCTACAGTCCGAATTAAACCTTGAAGCCAGAAGACTGCTGGCAATGAAGGCACTTGCAGGTGAAAGTGAGTTTATGGAGGAGGGGGATCTAACAGATAAAGTGAAGATGTGGCAGGTATGTGGAATAAAGATACTATTTAACAATTTTGCATGTAATTTGGGAGAATATGTTGCATCAACTGTGAGTGATTATTGGTTACCTTAGGTTGCTCTGGGCCTGGTGTGCAGTTCCCTTGTGTAGTCACAGAGCCTGTGATTCACAAAACCACAGGATTTGCTGTAGTAGAAGGGTATTTTACTATTTACTAAATCCCTTTTGCTGTTGGAAAAAGCTTTCTGACTTACAAAACAGTGTCTATTGCCCATTCCAAGTCGCAGGTTGGAATTCACTGTGACATGCATCAGTCATTTTTTACTTCAATTGCGGTTGCAAACTATTAATCATATATCGATTCCCCAATTGGGATGGCATCTGATTTGCAAAGACGAAAGCTTCCCCTTTGGGAAACACGCTAAGCAGCCTAAGGAGCATGGTGATTTTTGCTGTCCCTGGATAGCCACCATCCCTGTGTTTGTACTCAGTCGTGGGGAAGAGGGAGTGGGGGAGTGGTCACAAACTCCAACCTGCGTAATTCATATTCATCAGGCAGTTCATTTTGTGCCCTTCTCCAAATGGGGATTTTGCGATGCCTGCCTGTATTTATTTCAGGCCCTGTCATATGAAATGGTGTGGAAGGAAGGTAATTATGTAAATTCTTATACAGTGTCTGCACATTAGACTAACTGACATTATTTATCATCTGTCCTTCTTTACCAGGTACAGGAAAGTAGATATACTGATAGTGTTAATACTTAAATATATTGCAATTAAATATGCTGTAGGGCTCTTTCACTTACTTTCATGTTAAAATATTTCTTGCTCAGACTAAATACATTGATCAATTAAAACAAATAAAATATATAAGCAGAAGATAACGCACACTAACAATTGCATAAACTGCACATGCTGCGATAGAGCTATATTCGTGCATTGGGGAAAGTATAAGAAGTTCGAGAGAATAGCGCTGAAATCTTAAAGTAATTTAGGTTAGATGCGGTCAGCTTTTTAATTTTTGTAAATGTTCAAATACATCTATTGCTCGAGATAAAATGAGATGGATACAATGCAATAACCTCCCTAGCCAGTCGCTTCTTTAAATGTAAGATTTACGTCTTAGCCATGCCTAATATTTTTAAAACACTGGGCAACGCCTGTTTAATTATGTTTACTTGTGCATGTCAGAAGGAGGTGAGATTTTCAGAATATGGAAGATTTCGGCACTATTTTGTTCCTGCATATTTTATATATGCTGTAACCTATGGGGCCAATAAGTTAAATTGTCAAATACAGGTGTTATTCAATCCCAAGCCACACACCACATTTTAAAAGTGTCTTGTGTCTATCTGAAGGGCAATTCAATCGGCGCTGCAGTTAATCTAGACCTTTAAGTAATATGAAATGGCGTTGATTTCAAATAGACATGCTGGTCAGTGGCCAACATGTCTGCATGATGCTGTAAAGTAATGTTTTATGTTCTTTTTAAAAGCATTTTAATGGATCATCACTTGTTTTTTGACAAACACTAGAACACTAGAAGCAAAGGCGAAATGTACATGCAAGCTTTAAAGAGAAAGAACAAAGATGATGAGGAGGTGCTCTAAAAACACATCTAACCCACTGAGCATACACAACATCATGTGCAACCATTCCCTAGCTTGTTGGTGCCATCACACAGGACAGCATCCTCCGGAAATAAGATCAGCTGAACCCCAAAAGGAACAGTCTGTTTGAAAGTGCTAGACCTTCTTACCTCTACATGGGACAATATTGAACCACACACATTCGGCCTCATAGTTCCACTTCACAGTGTCTCAGGTCTTAATTGCACAGTGAGCAAGTGGGCATCTCTTGAAAACCCTCTTCAGTCAGTGATACTCACCTTAAAACTGACCATCTGCAGTGCTTGAGCTGAACCTGCTAAACCATTGCAAACAGCATGGTATTATGTTCCTTCATTTATTGGTGTGCTTGTTCCATGACAGAAGGCACATCAGTACAGATTTCAGATGCGCCCATTACTGCAGTGCAGGTCTCTTAATTAAATGTTCTGATCGGTTCACCATGCATTATAAAAATCCTGATATTTACAACAAGGGGTGGTGAGGGACAGAGTCTCTGAATTAAGCAGAATACTCTCACCCAGTCAAGAGATCAGGGCTAGATCCAACACCGTTTTTTAGCTCATTGCACCATCCCAGTTTCAGAACCTGGCTGTATGCAAATTAGTCTGTCCCTGGCCCAGTGCATCATGGGAACAGGGCAGACCAGACTACAAAAGCCAATTCTTACACTGGGAAGGAAACAAGCTTCCGGGGACCGGTTTCTGGCATTACAGCCGTCTTCGGCCCGGCTTGCTTGAATCCTGATGGTGCAATGAGCAAGGGACTCATGTCTGAGTATACCCTTCCACGCTTAGGGTGGACAAAAATATTTACAACAAGGGGTGGTGAGGGACAGAGTCTCTGAATTAAGCAGAATACTCTCACCCAGTCAAGAGATCAGGGCTAGATCCAACACCGTTTTTTAGCTCATTGCACCATCCCAGTTTCAGAACCTGGCTGTATGCCAGAAACCGGTCCCCGGAAGCTTGTTTCCTTCCCAGTGTAAGAATTGGCTTTTGTAGTCTGGTCTGCCCTGTTCCCATGATGCACTGGGCCAGGGACAGACTAATTTGCATACAGCCAGGTTCTGAAACTGGGATGGTGCAATGAGCTAAAAAACGGTGTTGGATCTAGCCCTGATCTCTTGACTGGGTGAGAGTATTCTGCTTAATTCAGAGACTCTGTCCATCACCACCCCTTGTTGTAAATATTTTTGTCCACCCTAAGCGTGGAAGGGTATACTCAGATGTGAGTCCCTTGCTCATTGCACCATCAGGATTCAAGCAAGCCGGGCCGAAGACGGCTGAAATGCCAGAAACCGGTCCCCGGAAGCTTGTTTCCTTCCCAGTGTAAGAATTGGCTTTTGTAGTCTGGTCTGCCCTGTTCCCATGATGCACTGGGCCAGGGACAGACTAATTTGCATACAACCAGGTTCTGAAACTGGGATGGTGCAATGAGCTAAAAAACGGTGTTGGATCTAGCCCTGATCTCTTGACTGGGTGAGAGTATTCTGCTTAATTCAGAGACTCTGTCCATCACCACCCCTTGTTGTAAATATTTATAAAAATCCTGAGACATTAATCCTTATTTACTTCATCAGATAGCAGACCCATGCATACCCTCTCTCCACTGCCATGCTCTTAAATTGGATTTCTGCAGGAGCAGGGAGTCTTTTAGGGAGCACACACTGCCTATTGCATTTACCCAACTTTTCTGATCTCAGATCTTGGGCGAACCATGAGGAAGGACCACTCTAAAAATGTTATGTATGCCAGTCCTTTCAGGTGTCCATAGGCATCGTCTGCTTATATTTGGTAGCTACCAGGGTAAAATCGCGCATTCTGTACACTCTGGTATTAAACCTTAGGATGAAACCGTTCAATCCCTGAAAGGAGTCTTTAAACGTTTGAAGAAGTATGAATAAAATTCAGCTTGAAAAAGTGTTGGTCTTATTCACCACTCACATAAATGCATTTTCATTTCTTTACTGGGCAAATTTTTAAAATAGTTTTATATATTGCCCCTCTTGCATGCTAACTAAGACTCACGTGGTTAGTGGGTACTGTGGCCATGCAGAATAAGCATTCTTGGAGATAACATTTCAAATGTGACATTGTGTTGCTGTCTTGGCTTTATTTCATCTTATGCATGTGATCATTCTTGGTTGAGTTCCGAAATAAGATGAACATTTAAGATGCCTGAATGATGTTTTGTGTTATAATAGAAAGACCTGAATTCTCGTGAAGGATCCTGGGATAAATTATGCACAGAAAGAGATCCGTTCATCCTTTGCAATTTGATGTGGTCCTGGATCGAACAGCTCAAAGAACCCGTCATCACCAAAGAGGATGTTGACATGTTAGCGGCCAATTGTAACGAGCCGCAAAGTGCACTTTATCTCCTTGAAAAGGTATGTCGTTCTTTAACCACATCCACTGACGTGCATCGATGTAGTGACTGATCATTGGCTAATGGTACAATTGCAATTGTTTGTTTGTGTACCTTTCCCAGAAAATGTTTCTTGCATGCAGAACAAGATATGGAATGGTGTTTAGGACTATGATATTCATGGAAGTGAGTGAGGACACTTCTGTGATGTACAAAGCAATCAAAATTGCTTCAAATCAGCTAAAATGTTTAAATATTGCTTTCTACCAATTTATTTTTATCAAGGCTAGCTAAACATGTTAGGATGATAACAAAGATACACACACTTGGCAAGGAGCACGTTGCCAAGCAATGTTTAGCATTGGAAAAGTAAATTAGTTTCACACCATATTGCCATCAAAACATGCAAAAATAGTTGCCTGACATAATCGGGGGAAGGATACACTCAGCCACTCAAAAAAGGATAAAACCTATTTACAAAGGGACAGGAAAAACACAAGAACAGGGAGGAGAGCTTTTGAATCAGGATTATGTATTTAACATTGGTCAGGAAGCCATGCAATCATGAGCAAGGGGCTCAAAGCCCTCTCTAAGGCCCTTATTACGATGAGATACGGAAAGCCTTCGATCACAGGTCGGAGACTTTCCGAGCCTCATCGTGGTTTCAGTTTCGACCGCCGCATTATGATTTCAGCTGGATTCCGATGGGCTCAAGGAGCCCGTCGGCAAGTCGGAGACTGGCAAGTAATGCCTATGGACGGCGTTTCCGCCGTAGGGTTTACCATGTCAGTTTCCGACAGGCTTTCCATGTCTGGCTTTCCGAAGGTCAGTTGGTTCCGAGTCCGTAGCAGTCCGCCATACATCGTAAATGGGCCCTGAGTGTTTACTGAAATATTGATTGTAATGCTGCCAGCAACAGACCACCAAAGCAGTATGTAACATGATCACAAAAGAAGACTTGAAGAAAAATACATGTTTTGTGTCCACCAGTTTAAAAAATAATATAAGCCCAAATTTCTTTGGTTTACTACAGTGCTTGCTGTTTTAGTACCACCAACGATGTAGTCAAGCCTAGCAAACAGATATGAGTAGCATATTTTTTTAACAACTGTAATTGAGATTTTGTAATATAAAGGCACAGACATGGGTGGTTTGTGTTACAGTAATCAGTCTGTAAGTATTACAATGGGAGAAGCTCTTCAGAAGAGAATATGGCGTAGAACAAGACAAATCAATAAGTTCAGCGGTAAGACATAGTATCATTGCAATCCTGAATGACAGCGCTATCCCTCTAGGGTTTCCAACTGGGCTTCCTCTCCCATCTCTGTCCCCTCTGCCTGCATTACAGCAGATTCCTTGCTCTCATGACTGGGAACATGTCACATAGATGTGCCCAGCACAGAATGTCAGTCATTGTGCCTGGATCACCCCCAATCACCTTGACTCTCTTCATGTTGCAAACGGGAGCTAAACATTTTCGAATGTATATACCCGATCACGGACAATAGCTGGTGACTTTTCCATGGCATATGTAGCGGACCATATTTTCCCCTCACCACTGATCCACTGAGAGGGGATTGTTCGCCTTTTCCATATTTGAACCAGTGCTAGCAGTGCCGCTAAAAGAAAGTGTTTTAATCAGTTTCATCATTGTGTTGGTCAAAACATGTGAGTAGCATACTTATGTATTTGTTTATCTAAACAGTTAATGATTTATATAGTTTTGTAAAGAGTGGGCCATGCCAGTAAAGGCATCAGAATGCTGTACATATTTGTGGAAACTTTACACAGTCAGATGCTCTTGCATGCACCATTAATTAGCCTTATTCATTTGAACATCATTTCTGATAAGGAAAAGGTGTGCTTTAATCACTAGAGTTAATAATTATACTATATGGTATCAGAAACGTGTGGATGGTGGGTATGGAGACTGTCTTAGGTAGGGACATGCTACCTAAAACAAGCATTTGCAATGCAATAGGTCTCGCATTAATTAAGTCTGAGCTATTGGCATTGCTAAATATTGCAACACCAATTGCAACAAAAGTCTATTAATTGTAGGCCAAAAAAGTGTGTATTTATTTTTGTAGCAATGGTGGCATGCTGCGCTTTAGATGATTATGTTCAAAAGTAAAGTGCGCCATTCTGCGATTGCTACAATAGTTAATTGTGGATGCGTTAACAATTGATGTGTGCACTGATGGCTGGTGGTGTGTGTGGCTGTAGAAATTGTGCACTGATGGCTGGTGGTGTGTGTGCCTGGTGGAAGTGTGCACTGCCGGCTGGTGGTGTGTGTGCCTTGTGGAAGCGTGCACTGACGGCTGGTGGTGTGTGTGCCTGGTGAAAGCGTGCACTGACAGCTGGTGGTGTGTGCCTGGTGAAAGCGTGCACTGACAGCTGGGGGTGTGTGTGTGCCTGGTGAAAGCGTGCACTGACGGCTGGTGGTGTGTGTGCCTGGTGATAGCGCGCACTGACGGCTGGTGGTGTGTGTGTGCCTGGTGAAAGCTTGCACTGATGGCTGGTGGTGTGTGTGTGCCTGGTGAAAGCGTGCACTGATGGCTGTTGGTGTGTGCCTGGTGGAAGCGTGCACTGACGGCTGGTGGTGTTGGTGCCCGGTGAAAGCGTGCACTGACGACTGATGGTGTCTGTGCCTGGCGAAAGTGTGTGTGATTGTGGTTTTGTGGTTGTGTGTGCGGTTGTATGTGTGGTTGTGGTTTTGTGGTTGTGTGTGTGGTTGTGATTGTGTGTGTGGTTGTGTGGTCGTGTGTGTGTTTTGTGTGTGTGTGTGGTTCTGTGTGTGTGTGTGTGTGGCTGTGTGTGTGTGGTTGTGTGTGTGTGTGGTTGTGTGTGTGTGGTTGTGTGTGTTGTGTTTGTATGTGGTTGTGTAGAGTTTGTGTGGTTGTGTGTGTGTGGTTCTGTGTGTGCTTGTGGTTGTGGGTGTGCTTGTGGTTTTGTGGTTGTGTGTGCGGTTGTATGTGTGGTTGTGGTTTTGTGGTTGTGTGTGTGGTTGTGATTGTGTGTGTGGTTGTGTGGTCGTGTGTGTGTTGTGTGTGTGTGTGTGTGGTTGTGTGTGTGTGTGGTTGTGTGTTGTGTGTGGTTGTATGTGTGGCTGTGTGTGTGTGTAGTTGTGTATGTGTGTGGTTGTGTGTGTGTGGTTGTGTGTGTGTGTGTGGTTGGGTGTGTGTGTGGTTGGGTGTGTGTGTGGTTTTGTGTGTGGTTGTGTGTGTGGATGCCCAACAGAAATTTTCAGCTATACCTCCAATTTTGCTTAAGCATTCTTCCAACTTTGGTGTTCCAATTTCACAAGATCTGCCTTTCTGAAACTAGCACAGGAAGAAAAGATGGGGGGGGTCCCTCTGGCAAGAAAACGGAGGGCCTTCAAAGGGGATTTGGATGGATATGTTTCCCAACCAGGCATGATTTGGGGGGAGGGGCAGGTTGTGCAAATGCAATGCTGAAAAATCCAGAAAGACAGCACCAAGGATACACAAAGGAGACCACAATGTGTGGGAGACACACATGAAGTCACACACCCACTGGTCCCTTCAAACACAAAAAGTCCACACCTGGCATTCAGTGCTGGCATTATTTGTACTGGTTGCAAACAAAATGAAGGCAAAGGCACACAGTAACGGGGCATGAGCAGAGCTCAGCGTGTTCACAGATTTAAAGATTCACCCTCTACCACGTGCCCTTCCTTCTTGCCCCCTCACATATGCCTCTGGCACATAGATGACCCTTCGGAGCTGAGGATATGAAGCAAGGGGTCAGGGCCGGTGGTGGACGTTCAGAAGACCTTGCAGTCTGCATTATTCGCAGATTTATACAGACTACGAACTGCACATTCAAACCAACAGCCAGAACCCAAAAGCCGGAGGTATTATAACCTGTGGAATGTCACGGGGGCGGAACGTGCGTTTTGGTTAATCAGCACCTGCCAAGGCTAAAGATTTTACTGCACGCTGCCCTCTGGGCCTGGTAGAGGTTGAAACAATGCGTCCACGGACTGTGTTTTATGCAGGTTACAGCGTCAGCAGAGCTGGGCAGGACAGCTCCTGTGGGATGGGACTGCGCTGACTCGCCTGTGGGAGAACAGGAGTCCTAAACATTGATTTCAACAGAGGAAGGAACCATTCTAAGTGGCTCATTTCATGAACGGTGCCCTCTTTGCAGAAAGGCAGACCCCCCCCCCCAGACAGGACTAGGCACGTCAGGTGTCCATGTGTCAAACCTGGAGATAGGACCTGACCCTGAGGGCACCGACAACAAATCCTGAAGGAAGTGAAGGCTCCAAAGCCCCTGGCAGCAATCGCTAGCGTTATTACGGCCATACGGCGAGAGGGCCGGGGTTGGTGAGAGGAGTAAATACCGAACACGGAGAATAAACCTAGCACTAAAGTAACACATTTCCAGGATTAAGCCCAGAAATGGTAATGCTCCCCTCCCGCAAGACCCGGGTAAATGTAAATGTAAATGTTTGTATTTTATATAGCGCACTTCTACCCGGAGGCCTCGTAGCGCTGTATTCATACCGCTGCGGAACCCATCCTGGCTTTCCTGTGAAATGTCCACTCCTGGGCACCCCCAAGGTGAAGCCAGGCATCCACAGCGCTGCTGGGACCGTTGTGGAGATTAAGCAAGCTATTGCCCAGAGTCACAGAGTGGGACCCATGATTAGACTAGGCACCGAGGCGAGAAATATCAAGTCCGGGGAAATTGAGCCCAAGACCCGCCGAGGCGGGAATCGAACCCTGGTCCCGGGCCAGACCTCTGCATCAGGGTCTGCCGCTTTAACCATTGAGCCACACTTCTGTAATGAACTCCCAGGTTTAGAACAGTCCAACAGCCCAACAATAATACAATAGCGCCCCCGCTGGATAAACGAGAAGACCACTCCACTCAATTGCAGATTATATAAACGCTTTTATTAGAAGCGAAAAATGAGAACAAAAATGACTACTCCGGAGAGTGCATTGCCACGTTACTAATGGGAGAAAGGGCTACCAATCCCAAATTCTTAGAGAACAGGTAACCCAGACAGAAAGAGGCCAGTGGTAAAAGTCATAACATACTAGTCCCTTTTGCACTCGTTTGTGAACATGAAACACACTGTGCAGGCTCAGCTGACTGCTTTCAAAACAAGCAGGAAGTGGGATAAGGGAGGGGGTGTCAAATGATGAGCACTTTCGCGGCCGCTTTGATGTTCTCAGTGGCCGTGCGGCTCACTGAGAACATCAAAGCGTCCGCGAAAGTGATCAGCAGGCGGACAAATGGTATGCGCGCCCGGCGCACATGCACTGTACCCGTTCGGCACTTTAGGAGCACTTTTGAAAGCCCCTACTTGATATCTCGCCAAAGCATAGCTAACGCGATGGCTTAGGCGAGACCTAAAAAGTGGTTGTCTCCCCGTCCCCACAAAGTGCGCAAATTCAGGTGCTGGGTGTCATGCAGCAGTGTTAGGGAGTTCTAGGTTTCGAGGGTAATCACAATATTTTTGAAGAGTCTGTAGTTTTCTTTATTTCAGTATTTCCAGGTACAGGAAGCTGTAACTGTACGGCATGCACATACCACTCTATGTAAATGTAGTATACTTGTAAAGCGCACAGCTGCCCCAGCAACGGGGCGTCCCGGCGCTGTATAACTCTGGGGAACCCGTCCTGGCTTTCCCTGTGGGATGGTCCCTTGCTGGGAGTCCCCAAGGTGGAGCCAGGCATCCCCGGAATTGGTGGGGCCGTTGTGGAGATTAGGCAAGCTAATGCCCAGAGTTGCCGAGTGGAACCCCTGATTAGAGTAAGCACCGAAGCGAGAATTATCGAGTCCGCTGACCAAGGTCCACGACCCTGCCGCGTCGGGAATTGAACCCTGGTCCCAGGCTGACTTCTGCTCTCGGGCCTGCCGCCTCTAACCAGTGAGCCACACTACTCACACTATATAGTGAGATGTTTCCTTGTTAGGTAGGTGGATGAGCTGGATGATATATTTCAGATCCACGGAGTTACTTTTGCTGCTGAATACTTTACTCTCTAAGTGACTCACTACACAAAAGCATATTATCCTGCCATGTTTAAACATTACACATCTGTAACGTCATGTTAGAAGTTGTTAACAGTATACTGGTAAAGTTAGAGTTGTGATACTCACTTTAAAGAGGTGAATTCCAGTATTGTATGCGTCACAATTTGACATTGTGAGGTAAATTTCAGTATTTTTTCAATTAAAACAAACCTTTTTGCTTTTGAGTAAAGAACCATTACTTTCTTTTATGATGTACTTTGCCCACCTTCCAAAGCAAAGTGCAGCAGAATTTGAGCGAACGGCTCCTTCTGTGCCATCTGTCTGCGTGGCACCAGTTACCTTGCCTCTACAGACCTCCACTCCTGTTCGAAATGCACGTCGGTCTTCATCGCCTCAATACTGATATTGACTCTACCAGTGCCAGTTAATGACCCAGTGCTGACACTCATGTTGAACCCTAAGCCGACCTCGGTCCGAGCTCAACTGATGTCGCCCCACGGAATCTCACAAGTGCAGTCAGTTGTCATTTAGCCGGACTGTAATCCTGTGCCTCTATCATTATGCAACTAGGAGCAGAGGCTTCATTTTCTTTTTCGTTCTAACTCAGGTCCTGTACCATAATAGGTTGCACCCCAGGATTCTGATGATGATAGGGAGGGTGTTTGCCGGTTCCCCACTCATTATACTGATGATGCCTTATTCTTTAACTTTCAAAATTCCAGTGGGCTTGACACCTCCTCTGAAACATAGCTTGACATGAGCAACAACTGGAAGAAAGGGTCTTCCTGTGATGGTTTGGAGGGCAGCTGAGGTGCTAGAATTACAGCAGCCGCCATTGAGACTAAGGCAAATGTTTGACAGATCTTTTGCAGCCTGGGCCAGCAACATCGGAGCCCTTATTTCCATTCAGTGACGATCTCACAGATACCTGGTCGAAATTATATTCCCTTCGTCCTGCGAGTAGGCAAGTGGTCAGGTGACATAGACCTGCATCCTGTGATCCAGATTTTCTCAACTTGCACCCTAATACAGAAAGTCTCATTGCACAGGATTTGACCATTAAGATGAATCCTAATTGTTGTATACCCAATTCCCTGCATAGAGAATCTAAAAGGATTGATGCTTTTGCCCCAAAAATATTTCTTCTGACAGTTTGCAACTGAGGTCTACAAATGTGGTCTGTCTGTTGTACTGATGTACACTTGCCCTATGGGATATGGCCAGTGAGATGTAGCTGGTGGCTCCAGAGGACCTTAAGGCTTCCTTGGCGCAGATGATCTGTGATGGGGAGCATGAGGCAAAATATGTGATCTGCTCAGGCTTAGATACCATGAATTGCATTGGAAGAGCAGCCGTTACCAGGGTTGTGCTCCACAGATGTGCAGGCATCGCTGAAAGTCATGCCGTTTGGTAAGTCTTGCCACTTCAGAGAAAAGGCAGAGTCTGGAACGATTTGAGTATAGTAGGCCGCAGTGCGTTCCTTGGGGCTGTTGACTCCTGTAAAGCAATCTCCACATCAATTTAGCAAATTTAGGGGTACTCCATGCGGCTAGCCTCTAGGCAGTGCCAGCATTCCTGGCTAGTGAGGCAGCAGACAGTCCAGTCCTTTCAGAGCTGTGGACGTAGCACAGGCAGACATAAACCCTTCCATCTCTTCTTCCCCTACTACAGCTGCCAAAAAGCCACTTTAGTTTATCGTCAATGGCTCATGCCCTACCAGCTGAAAGTAAGATTCAGCACTTTCTTCCAGTGAATGACTTTCTGATCAATGTCAAAGTCCTCTCTCTGATTAAACAGCTTTCCTCCCTAGTCTTGTGTTTATCCCACCCCATCATTTTTAAGTTTCGCCCTTTTGTCTTGATTGGCTGAATGTATCCTTCCATTGCTGACGTCAGACACCTTTTTTTGCATGTTTTACTGGCATTCCAAAGTGAAAATTTGATTTGCTGTCTGAAGTTGGGAATGTTATCCTCACCACCAAAATTCATTCCTCGAAATGCAACTTTGCTGGGTACTGGGACAAGTTTGTAACCTGGTGTGGTGCCTGGAACACTAACCTCCTAACAAGTGAAGTTGTCAGATGTTCTTTTGTTTGTTTTGTTGTTAGCTGAGTGAAGCCTTGCAGTCGGCAAAAGGTTATCTGTGTCCTCTGTCAACCATTCTACGTTTGCCAGACTAACCAGGCTTGTTCAAATCACCAGTTGTGTTTAGGTTTATTAAAGGTTTGGCACTTGTTTCATCCCATACCATTTCTGATGCTACAATCGGACCTTAACTTGGGCTTGACATTTTTCATGTGCATGCTCTTCGAACCTGTGCTTAGTTGCTAGCTGCGTCTCCTGACTCTGAGAACTGTATTATTGTGATTACATCAGCTCATCTCTTGAGCAAACTACATACACTTTCAGTGCAACTGCCCTGCACCACCTTCTTTCCAGACAAATTGGTGCTGTGGACTTGGATAACTATTTTGCCTAAGGGTGTGACTCCCTTTCATGCTCGGCAGTTGATCACTCTAATGGCATTCTTTGCTCCCCTTCCTCCCTCGAAAGATGAGTAGGGGCTCTATCAGTTGGACCTCAAAAGGGATTTAGGTTTTTACATTGATCGTATCAAGGACAGTTGAGTGGAAGATCTGCTTTTTGTGTGTTTCTCTGTAGCAAAGAAATGGAAGTCTGTGCAGAAGTGGACCCTTTCAAAGTGGAAAGTCCTCTGTATCAACATCTACTACCAATTTGCCAAGATGCAATTCTCAGCAGGTCCGAGAGCACATTCAACTAGGCCAAGACCGCTGCCTTTGCGTAACTTGTAGGGTGTATGCCAGGAGGTGATGTTGTGGAAAAGTAAATTTTGCTATGTTCTGTGTCCCTACGAGTCCTCCATCATATGTTATCTGTGCATGATTAATATGCATATGTATTCCCTATGTTCGATTAATGACGCAATTACAGTTGTGTCCACCTCTAGTATGTCAGTTTCCAGTTCTCGTGAATACTACGAATATCAGGCCTATGTAAAGCTAAGTTGCCACGTTTCTCAGTGTGCACGTTATTCCATTGTAAAATCTCAGTTTCTAGGCCTCAAAAGGGCCTGGACACCAGATTCGGCTCCTGTCCCCTGAAGCCTCGCTGAGGAGCGATACAGCCCCCGCCTGTATCCTCGACCCTTCACTTACTTCCTGCCTCGCAGTGCCCGGTTCAGCCTGGCTCTGCCTCTGAGTCTGCCAAGAGTATGTTATGATTCGAGTTATCAGTACAGCCCTCCTTCTCTGCATTCCTAAAGCTACTGAATCGCATCAATAGTTACCGTCATAGTCTAGCTTTTACGTCTCCATGTAAGAGAAATACTGCATTTAATGGTCATTTAATATTCTTCATCACGCACTACATGTAGAATAATGCATGCTCCAGTCTTAGAGTCTGTTCGCCTTTACCCCGATAACATTTGGATTCTATCAACATGTTCTCTAAACATCAGATACTAGATACTGCTTAGGTACATGTCGCCCTGACTCTCCAGACTTCAGTCTCTGCTCCTAGCACAGAGTTCGTAGCCCCCAGCTTCTCCTAGTAACACGTCATTGCCAGTTTGCGCGCACCATTAGGTCAGAGGTCCCGGCTCCTTAGGTAGCCCCCTCCATGTCTCCACCCCATTCATGACATATTCTGTTACGTTTGCATCACATGTCTATGTATACGCCTCTGTTACACCCACTTTCACCCTTATCTTTCGCGACTGCTATTGACCACACCCACTGCTCCGCCTATCCTATGTACTGTAATGCAACTGTTTTAGTATATATGTTCGTGTATTGTTATTAAAAGCCAGCGCGCTCATCCCAGATCCTGCCCCGGCAGCTGCCGGGCCCTGCCATCTTATTCCTATGCAGGTTGTCCTGTTCCTGTCCTTATGCTGTATTAAACCTGCAAAACTCCTACTACCTCGAATCTTGACTCTTATTTATTGAGCTATCTGTTATTCATTTATTCATCCAAAAATAGAGGTATTATTTATTTATTTACCACATAATGGCGCCCGAATAGGGACTTGCCCTTTCCCCACGCGTCGGTGAAGCCACGCCGACCCCCTGACCCTCTGCAGTCGTGACGGAACTCTTCTGCGCACCGGCAGATATTTCTGCTTCAAGTATCCCTCAGGCCCACGGAGGAGACGGAGGAGGCGGTCCAGCATCCAGACGAGACGGTGGAGGAACGCGGCGAGTCCCGACCAGAGCCCAAGCCGAGAGTCCAAGGTCCGAGGTATCCGGAGGCCCACCCGTAACAGAAGTCCGAAGTTCGTCCGTCCGGCGTCCAAGCAGTTCCGTCCAGTCTGAGGCCTTCCGTTCTTACTGCCCGGTGAGTACCATTACTGGGGTAGTATCTAGACAGGGTCAATTTAATTGACTCTGGTCCGTGGGTTGGTGGTACACAAGCCCACAAACGAAGTGTCCACTCCGGTGGATACGGGTCCTGACGTGTCTCTGTATGAGACCGGTAAGTTTCGTACTGTTTCAGCAGTGCATCTAGTTTCTGTTCTAGTCAGTTCTGTTCTCGAGAAAATTCATGTATTCTGTTTTCCGTATTCCAGGTAGTATTCTGTTCGAACTGTTATTCTGTATGTTCTTCATGTATCTTGATGTCGTGGAATGAGTGTGAAGTAGTTATCGTGTTTATTGTGTATCGTATTGTGTCCAGATTATAGTTCAGTCATGCCGCTCTTTTCAAAACTGCGTCAGTTGAGAACTAGAAAAGGTCTGCTAGAAGCAGCAGTTCCTGTCCCGCCTAGGGACAGTCCAGGTCATTTTATGTATCAGAAGCATGGCATAAGCGCCATATTGTATCTAGATTTATGGGTCGAGTATACCAAACAGTTAGAGGAAAAGTATAGATGGCCTGTGTCAGGCACATGGGATGCCGAGTGCATCATGAGAGTAGAAGAAGCATTATGGAAAAAGAAAGCCAGACAGTCACAGAAAGATGCCATCGAGTTATGGCGCAAAGAATCTCATAAAAGAACTGAAAAAGAAATCAGAAAGTCAGAATTAAGTAGAGAATCCTTGGAACGAGCCCAAGAAAAAGAATTAATCGAGATAGGTGAACAAGTTAAAGCCGAACAGTCAGACAGACAGAGGCATGCTCTTATTAGGGGTATGTATCCTCTTCTTGCCGAGGGCTTGCCAAAAGCGACCCCGGAGGCATCCAGTAACTTTCCGCCACCATTAGTTCCGACCAAGCTACGTCACAAACCGACCGCAGCTGATATTTTTATTTCGTCCTATTTGGACGACACAGTCCCAGAATATGCAAATCCTGTTCGCGCTCCGCCAGTCCCTGTAAATCAGGCACTCCCCGTTTCTCCAGACACCGGGGTACCCCTTGCAGTACCTGTTACGGTCCCCCCGGTCCAGCCCGCCATACCAGTTCAGCCCGCATTTCAATTTCCTGCCACACTAGTACGAAGAGGATCAGTCGACGATTCTAGTTTAGGGGCCGCAGGAGGAGGTCCTCCTCAGACCCCGCCGCCACATAAGCGTTTAACGTCAGCCGAATTACATGCACAAGCGTCACAGCGTACGCCCAGACATCAGTCTGTAGCAGAAATAAGAAAAGCCCTTAATGAATGCGGCTATGATCCAGTCCCAGGCGAGGATAGTATGGTCACTGAAAGAGTTAGGTGCAGTTATATGCTGTTCCCCAGAGGGAATACGATTGTTCCTGCGTGACTTTAAGGGTCACTATGTATTACGAGATTTTGATCCCAGATTGTCCAATGTTCCGCAGCATCTATGGGCGCAAGGTCCAACTGATGTTGGTTATATGCAAATCACACCCCATCGTGTGACTCTCAAGCCAGGTGTAGTGTTACCACGAATCAGACAGTACAGATTGCCACCTGAGGCTGTAGCAGCCTTATCCAAAATTATTGACGAGCTCATCGCTCAAGGAGTAGTTGTAGAAACTGACTCCAATGTATGCAATTCTCCGATCATTCCAGTCATGAAACGTACTGATCCAAATGCACCCCCAGTATATCGATTAGTGATTGACCTACGAGAACTTAATAAATGTATTATTCCCCAGTATCCAGTTGTCCCAGATATCTCTTCCCTGTTGACAGCCATTGATTCCGAAGCCACGTTCTTTACTGTAATCGACCTCAAGAACGCGTTTTTCAGTGTTCCCATTCATCCAGACAGCCAGTTTCTTTTCGGATTCTGTTTAAATGGAAGGAGCTATATGTTCACACGAGCTCCTCAAGGTTTCACAGAAAGTCCTAGTATTTACAGTCAAGCACTTAAGAGACAACTAGACAACATTCACATGCCAACTGACACTGCCCTGCTCCAGTATGTCGATGATCTACTGGTCACAGCCCGTTCTGAACGTGCTTGCGAGCGAGCATCCCTCACAGTTCTGTATTTCCTAGCCGAGATGGGGCACAAGGTGTCCCCTTCTAAGCTTCAATTCTGTGTCCAGCAAGTGGTATACTTAGGACACTTACTGTCCAAGAGGGGTAGGCAGTTGACACCAGACCGTATCCAGTTAATAGCGAGTCTTCCTCAGCCCAAGACCCAGAAGGAGGTACGTGCTTTTATCGGCCTCACTTCTTACTGCCGACAATGGATTCCTCAGTATGCATTTCTAGCCAAGCCACTGATACAGTTAACGACACAGGAGGCAGCCGTGTCGACTGTCCTCCCTTGGACATCTGAACATACACTTAGCTTCAATGAGTTAAAGAAAGCTTTATGCCAAGCTCCAGTTCTAGCCACACCAAACTACAGTAAGCCTTTTACACTTTTCGTCACAGAACGTGAAGGTACAGCATTATCTGTTCTCACACAAGATCAAGCAGGACAATACAAGCCATGTGCTTATTTTTCGAGCACATTAGATCCTGTAGCCCAGGCTCTGCCTGCGTGCCTTAAGTCAGTTGCAGCCACAGCACTAGCTATCAGACAAAGTGATTCCATAGTATTAGGACACTCCCTGACAGTACAAGTTCCACACTCCGTGGAAGTTCTTTTAAACCGAACACAGACCCAGCACTTGACAATTGCACGTTCAACAGGTTATGAATTGACACTGTTTCAGCCACACATAGAAATCAGACGCTGCAACATCCTGAACCCTGCTACACTGTTACCATCAGTTACTTTAAGTCCGGACACACACGACTGTGTGGAAGTAGTTAATATTACGACAAAGCCAAGACAAGATCTGACAGATATTCCGTTACCAGATCCCGACCTGACACTTTATGTGGATGGTTCATGTATGAGAACAAGTACAGGAGAACTAGTCGCCGCGTATGCAGTGACTACCGACACCGAAGTTATTAAGACACACCGTATTGACACCCTGTCCGCTCAAGCAGCAGAGCTAGTTGCTCTGACACAAGCCTGCATACACGCCAAGAACCTGAAAGTTAATGTTTACACAGATTCACGTTACGCATTTGGAGTCGTACACGACTTTGGAGTGCTCTGGCAGGAGAGAGGTTTCATGACTTCTCATGGAACCAAGATTCAGCATGGTCTCCTTATTCAAGCTCTGTTAGATGCCATACATTTACCGACATCCATTGCTATCATGAAATGCAAGGCACACACGAAAGTTACTGACATTATTTCCCAAGGTAATGATCTAGCAGATCGCACAGCCAAGCTTACAGCTCAGACTCCAGACATTCCAGTTAACATGACACACACTCCAGATCCGACTACATGTATGACAGTTAAGGACCCTACTCAAGATGTCATAGATATCCAGTTACATGCTACTCCCGAAGAAATCAAGAAATGGTCCGAACAAGGAGGGGTCCAGACAGATCAAGGATGGTTAACGAAAGGAAAAGCCACTTGGTTTCTCCCCGACTCTATGGTTCAAGTCATTATCAATACCGCACATAGTCCAGCACATTTAGGAGAAAAAGCTATGTTAGACAGTATCCAGAACATTTGGTTCAACAAGCATTTACGAGCTGCAGCCAAGCAGAAAGTCCGTACCTGTATGATATGTTGTCAGTTTAATCCAGGTAAAAGTGTCCCGGTGGAACAAGGTGGATTCCAACCTCCTGACCACCCTTTTGAAGTCCTCCAGATGGATTATATTCAGATGGAGCGATGTCGAGGTTTCAAGTATGTCCTTGTAGTCGTATGCGCTTTGTCCAGGTGGACAGAAGCATATCCAGTCCCAGATTACACAGCCGCGACCACTGCCAAGCAGTTGGTTCGTGAGTTCTTCCCCCGTTATGGACTCCCTAGGGTCGTATATTCTGATAACGGCCAGCCATTCTCCTCAGAGTTAATGAAGCATGTTTCCCTTTTGTTAGGGTACCAGTGGAAGTTCCATTGTGTACGCCACCCTGAAGCAGCAGGTCTCGTAGAGAGACATAACCAGACCCTGAAAATTCGCATCGCCAAAGTATGTAAAGAGAAAGGTGTGGACTGGCTAGTAGCTCTGCCAGTCGCTTTGTTCTATATGCGTATGGTCGCACATTCCAGATCAGGTCTGTCCCCGTATGAGGTCGTTTTCGGCCGCCCCCTAACATGTGGGGTACTCCTAGACCCCGAAGTATTACCGATGTTTCAAGTAATATGCTGACAGATTACCTAGCTTCCTTGATGTCTGCCCTCAACTCTTGTCGTTCACAGGTTGCCGCCGCATTTCCAGACAATACCGAGGTGGCACCGCATGAAATCGTTCCCGGATCCATGGTTCTTGTCCGGAATTTCGACCGCTCAAGTCCGCTAGAGCCTCGCTGGAAGGAGCCCCGACAGGTCCTCCTCGCCACCCGTACAGCCGTGAAGTTGGAGGGTCGCAAAGGCTGGGTGCACCTTTCGCACGTAAAGAAATTTTATGGACTGAAACCCGTCTCAAAGAACATTTCCCAGGATTTGAAGGATTACCAAAGTACTATTCTCAAGGACTGTCCCGCAAAGAACAATGATACTGCACCCTCCCTGTTAGAGAAAACTCCACAGCAGGAGTATAAGTTGAAACTCCGGTCTAGTAAAATAAGTCAGCCAGTTTGATTGTCTAAGTCCTCCACTAGGTGAAACGGTTAGACTGTTTCTGACATGTATAAAATAGACCCCCATAGTGAGAGAGTTAGTCAAAACTCAATCCGATGTATCGTTTTTCTAAGTTTCATATTATTTCTCAGTATTATGATTTCCTGCACCAGTTATGCATTTTATCTGTATTTTCCAGTCTCTCATGTAAATAAGTCTGCTAATGTTACGGTGGAGCACACGTTTAGTGATCTGCCTCCTCATGAACTCTCTTACCGCCTCGCTATGCGAAATAATTCTTTTATCCGCATGTTACATTATTCACACCAGACCAGCAATGCCACTAATTGTTGGGTGTGTGGTCGACTCCCCCCTTTCCAGACACCGAAGGGAGTTCTGCCACTCTTTCCTTATCCTTTTTCACATAATGGTTCATGTGGAGCATGGTCCACGTTAACGTCGTCCTCAACAGATATGTCTTTTCTTAACAGTACATGTTTTCCAGACAAGCAAGGTCTCCCCCACAGAACCGGGTTAGATCTAGAAAATGAAGTGTATAATTTAGGTAATTATTCTTCGAATTTCATGGTCCTGAATGTTCAGTCTGATACTACTCCAGACTTACCTGCTATTTCAGTACTACCAGTCAAAGGCGAATTATGTGTCCGAAATAATGGTTCCGTACATGTAGGACATAGCGATTGTACTACTATTGTCAAGTATAGTGACAGTGGGAAATCTATTTTCAAAGCTTCACGTCATTCTTATTTTATTTGTGGTCAGACCGCATATGTTCGTCTGCCCCTCGATTGGGAGGGAACCTGTTACATTGCCTTCCTACTGCCACCTGTTTTTCTAGCCCCACCCGACTACCATAGGAATTCCCACCTAGTACATACAAGACACAAGAGAAACCTCCCGATTGTCGATTATACTGAAACTGCTCTAGAACAATATATAGATATCAATAAAGGTGTCTTCCCTTATTTAGGTACAGTTGTGAATAGTAAACTGATACGTAGGTTAACCAGAACCCTTGAAGCAGTAGTAATTGAGACTACTTCTGCTCTAAGTAATTTAACCGAAGAACAATCCTTTATGAGAATTGTCGTGCTCCAGAATCGTCTCGTCCTTGACGTCATATTGGCCGATAGGGGCGGGGCCTGTAGAGTCATCGGATCTAGTTGCTGCATTTTCATTCCAAATAACGCGCCGTCTGTTTATTCAGCTATAACCAGACTTCATAAAATTGCCCATCTGTTACACCAAAATCCAGGCACCTGGACATGGTCCGGTTGGTTCTGGAATATAATTTCCGCCTGGGGATGGAAAGTCTTGTCCTTTCTAGGTATTGCAGTAGCGATCATATTTAGCTGCTGCCTCTGTATACAATGTGGCCCTGCGATTTGCGGCATTTGTGCTACATCATGTATTCCTAGTCCCAAGCCCCGTTCTAAATCCCGTTCCAAGAAAATTCGAGACGAGCAAATGATACTGTATGAAATGATAGATGGTATCATGAATATTGATGTTTCCTGATGGAAACGTAGTGACAAGGAGGGAATGTGGAAAAGTACATTTTGCTATGTTCTGTGTCCCTACGAGTCCTCCATCATATGTTATCTGTGCATGATTAATATGCATATGTATTCCCTATGTTCGATTAATGACGCAATTACAGTTGTGTCCACCTCTAGTATGTCAGTTTCCAGTTCTCGTGAATACTACGAATATCAGGCCTATGTAAAGCTACGTTGCCACGTTTCTCAGTGTGCACGTTATTCCATTGTAAAATCTCCGTTTCTAGGCCTCAAAAGGGCCTGGACACCAGATTCGGCTCCTGTCCCCTGAAGCCTCGCTGAGGAGCGATACAGCCCCCGCCTGTATCCTCGACCCTTCACTTACTTCCTGCCTCGCAGTGCCCGGTTCAGCCTGGCTCTGCCTCTGAGTCTGCCAAGAGTATGTTATGATTCGAGTTATCAGTACAGCCCTCCTTCTCTGCATTCCTAAAGCTACTGAATCGCATCAATAGTTACCGTCATAGTCTAGCTTTTACGTCTCCATGTAAGAGAAATACTGCATTTAATGGTCATTTAATATTCTTCATCACGCACTACATGTAGAATAATGCATGCTCCAGTCTTAGAGTCTGTTCGCCTTTACCCCGATAACATTTGGATTCTATCAACATGTTCTCTAAACATCAGATACTAGATACTGCTTAGGTACATGTCGCCCTGACTCTCCAGACTTCAGTCTCTGCTCCTAGCACAGAGTTCGTAGCCCCCAGCTTCTCCTAGTAACACGTCATTGCCAGTTTGCGCGCACCATTAGGTCAGAGGTCCCGGCTCCTTAGGTAGCCCCCTCCATGTCTCCACCCCATTCATGACATATTCTGTTACGTTTGCATCACATGTCTATGTATACGCCTCTGTTACACCCACTTTCACCCTTATCTTTCGCGACTGCTATTGACCACACCCACTGCTCCGCCTATCCTATGTACTGTAATGCAACTGTTTTAGTATATATGTTCGTGTATTGTTATTAAAAGCCAGCGCGCTCATCCCAGATCCTGCCCCGGCAGCTGCCGGGCCCTGCCATCTTATTCCTATGCAGGTTGTCCTGTTCCTGTCCTTATGCTGTATTAAACCTGCAAAACTCCTACTACCTCGAATCTTGACTCTTATTTATTGAGCTATCTGTTATTCATTTATTCATCCAAAAATAGAGGTATTATTTATTTATTTACCACAATGTGGACATCAGTGCTTACATTCACAAATCACCATTGCTTTCACAGTGCGGTCAGACGGGTAGGACATTTTGCCTGCTTGTTTCTGTAAGATTTTTTGCTTTGGGTCCACTCCAAAGACCCTGCTTTGGTATCTATTACAAGGTGAGGATCCATAGTTGGCTTTATCCATCAAAAGTACAAGCTACTTACCTTTGGTGTTGCTTTTTCTTGTGGATACTCTAACACAGATTCCTCACTGCTCTCCCACCTCCCGTTTCTGTGGAGTGGTCTCTTTTTAACATCTAAAAATGTCCCAAGTTAGTGATCAGCACTCTGTTACCAACAATTATTTTATATTCCACATCTGAGGACATGCATAGGGAGTAGACAAGAAATGACATCAGTACGCTTATATGTGGCACGCTCCATCACTTCCACAGAGGTACGGGTTCAGCGCTTAGCTACCCTGTGCTATCTATCGACGTGCTGGTGCACTGCCGGAAAATTCTCTGGATCCAGTCTGGCACCTGGAGAAAATTCTAAGGTGAATAATCTGCTATTATATAGAGTATCCACCAGAAAGTATACACATGTTTTTAAGGGGGGGGGGGGACATCTACCCTTCTGTAATCAACTCACAAACTACCTAGGGTGAGAAGCTGCTCCACCAGCTCCTACTCTCCTCTAATTCATTTTCATTAGACACCAGAATCACTGAGGTGACAGAGAGCCAGAATCAAATATGGTGGCTTGGTTAATGAGCTCTGCCAGCTTGTTTTTATAAAGTGACTTCCCTCACCACCATCAACAGTATGGACACTAGGGAGTGTGCTTAGGGACCCAGCTTATAGCTCTGCAGTCACATCAATAGTGGGATTGTAGCGAACTGCACCGGCATGGCCTACACATCCTTTTGGAAGTGATGCCTGCCTGGCCCTCTGATCCTTATCGTGCCACTTGACTGCAGCTGACGAGTACTGATCAGGACCTGTGGAGTTTGGGTTCAGCTGTCGGGTGTCTGACCAGCTATTGCTGCAGAATGGGGATTGGGGCCTTAAGGGCAATCCAAACGTCCACGGATGCATGGGTTGTGATTGGCAGTGATCGGATGAGTGGTGGACGCCGTCCTGCCTGGTGGCTTGTGCGACTCTGATTGTTGGAGCGCGCGCTAGAGTGGCTGCCTGCTGCACAGGGTCAGTGCTGGGATCTGAACCCTGATGAGAGGAGTGCAGCATGCAACTGCTCCAGCTGAGCTGCTGCCACCTGAAGGTGAGAGGCTGAATCACTGCCCCGTTGCCTCTTCTGTTGGGATCGACCTGTTACCTAGGCAATTGGTGGTGCACCCTTGTAGGTGAGACTCTATAGGCGGCTACCTGAAGGCTGTGATCTGTGGCCATAATCGAGTGAGGCTTAATACTGCTACTGGTGGGGTGGGGGGGGCTATTATGGGGGATCCAGAGCTGGGCCCTTACACTAGTTGTCAGGGAGCTTGAGCCCCATGTAGCACCCCAAACCTGTACTGTTTTGATGTTCAATGACTGATTTCATTCGGAGGCCCTATGATTGTTGCAGGTCCGAAGGACCAAACGGAAGTCTGATAAAACTGTCTCCTTAGGCCCCCTTGGTGCTGCGTGGATCCCATGGAGTGTGGCCATTTTTGACTGCTGGGAACTGCTGCCTGCGGATGACCTGCTAGGCGCAATCCCCATCGCGTATTCTGCTACAATGTCACTGGGCTCTCCTTCCATCGTCTGAGGCCTCCAGGCATGGGTGAAACATACCAGTAACATCTACACTGCTATGTACTCTGAAGAGGTGTTAATATTGCAACTCTTAGTGGTCTGCGCCGCTATCGTACTTTAATTGGTACTCGATACGCTCGAAAGTGCACCATAATGGGCAAATTGGATCATAGGCACTCTATGCTTCAATTTGATAAAATGTTGGATTATTCCTGGGATGAGGCATGTCAGGCGCATCCCCCTGGAATTTGCGGATGGAGCTATAGCTGCACTGTTCCGCAATATAAAGGACAGTCTCCGTTCCATTGATTATAAAATTGATACACTGACGAGCAGGATGAACCGCTTTCAGGAATGTGTGAATAGACAGAATACTAGACTCTCCCAGGTGGAATCTAGAGTATCATGTGGTGGATTCACAGCAACAAACTTTATACATACTCTCCACAGTTTCGCAGTCCGCAGCTCAGACCTTTACACCACAACCTCTATTCAATGAATGTGGGTACAACCACAGGCTTGCCCCTGAGGGCACAGTAAACATGCATTAAAAGATGTCCACAAGCTCTGCGGCCCCAAGGGGCTGCAGGCCACGGAGCTCCTTCTTGCACCAGTGTGGTGGAAGATGGGACAAGTGGGCTGTCCTCAGTGGGGAGGGACAGGCCTCGCTAAAGGGCACTCCCCACTAGGAAGAGGATCCTTTGGTGGCACTCCTTGCCGGTGGCTCTCCTTGCTGATGGCACTCTTCACTGGTGGCACTTCTCACATAGGGCCACTACTCACTGAAGGGCACTTGTTATTTAAGGGTACTCCTCGCTGGTGACATTCCTCGCTGAAGGGTACTCCTCACTGGAAAGATGCACCTCTTGGGTGGCACTCAACAATTGTGCACTAAGTACTGCGCACTGGGGACATTCCTTACTGAAGAGGATTCCTTGCTCTGGTGTAACTGCTCACTGAGTGCTATCCTTAATCTGGTGAACACCTGGGGATTATACACGGCTCACTGAAGTGCTGCCTGGTTCGTCTTTATATATAAAGAATTGGACAGTAAAGGAAATGTGTGGTAAAAGCATTGCGTGGTAAAGGCATGTGTTGTAACAACATACAACCTGACTGAGGCCTCATGCCAAGCCCACAAGAATGGGAGAAACAGGAGAAGGAGGTAAAAGTGAGTTGTTAGGGACCATGCAAGTGTCAGGGTGGACTACAGTAGAAAAGGTAAAATCATTCTTGAAACCCTTCAAACATATCCTAGTATTGAGGTCTGTGGGTTGTACAAAAAGAGCTGGAGAAAAGCTGTTTATAAATAGGTGAGTAGGGCCCTTGTCATTAACTGTCACCTGCAGGTTACACAGTCCACTCCCACTGAGAGAGGTCTGGAAGTCCAGTGCCTGCGGGGGTGGTCTGTAGATAACATACCGGCCACGTGTTCTAATGACGTAAGATGGCTTTGTTGGTTTATGCACACACTGAACGTGTATATTTGGTAGTCTGGATGAAATCACATTAAGAAAATTGCTTTACCTTACAAATAAGCTGTCCTTACAGTGCTAGGAGAAGCTCTACTGGGGTCAGGAGTTACAATAGGATCCTACACGTGAGTGATGCAGGGTAATGAGGGTTACACTGAAGCGTGAGCTAAACATGATGGGAGGTGTTCATTCCAAGCTTCATAACTCAAGTTCCATTATACCCTTTTGGATCGCTGAGGAGATATAGAAGCGGATGCACACAGTGGTGAAAACCCAATTTAAGGCCCATCACCAACAATTCGCTCCTCTTTACTTCAAATGCAGCATAAACTCTGTGAGCACCATTTGGTTCTGGTGAGAGTTTCTCACAAAAGTCACAGCTTCTGTCACATTCCCTGTAACTCTTCCCATCCCTTCACTCTGCTGCTGTGATCTCCAAATAAACACTTTCTAGACCCTTCCCTCTTCTATCCCTCCACTGTTCTTTTCAATCCAATTAATAGACTCACATGTTCACCGCTCAAATTAATTTCATATTTCCCTATTCTAATTCACTACTAATCTCCTGTTTGGGTTCTGGAGTACCGTGCTACTCCTCGAAAGCACTTTGATGCCTCATCAGAGGTATCAAGCGCTTTATAAATGTAAACCCCTCCCTCTTCTATCCTTTTCAACCCAAATAATAGACTAAAATTTCCACCGCTCAAATTAATTTCATATTTCCCTATACTAAGTCACTACTAATCTCCTGTTTGGGTTCTGGAGCACCGTGCTACTCCTCGAAAGCACTTTGATGCCTCATCGGAGGTATCAAGCGCTATATAAATGTAAACCCCTCCCTCTTCTATCCTTTTCAACCCAAATAATAGACTCATATTTCCACCACTCAAATTAATTTCATATTTCCCTAAACTAACTCACCACTAATCCTTTTTGGGTTCCCCAGCAGTGTGCTACTCGCCAAAATGCGCTTCGATGCCTCATCAGGTATAGTAAGCACTATATAAATGCAATTACAATTACAAATATAGTACGAGCCAAGAATAAAGACATAGAGAGGCGCTCATAGCGCAATAGTGTTCTCATAATGGGCATTGCAGAAGCCACTCACGTTGTCGATATGGAACTATTTGTGGAACAACTTTTGGAGTCCCTCTTTGGCTGTAAATCCTTCTCCAACGTCTTTATCGTGGAGCATGCTCACCGCTCCCTGGCTCCCAAGCCATGCCTGAGACAGAATCCTCGGCCTATTATCGCAAGACTTTTAAATTACAGCAACAGATCTCAATTCTTGCGGCTCAACAGAACCACCCCAGATCTTCAGTACGCTGGCTCTTCCATTGCTTTCTATCCTGACTTTACCCCTAATGTGCAGAAAGCCAAGAAATCTTTAATGGAAGTCAAAAAGATCTTATGTGAAAGGGCCATCAAATACTCAATGCATTCGCAGAACAGTGTTGTTGTCAGTCCCAAGAATGAAGTAGACATTATTTTCATCATAGCAGTCAAAAGATTTGGCCTCTCATGCTTTGCTCGCTCATTCTTTAAATGTCTTTGGTAGTCCATCATTGATGATTTCTAATTCACTGTAATACCATATCACATTTGGTGTCCAATTTGAACAAAATAGAAGTATGGCCTAATGCGAGCAGTGCACTGTTGCTAAGTGCTGTGTTTATCTCACATCCCCCTACGGCTTTTAATATAGAATAAACATTGTCTGCTTCGAAAGTCACAGCATTGCATTGTGCACTCAGGTTCAGCTGGTTGTTTACAAGGTTATCTTGTAGCCTACACTATAATAGAACGTTTTATATTTATTGTCCGTGGCTTGATTGTTACTGTGAGCTAAATGTATTACCGCGATTACCTTGAGCATGTCAGGATACAATTCTTCTTTCTTGCTGCAAAGAGGGGTCATCTTTTCTCGGCTATCTCCTGAGCTTCCTAACACTTCTGACGTGATCAGCCTCTTACCCTTTTCTAGATGCAATGAAAATGGCGCATTAGTCATATTACTAATGGTGTGCCGTGTTCTTCAGGTACATTACTCTCAACGACAGAACTCTGGGTAATTATTGATAATTAGGCACTTTGATCTGCCAGCTTGTATAATGTGCAGTACAACTTGGTTTATTGGGTCATCGCTCAACCTTCAGGAAGAGAGCAATGTGTAACTATTCAATATATGCACTTTACCGGGTCCTTTTTGTTCATATGCCTTGCCATAGATATCTGTGTATGATACCAGTAGAAATGCTTTTTCAATCCTTCCCTCATGCTGATGTGGGTCCCTTTTAGCCTTGTGAGGCACACTAGTCAACTTCGTCCTAATCCGACATGGTTTTTGACATACACAACTCACCTGAGAGGCCAGACTTGGCATACATATGGCACTCTGTACAACAGACGCCTAAACCCCCTACCATTCAAACTTGAGGGCAAATGCACTTACATGAAAAACCTCCTAAATCCTAAACCTTGGGCGTCCTGACACTTAGACATCAAACAGAGAAAATATGTGATAAAGTTAAATATGCTTGATACATCAAGTTGCAAGAAAGAAACGAGACATGTGTCCAATTGCCCTTACCATGCAATTTAAACTGAAGCCTCTTTTGAATGTGACTACTTGAAATATATGTTGCAACTTATTACAAGCTTCATATTGGTGCATTTTTTTTCACATTATAAGTTACACATTTTTTTCGACATCTTTGCAAACCGTGGTTTCATAAGAAAAAACAAGAAAATTAGGATTAGTAAGGCTGTTGTGTGATGTTAATGATAGGAGCATGTATTATAAGGAATACGATGCCCCCTAGAGTACAATGTATGGATATTCAAGTCGTCTTGAAATTCTGTGACTTTATAAAGGAACTCAGCATTTGATCCCTGCATTTGATTTCCTTGGTGGTGTGGAATATCCTTATAATGTACAGTAGAGTTTGTTTTAGCACAAATATTATTTCCCCATTCAGTGGTACTCGTTTTATTGACTTAACGGAATAAAAGACCGTGTTTACCCTGTTGAAATCCAGTCATTTCTCATTTCGATGTTTAGGCGGTAAATACCTACCCCACTAAGCTATTTTAGCAGCTGTCACATAAGTCACCCTGCGTTTACCACTGAAAGTGTGGCCTCTGGATTGCAGGAGACCTAGAAAGTCGGCATCTGCCTGTGCCCAAAAGTAACTTTTTGTCTCTCGATCCGCTCGTCTTTTGTTACGATTTTCCCTCACTTATCTGCGTGCTTAACGGGTCCATGTATGCGTGGAACTCAAGGGCCATGAATACATGTTCAACTGATTTTTGAGCGGGCTTACCGTGGACCAATTACATCTTTTCTAGCAGGAATGGGGAATAACTGCATGGACAAGGAGATGCCTGGGTGAAAACCGCTGAACTGCACCTCCTCTGACCAGGTGGAAAGTGTCAGTGTGAGGGCTGGTTGGGGGATGTCAGGAGAAGTGCAGTTAGTTAGGGATGGCGTATGCCTGTCTGGGGAGAGCTGAGCATCATCTACTCCACCTGTGATGCTGCAGGGCATGGGCGTAGGAAGTGTGGGGGACGCGGGGGACATATCCCCCCCAGATTTTGGAGTGGGGGGGACATGGGGGACAAGGGTGTGGGGGGCGAGGGGACAAAAGAATTTCCCCTCTGCCTTCTGTCATTCGCAGAGCCATTAGCGCGCAAAAGCGCTACAATGGCCCTGTACTTGACCTGCCTGCAAGTCAAAGAGGCCACTTGCCCTCTGCCCTTTGTTATGCTGCAGGAAGGCTCAGGTTCTGGGAAGGGCAGAGAAGGGAAAAAAAACCTCCCTCCCTTTTCCTTCATAACCCGGGAGAAGGCAAGGACAGTGTCAACTTCTCCTGTCCTGCCTCTGGCAGCTGCCCTCCTCCCCTCTGTCTCTTTATTCCTCCATCTCTTTCTGTCTCGCTCCTCCTTAAGTTCTGATTTCAAGAGCTCTTAAGTACTCTCTCTTGCCTCTCCTTTTGAAATACCGAAATAAAGCAATACAGAGTGGTCAGCAGACAGGCCTGATTGTTATTTACAGCCACACACGTTAGCACCACTTTACAGAGTTTGCCAGTGAAAGTGCTACTTTCTTTCTTTCTTCTTTCTTTGAACAACATTGTTTTCCCAGGGTGGGGAACCATTCCTAAAGGGACTGAAATACCTGGTTGATGGATTGAGTGGAAATGTTTAATATTATCATTTTCAACTGTTTTAATTATTTTAGCTTATAAAATGTGTACTGCGGCTCTGTGTCCGGGGATGTGGTCTTTTTTAAACCAAACTGCTTACATTTTCAAAGGATATAACAAATGGACATTGAAACAGGCCCCTTCCTGGTCCTGTAGCCATGTCCTGAATTTTTCAGGCAAAAACACTTACAAATTTCTGAATAATGAGTTTTAAACTGTTAAGGTAACCATGTTGCTCCTGAATACATTTCACATGATTTGCTTATTCTTGCATTCCTTATGAGTGTGTGCTTTTTCTAGGTTGTGATTAATTTTTTTCAGGCAGCATTTTACTGTTGTCTAGTGCATAATTTGAATTTAGTCGCAGCACAATTGAGTTGTAGCTGAAGGCAGTGCACGTTTCTCTCAGTGGGGCAGTATGGTGTTCAGTATGGGAGAGGATGTGGCACTCTGGCCAGAGCCTCTGAATTCGGAACTGGAGCACCATTTTCAGCCTTCATGACCAGTCCACCAGACCACACTCCTGACAGAGCTCATTCCGATGCTACACCTTAGAAGGCCCGATAGACCTTGGAAGCCCTCATGTCTTAGCACTGGCAGGTGGACCCTAAGGGTGGCAAGTGTGAGTTAACCTTGAAGGCCTGTCCACCACAATCCATACTGCAGTTCACCTCCAGTCTTGCAAGCAGGCATACGAAGAAGCACACCCTAGATCAACAGTGACACTGAGGTCACAAGATCCTTGAGGCCAATCCACCGCACCCATTGGTACCTCCATTGGCCTTTTTCAGCAGTAGTGGTGCAACTTACCAGGGGTTGGCAATGTAGTATTTGCATGCACACCAAACTTAGGGGTGATTATAATGGAGGTGGGACCGCCACGTCACCCCGTCAGTGGTGGTCTCACCGCCATCGGTGACTGCATCACCACCAACCATATTACAATGGCGGGTGGTTCCCTGGCAGTCGGAAAGACCAACCGACACGCACTCGACTGGCTCCTTGAGCCCGCAAGTGCGGCGGAGGGGCTTGTGGTTCCTACAATGCTGGTGGTGCCTACTAGGCACTATAGTAGGGATTACGATACCCCGTACCCCCCAGCCTATCCATGGCGGTTCACCCGCCATGGAAAAATTGGCGGAAAGGGACATTGGAGGCCTGTAGCAGGCCTCTTTCCCCCCAGCCCCCAGACATGGGACCTGGTGGGCATCTAAGAAGCCCCCCTACATATCACTGCATCATGTGGCAGGCACCGCATTGTGCCTGCCACGTAGTGCAGTGATATATGTAACATGTCCGTTTTTACATTGCGGCATATGATGCAGCCAGCAACACCTGCTGCAATGTAAAAGATAGGCACTGCGCACGTCATAGTGGCGGTCGCATTGTAATGCCTATCGTGGAGCCGCCACCTTGGAGGCCAGCAGTCCCATTCCCCGATTCGATAGCGGACGGACTGAAGTCCACCTGCCATCGTAATCAGCCCCTGAGTTTGCAACTTCATGGTCTCTGCTTCATGCACAAACACTTGCAGCCTGCTTTCGGACCACTGGAGTTATGCAGCAATGGAGGCCAAAATTATGTTGCAGTGTTGACTAAATGATGCAACAATAAAAAGGCTGCAGCGTAATGCAGTGCATTTTATGATACTTTATTATTTTGACATACTTATACATACTAACAGCCTCTGCAAAGCTTTTGCCTCATTAGTACATGTGTAACATACAAATGTAGCAGTGGGAAAGGTGACCAGGCAACCTTTGTAAAGGGTCCTACACTTCACAGCAACATAAAAGACATTTCTTTCAGTAATTTTTGGTCCGTTTGAGCTACAAAATTGTTTTGGGTCAAATCGTTAGATTATGCAGCAGATCATGTATTATGTGGCAAATATGTTACAGCCATAGTTAAGTGGAAAACATTTTTCCACTTAACTTAATTTTGCCCCAGCATTGTAGTTGATCAATTTATAAGTTCCCCAAACCCAAAAGTCGAGATTGGGCACAATTTGCATTTTAAAAGCAGTCCTACAACACAGGGCTACTTTTAAACTGACCTCAGGCTTCAGCAGTGCACACATGCAAATGCAGAAAGGGCTGCTGGCCTCTAAACTGCCATGCCATATTATATTCTAGGGACTTAAAGGTAGTTCTAATCCCCCTGCCCTATTATGCACTAGGGCCTTACAGGAGAGGTCATGCCAATCATAGGGGTACCCTGACCCATAATACACCCTAGTGTATGTAGGGTGTTTTCACAGTATCTTTAAGTGTCTCTTTCAGAATAGCACTGGCCATGTGCCTGTTCAGGCAGAGGCCAGGGTCAGTCAGAGTCAGGTATCACCAGTACCAGTCAGCAAAACACTGGGGAGTGCCCAGGGCACAGGATGGCTTTGCAAAACTAAAGAAGCACAAACTCAGAATTTAAAACATAACACCATGGTTGGGGGGTTCTCTTTAATAATCCGAATTGATTTATATCCTAATGAACCCATTTTCCAACATTAGGATAATGAAAGACTGTGGAAAAATCATAACGTTCTAATCTATACCTTGAAGTTTTCATGCAGCTCTTTGATGATGTTTAATAGCTCACTGTTCAATGTTAGGATTTTAACTTATAAACTGCAAATACCAAAAGAATCTCTCAGACAAAAGCAGTAACTCACTGACCTATTTACATGATATGCATTTTGTGATCTGCGTGGTACACATTCTTTGCGGCAGGCATGTTACCCCACTGTGGCTACCTTACCAAGAGTCAAAACTACCACTAAACAAAGTTATCTGCACATTTGTATTGTTGCCTTAAAATTGCTGGAGTCCAGGAATATAGAAGCAGGTACTTTTCAAACCATAAGCGGAGAGAAGTTGGCCTAACGGCTAGGGTGCTCGACCTCGGACCTGGGGATCTGGGTTCGAGTCTCGGTAATGACGCCAAAACCTCCTGTGATTCTGGGCAAATCACTTAATCTCCCCGTGCCTAAAATTAATGTGTATCCTCATATAACGTAACTGGTACTATGTAAAGCGCTCTGATACCTGATTCGGTTCGGGTCTAGTTCGCGCTATATAAAACCCCCCCAAACAAATAAAAAAAATAAGGCACTTGCAAACATGACGCCCCCAACCTAAGTCAGCGACCTTTGTTTGCTTAGTGCATGAAGATGCAAGATTCATATAATTTTTTTAAACATATGGTCTGATTACTATATGAATGTAAATAACAATAAAGCATACATGCAAACTGTGACAACATGCATGCTTTTCTCAATATTTCACTTCGAAAGTATGCGATTGTATTTGTTTAATGGGTGGTGATTTGTATAGGGTCACTGGAAATTCCACAAGGTTGTCCCTGTCCCCCCCAGAATTTTAGTGTCTCCTACGCCCCTGCTGCAGGGGTCGGGGAGGAGCTGTTCTGCTGCCCACAGTCCCTGCGGCGCCTGTAACGCCCCCCGCTCCAGGACCAGAATTCTGAGGTATGGGGTTCATAGATCTGATCATTCCCGGCCCGAAGTAATTGCAGTTGTCCGAATTTGAACTGGATGTATTCCTCCGGGTGAAATACTGCCACTCGTACTGCGTGCCAGAGTATCTGAAAGTGCTCCAAAATGTCCCTCGTCAACAAAGCCTGTGCAGAAACAGTTTGCACTGTTTGGTTAGATAAAGAGCCTGCAATGTGTTGTTCATTAATAGCATACACTAACATATGTAAATTACGACGTGTTGAATTTGTGCATGCATTACAGATGTTGTGAAGTAGCAATTCATTTGTAAACTTCGACCGTGCAGAGTTGTAAATTATGCCTGTTGTAATACATATGCGATGGCTTGATAGTGTCAGGTGGTTCGATTACCTTTAGTATACCTCTTGGAAATTGGGTTGCTGGTTGAGGAGATGAGAAGCCTAATCAAGCAGCCACCCTAGTTCTAAATGAAGTAAAACCCTACACAAGAGAAACCTCACACCAACTTAGAAACATAATGTAATTTGTGATCCAAACAAAAATCCAATCAGTACAACCGGAGATATGTAATTTTGAAGTTTTAAGTAAAAAATAGTACCTAGAAACACAAAGCGCCAACTGCGGTTTTGTGGTTGTACTAGATCAGGACAACGTCATGAGTTAAGACTGACCGTGACGGAGCACTGGCCGGATGCAGGGACCAGGTTGGGAATGCTGTACAAAGTACCTTAAATCCTGGTTGCAGAGCATTGCGAGATCCAGCATCAAAGATGCATCGTGCAGCGGTGGTTCTGAGGAGCTGAGAGGCTGTGATGCGGAGAAGATGTGGCGTTCTGTGTCAAAGATGCATCCGATAAAACTGCAGGCTGCGATTCGAAGTCTAGCGTCCCGATACTTTGCACTGCAGCAGTTCCAAAGTGGCTGCGAGGAGATGTATCATGCTGAATAGGATCTGTTTACAGGACCACAGCTGGGCTGGCAGAGCACCTTCAGACCCACTTAATAGGATCCCAGACTAGAATGGCACAACTTGGGGGCAAGTCCCGCAGCAAGTAGAGTCTAGGTGCTGGGTTCAAGGTGGTTGTAGCCTTCTCTATTCCTGAGGTTCTGATCAGGAGGCCAGCCAACTAGCCCTTGCAGTCACTCTGGTGGTCCTGGGTTCAAGATGCAGACCCAGTCCTTACACTCAGGCTGCAGAGTACCAGTCCTTCTTGCAGATCAACACAGCAGTCCTTCTCCTTCTTCCACACAAGTTAGAGATGTTCTATCCTGCCAACAGCCATTACTCTTTGTCTCACTGTCTGGGAACAATATACAAATATCAACTGCTAGCTACACCTAGCCATGAGACCCTGTATACAGGCTGTAGACACCGAATGGTTGGGACAAGAAAATGCCAACCTTCTAAAAGTGGCACGTTCAGAACTGTGACTTCAAATTTGACTTTACCATTAAAAAGGCCTTTAAATTACAATTCTTTAGACACCAAACTCAACATTCCTACCTGCTTCCAACTGAAAGTTATCACTTATTGTAAGAAATGTGGTTATTGGTTGACTGGGGTGTGACCCTAGTCAAGCAGCAACCACGATCCTTGTCAGGGTGAGGCACAATCTAACCCTAAATGAACCTGTGCTCAACCCTCTGGTAGCTTGGCACAGAGCGGTCAGGCTTAATTTAGAGACAATGGGCAAAGTATTTGTGCAACACTTCAAACAGTAATGAAGTGAAACACAGCGGAAATAGATTTCCACACTAGTTTAGAAAAATAGAGTAATTTCTAATAAATAAAACAAGACCAAAAAAACATAAATCCAATCACTAGTACCCCAGATGTGCAATCTAAAAGATTTTAGTGAAAATAGCGCCAAAAAGCACAAAGCGCCAACTGTGGATTTCTGGCCACGCCTGGAAAGGACCCTAAATCCTGTTTTGCAGAGCGTTGTGAGGATCTGCTTTGAAATTCTGTTGCACAGCCGAAGCGATGCATCGGTTCTGAGATGCAGAGAGCTTGCAATGCGTGGACCTGCGTCATCGTCGAGGATCCTGTTGCAATTTTCCGCTGTTGAATGAGGTCACGATCCGGGTGTTTGGGCGCTATATTAATAACTTTTTTAATGAGGCGGGCTGAACGAGGAGGATTGTTTTACACTTTGCTGTCACGGTAAAACACTACAAACAGCGTAGTCTTTCCCGAGTAGGCACTATTGTTTCACTTATGCTCATTTGTTTTACTTTGCAGCTGTTGTAGGCAGTTTGGTTATTCATTTTATTTTCACCAATCACCTTTTTTATCATGATAACCAACTATTCATGCCATTGCTTGTGTGGAATCGCATATTCAAGCACATTAACATGATCCTTCTGGTGTGATCAAACTCATTCACGTTAGATACTCAGATAACTTTGCGCTTTAATTTGCACTAGCTGATGTAATGGGCATGATCTTCATCTTTCGAAAGAAGGGACTTTGTATCAATGTAATACAGTTGTGGGCTGTATGATGGTTAAGTCTTTTGTTTCATTTCATTTTTAGAACCATTGTTAAGGGATCCCTGATGAAGGGTCATGTTCCGACCCGAATTGCATTGGGTATATGAATATCCTATGGATTGAATATATTATGATTCATAAGGAGATATGGATTGTATTTGACGTTGACAACGAACAGAATGAAAATTAAGAGCATAAAGTGATATATCGAACTGAATTCAAAGTGTATTATCTTTATGAAATCCAATGATAACGAGTTGATAACAATTCCATTGTTATTGAAAATGTGCTCCAGCCAGCAAGGAAGGTGGCCCCTCCAGCTTTCTTGTTTTCAAAAGGTTTATGTTGCCAGGTCAAAATAACAGTTTAAAACAGCGCAAGAGACAGGCCTGAGACATGTTTAAAGGTCTACTTAAGTCGGTAGCACAATAAGCGCTGTGGACACACTAATAGCATTTACTTTACATGCCCTGGTTACATTTAGTACCACTGTACTAGGGGCTCACAGGTATACTAAATGTGCCTGTTGGGTGCAAGGCAATTTTTTCATGTTTAGAGGAAAGAACACACACATATTTGCACTGTTTAGCAGTGGTAAAGTGCAGAATCCTAAGGCCAACAAAAGTGAGATAAGTAAAAAATGGAGGAGGAAGGCAAAACATTTGGGGGAAGACCACCCTAAGGCTGTCAGGTCTAATACCGGTTTGTTTTATGACTGATATTATATTTCAAAGAACTAGCACTTTATTTGTACAGAATGGACATCACATGGAAGCTCATTGAACTTGTACTTGGTTGGCTTCTTTAAGAGTGATGGGCCCTCTACTGGACTGGCTGTTTAGTGCACCTGGCTAACCCATGGGAGGCTGGGGAGGTGGAAGCTGATTTTGCTGGGGCTGCACGAGATGGTACCACTACCAGGCAGCTTCTTCAGGAGTTAAAGCAGACCGGGGCCTATATTACATATCGGGCACGCTTTCCGTGGTTGCGTCGTAGTACTCCTTGCCGATTGGGAGAATGCACCCAATTAGAAAAAAATATGCTGCCCTGTGTGCAAGTGTGAACACTCACTGTTCGGACCTGCACTTAGGCCAATGCATTAGTGCAGGAGAGGACTATGGTTTGAAACCGTGGCTCCTTCTTTTACTGGAAGTGAACTGACCTCTCTTTTAAGAAAGGAAATAGCATCCTCCTTAACGGCGTACTTATGAAGGTCTAACTCCGTGCCCCCTCCTTAGTTTTGTGCTTCGGTTCACTAACTGTGCACCACCTCTATATGGTGCACAGTTAGTGTGCCTCCCAACAGCCTCTGCGCCCATGTGTGTGATATGATGCAAGTTCAAATGCAAAGTGTTTTCTAATTTAGCGTGAGGCCAAGCCAGCAAGTAGAGGAGGAAATACCCCATTGTTATTTTGATGGCGCAAAATATGCACCTCCATGATCCATATTATAGATGTAGCCTTTAGGCATCTATTTACTCCGTCTATAATATCAAAGTTCCTAGTGGTTGGAAGATTTGGCACAAATTTTATAATGAGCCCGCAGGGCACTTTCTTTAATACTGCCCCAGGATAGTTGGTAGTCAGGGAACGCTTGATGTATGATGCACTGCAGCTGGCTGACCTGCCTACTATAGGCCAAACATTTGTTTATTGTTTTAATGGCACTGCCTTAGACCATTAAAAAATTAATTGGTGGCTGCTCTTTCCCCCTGTGTGCATTCACAGTGGTATTAGATGTCTACGCACTTCTGCTCCCCTATGTGCATGCCCGCATTTACTACTATCCCAGGAGATCGTCTGTCTTATCTTCACCCAGAATCAGAAAAGATGAGAACTATACTGTCAGCAAGACCATACACAGGCTACGAATGTGTTGACATCGGTTTCCAAGCTTTCATTTGTTTTTTACATGAAAATGTATGAGACCTGCTTTGAATACAATGCAAAGACTTGTTGTTTAGACTTAATTACAGCCATCAAACAAGAGCACAACATCCAGGCTACTGTTAGAATGCTGAAAAGGTCTCTCCTACAAACCACTTTAGATTTTAATATTGGGAAAGAACTGAGAACAGGACAATACATAAAATGGACTTTGGGTCGGCCTTTTGCTCATGATTTCAATGACTTGTGTGTCCCAGTTGCCTGCTCTTGGTTCAATGTTTTTTCTCCCTATTCTTGTTTTTCCTGCTGTTGGAGCAAAGCTTTTTTAACTTTTTTTTCTGATGGATACTTCTAACTGCAGATTTTTAACTTTTTGAAAATTCCCAGACTCAGCCTGGATATGGAAAACTTAAAAGCAGTTCTCTTGCGTGCTGGTACCATGTAACTAAGCGTCGACTCCGTTCAGCTCTTAAAAGTGATGAGCAGACCTTCATATATGTACCACTCATGCTCTGACGTTCAGTTTCATTCTTTCTGTGCCTTCAGTCATTAAGCTGGAGTTCTGCTCTATCTCTCTGACTGTACTCTTGCAAATGTTCGAGCGTGTAAGGGACAGTTAATCTCCTAAAATGACAGGGTTTAAACCATGTAAGGAATGTCACAAATAGATTTTTGTGACTGATCCCCATGAGGTGTGCTTATAGTGCTTGGACTCGACGCACAACTCCAAGACCTGCGATGACTGCTTTCAGATGCATCAAAAAGCCATCTGAGACATAAAGCAAAGCTCTATGTGGCAGTGCACCAGAAGACTCTATGCTGTCTGGTTTTGGAGTGACAGGGGCTGGGGAAGTACCTTCACTGTAGACAGCCATAAGGGAAGTTGAGGTGTGTCCTGCCTTTTCTGGGAGACTCAGAACTGAGCTGAATAAACCTTGGCTGCATTTAGAGTGGTGGGAGGAGTTTTACTTACACCTGAATAGGCAGTGTCTTCTCTGCGCAATGCTGTACCCACCTCCTGTAGTGATGCTGCACTAGAGAGGCCAGAATTGGTTTGGACTGAGCTCAGAGACCCTTGCCACAAAAGGAACAAAGACAAAATGGGGCATAAGAAGTGGACCTTAAACCTCAGAGAATTAGATCACTCTTGGACTTAAGAGGAACATTTTACCAAGGAGAAGAGCTGTGAGGAGGAGTACCGCCCCTTTGCTGTGTGATTTGCAGGGATGGCCTACAGTTGCTGCTTCTGTCAAGGAAGGGGGCCAAAGACTGGACATTTGCTGAGATCCTGCTTGAAGAAGAATCTTCAAGGGTTTGTGTATACTGGCCTTCTTTTCTGAAGTCTCGGGACACAAAGATTTCACCACCAGCTCCCTGAACTCCACTGCTGGAAGTTCTGACTTGCTAGGAGGTACCTATACCAGTTTTGGGCCTCTGGAGGTTGTTCTTGCTGTTGGGAGTTAGAAGAAACTTAAAGAAAGCAAGAAAAACAACTTTGAAGCCTCCTGTGCTGCCCCGACCTGCACTGAGGCTGGGGGGCAACGCCCCGCCTGCACTGTAGCTCTGACGCCTGCTGACGCCCACAGTTGTCGGCCTTCTCGACGCCAGTGCTCGCACCGAAGACTTCACCACCAGTGCCAGGATCCTGTTATGCCGGAGCCAGTGACCGATGAGGGCGACTTCACAAACTCTTAGACTTCACATCGCCTCACAGGAACCGACAACTCACCGCCACGCCTTCCCCTGTCCTGGACTCCTCACGTCGCCTCCATGCGGACACGACACCTCGCCTCCCCGGGGCAACCAGGGACCGACCTCGGCACCGCCGCCTCACCTCCACGATGCTGTGCATTGTCCATAGACTTCATTTCCCATGGTACTGTTGTTTGAGGGTCTGCGTGAGTTCATGCCTAACGCCTCGCAGTCAGTGCCATATTTTGAATTCATGCCTGTCACAATATCGTAATAGCCCCAGGTAGTGCTATTTTTTCCTACAAGTGCTATTTCTGCAAGTAAATCTTTTACAGTTCTAGTTTGATATATGTGTGTTGAATTTCTGTCGGTTTGGTCTTGTTTGGTTTAGATGAAGATACCTTATTTTTCCAAACTGGTGTGGTGTCCTTTTGTTGTGTTATCACTGTATTACTGTGTGTTTTGAGTAGAAATACATTACACATTGCCTTTGGGTTAAGCCTGTCTGTTTGTGCCAAGGGGTGAGCAGGGGTTATCTAAAGTATGAATCCCCCTTACCCTGACTAGAAGCATGGGTCCCTGATTGGACAAAGATACCTACCTCTGCCAATTTGAGACCACTTGGCCCAGGTCATTTTAGTGGCTGCATATTGGGCCAGGAGAGTTTGGTACCTGGAACTTCTGGGCTTTAGCATCAGTCCTTCGTCAGGCTGCTGCTTCAGGAGGACCTCCTGTCACAGAAGCAAGGCAGGGTCTTGCCTGCGCACCCTGCATCTCCATTCATGGACATTGAGCAGTGACAGTTGATCTCCTTTGATCTTCCTCCCAAGGTGGCAGTTGTAATCCTAGGAGCCAGGCACCCTTCCACATAATCTGTGTATTTTTGGGTGCTGGGGCACATTTGTGGCTTGGTGTGGTACCAGCCAGTTGGAACTGTTGCATTCAAAACTGTCTGATGTGTTGCTTTGTTTTTGGCCATTAAGGTCTTGCTCTGGGCACAGTTAAGGGTTACCTGTCTGCATCTGGGACTTCTTACATTTGCTGGGCCACCCGTTACTGTTTAGATCTCAGGTTATGATGTGTTTGCTACAAGATATGTTTTTCCGATGTGTATTCATCTTGAACCATGCACAATTGTCCATTGCATCTACTCACCTTATAAAGGGTCTTCCTGGTTGCAATAACATCCTCAAGCTAGGCGAGTGGACTTCTGTTTCCTTGGCTCTAGCATCCCTCTGCCACCTTTTTACCTGACAAACTGGTGTTAAGGACTTGAGCTGCGTTCCCACCAACGGTGGCGACACCTTTTCATGTTAGATAAGCCATCACCTTCCTGCCCTTCTTAGCTCCTCCTCATCCATCAAAAGGGAGACTCCATTGTTTGGACCCCAACTGAGCATTTACATCACCAAGGAACATCAGGTGGACAATCAGCTCTTTGTGAGGTTCTCTTGGGTGAAGAAGGGCAAGGTGGTGCAGAAACGGGCCATCTGTCGATGGAAAGTCCTCTGCAATAACATCTGCTGTGAACTGGCTAAGAACAGCCTCCAGAAGGTTTAAATGCTCATATCACCTGTGTTGGCACACAGCTTGCCTGTCTTGGATATCTGTCTGGCAGCTACGTGTGCATCTGTGCACCTGTTCATGAAGCATTACTGTCTCAATTGCCAGGTGTGTAGAGACTGGCATTTCGCCTGCTCAGTCCTACTGGACTTTTTAGTCTAGGAATTACTGCTTTGCTATGTATTTACAAGGTGAAGAATCTGCAGTTAGAAGTATCCATCCGAAGAGCAAGTTGCTTACCTTCGGTAATGCTCTTTCTGGTGGATACTCTGTCTAACCCTAAATTCTTTACCTCATTCCTACTTCCCTATTCAATGGAATGGTCTTATCCATCTAGACCTTTCAATTTGCTGATGTCAGTGTGCCTGTCTGGTGCTTATATGTGGCTCAGTTCGTCACTCGTGGGCGGTTACAGTGTTGATTGAGTTACATAGCGCCACCTACTGGTCCACAGGAGCACTGCTTTTGAGTTTTCCGGATCCATTCTGGTGCCTGAAGATATTCACATGGTGAGGAATCTGTGATTAGATTGATCCACCAGAAATAACATTAGCAAAGGAAAGAAACGGGTTTGGTTGGGAAAGTTGTATCAATATCATTCCACTATTTGAGTGAACTACCTTCTCAGTTTTTCATTCGCACTCCATTGGGAGTGCAAGGCTTTCATAGCTGTCTGCACCAAAGTCTGCATTTATTGGTATTTACAAGGCATTTTCCCACAGTAAATTTCAGCACATTCAACCTGCTGAATTTCACCTAGGGAAAATTGGGGGGAGGAGGGGGGGGTTCTGTAACTTCTGTCAACCTTGTGTTTTTGATCCCTGTGTAAATAGCTGTTTGCCCAGGGATTGAAAAAAGTGCTACTGATATTTAGGGCCCAAGGATTTAACAGACACAACAAAGGAAAGGACAGTGTTATTTAACTCCTTCGATGCTGATGACGGAACCGCTCCGTCATCAGCTGCGATGGCGCTGTGCTGATGACGGAGCGGTTCCGTCATGGCCCGCTCGGCACGCCTACGCGGGGCTGATTCCGTGCCTGCGCTGAGCGTTCTATTGAGCGGGGCGGACCATGACGGAACCGCTCCGTCATCAGCACAGCTCAACCGCGGCTGGTGACGGAGCGGTTCCGTCACCAGCATGCGGCCGCCGCGCGGCCGCCCCGCCCCCTTAGCGCTGCGGCGGAATAGCCGCCGCAGCGAAGGAGTTAAAACATTGAATTTGAAGGCATTGAAATCAAGGGGTTCCAAGGCCATGATTAGTGTTGATGTTTCACATGTCTTTTTATAGGACCAATTTGATGCACTATAGTCTATGACAGTGTCATTGCTGCACAACTCTGGTAACCCTTTACAATACATATGTGACCAATTCATCTCTGTCACCATCCTGCTGCAGTCCTTCCCTGTTCCTCTGCAATACCAGGGCACCACTTGCAGCAACAGCTCAGGACAGGGAGCAAGACAGAAAAGTTAATCAGTAGTAGGAAGGAGGGTATACAGTGGCTCCCCACTAATGAGTGGGTAACTCAAAGCATGAGTTGTATGTTGTCCCCATTAGCACAAACGGCTGGCATTATACCTAGATCTGCTGGGCTTGGTCCATAGTTTGTAGAATCTAGCAGTGGATTACACAGCTGCACACCAGTGGTTGGAGGCCAGTATAATTTAGATTGCGCCGCGTGACTGGTTGCAGGTTGATGAGGGATGGTGCAACAGCTGCTGACATTGTCGTCCATAAAATGCAGCAAGGACTTTACCAATCCGTGAGATGTAAAGGATTGTTCTGTACATATGACTTGCAGCTACATGAACTATGTGGCCCCTAGGATAGCTCAGGTGCCAGGAACCTGCGCCTGTACATGGGATCCAGGAGAGTAGCTCGGCCGTCCAAGGCTTGACCAAAGCATGATTGTGTGGATCCGTTTTTTAAGAGAAACAGCTCTGCTGTCTGCAGCCTAAACCTGCAGTTCTTCTTGTGCATGGCAGTGGCGTAACATAGGCACCCGCAGTGCAGGGGAGCCCTAAGCTCCAGGGGGCTCCGCCAGCACAGTACCCTGGCCTGAGAGCTGCTAGGTGAGTTGGGGGGTGGGGTAGAAAGGCGGACCCTCCATTTACCTTGGCGGGGCACCCTGAAGTTTCTTTATGTCACTGGTGCATGATGCTCTGTTGAGTCATCACGTATTATACTGTAATGCTCCCACTTGTTATTCAGTGTGTGTTGAAAATGTTTTGTAAAATCAACTGTTTTGTCCCATTCTTTAAAAAAGTTCTGAGTGACGGGGAAGGTGGAACACCCAACCAGCCACAAAGGGGCGTAGCTTGGTCAGTAAGATTAGGGGTGTAAGCTTCAGATTTTCCAACAATCTCGCTGGCATTTCTTAAAACACATAATGAGAAGCAGGACACAATGGGGGCTGAGGAAGCAGTTGAAAGAAAGAAGAGTGCGGATTGTTAGGGGTACTTAAAACACAATTGTTTTTAAACTAACCGCGTTTTAAGGCAGAGACGAGAGACAAATAGTGTGTTTATTATGCATGTGTGTTTGTCTGTGTGTGCATGTAAAAATCCAGGGTGAAATCTGAAAGACACCTCACCATACCCAAATAAAAGACCTGGTGCCCAACTATTTACTACAGAATACATTTTCTAGGGGGTGTAACACCCCAAACCCTCCTCCCCCACCACGCCCTTGCCAGCAAGCCTTTGCAGAGAGGTCTCGCTCTCTCGCTGTGCCTGCTGTCGGCACAGGCTGTAGGGGTCTTGTATGACCAAACATGCCATGGATGATTTTGATTTGCAGTCCTGCCCTGGGTGGGTCCATGCCTACCCTGCATGGTATCCCTTGGCAGCCACCTTACTGTCTCCTTAAGAGGGGAGCTGGGTGTTTTTTATGTTGTAGACAATGAGTACTCTGCCCTTTCCTTTACCACAAATGACCCGTAGCTGATTTCAGTGTAAGCCCTTAGATCATTTTGCTCGCCATTTATTTTTTTGTTTGTTTTGCATTAAAGCAAGAGATTTAAGATGCTCGAAGAACCAGTTTTTAGTTATAAGACGTCATATAAGAAAACCACTACTGAAGTTGACATCCTTGTTGGAACTCTTAAATGGTATTGAGATACAGTCTGGCCTGATTCCGCCTAACCAGGCTGGCCACCATTAGCACAGTAGTGTTGAATCTGTATGCAGCTCCACTGCTGGACACGAAGTTTGATTTTCAACACCTTTCACACATTTTACAAACACAGCATGAGAACGAAAGATACTCGGATTATAATGCTCAGTGGTGTTGTAAAATGTGTACGTTTGTAATTCTTCAAATGTTTCACAGGAACGCGTTACACGTATGTTTTTCTTTTTCCCACCAAACAGGGGCAGCAGCAGACCATTCTTTGTATTTTGCACTGTGTTGTGAGCTTACACACAATACCAGCGAATATTGAAGAGGCCTTTTTCACGCGTGCCATTAAAGCGTTCACCAAGGCAAGTATATTTGTGTTAAATTTAATGGCACAGAATAAATTGTTTGCTTTTAGCTTGAATGCCGGCATGACCACAGAGGGCAAAGTCTTTGTGGTGTACTGGATGGAAAGTATCCTCTTATGTGATTGGTAATTTAACATCCTTTTAACACATTACGTGCTGAGCTTGACTGTCAGGTCTGCAGGTGACAGAGAGATGGCTTTGTACAGTTGATCGCGCAATAACTGCACTCCACCCTCACTTGAAGCGTAAAAGGCCATTTATTAGGACAAGCTTATCATAGCTCAAACATTTATTGAAAATAACATGAAACTATGTAACTTTATTTAACCATGATAACTGATACCCCTCATCCATTCTTCAAACATCTCCTGATACACTCCTCCCCATTCTTGCTGTAATCCTCTCCATACAACCCTTCTCACCTTTACAGCCCTCTTAAATATCCTCGCTTGACTTTCTGCTGGTGCACCTTGCATCCTGTGCTCCGCCCTCATTCACCTGTGTACCTTTCCCCTCACACCCGAGGGGTGGCTCTGCCCGTCCAAGACTCACCACCCCTCCAAAGTTCCACAACCCTAGAGACTTATAACCTGTCCTAAACTGGCATGCTTAACTCACCCCCTTCCCCCCTTCATGAGTGTAGGGTGGGTGGGTGGACAACATTTTTAATTCAAAATTCCCTCCCTAACCCAGTGGTGCGAGGTGCAGGGAAAGAGGCCAGAACTTCCCACTCAAATACCTTAATAGGTACCACAGGCCCACCCCTAAACCCTCCCTAATGACCCTTGTCTTTCACCCTGTCCCTGTCCCTCCGGCCGCGCGAAGATCCCGGGAGAAGACTGGTCTGCGACCCTGCTTCCCCCGGATCCCGACAATGTCAACATGGGAGGTGTCCAAAGGAAGACACAATGACTTGCTCGCACTTTTATCTTGCTCTTCTCAAAGGCCATCTTTCGATTGATTTTGATTATATTTAATACACTTCGGCCTGTTAGCTTTTGGTGCATGAGAATACTTAACAATTTTGTGCAGGGTTATGACTAAAAATGGTAATGTAAAGTACAATGTTTTGTGAACACAATTGGAACAATTAGAAAGAAGTTCAATAATTTAAAGACTGTGGCAATTTTAAATTACACTGAAAAGAGGGTCAGGGGACACACGTCTGATAGATTAAAGCTCTTGGGAGAATCATTGGCTTTCAATGTTCATAGGTATTATAGAGTAATCTGGGAGGAGCTTAGGTTTTGTTTTTTTTGTCCTCATTTGCCACAAACCTCAATAAACACCCAAGCTGTCCTTACCATATCTCCACATTCTGAGGAGTGTAGGTGTTATGTTGGAATCTCACTGTGCCTTCGGCCTATAAGGTACATTAACAGAGATGGATGTTAATACCCCCTCAAAGGGGGAGAGGTTTCTCTCCGACTAGGTCCGCAGGAGCTTAGGATATGTACAGCATGAACAAAAGGTAGTTGCCAATATTTGCAAAGGCTAGAGCTATTGGCTTTGCCAATGCTTGTTATGACTTGGCACAAACACCCCTGTAAATCTGAGCAAAGCAGTTAATCTCACCATGTATAAAAAAAAATTGGTCTCGCATTTGCGGGAGTTAGAGCTATTGGCGTTTTGAAGGACAATTGCATCAAGCATCTATTTTGCGATTCCTTATTAGCGAAAAATAAGGATTCGCTAATAAGAAATAGCAAAATGCTATGCATGAAGAAATCGCTAAAAAAAATTGTGATTTCTTAATATTCCTTAATTGCTACTCGCAAATTGCGAGTCGCAATTAAGGAATACCTCCCCATTCATTCCTATGGGCCTAGAGGCCCATAGGAATGAATGGGAAGACATTCTCAATTTGCGATTAGCAATTAGCGAATCGCAAATTGAAAATGCTATTTCAAGGGTGCAGAGGTGTCCAAAGGACACCCTGTTGCGCCCCTGAAATTAATCTGTGCACATATGTTGCGCACACACATTCCCTAAGGGCATGTGTGTGCATAACATGAAACTTTGAAAAATGCACAAAAGTGCATTTTTGAAAGTTTTTGCAAAATACCACGAAGTTCAATTTCATGGTAATTTGCTCCCCCTATTAGCGAAATCGCCTATTTTTTTACTTTGTTACACTGCATTTAAGGAATCTGAATTTGGGATTCCTTAAATGCAATCTCAATTTAAGGAATCTCAATTTAGAGATTCCTTAAATTGCGATTTTTGCATTTGGGATGATGCATCCCAAATCGAGGGGGACAGTGCCGCCGGTATCAGGATATAATCTAATCTAGAAAGACTACCATGAGCTCCCTGAGTGGAAAGTAAACTGTGTTTGCTCTGGATGCATTAGTCTCCAACAGTCTATGAGGCCCAATGTTTCCAGGAAGTCACCCAACCAGGATTGCGCAGCAGGAAGATCTCAGGGGGGGATAGCAGTCTATCTTGCCAGAATGAGTTAAAATCACCACCCAGTATCAAAACACCCTCCGGGAGACCCAGAACCATCCGCCCCAGGTCCGTAAACGTCGTGGATTGTAAGCCCGGGGGGACATAAACTGACACCAACGAGAGCGGTTTTCCCTCCCACCGCCCGACAAGTGCAACATATCGACCCCTGGCATCAAGGATCACATCGTCAACCTCGAGGGGGAGGGAAACCCTAAGCTGAATACCCACTCCTCTAGAACTAGATGTAAATCCAGAATGGGCAGCAAGACGATAACCCCGTCTATTAAGAGTGTGGCAAGTGTTTCCTATCAAGTGTGTCTCTTGTAGCAAAACGACATCAGGCGAAAGGCGCCGCAACTGCTGCATAACCACCCCTCTCTTTATGCGATCACCCAACCCATTCACATTCCAGGATAATACCCTCAACCCCCCATCCAGAGCCACAATGAACTCCCATCGCAAAACGAGCATCACACCAATGTCAAAGATAATGAAAGTACCTTGCCTTGAAGAAAAAAGGACAAACAATCCCAGAACATGTCCCTCCTTCCCCCCAAGGTTCCCAACACAACTCCCCCCGACCCTGCACCCCTGCACCGACTCAAAAGCCACCCCAATTTGCAGTGTGCCTGTCGCCCTAGCAATTACAAACAATGAACTAATCTACACAAAGAAAACCCCAGAGGAGGAAAGGGTCCCGCCATCCCCGCTACCTCCGAAGATACGAATGGAATGATCAAAAAAGTCAGTGAGCTTCGGCTGGTCACGTTGAATAGTGTTCCGGACACAGGCACAATAATCAGTCTTGGTCCATCAGTCCCCCTTCAGCACCACCAGCATGTTCCTGGCCAGCACGGCGAATCGGCAAAGTGTCCAACCAATCACTCGCTTCCTCAGGCCTGACAAAGAAAAATGTTCGATTGTCATATTCAACACGCAGTCGGGCCGGGAATAACATAGCATATTTTAGTTCCATGTCTCTTAGTCGCTGTTTCACACCTTGAAATCCCATACGTTGTTTCTGGACCGATTGTGAGAAGTCCGGATAAAAATTCACAGCGGCGTTCTCGAACTGCGTAGGGCCGCTTGTCCGTGCCGCCTGCAAAATGGCGTCGCGATCTCTAAAGTTGAAGATCCGTGCGATAATCGGACGGGGGGGGAAGGCCGGGCTTCGCCTGTCCCCCTGGCACTCTGTGCGCACGTTCGATAGCAAAGAATTTGCTCAGGCCCTTTGGTGCAAGATGATTAAGAATGAGGTCCTCCACTCGAAGATCAGTGGCGAGTGATCTAGAATCTTCCGGGACCCCAATAATACGCACGTTATTGCGCCGTGCACGGCCTTCAAAATCCTCCAAGCGACGAGCAAAAAAGTCATTAGCAGATCTAAGATTGCGCACTTCAGTTTGCAAGTCGGACACATCCGTGGTGAGGCTGGATGTCTTCAGGTCCAATGACTTCACTTTCTCATTCGTCTTGGCCAGATCAGTTCGAATGAGGTTGACGTCAATAGCCACTGTGTCCAACTTCAGAGCCAAGGTTTCATACTGCTGGCCAATAGAAGACTGAATACCAGCAATGGCGCCCATCACGTCTTGTAGTGTTAAGTCCGCCAACACAGCAGGATCGTCGACAACCTCCTCCCGGGTCTTAGGTGCGCCGCCAGGGGATCCTTTAGAAAGTGTATAGCGATCCATGACATTCGTCTGGGTTGAACCTCCACGGATAGTGGTCTTGACCTTCCGTTTCTCACCCTCAGGCTTGCCCGTCATGGCGAGTCGGGTGCCCCGGAGGGAGGCTTGGGGTCTGGTCCAAATGGCTCCTTAAAATTCACACACGGGAATACAGGAGGCAAAGTTGAGCCAAGTGGAGTCCACAGCCAAACAGTCGCCCGCTCGAAACTCAATGAGCTGGCATCGGGGCTCGTCCGATCAACAGACACACCGCATATATGAGGCAGTGCGCTGAAGAAACGAAACCGAAAGTGAAGTGAGGCTGTGGTCTGATCCCCTCAAGCCGTTGTTGTTAAATTACGACCCGGGCACTGCTACAACTCAAGGTCCAGGCTGTTCCATGGAGAAGACCGCAAATTTCAAGACGGCAAAACTCAGGGACCCTGCATCCGATTTTGACCCAAAAACCTGCTAGTACATCAGCCGGGTTGTGTCTTCAATGACCTTCCATCAAATCAGGATATTGTCCAGGATAAATGCGGGAGGCAGCGAGGGTCCTCGGGAGCCCTGTGCTCACGCGGCCATCTCGGATGCGCGCGAAGCTCCTCCCCCAGTGTGATTAATATTGGTTGCCTCCCGTCGAGTATTTACTGTGGAAACACATATCAGAGAATATTTGAATTTGAGGCACCATGAGATTGGTTGGTAACGGAATGCAGAAACAAAAGTTATTGCTTTGCTATTGGTTGACTTGGGCAGTATGTAAGGAGGATTATCTCACAAACCCCAAAACGAGTAAAATAATAAGCATTTGTATGTACAATACATAGCATTTAAAGGCTCAGTTGTTTTGGTGAACGTTTAAGGGGTTATAGATTAGCAAATAAGAATGTTAGGCTGTGCAGTGTAAAACTGCTGATTTTCCAGTGAAAATAACCCTAATTTTAAGATTGGACACAAGGTCCCTAGCAGTCCGAGCCACATCCTGAGGAATAGGGTTGAAGATTACTCATTGTTGCCAGATATAACCGTGTAGGTAGTGACCAATGTTTTCAGCCCTGAACCTGCATATTAAACCTAGTGCTTTATGGAAATTATATTCGTTTGGTAGAATCATAATGTATAATTAATGTACCCAATAGCAATGACTTGTAAGAAGAAAGCAGGAGGTGAGCCAGATAGATATGGTGTGATTTGACAATTCTGTCCACATAGCCTGCCAGAGCTGCAGACGTTTGAACTTGGGATCCAGGTTTGAGCCCTGGCTTTGGCTCAAAACCTTGTGGTTCTGGACAAATCACATAATCTACCAGCTCCTTATGTGAGCCTACAGCCTGTCTGTTTCCTGCCTCATCCAGCCCAGTGCTCCCAGATCAACAAAAGCTGCGTCCACGGGCTCCTTACGCTAAGCTACTGCCTGCCCGTGTTCTGCCTCACAGAGACTGTGCATGCAGTTCAACAGCCCAAGAAGCCCCCTCCGCCAGCTCCATATATGAGGCTACTGCTTGCCTGCAGTCCTCCTTCCATGCTGGCGCACGGGAAGCATGCCAGCCCGGGGGAATATTTTTGTACTGCTCCCACTGCCGATATGAGTGGATAACTGCCTCTGTTCCCAGAATGAGACGCTCATTAGGAAAAATAATCACAACTGGCCAGCGCTCGCCTACAGCTGTAGTCCGTTATCAGCAGCACATGCAGAGGCCTTTGGTCTTGAGGAGTGTGAGCAGAGTCCAGGGTAAGCAGAGCATACATAATTATGTGTGCCAGTTCGCGCTAAATAAAAAATGCAAAAAAATCCCCCCAAAGTATCGAGATGGTCTGTCCGCTGTGCTGTGGTTTACAGCACGGCACTATGTACACAGTGAGTTATATTCATGTCAAAGTCTGTCGTACGCCTGTTTAACAACCTCCTGCCAAGTATGATCAGAGCTTTTGAGTATTGCGTGCACCATGCAGTGTTGTGCTGCACTTATCCCCGGTGAGGAGGAAATAGGTAGGACACAACCACCAGAGCACATACGTTAATGGCGGAGGGCATGTGTAACCAGGACGGCTTCTTGAGCTTGATGTTGGGGCATTCTAGTACCGCAAACGGAATTCGGTAAAGCGTCTCCATTACTACTCAATGTCCGAGACTCACAGAACCAGAAAGTGAAAGAGGCGTCGGTGCCAGCTACCAAGCACACATGGCCCTGTGTCTGATAGAGACAAAAAAGAGACTATATTTCGCTATGCGAGAAACACGCCTTCTTAAAATTAAAATATATCTAATTCTTGGACACAGGTTTAATAATATAAAGCAAAACGCAGCTTTTTTTATAATAGTAAAATAACATGGATATGTCGTATGGCTTCTGCGAGTTTTGCGTATTGTGTGCACAATGCAGTGTTACGTACTGGCTTTACCCCCGGTGATGAGGAAGTAGGTAGAACACGACCACCAGCGTAGTAACACTAACCAATTAAACACACACTTGTATGATGTTCAAGAAACTAAAACCAGACTCTCCATGCTAAGTAAGCAAAACAGCGATATTGAAAAAAAACGAAATAACAAACAAGGGTCCAGGAGCGGGTGGCACGATGGACAGCAATACAGATATGCGTTGAGCACTGACATGAGCATAAAGCAATACAATTAACAAAAAAAAAAGAGTTCCCCCAAATAGCAGATGAGCTGTGTAAGTGTAACAAAGCTCTATTGGTCAGTGTTGCTCGGGGAAAAAAAACGGGAGTGATTTTGGCTGCCTAAACCAGTTACAACGATTCAGAAAAGGGGGTGGTGATGAACAGAGTGTCTGAATTAAGCAGACCACTCTTACCCAGTCCAAAGATCAGGGCTTGATCCATCACCGTTATTTTGCTCACTGCCCCATCCCAGCTCAGAACCTGGCTATATGCAAATTAGTCTGTCCCTGGCCCAGTGCATCATGGGAACAGGGCAGACCAAACTACCAAGCCAATTCTTCACCAGAAAGGAGACAAGCTTCCGGGGACCGGTTTCTGGCATTTCAGCCGTCATCGGCCCGGCTTGCTTGAATCCTGATGGAGCAGTGAGCAAGGGACTCATGTCTGAGTATACCCTGCCACACCGGAATTTGGTAAAGCGTCTCCATTACTACTCAATGTCCGAGACTCACAGAACCAGAAAGTGAAAGAGGCGTCGGTGACAGCTACCAAGCACACATGGCCCTGTGTCTGATAGAGACAAAAAAGAGACTATATTTCGCTATGCGAGCAACACGCCTTCTTAAAATTAAAATATATCTAATTCTTGGACACACGTTTAATAATATAAAGCAAAACGCAGCTTTTTTTATAATAGTAAAATAACATGGATATGTCGTATGGCTTCTGCGGGTTTTGCGTATTGTGTGCACAATGCAGTGTTACGTACTGGCTTTACCCCCGGTGATGAGGAAGTAGGTAGAACACGACCACCAGCGTAGTAACACTAATCAATTAAACACACACTTGTATGACGTTCAAGAAACTAAAACCAGACTCTCCATGCTAAGTAAGCAAAACAGCGATATTGAAAAAAAACGAAATAACAAACAAGGGTCCAGGAGCGGGTGGCACGATGGACAGCAATACAGATATGCGTTGAGCACTGACATGAGCATAAAGCAATACAATTAACAAAAAAAAAGAGTTCCCCCAAATAGCAGATGAGCTGTGTAAGTGTAACAAAGATCTATTGGTCGGTGTTGCTCGGGGAAAAAAAACGGGAGTGATTTTGGCTGCCTAAACCAGTTACAAGGCAGCAAAAAAGACTGACACTGCGCTGAACAAATGGTAAGTAGCAGGAGGGATCTACCTCCTTTACTGAATACTACAGGTCTTGCAGACAGCGCATGTGCGCTGCCTAGGTTCGACCTAAAAATATTGGACCTTTGGCAAAAAATCCTATGACATAAAGAAGGAATTGCATCCATGTCTCAGTGAAAATATATTTAGAAGCAGATAAAATCTGCTGTCACAATAGGAGCATATAACATCTGTTGTCACAGACTTCCATTTCAAATGAGAAAAGGGCTTCTTTGAAGTGCGTACCACACAATTAAACATAGCTACAAATGGCAAGAGGTTCAACCAGGACGACAGGGATGAGGAATAAATTAAAGTAGTACCTCAATCATTCTGCTATCGGCGGAAGGACTGCAATCAAGCTGAAGCAATTAGTTCTTGGTCCATTCTCCAGCTAACATAAGAAGCCATTGTGCCTGTATGTGATGGCCAATTGAGGGCAGCAAATAAGAGTGAAAATGAAGTCAACAAATCTTAAATAATAGCAAGCTGCACACCCCTTGTTGTATACAATATCTCTCACAGGTGAGAGCGCATTTGCTGTCACAGGCGAGACCTAAAAGGGAGTTTCAACCGGAATTCAGCTTGGAAATATGTTGGGTACAATTTTAAGGCCAGGTTTTCTCTGCCTCGATTCTTTATTGCGCTATAGGGTGTCAATCCATTCATGTTCTTGCTCCCTTAGGACAATGCTAATGTTCTCCATTCTTTTCTGGTCATTCAGTCTAACTGCCCTGGGACCAACTTTGCCCCTCAACAATGCCAATATATATTTTTTCCACCCTCCCAAGGTTAATGTTTTCAGAGTTCAAACACATTTGTCATCCCTGTGTTACCCTTACTCGTAATCAGTGATTTAATTAATGCATTTGGCACTTGGCGATCAAAACTAAGCCTATCCCGATACCCATGTCGGAGCTTTGCCGGAAAAACTGTACCTTCACTTTCAAGGTCAAGGTATTTGGAGTGCAGTTTCAGTTTAATGAAATGCTCATAACATGGTTAACTTTGTGACAATGTCTAGACTAAGATCCGTGGTCATATGCATTTCAACCTTGGTGTTTGATCAGATTCACAAAAGGTGATGAAAGGAATACTTGCAAATTGTCTAAACCACTGGCAGCCCATTGTTTTTCACCCATTGTGCCACTCAAGAAAGACTTATGCAAACCAGTACTGACACTGTTTCTCATGGGAACAATCTATCCTGAACACCAGGCAAGGTACCTCTCCAAAGGTGAACATCCTAGACTGCTTTAAGCCTTTTGAAGCCTCCCAAGTGCGGTATGGTTTGAATCATGTGGTACAGCGAGCGAGGGACAGATGCCTGGGCATAACCTTGACCACTTAGGGCCTTGATGTATGCATACCTCAGTCACCGGCATTCCTTCCACCAGCCCACCAGACAACTTTACTCCACATCACTCTCACACACATCCTGCATCTACAGACGCTGAACAAGAGTTGGATCATTCTCCTACTAAGCTGCCAAATCATGGAACAACCGCCTCAACCTTCTCCTCACTTCTTGAATTCCACAAGAAGCTGAAGACCTGCTTTTTCAATTAGTCTTCTTGCGGGACAATCGAGACAGCCTATATTTATGTGCAGCTTCACCACATACCTACTCAGTGCTGGATATCCTTGCGGGTGAAAAGCAGTGCTCTACATATCCACCTTACATTACATTATACAATCAAGTAACAAACAAAACACAGAGAAAACATATCATAGCAGTGCGTTATTCCCAGTAAAAATAGGCTTAAAGCTTTTCTAGTTAAATGAGCTCTCGATAATCTTTTAAATATTTTTAAAACTAGGAAATGTACATATATTCTAACCACAATGTAGCAGTAGCTGGAAATGGAAGAAATACTGTTTATTGTCTCATTGGAGAATGTGTCAGTTTCGGCTGGAACTCGTAGAAAACAATCTGGCATTCCACATTTTTTAAGCAACCTCACAATCGTGCAAGAAGCAATAGAAGAGATTCCCTTAGCCGAACCCAGGGCACACTATAGTATAGATCATTTACATTCTATATGGATGCATTTTCCAGATGGAGAGCTGAGATATGGCTAAATGTTTTTTTGATTTTAATTTATTTGCTGCCAGGATTCAACAAAAATCCCCCTGCATGAGATGCAATAAAATGATTCTGATATGCTTAATCCAGGATAAATGTGCTATATGGTGGTCTTCTGAAAAGATCTGTAACAGCAGATATATAAGAACTTTAGGCAGGCGGAGTCCAGATTATAACCCAAAATTGGTTTCAAGCATTATATTTGGGCAATAGTGTCATAAAAAGATCACAATATACTGGAAGCGGAAGGATCCGGACAGGGAGATTAGTTTACCATTTTAGGAGGGAATTGTCTATAACAGTTAAGACCCGCAAGGTTTACATTACCGTTTATCACAGGATTAAAAGTCACCACTAGCAAGGCTTTATATCAGTACACCTTTAGGGTAGGAAAAATGATTCTCCCCAACTCTTTCTTGCGCCAGTTATGTGTGTTAATATGGAAATTCCCTTAGCAATCAGAGTTTTATCGGTGAGCTGCAAAGATAGTTGAATTCCAAGGCCCTAGACAATTTGGTACCTCATGGCCATGCATTTAGTCTTACATTTATGTATCCCTAATGCCTTCTCCTTACTAAAAGCGTGTAATCTCTTCAATGATTGACAAATCTCAATTATTTTCTAAATCATGGCCACTTCACACGTCTTCCATGAGTAAAAGATTGAAAGTGGCCATGACTTTCTTGATTTTTACATTGGATGATTTAAATTTTGAATCCCAGCTTCTGTTAGCTTTCTGTCGTCCCTCAACTTTGGTTAGTGCTGCAATATTAACTAATCATTCCAGACTCTAATGGGAGGTAGGTGATGTCCCTACTTTATTGCTAGAGATATACGAGGCACTAGTTTCTTTTTTAGAATTTCTTTTTTCTAGAACTCCTAATTTGTTCACTTGTGGCTTCTGTACACATTTGTCTGCTGCTTGGTTGAACACATTTGATGAAACCCCATACACCCCATGAGGAAGGCATTAAAGAATAACAAACAAAATTGGGAAGCCCATTGAACTCTAATACATGTTTAATGCAAAAATCAAGCACATACAAAAATGATCTAAGTACAAATTTGCAATGTGATTGTGAATGGACCAGCACTTTGCTATCTGAGCAGTTGGAGCATATAATGCTAAATTCATGTTAATCATTTCCATCTTTTATATATTTTCTATAAAGCAGAAAGCATAGAATAGAACACATGACTGAAAATGAGACTCAGGATAGTTGCTAACAAGCAGGTGCCTATCTCTTTTCCACCAATCAGGGTAAGGGAGGCAGAAGTATGGATCCATTCAGCCTCCAGGCTGTATAATCAAAGATCAGTCGGAGAATGGATCACTTGAAACTACAGCACCAGGGTTTCTTGGTTTTTGGTGACCTTCTTAAAAAACTCTCATACACGCACGTAAGCAATGTGGTGGTATATCTTGGTTCTCCACCAAATTACGTAGCGTGGGTGCATCATCATAGGGTTTTTCTAGTTGTATGCAACCTCCACCCGGAGGTAACCACTGGATGAGTAGTAGTGTCCAGAAAATAGTGCTCCAAAAAATAGTAGTGAGTTTAAAAATCCTTGGATCATCACAAAAAATATTTCATTAAAATAAAGTGATTCAAGAATTATTAAAAGAATTATATTGTGTAGATTTGGATCGCGTTACTGGATCCTCTATACATAAAGGTTGGCCAACATGTTTCAGCCCCACTGTGCCCAGCCGGGTCTATGGGGCTTTCTTCAGGCCCGAGATAGAAATAAAAAATGTGTACTCACATGTTTTGTGTAGCACAGAGGTGGTTAGATTCTCCACTCTCTTTAAATTGAGGCCAGTAGTACCTCTAAAGTCTTGCGTACTTCTGGGGGCAGAGACAGCACAAGCAGGGAAGTCCCGCATAGCTGGCGACGGAGAAACTTTCTCTTAAACCCGTGAAGGAAGTGATTTTGCAAGACTTTAGAGGTACTACTGGCCTCAATGATGCACCTACGCTATGTAATTTGGTGGAGAACCAAGATATACCACCACATCGCTTACGTGCGTGTATGAGGGTTTTTTAAGAAGGTCACCAAAAACCAAGAAACCCTGGTGCTGTAGTTTCAAGTGATCCATTCTCCGACTGATCTTTGGCCTATCTCTTTTCATCAGAAGAATATGAGAAGACATCAGAATTTCCATATAGTGGGGTACAGAAGAAAACTGACTTCACTAATTCTTTCATTCCTTGATTGTCTGTTCCAATTTCAAAACGAGGCTATGCTTACACGATCAGTCTGGTTGAATGTGCAATGTACAACACTGAAATACAAGATGGCAGTGCATTTAAAATGCATGTTAATGTGCAATAATGCAAAGGCTCTCTGGTAGTACTTTAAGCAGGTGTAAATACAATTTCACAAATTCGTTCCTTTTTCGCCCATAGCTGAAAACTTTGTAACAAATCAATAGCATTTTATCTAATCATTTAAACATATAGTTCAATGTCATTACATTCATTTTGATCTCAGCATAACTGTTAGCATCATGAGAAATATCAAGTGGATAAGGGGCAATGCCTTTATTTCTGCAAATTCAGTGAATTATGAATTAGCTTAGCTTCATCAAAGCATATATGGTTAGCATGATAAGAGGTATTGCTAATATAATCCCAGAACTCTTCATTCCCCACTTCCCAGGTATCCAAGACCAGATTATACTTCAGTACATGTATTATGCTCTTTTAATTTCATTTAGTTTTTTCACGCTAATGTTGATGTGATCTGTTTGCTTGTAGATTCTGAGAGAAGTGTTACTTAAGGGCCTTCCGGGTGCCTTACTAATCAGTTATCAGGCCTACAGATACAGATGTGGAGTTGGTGATTTCCTGTAGTATTTGAAAGATTCTGTCTCCTTTTGAAAATAGCCTGACCTACACCATAATTAGGAAACAAAATGGAAAAAACAGTTTTTGTCTTGGACACTTCACTTCATTTGCTAGTTATGGAAGGTGATGCTTAGCAGAGTGTTTGAAAACCGGTACACATATCCAATTTAACAAACCTCGCCTCATCTTGGAGTAACTTGTAATAAGTGTACTTGCTGCAAATGAAATGAGCATTCTCCTTTCGTGAACGGTGCTTAGAAACAGCTGGCCAGTGGGAAAACAGTTTTCAGAGGGCATAACATAGTCATATTTAGTATCCAGAACTGTGTCACACTGACTTTGGTCCACAAAGATGCTCCAGTAATATGGATCTCTACGTTTACGGAGCTGTCTACCGCCTTAGTAAGCAAGATGAATAATATTTAACAAAAAGTAATCTTTGGGGCGGTAGAAATAATGAATGCCTTCAGTATCTTCTATGGTGGTGCCTGTACACTCAGGCACTGGCCATTTTTATCTTGTTTGCTGGCAGAACTTAGGAAACCCCTATGAGCCAGAGAAGACCAAAGTTATACGAGTCTCCGAATGCATGCTTTGAGTCTGTGAATACTGTTAGTCTTTTACTTAGCAAGGATACAAGCTGTGGAAAGGAGAACGATCGCAAAAACCTGGGCGGTTCTCACATTGGGTAGGCGGTGGCTCACAACAACCTGATATATAATACACTTAGCCTATCCGACTCGAAGCTTGCCTTGATCATTTCTAGGACATGCTCCATCCACTATTTGTCACAGGAGCACCTGTAAGATCAGTATGGGGGCTTTGTCACATATTCAGGTACAACAAGACAGTCGTGGGATTCTCCCTTCTCACTGGTGGGCATTAGAGGTTCAAGGTTTAGGGTAACAATGCGAATCTGTATTGGGACAACCTGCCTATATTGGGTCCTGGTAGTGAGGAGCATAGCAACAACCGAATGAGGAACATCCACAATCAAAGTAGAACTCAATAAAAAAAAATCAGAAGCTTTTACTAGGTGGGCACAGGGAGCCTCATCGCTACAGGGTCTAAATCAGAGGAGTAGTGTGTTATAGGCTTTTTTAGATAATCATGATTTTGCACCACTACTCCAAAGACACATTTGTGTCATTCGGAACAATACAGGTAAGCATTTGTTGTGTAATCAGGAAGGCAGGCATGCATGTACAAATGCATGTCTGGTTCTAGAGACCATTGAACAGACCTAGAGGTGATCATTTGAGGATAGTTTTGCAGAGGTTTCACCGCAGATATCACTGTTTTAGTACCCCCATAATACCACAGATGGTTCATACCTGTGAGACAGGTACTGGATGTGGAAGTTTACAGATGGCTTCAATCTGTTCTGTCAATGGATAGGGTTTTCCTGCCGAAGTCTCAAATCTTGAACGAATATGTATTAATTGGCTCTTTCCACCTCTGGCAGAGGAGTAGGATCTGAACCATTTTACTACCGCTCCTTCCATGTCCATTCTCTTTTTAAGATTTTGAGTGAGGTATAGAGATGAACAGTATCAAAAACGGCCGCCAGGTTGTAAAAACTTGAAGGCAGGAAATATGTAAGAAAAATTGGCAATCACATAGGACATGATAGTTTGTAATGTATTAAACTCACTAGCTGGCTACATGTTTTTAAAGGATCTTTAAGAAGATGGGGTAGGTATGTATGGTAGGGCTGTCGCTTTTAAGTACAATATTGTTTGGTGACCGGCTTTTTTTTTTTTAGACCTGTTTTTATTTTTATTTTTATAACAGCAGGCATTGTACATATCAGAGAGACATATATAACTGCTTGACATTGCAAGTATACATAAAGCTTGAAAGAAAGACATTATTGACACGAATGTAGATGGGGCTACCACCCCTAGGGCTCTCTCAGGGCTGTTATCTGCAATGCTTATTATTACACAGTAGTAAGTTGCTTAAAATATACAGTGTAAAAAAAACAGTAATACAGGGTCAGGGTACAGGGGTAGAAAAACCCAAATCACTGTCTTCGCTCAATGGTGTCTGGCTTTTTTTAAACAGTTGAATCAGGTGCTCTATTTTGAGGCAATCTGTGAGACAGCCTTGAATAATTTGATGATTTGTAGCCAGGGATAGGAGATGGGAAAGGATGTTGGAGTGATCTTTGGCTGAAGAAGTTTGTAAGAAAGCTGAACCAAGGTTCAGTGGCTTTATGTTTGAGATCGCTCAAGCATATCCATGGTAATGGGGTGAAGGTATTCTCAGGGATCACAGGACTTTCCTTCTTGTTTAACCGTCATGATTTTATTACAGAAGTGGGAGGATAGGTAATTGTATTTGAATTTGGTGATGCAAGGTAGTGCACCCTCTGTAGTTTGATACTGTACGATCTGTTTGTAGCATGTACAAGTTTTATTCTCAAGTAGTAGGATCAAGCTTTGTATATAATCTATTTATAGAATTCCCTGCCTGTTTTGAGTTTGAGTAATTGGGCAGAGGTAGCAGATTTTCTCCAACCTCTTTGGGTGCTCTTAGGTTTTTATGCAACGTGTCACATCACCATTGTACCAGTTTGAGGTTAGCTTAGGCATTTTGATTTTTTTAGGCTGGTGGAATTCTCCTTGCCATATCACTTTACAAACTTGGAAGGATTGTCCCGGAGTTCTGCTGATTGTTTGACCAGATGGGTTAACGAGTCAGTGATGTTTTTGCCAATTAGTATGAGGTCTCTAGAGATTACAATTCTGGTGTTTGGTGAGGTATGTAGAGGTATACACTTTGAAGGTGATGAGGAGTTGATCTGGCCATTCCTCGTGAATGGGGTGTGAGAAGTGAAGTAGGTTCTTCTTAGCGAGGATCAGGTCCAAGTTGGCACCGTGTTTGTGTTTAGAGAAGGTACAATGTTGTGTACGAGTGCCAACTCTCTCTCTACTTTTTCAGATCTGTTGAGGTAAATAGTGTAATCTGGAGACTAATATATGATGTGGAGGATGGACTTAAACCATTTATCCATCAGAGCCAGAGTGTGCAGATCATAGTCCAGTATGAGGGCAGATACAGGGGTGGCATTAGAAGCTGCTGGCATACAGTTTAGGAGAGTGCCATTGATGTGATGCATGGGTGGCGGTTCTCTAGTGTAAGCTACTGTGATATTTCTGAGGTTGCTTGGGTAGATAGATTTCGGATTTTGTTTTTCTCATCTGGTTCTTGAGGTGGTGAAGTCTGCTTTTTGAGAGTGTTGTGCTGAGTTGGGAGAATGTTGTGTTGAGAGTGTTAACCTCCATGAGAGGACGATCATGAAACATGGAGAGGGGTGTGTATAAGTGGCTCAGAGATATGTGTGTGTTAGGTGAGCCAATGAGGAAGGGTTTTGTGAGGCTTAGAGTTGTCAAGTGTGTTCTGAAGGACTTGAATTTGTTTGTTTGATGATCCAGTTTCACTTTGATGACTTGAAATTCGCAGGAAGGAATGAAGGCTAAATTTATGCTTTGGGCACTAGGATGGGTTTTTAGTATAATGCAAGATGTGCAGGCACAGGTTTCTTGGGCATAATGGGTCAAGGTGGCCAGTGCCTTCAGAGGGGAATCCTTCTGTGTGCTGTTTTCTTTGTTTATCCTAATTAGACTGAGGAAAGTGAAACGGGAAGGGAGGATGCAGTCATGAGACTATGTGGAGGAATGGAGATTTTAGATTTTGGGCCTTGACAGTGTCGTTGCAAAGGTGGCATTGGAATTAAGGACAAAGGACCACTCTTCCCATGTCAGATAGTAAAACAACAGAGATTATTGAGGTGCAATAGGTCCATCACATCCTTGGGCCCTGGTGCCACTCCAACTATTGTACCAACTGTAGATATGCCTCTGGCCTATACTCCTCAGAAGCTTTCTGTAGTAAGTAATCTCACACAAATTCCATTAGGTATCTCTACGAAGTGTAATGAAGCATCAAAAGTAATGACCATACTCTGCTAATCTCTACTCCAATCTCTTCAACTCCTACACGGTCTAATAATACTATTCCTAGAATATGTTGTCCAGTGCATTCTACACATAATATGGGTACCACTCTTTCAGCATGGTTAATTGGGGTTATAAGAGTTAAAATTGACTTTGATTAACTTTTTTCTAATGCTCTTTAATCATGGATTCTGTTAGAAATGAGGGTCTCTAGTTGGCAGAGGTAGGTACTTTTGTCCAAGTAGAGATCCTTCTTTCCAGTCAGGGTAAGCGGATACGCTTCTAAAATAACCCCTGCTCACCCCCTTGGTAGCTTGGCAGTAGCAGACAGGCTTATCTCAGAGGCAGTGTGTAAAGCATCTGTGCATGCATACAGTAATACAGTGAAAACACTGCAAATCGCCACCACACCAGTTAAGAAAAATAAGCAAAACTTTATCTTAACCAACAAGACCAAAAACTACAAAAATCCAACATACAATACTGTAAAAATGGATACTGTGCAAAATAACCTTTAACTTGCCGGAATAATGTAAAAAAATAGTTCCTCCGGCTCAGTAGCTCTGTTCAGGGCTACCGCAATACTGATCACGACAGAGTCTAACAATTCCAGCCACCGGCATCGGTATGGGTCAGATAAAGCGTCGACATACTCAGAGACAGTATCTTTCTTATTGCGGCCAAAGTGCTGATGCAAGTCGGTCGGGGCAACCTTCATGGTTGCGATGTGAGATGGAAGCGTTGCAGTGTGCGATATGTTCACTGCACAGTGCAGGCAGCGGCTCGTTGACGGAGTCGGTGAGACCAAGGCTTGCGTTGCAGGGTGAGACGGTGCTTGATGCGGTGCTGGCAGGTCACGGTGTGGCGACAGAGCTGGTTGATGTTTGAGTCAGGCAGGGACGGAGTTGGTGACATCTATGCATCGTGTAGAAAAGCGGTGCGGATTGTGGTGCCCACAGGACGTGGTACAAGCAGCGGATCATTGACGGTGTCGGTGAGGCCAGGGTTGCGTTGCGAAGCGAGGCGCTGCTCTCTGCGGTGCCTTCAGGACACGGAGTCTGCAACGGACTCGGTGATGGACTCGGCTGCTCTTTTCTTCTGCGGCGACTGGAACCAGTGGAACCAGAGACGGTGCCCAGAAGGATGGTGAGGTCTTTGCTGTTCCTGAGACCTCTTGAACAGGGGGCAAGTTCCACTTCAAGCCCTTGGAGATACTTTCTCAAGCAGAATGCACACACAGTTCCTCTCCTTGGCAGAAACATCACTGCAGGCCAACCCCAGACAGCACACAGCAACAGGGATGTACTCCTCCTCCAGTTTCTCCAGCTCTTCTCGTTGGCAGAGGTTCCTCTTGAGATCCAAAAGTGATCTAAAGTAATGTGGTCTGGGCCCCAATAGTTATACAGCAAAATCATTTGTTCTCTGGCGGTCGATAAGCCTACCTGAGCCACACTGGACGGCTAAGCAAGAAAATACCCACTTTCTAAAAGTGGTATTTTCAAACACAGAATGTCAAAATCACCCTCACTAAAAGATGCATCTTAACATTCTGAGGAGCTGAAGTGGGTTCCAGGCAGACAGAGGGGTAAGTAAAAAAAACAGTTTCTTTGAAAGTTGTGTGTGTGGTGCAGCAGGACGATGTGTGTGTGCATGTCTGAGTGAGAGTGAACAGTTGAGTGAGATAATGTATGAGTATGCTAGTGAGACTAGCCATGCGTGTGCATGTGAGTGAGACAGCTGGTGAGCATGTGAGTGGGGCAGCGTATGACTGAGACCGTGTGCTATTGTGCATGGCAGAGAGGATGTAAAGTGTACTATATAAATGAGACAGTGAATGAGCATCAGAGTAAGTGAGCGTGTTAGTCAGTTTGTGAGCATGTGAGTAACTTTAGGAGTGTGTGAATGAGACAGTGTGTGAGCATGAGCAACACAGTGAGTCAGGCAGTGTGTGAAATAGTATCTGAATGGGACAATGTGTCTTACCCAATATGATTGAGGCTGTGAGTATGTGTGAACAAAACAGTGAGTGAACACGAGTTCAGTGTGCACGAGACAACAGGTGTGAGCTTGTAAGTGAGAAAATGAGTGAGCATTTGAGTGAGAAGTTGGGCTTGCTCGTTTGACTTTTACTCTGGATTCGGGTCACGTATTACATCGCACCACTTTGAAAGATCACCAGCCACCACCGGTTTGTAGTCCATTTAGGATGTACTTTGTAAAAAAATATATACGCACTGCTTCCATGCTCCATCATTGTACACCGGTCCGTACCATATGTTTGTGAGTCAATTTTGGTGCAAATATGTATGAAAAATCTGTCACGAATTTAGAAAAAATAAACGCCTGTCAAAACCATTAGTTGTAAACAACTTGCCTTAATAATGGCATACTACGGTTATGTTCACATTCTTAATCGTAAGTGGCTACCATTTAACCATGAACGGTTATGTAAACCCAGCTCCAAGATGTTAATAGTGCCAGGGAAGTAGTGAACTTCCATTTCTGAGGGAAAACGAACATTGAAACATATCATGGAGTTGAGGACCAGAAGTTATGAATATGTATATAAAGCTATACTATTGAAATACACGTACTATACATTTTATAGAAATGTCACAGACTATATCACATTTGTTTTTGTTTTTTGTTTACTAGGTTTCTTCGGATTCGGAAACTTGGCCCTTTGTACATGACACCTTGAAAACAATTTTCCGCTGCGTTCTAGAGGAAAAGAGAAAAGAGACGAAGGAAAAGTCTGTAACAAACTCCTGATGTTTACCAAAAGTGCACTAAATTTCTGAGATGCACTCCTTTTGTACTTGTTCATGTATTTTCAGATTTTACACATTTCTGATTGAAGGAAGACGGAAACACTGTGTACTCTTAAATCATGCTGCTATGTCTGTGACTGTACTGTGGATTCATTTTGAAACCAGGTGTTTTGTATTGTGGTCTGCTCCTTCGAAGCTATATTTATTAATTTTTAAACGTGTCATCTGGAAAATGTATTGTTCATGATCCATTTGCCATAAGGTATGTGCCATCTACCAGGAGGTATTGAATGCCTTTTGTAAGCTTGATGTCTCTTCTATAGGCAGCATAATTTGTTTACAGTGATGTTAGTCCTCTGTGCATTGTGGCCATTTCCTAGAATAGGCTGAGTAGTGCATTTAGCAAATGAGATGCCACCTTTGTGACCTGAAAACCAGTCCTTTGTTATTAAAGCGCTTGGAATGTTTTGAAAACCACACTGGCTTAATTATGGCAAGCGTTTGCAAATTGGGCTTACTTGCCTGATCACACTGATGTGTTCAGAGACATTTTCTTGAGCTTCTTATTACATTTGCCAAAATGAAAGCTAGTGTGCAATGCTCACTGTGACCCGTAGGAAGAATGTGCAATACAGAACAATGAATTGGACGTTCTAATTGGTCTCATGCTCCCAAAGGTGTACAATTTGGTGTGTAAAGGTTTAAAAGCTTATTAACGTAACCAATGTGTGTTATTCTACCCTTTTTGTCCATTCAGATGCATTTCTATGTAACATTTATGTGGTATGGTACCAGACTATCGTAACTAAAATGTTATGTGACCGAAATATTGTATCCTAAACAGGGGCGGCTCGTCCACTAAGGCGGAGGAGCATCACCCCACTGCCTTTCAGCACTGCAAAAATCAGAAACATTAAATGGTTATTATCATTTTATTTTTCCGTGCTGAGGCAGTTTTGCGAGGCCTGCGGGGTTGGTCTGACGACAGGAGCAGGGGGAGTGGTGAGCACACTTTGTAAGTGCGCATGAATGTTTGGCTGGCATTCTCGAACCGACCAAACATTCATGCACACTTTGCACGTTCTCCACCCAGGCTGCTTCACCTGTTTGAGCGTCGAGCCATGGCTCAGACCAATCACAATGCTGCATTGCAGCGTTGTGATTGGCTTAGGGAGAACATGTGCTTCCTGCTTCCTGGTAGCAGAGAAGCCAGTAAAAGAAGACGTAGAGGACAAAGGCGGCTGGCCAGTGATCTTATAATCTTTACACCTCCCCCAACCTCACCCCCCTACCGATTTGTAGGAGCAGCTGCCACTGGTCCTAAATGTAGTTAACAAAACATTTGCCCTGTTGAAGCTGATAATAGAAAATCTACACCCATCAGGATCCTATTTTTGTAAAAAAATATTTAGGAATCAATATTTCTCTGACACGATATTTTTGCTAACGATATTCTGACATCTAACCCTCAGGTGTACAACATGCATGTCGAAGGTTCTTGTACAAAGCCGATATACACCAGTTTTTGTAACCATGTGTATGGATAATTTATGAAGTGCAAGCATTACATATGCTTATGTTTACTTTTAAAATGGCAATCAGAACTATCTTTGCTTTCTACTTATTTCTTGTAAACTACTCATTTTAACATACCTGGAACCCCATCTTAAACATTACTAGAAAACACTGCCTCGAGTGACACACCTCCTCGTGCCTTCTTAAGAATTCTGAGCTTTTTATGCGTAAGCTTGGTACAAATGTTATTGTACCTTGTGCTGGCTTTGTTGTTATGTTATTAGAGCTGTATAGTGTGCAACAGTCTCCGTAGAAGGCATCTTGACACAGACGAGATGTGTACCTTCAATATGTTACAAACTTTTCTGATGACCAGGTGTAACTTATTCTAATTCTGCATACTCAGAAATGATAATAGGTGGCCTTACTGTGATGCGCATTGGGGCTCTAAATGGGGCAAAGAGTGTACTTTACCAGAGAGGTTGTATTTACAAAAACACACAAGGGACAGCATATTTCGTACAAGGCTTGTTGGAGACCACAGAGTCTCCTGACTGGAAGTGAGTGTAAAGTGTGCATGGCTCCGGAGACACAGACAAATTGAGATTAAGATCGGTTCACGAGCATGCTTGTAGTCAAACTTTACTCTCAGGCTTGTTTAATGCACGCTTTGGAATATCTAAATAGAGGTTACCATATTTAAGCCACGAGATCAATAAGGCAAGAACAGCTGCTATACAGTAGAATGATTGTAAAATCTGTCTAAAAGTCCTCAGCTGGAACCAACAAATCTTATCTACAGTGGCAATCTGTGGAAATAATTGCAAGTAAAGCAGAATCCTTATGTTACTCCAGTAATGGAACTTTCATAGATTCCCATAGCTTGTATCATTCCCCGTCGTCGGGATAAAAGTCCCCAGTAAATAAAAACTACCATAAAAATAGGTATAACAAAAGAAAAAGGCCTACGCCCCATCTCATTTTATAGCATATCCACTTTTTTTAGCAAAAGAGACCAAACAGAATGAACAGCCAATCAGAACAGCCTCACCCCATAGAACCTTCCTGAGAGAACCTCAGAGCCTCAGATTTTCTACCGCACATTGTGCAAGGGAGTCTCCACTAAGCTCTGCTCAGTTTTGTTCTTCTACAACAATTTTTTTTCATCTCAACTCTTCAAGAATCTTCATCATGTCTGACAAGGAGAAGAAAGCTCTTTTCAAGGCTTGTGCCACCTGCTCCAAAAAGAGACTTTATGTGCAGGACAAACATAAAGACTGTATTTATTGTTTGTTTCCGGACCATAAAGCTACTGACTGCAAGATCTGTTGGACATTCTCAACTAAGACCTTGCGTGACCGTGATGGACGTCTACTCACTTGGCTTCAAAAATTAAAGTCACGAAAAGATCCTGTGTCGATTGACAGTGATGATGCCTCATCCGCGACTTCGTCAAGTAGATCACATAAAAGGGGTAGGTCTTTGCTTTCTACTTCTTTAGACCTACCATTCCAAAGCCTTACAAAAGACCTCTGATAGGTCTGACAGGCGTAGTCCCATCAAATCTCCGAGGTGTAAAGGTGAGGGAAGGACTGGCTGTTGATGTGGCACCTGTGAAGAAGACAAGCCATGGGTCTTCTGCTTCTTCTCTGCCTTCTGAGAAGCCTTAAACCTTCAAAAAACCAGCTTCTGTCCCGCCTGAGGGTAAAGCTGACAGAAAAGTTCGCTGACACCGGTTTCAATACCTTCGATGATGGCTTCAAAAACCTTACCGGCCTTCGACTTTGTCTCCGTCGACGGGCTCGTCGACGAGAGTTTCCTTGTCTCCATTGGCTCCGTCAACGAGGATGACTTAGACAACGCCCACTTAGAGGTACCTTTTATCCTGTCTACGTCGACTTTGACAACTTCCACGTCGACGAGGTTGACGACGGTAATGGTGTCGACGGCGACCACGTCGATGGCAATGACGACGGCAACGACGACGTCAACAACTTCCAGCCTGATAGTGACAACAGTCTCGACGGCGGTCCCGTAGACGGTGGATCTTTCCTCGTCGATGGTCAAACTTCGTCAACGATTCAAAATGTGGCAATTTCTATATGAAGACGATGCATTACTTCAGAAATTACTTCTCCAAGGAAAGTCACACCCCTACCTCCTGCTCTTCTTTTGGAAGAGGAGTTTTCCGAAGACAATGACGGTCCTTATGGTGATGCAGATAGCCCATCTCAGCTGCATGTTAAATATCAGGACTCGGACTCGGAGGAGTATTACATGGAGCAGCAACAGTATGTGCCACAATCCAGATCCCAGGATCAATTTCAGCAGGACATGGTCTGCATGCCATTTTCTCTCATCACAGACCTGCAATTCATGCTTGCGGATTACAGGAAGAGGTTTCCAACTCAGTCCTCTGGCCAAGAAACAGGGCAAGTGCTTCAAACTCCACTGGCTCGTTCGGTTACACCTCAGCCTCCTCAGATTCCAATGCCGGAGTTACCAGAGCCTCAACTGAAAGTGGTCACAGTCCAGGATGATACATCTGAGGATGACTAAGGCACTATAACAATTCCTGACCAGGACAGGGAATGGGATGACTACATTATTCCTCTCCCGTTCCTGCTCAGGTGGATTCTCCTCCAGCTGATATTGGAGGCTTTCACAATTTAATGGAGAGGGCTTCTAAACGTTTTGCTCTGCCCATTCCATCAGTGCAGTCGGAATGTTTTTGTATGACTTCAAAGAACCACACAGGAAGTCGGTTCGCTCTATCCCTATCGTGGGCCATGTTTAGGATGAGGGGATAAAAGTTATGAAGTCGCCGGCCACTGTCATGCCTGTGCATCCTCGTCTGGAAAAGAAGTACAAAGCTCAGGATGAAAGCCCCGCTTGTCTAGTCAGTCAGCCGAAACCGGATTCTGTGATTTCACAAGCGGCCCAGAGGAAATCCAGCGGCACCTCTTACCACGCCACCTGATAAAGAGGGAAGAAGGTTGGATAATGCTGGGAAGAGGTTCTCTTCCATGTCCAGCCTCCTGGTCAGAGTGGCCAATGCCTTAGCTATTCTTGGACGATATGATCGCCAGATGTGGTGTGATCTGTCTCCGTATCTGGACCAGCTGCCCGAAGAAGCTAAAGCCGAAGCTAAAAGGTCTTACAGGAGGGAGAAAGAACAATCTTCTGAAAAAATTGACTGTGCAATGAACATTGCCACTACAGCTTTCCGCTCTCTCGCAGGGGCAGCAGTCCTTCGAAGACAAGGCTGGCTTCGTGCCACTTGGTTCCAGCCTGAAGTCCAGAACAAGAACCTGGATCTTCCCTTCGATGGTGAAATGCTCTTTTGGAAACACATTGACGATGCGCTGCAAGACAAAGAAAAATACGGATACTGCAAAGTCCCTTGGGACTCTTCAATACCACAAAGTCCCTTTGCATGGGGCGAGAGGTAGAGGTTTTTCATCATATAGAGGCGGATACCAGCAACATCGCTATTCCTCTTACTCGCAGCCTTCTCAATCTTACAGTCCGCAATATTCTCAATGATAAGGCCAGTCATTTTCTTTCTCTCGATCATCCTCTAGAGGAAGGCAAGAGCGCCAGGGAAGGGATTCCTCTAAGTGCCAGTAGCCGCTTCCCTGTTACACCAGTGGGGGGCAGGATATCCCAATACTTCCACAACTGGCAATTTATAACATCAGATCGGTGGGTTCTCAATATTGTATTGTCAGGCCATACTCTGGAATTCCAACATCAACCACCATCCAAAGCCCCTCGCACCACTGAATCAAATCATCTACACCTTCTATGTCTAGAAGCCCACCAACTTCTCCTCAAGGGGGCGATAGAACTGGTTCCTCTATCCCCGTGGGGAAAAGGATTCTATTTCCAGTTCTTCCTTGTTCAAAAGACCGTAGAAAAATGGCGCCCAATTTTAGACCTGAGTGAGCTAAACACCTATCTCATAAAACTCTCTTTTCGGATGGTCTCCTTTCAGGACATTTTACGGCTTCTCAATCCAGGAGATTACATGGCCACCCTGGATCTCGAGAACGCATACTTCCATGTCCCCATCCACCTGGCCCTCAGGAAGTTTTTACGCTTTACAGTAGGCAAGACCCACTATCAATTCAAGGTCCTGCCTTTCGGACTCAGATCCGCTCCGTGGATTTTCATTAAGGTCCTAGCACCAGTCGCAGCCTTTCTCAGGAAACAGAGACTCCAGGTCTTTCCTTGCTTGGACGACTGGCTGGTCAAAGCTCCAACCTATCATGCAGCAGAGGACACGGTTGAAGCGTGCACTCAGCTCTTCGGTCACCTGGGGCTTCAGCTCAACACGGAAAAGTCAATCCTATGCCTGTCCAGGTTGACCAAGTTCCTGGGATCCATTCTGGACACAACTTGTTGCAAGGCGTTCCCGTCAAAGGAAAGGCAAGACAGACTGATGGCCTCTGCCCATCAGTTACTAAAAAGAAGGTCACTTTCAGTTCGCCTCTACAAGTCCCTTCTAGGGTCAATCTCGTCCTGCATTCCCTTGATTCCACATTGCAGGTTGTGACTGCGCCCTCTTCAAGAGCAACTGGATTTGCAGTGGTGCCAAGCAAAAGGCTCTTTCGAGACAAAATCACAATAACTCAGCCTATGAAAGATGCTGCCAGCTGGTGGACGGTCAGAGACAATATGTCTCAGGGTCTCACCTTCAAGGTCACCCCAGCTCCTCTAATAATTACAACAGACGCCTCTAGAAGGCTGGGGGGCAGTCTTACAAGACGTTCAGGTGAGCGGACGCTGGCTACCCCAGCATCGCCTTCTCCACATCAATCTGTTGGAAACTCAGGACGATTCGTCTGGCCTGACAGGCCTTCCTTCCACGGATCCGACGATCCACTATCCTGGTCCGTACGGACAACACAACGGCCATGCATTATGTCAACAAGCAAGGGTGTACAAGGTCGTGTCTTCTATCCAAAGGAAGCTCAGGAGATTTGGGAATGGGCGATCTAAAAGAAAATATCTCTCTCGGTGGAGCATCTTCCAGGTGCCCCCAACAAGAGAGCAGACACACTCAGCCGCCTCAAGTTGGTGAGACATGAGTGAGAATTAGACCATGACACTCTGGCAAGGATTTTCAGACTCTGGGGCACTCCATCCATAGATCTCTTTGCCACTCCAGAGAACAGGAAATGCCGACTCTACGCAAGCAGGGAGCACCATCCAGGATCATTGGGGAATGCGCTTGCGATGGCCTGGTCAGGCGCATTTGTTTGTGCTTTTCCTCCGATCCCATTAATTTCCAGACTTCTCAGGAAGCTCAAGGCGGAACCCTGCAGGATGATTCTAGTGGCCCCGGCGTGGCCTCGCCAGTTTTGGTTTATGGAGCTTCTCCTTCTCTCCCTGGATCGTCCAATTCACCTGTGCCCAATTCCTTCTCTGCTGACGATGTGCAAGGGCCAAGTGGTACATCCGGATCTGAGCTCGCTTCAGTTGTTAGCGTGGCTCCTGAGCGCCAAGAATTTCAGAATCTAAATATCTCGCCAGAGTGTAGAGAGGTGGTAGCGCAAGCCCGAGCACCAAGTACGAATAAAACGTATCGCTTGAAATGGAAATGTTTCTGCCTGTGGGGCCAGCAAGAGAACATTCATCCTTACGCTTCTGCTCCTCATCAGATTTTGCCATACATTCTGGCATTGGCTAAATCAGGTCTCGCTCACCCCTTTATCAATGTGCACCTGGCAGCCATTTCTAGATTCAGACGAACTTCTTCTGGACCTTCACTCTGGTCAGCAAGGATCGTTAAAGAGTTTCTTAAAAGTCTTTTTAGAGTTTTTCCACCAGTTAGGCCTCCACCACCTCTGTGGCAGCTTAGCTTAGTCCTTTCTCAACTCATGAGGCCACCTTTTGAACCAGTTCATAGAGCGGACCTTAAATTCCTCTCATGGAAAGTGGCCCTCCTTCTAGCATTGACATCGGCCAGGAGGGTAGGTGAACTGCACGCTCTTAACATCAAGGAACCGTTCTTGCAGTTTACCCCGAAGGTCCCTTCAGACTTTCATTTGAATGCACCAGTGATTCTCAAGTCCTTTTTTCCTCGACCTCCTACTTTCACTCGCTGAATGTTCAAAGGTGTTTGAAATGTTATCTCCAGAGTACCAAAGACTTCCGAAGCTCTACACAGCTCTTTGATGCTTTCAGTGCCCCTCGCAGGGGTTTCCCTCTTTCAAAACGGGGTTGCACAATGGATTGCCAGCGCTATCCAATACTGTCACCAAGCGGCTGGTAAGCCCCTAGTAGGGCGAGTCCGGGCGCACTCTACGAGATCCATGTCTTCTTCAGCGGCTCTCTTCGCAGGAATGCCGATCAAGGACATTGTAGGGTAGTGACATGAAGTAGTGCCCATACTTTTCAAAGCATTACTGCTTGGACTCCTCCACGTGTAGTGATGCCGCAATGGGAGAGGCAGTCCTGATCAATCTCTTTCAATAAGTGGTGAGCTTTCCTTACTAGCCCTCCTTCCTTTTATTGGTTTCGCACATTTTGTAACTCATGATGTTCACTGTTTATTTTTTTATATATTGTATCTCTGATGACTGTATACATCTTACAAGATTTATTACATTGTATGATTACACAAAATGTGCTTTTCTGACTGCTCGCTATTCTGATACAAGCTATGGGAATCTATGATAGTTCCAATACTGGAGTAAGAAAACAAGTTACTTACCTGTTACTTTGGTTCGCCAGTAATGGTAACTTTCATAGATTACTACAACAGAACACTCCCAAGGGGAGCAAGGGTCACAGGGAAATGTTTAGAGACCTAACCAGATTCAATCCCCAAATCCTAACATATTAAACACATAGAATAATCTGGTGGTCTAGTGAGAGATAAAACACTACAGAGACTAAGGGAACGAAAATCAAAACAGATGACTCGTCAGGACTAAAGACAGTGATCACTGCAATTACTGACACATGTACAACTCCATGCCAGAAGAAACCCTGAGGAGGGGATGAAAAAGTGAGGATTTCCATCAACTGCCCTTCGTGGCCAGTGTCATCATTTGGAACTCCCAGAGTGCCCCTGTCACCTCAGCTCTTCTGGCAGCAAGCCAAAAGCTGGTGAACTAGGAGTAAGGAGAGACCAATGGAACAAGCAATTGACCAAGTCAATCCAAAATGCAATGCACAACAGAGAATAAGTGAAAGTGATGTTAAAAAAGTTTCAGCAGCAATCCAGACAAATTTATTGATGACTGCTGTTGAGCTTACTAAAAAAACGCAGAGTATCGGCAATTAACAAATCTGCCGGATGTAGTGGTCTACTAGTTTCAGCTGTTCAGGGCCACAGGACCCCGGCTTTCTTCAGGACCTTTAGATAGAAGCTACTGCATTCAGTGCAATTTGACAACCGTGAGACAAAAGTGCACAAAAACAAAAACATAAAAACGTCACAGTACCACTGTTTGTGATCATTTACAATACCTCTGTGCAGGACGGATGGTTATTCATACCTGTAGAGATAATGCAAGCATGCCAAAAGTCAATGCTCTAAGTATAGCCAAACAATCTATATTCTGCATGTTCTGTAGTTGCAATTATATTGATAAAAGTGATAATCCACTCACCTAGCCTGTGTGAGGTATCAAACTCACCTCACCTGGCTCAGACTCAGGTCAAGGGAGGCACCGCCCTATTGTAAAAAGACAACACACAGAAACAGCCTCTTAGTTCTATTTGCACATCGGACAACACAGATGATATTGGTTTACCCGGCTGTTCTGTAATTATCAGCCTGCCAAGGAAAACTCCAGATGGATACCTTATCCCATTTAAATAATTCTTAATTGGACCATACCTAGCGCGATGCAGTAGAAGGGACACAAATTATAGAAATGTCCCCACACAAGCGTGTACAAGCAATCAAACAGTACATTGTAACCGGGCTACTTCTAGATAGGATAAATCGATAGCCTCGTAAGAACAAAAGTTGCTAAATACTGATAGAACCCAGGGATCCTAGATACGCTGAAAGGCGCATCCTAAGATAACAATAAAAATAAAAATACCGTCCTTTTCCTGCAAGACACACAAGGAGAAAGTTTACCGCTTACCTCTCCGTCGGTACCTCAGGCGTTTTGCTGAGGCTGGGGGAGGTAGCGTTTGCTCGGCAAACGGCGTCATTAGAGTCTCGCTAGCCGGACCACGTGGTAAATGATGTCAGAGCCACTGTGTCCAAACAACAGCGAGAACTACAAAATGACGTCAGCCGCTTAGTTCGAGTAGTTCGTTGCCATCCTGTTGAATGCGGCAAACTTTATTGAGGACAGCCTGTATGCCCATAAGCCGGTGATGTATTAAGGTCCGGTGTGGACGAATATATAGTATGCTTGTCCTATCAGTATCGCCAGCAATGATGAGGATAGTCATTTAATCATAACTTGTCAAGACGGAAGACGCATCCAGAAACGGTACGTATCATGTATTTACCCGAGGTCTAAAAGGACCTTTATTTGCGCACCTCGCAAAAGACACGAGGATTCCTAGATATATGGTGCGGTTAGAATTTGAATCGAAGGAGAATATAACCGCTACTTAGAGGACTGACCTGTACAAAAAGCGCAGGTGTACAGTCATGCCTGATTATCAACATTCAAAAAATGGATTCAGAGAATATGTTACTGTAATCCAGTAATATGTAAGATATCATAGCCACATGAGGTATGAGGGGACAAGGAGGGGCCGTTCAGTCCTCTAAAAATACCTCCATTGTACTTGTAGTCCATAGTGCAGAGGACAGAAATTACAGCAAAGTCCAGGGAATGTCATCATTTAAACCCTGTGTGTCACTTTTAAGTTTAAACACCCACCTTTGCTCTTTAAGAAAAAGGAACTTGGTCTTGTCTTTCACATATGGTGGTATAAATAGTTTATCCAAAACAGTCCAGAAAAAATCTTCTGCCTTGTGATTCATTTCTACAAAGTGTCTAGTGAGTCTGGTGTTTGATTTACTGCACCGGAAGGTACTCTCATGTTCCAGCATGCGCTGTCGCACCTTCCTGGTTGTCATACCAACATAGCGTTGCCCGCAAGGGCATTCAATCAGGTACACTAAATGATCGCTATTACAGTTGGAAAAATGTGTCTGAACCCATGGTTTATGTGTGCCGATGTTCACAGTTTTGGACTGCTTCGTTTGTGGACACACGGAGCAGTTGCCACAAGGAAAATGCCCTTGGACAGGAGGTAGATCCCAGAGAGTGTTGATCACACTGGGTTTGGTAATCGGTCTAGTGTGTATCAAAGCATCTCCTAGATTGCGTTCTCTCTTAAAAGCGAACAAAGGCAACTGATTTTGATCCTTTCTAGTGTTAAGAAACCGCCAATTCTTCCAGATGCATTTCTGTAAGCCGTTGCTCAAAGTTCTGAAGGTATTCACGCATGTCATTCGCCCCAAAGGAGGTTTCTCTATTTTGGGTTCGAGCAATACTTCCCTATGATTGTTAGAAGCCCTCTTGCAAGCTCTTTTCATCAAACGGCGCAGATACATTTTGCCACTCAATTGCTTGGACAAGTTGACAGAATGATATTTGTAAGAGTCTAGGGTGGAGCAATTGCGCCTCAAGCGCAAAAACTGGCCGAAGGGAAGATTTTCCCTAAGGGCTCTTGGGTGCTGGCTGTCGAACCTCAGAAGGGAGTTACACGCCATGGGTTTGCGGTACAGTTCACTTGCCAGACCAGTAGGGGTCACAAAGATGGAAAGATCAAGAAAAGATATTCTGGACCTATTCATTTCTAGAGTGAATCTGAGATAGTTGTTCTGTTTGTTAAGCCATGCGTGGAAAGATCTCACTGACTCTTCATCCCCTCGCCACACCAAAAGGGTGTGGTCTATATACCGCTTCCAAATTCTAATTGACTTCTGGAAGGGATTGGTGGCGGTAAGAACATGGGTTTCTTCTAACCTGTGTACATACAGATTTGCCAGGCTTGGCGCATAAACACTGCCCATGCTTGTGCCGGACACCTGAAGATAGTAGGTCTCTTCAAACTGGAAAAAGTTTTCCTTCATGGCCAGATAGGCCAGGGTCATAATGAAATTCACAGGGGTAATAGAATTCAATTCAGTATGCTGGAGAATATCTGAGATGGTCTCTAATGTCTCATCCTGAGGTATAGAGGTGTACAAAGATTCGACATCTAGAGATACTAAGATGTCGAGATCAGGGTTAAAATCCACTGTAGGAAGAAATCTTAATACATCTTTAGTATCTTGTAGGTACGTCGGCATCCTTTGTTCAATCGGTCGTAGAAAAAAATCTACAAAGGTAGATAATGGTTCCAGACATGAACCAATCCCCAAAATTATCGGTCTCCCTGGTGGAGGCCTCTGGACTTTGTGTATTTTCGGGAGGATATAAAAATAAGGCATGACAGGATGGGTAGTCTGTAAATAGGCCGATTCCTGACTCGTAATCCATCCCTCTGTCAACGCTTCCTCCACTGAATTTTTTGTGATAGCACTCACTCTGGGTGTTGGATCCTCTTTCAAAGGACGATAGCATTTCCTGTCATTTAACTGGCGGGCACACTCGGCCCGGTACATCTCAGTGTCCATGAAGACTGTGGCACCGCCTTTGTCAGCCGGTTTGATAGTGATGGACTGATCGTTGGTTAGTGCTGTCAGAGCCTTCAACTCCTTCGTGGGGATGTTACTGTATGTGTGTTTTTTATTTTCAGCACATAAAACTTTCACTTCCTCAAACACAGCTCTTTCAAAAGCAAGGACCTGTGGGGGTACTGAGTGCAGAGGTGGATTAAAATTAGACCGATTCTTTAGGCCTGTGCTGGTATGGTCAGTAGGGTTATCTGGTAGTGTCTTATCTTTAAAAAAATGGTGCAGCCGCACCTTACGGAAGAACTGAGCTAGCTCCCGATGTACAGTGAAATCATCACCCTTGTTGGTGGTGACAAAACCCACGCCTCTATTGAGGACAGATACTTCATCTGATGTAAGTATTTTTGAGCTTAGGTTGACTATCAAGTCCTGTTTCACTGTCCCCCTCTCGTCTGCCCCTGGTTCTGCCCCTGGTTGGTTTTGGATCGAGTCCCAATCTGATTGGGAGTAGTCGGAGGTAGATTCCAATGCACCTGTGTTGGTGCCTGCGGGTTATGTGGGTTCCGGCGTCGCCCACGAAACCTGCCTTGGCCTACCCCTAAAAAAGACTGGTAGGGAAATTCCGGCTGGTAAGTTTGCCAAGGATTTGGTGCGTGAAAATGGGTAGGTGGGAAGCCCCAGGGGGTAGATGGCCACCACAGTTGGAAAGGGGGGCCATTATATCCTCTCCTAGATGCTCTCCTCCCCCTACCCCTATGTTGGTATTGGTTCTGATCATTAGTATCTGAATCACTGGAATTGTCATCAGAGGTACTACCAGAGTATGTAGATCCCAGCCATCTACCTCTGCTGTTAACTGTAGGTGCGACATATTCATCACTTGTGTATGGATATACCACCTCATGTTTAAACTTGGCCAAGTCCTTTTTAAATTTTTAAATTTTTAATTGAAGGATAGAGTCCTTGAAATCCTTATTGACTTTATTGGATTCCTCCAAATTCTTTTTGAAGATAATACTCGTTACAGTAGTCTTGATCTGGGCTTCCATGACCTGTATCTCTATCAGGATGGCATCGGCAATCCTCTTAGCCGTGCATATAATTAATAAAAGCCAATCCCTAGTGCATCGCCAGGCTATTAAGGACCAATCCTTCTGGAATGTTTTGTCCTGTAAGAATAGCCTGGGAGCGTTGGTCACGATGAGACCTGGGGGGGGGGCGCAATTACCGCGCAAATATTCTGCCATTATTGCCCCATGTATAACCATGCGTGTGTGTGATTTTTTAAGGGCCGTTAATGAGTCCCAATCATCGGTAGTAGAAGTGGATGGTCCGCTGAAGGAGTCAAGGATACTCGGTGTGTTGTCGAGTATACTCTGGTAGGTGGCATCATCAAATGCCAAAGCGCTAAATTCCGCCATACCAAGATAGTGTACAGAAACCAATTCTGTAACTACGACAAAAGAAGAACAGTGAGTGAAACTGGAGTAAAAACTGGCAGGGAGAAAAAGGGAGAAAAGAAGGAAGAGAAAAGGCAGTTAGACCTCTATATTGGAGGGGCTATAAATACCGTACACCCAAATGTTGGAGACTAGTAACATATATAAAATGACCCGCAGCCATCAGCTGCACACTGTACTACAACACAACACTCCCAAGGGGAGCAAGGGTCACAGGGAAATGTTTAGAGACCTAACCAGATTCAATCCCCAACTCCTAACATATTAAACACATAGAATAATCTGGTGGTCTAGTGAGAGATAAAACACTACAGAGACTAAGGGAACGAAAATCAAAACAGATCACTCGTCAGGACTCAAGACAGTGATCACTGCAATGACTGACACATGTACAACTCCATGCCAGAAGAAACCCTGAGGAGGGGATGAAAAAGTGAGGATTTTCATCAACTGCCCTTCGTGGCCAGTGTCATCATTTGGAACTCCCAGAGTGCCCCTATCACCTCAGCTCTTCTGGCACAAACAAAGCAGTCCAAAACTGTGGACATCGGCACACATAAACCATGGGTTCAGACACATTTTCCAACTGTAATACCGATCATTTAGTGTACCTGATTGAATGCCCTTGCGGGCAACGCTATGTTGGTATGACACCCAGGAATGTGCGACAGCGCATGCTGGAACATAAGAGTACCTTCCGGTGCAGTAAATCAAACACCAAACTCACTAGACACTTTGTAGAAATGAATCACAAGGCAGAAGATTTTTTCTGGACTGTTTTGGATAAACCATTTATACCACCACATGTGAAAGACAAGACCAAGTTCCTTTTTCTTAAAGAGCAAAGGTGGGTGTTTAAACTTAAAAGTGACACACAGGGTTTAAATGATGAAATTCCCTGGACTTTGCTGTAATTTCTGTCCTCTGCACTATGGACTACAAGTACAATGGAGGTATTTTTAGAGGACTGAACGGCCCCTCCTTGTCCCCTCATACCTCATGTGGCTATGATATCTTACATATTACTGGATTACAGTAACATATTCTCTGAATCAATTTTTTGAATGTTGATAATCAGGCATGAGTGTACACCTGCGCTTTTTGTACAGGTCAGTCCTCTAAGTAGTGGTTATATTCTCCTTCGATTCAAATTCTAACCACACCATATATCTAGGAATCCTCGTGTCTTTTGCGAGGTCCGCAAACAAAGGTCCTTTTAGACCTCGGGTAAATACATGATACATACCGTTTCTGGATGTGTCTTCCGTCTTGACAAGTTATGATTAAATGACTATACTTATCATTGCTGGCGATACTGATAGGACATGCATACTATATATTCGTCCATGCCGGACCTTAATACATCACCCGCTTATGGGCATACAGGCTGTCCTCAATAAAGTTTGCCGCATTCAACAGGACGGTAACGAACTACTCGAACTAAGCGGCTGACGTCATTTTCTAGTTCTCGCTGTTGTTTGGACATAGTGGCTCTGACATCATTTACCACGTGGTCCGGCTAGCGAGACTCTAATGGCGCCGTTTGCCGAGCAAACGCTACCTCCCCCAGCCTCAGCACAACGCCTGAGGTACCGACGGAGAGGTAAGCGGTAAACTTTCTCCTTGTGTGTCTTGCAGGAAAGGGACGGTATTTTTATTTTTATTGTTATCTTAGGATGCGCCTTTCAGCGTATCTAGGATCCCTGGGGTCTATCAGTATTTAGCAACTTTTGTTCTTACGAGGCTATCGATTTATCCTATCTAGAAGTAGCCCGGTTACTATGTACTGTTTGATTGCTTGTACACGCTTGTGTGGGGCCATTTCTATATTTCATGTCCCTTCTACAGCAGCGCGCTAGGTATGGTCCAATTAAGAATTATTTAAATGGGACAAGGTATCCATCTGGAGTTTTCCTTGGCAGGCTGATAACTACAGAACAGCCGGGCAAACCAATATCATCTGTGTTGTCCGATGTGCAAATAGAACTAAGAGGCTGTTTCTGTGTGTTGTCTTTTTACTATAGGGCGGTGCCTCCCTTGGCCTGAGTCTGAGCCAGGTGAGGTGAGTTTGATACCTCACACAGGATAGGTGAGTGGATTATCACTTTTATCAATCTAATTGCAACTACAGAACATGCAGAAGGGTATAGATTGTTTGGCTATACTTAGAGCATTGACTTTTGGCATGCTTGCTTTATCTCTACAGGTAGGAATAACCATCCGTCCTGCACAGAGATATTGTAAATGATCACAAACAGTGGTACTGTGACGTTTTTATGTTTTTGTTTTTGTGCACTTTTGTCTCACGGTTGTCAAATGGCACTGAATGCAGTAGCTTCTATCTAAAGGTCCTGAAGAAAGCCAGGGTCATGTGGCCCTGAACGGCTGAAACTAGTAGACCACTACATCCGACAGATTTGTTAATTGCCGATACTCTGCGTTTTTTTAGTAAGCTCAACAGCAGTCATCAATAAATTTGTCTGGATTGCTGCTGAAACTTTTTTAACATCACTTTCACTTATTCTCTGTTGTGCACTGCATTTTGGATTGACTTGGTCAATTGCTTGTTCCATTGTCCTCTCCTTACATCTAGTTCACCAGCTTTTGGCTTGCTGCCAGAAGAGCTGAGGTGACAGGGGCACTCTGGGAGTTCCAAATGATGACACTGGCCACGAAGGGCAGTTGATGGAAATCCTCACTTTTTCATCCCCTCTTCAGGGTTTCTTCTGGCATGGGGTTGTACATGTGTCAGTAATTGCAGTGATCACTGTCTTTAGTCCTGACAAGTGATCTGTTTTGATTTTCGTTCCCTTAGTCTCTGTAGTGTTTTATCTCTCACTAGACCACCAGATTATTCTATGTGTTTAAAAAACTTTCATAGATTCCCATGCGCCCACCCTCCTTCCCTGGGAAAGCTCAGCCTATTGTAGAAGAACAAAACTGAGCAGAGCTCAGTGGAGACTCCCTTGCACAATGTGCGGTAGAAAATCTGAGGCTCTGGGTTCTCTCAGGAAGGTTCTGTGGGGTGAGGCTTTTCTGATAGGCTGTTCATTCTGTTTGGTCTCTTTTCCAAAAAGAGGTGGTGGATATGCTACAAAATGAGCTTTTTGTACCTATTTCTATGGTATTTTTTATTTACTGGGGACTCCCTTTCCGACGACGGGGAATGATACAAGCTATGGGAATCTATAAAAGTTACCAATACTGGAGAACCAAAGTTACAGGTAAGTAACTTGTTTTCTTGTTTGGCTGAATAGGTGTTATTGGCCTATGATTATATTAGAGAGTTGTGAGTAGAGCAAAGAGCGACATTGAGAAGAAACACCTTCCATCTTTGAGTGATTAAGTGTACGATCATGCACAGGTATCCATGAATCTCTTACCAGCATGCATCTTGCAAAGACACCAGAAGTGGCTTCAAGGACCTGGAGTTTAATGAAGGTTTGTGTGCGGTGTGTTTCATTTCAAAAGGATAGTCCATAAAAATGGATGATATAACCAAACGAATTTGAGAGGGATGACCACAAGCCAGTGGCTGAGGGGTAAACATAAATGGTGGCAGGGCCACAAATTGAAAGGATGATGAAAGAAAGGAGGGACATCAGCTCAGGACTTGCCCAAATTGTTTATGCATAAGATAGACAAGGTTGTCAATTGGAGTGGTCCACGGATTCAAACACTGCTGAAAGAGCTACCAGCACCAAAGCCCACACCCAACTTGTTTCCATTTCTACGAAGTTGTCATCTTTGATATCTTAAAGAGTAGTCCCTATGCCTGGCCTAGGCCTAAGAAATATTGGTAATTTCTTGAATATAAAAGTATAGTATTTTCAAACACTTTGCCCTGTAGAGACATAATAATAATAAATAATTAACCTGTTTGTATTTAAATCAATTAATAATGTAACTACTGCATACTTTAGAACTAATCTGACCCCACTTCTGTAACATGGAAGCGTTAAAAGATTCTCATAATGAAGAGAGTGCTGATTCCTGAGGCACTAAGCAAGACAAACACTGAGGAGCGGCAGTAAAGGGCGACATGGCTACCCTCGAGAGCTTGATGAAGGGAAAAAGCCCTAATGAGTTTTCAAATTCTTTAGGCATATCCCACAAATATCCAACAAAACCAGGGCCTCTTCCCCTTTGTTCTGTTCTGACCAGATATTATCAAGGTCAGAGCCTCCCCCTGCATCTTTGCCTATTCTAGTTGTATATCATCAATACCTGTGCCCCGACTCCACCTCTGTTCCATTCTAAATGGCAGCTGTCTGCAAGGATAGCTCAGAGAAGAGTTTCTGTTCTTGAAGAAACTCAGACATTTGTCTATCTTGGGTTAAGAAAGTGTTGAAGAGTGCTTGGTTTTGAAATAGTGTAGTATTTTCCAACAATTGAGCCATGTAGGGAAGATTAGAAATCAGCATTGTAACTACATCCGCATATGCTTTAGTTGAGCTTTAGTTCTGCCCATCGTTCATGACTGTATGGCTTTATTATCTACTTCCATTCCCTGCTGACTTTCCTCCTATGTTTGTCTCACCCCGGAACATTTATGTTTTACTGTCCATTTCAACTGGTTTTATGTATCTTTCCACAGCTGGCACCAGGGAACTACATTGTATTATATGATAGAGACTTCTAGCCGCAGATTCTTTACTTTAGAACTATACCCAGGTTTCAGACTGGATCTGTAAAAGCTTGAGCAGTACCCCGGCATGCGGTTGCTGAAGTTGTTTGGCACCACATCTGAAGTGATGTGCAGTGCCTATTTCGGCGCCACCCCAGCGTGCTGACATCAGTTATTTTCCTTCTGCGCAAGTCAGCACAGATCTGGAGAGGTCTACTCCCAGTCAATTTTTGACAGACGTTTTTTTACATTTTGTCGAATGTATTTTTTTAGACTGTTCTCCTGGTGTACCATGAATGCGCCCTAAAAACAAAAGTGCTCATCAGGCACATATCTGTGACAGACCCACACTTTGTTTGTCTGTGGTGCTTGGAGCGGCACCCCAACTCCAAGACCTGTGAGGACTGCTGTGCCATGAATCAAATGGTGCTGAGGGAACGCTCTCTGATGCTCCCCACCCTCTGACGCCGACGACTCTGCGACGTTCTCAATCCCAGTCGTAAGTAAGATCCCTGGATTACCCACAGAGCCTCCGTTGACAATCGCCGTCCTAGTCCAAGTCATCGGGTAAGTCCCAAGCTATTGCTGACGAGCAAAATGCAGCAAAGTTCACCATTTGATGTGGGCGGGACACAACCAACTCCCTAGGTAGAGCGATTGCTTCCTCTGTGGCACTCAGATGCCACATCTGGTTGAGACCCGCTGGCTTTTCAGGGGACGTCCAGACCTCCCTCAGGGACATGCCCTTTGATTGCTATCACCTTTTTGGCAAAAGGGCAGACTTGCGCTTAAGCGATTTAAAGACAGCAGAGATACTGCCAGATCTTTGGGTCTATCCATGGTCCTCTACCATCCCCATTCTGCCTTTCATCCCTTCCGTGGCTACGGTAGAGGCTACCAATCATGTCCTTTTCCACCAGTCTGACAAAGCCAATAGGCTCCCTCAACTTATTGAGGCTGGGGTCGCTGTTCCCACACATCATGTGGGACCAGCCGACAGAGGCCGAGTCAGTCACCAGACCTTCAGCAGCTGCAGCCTTCAAACCTATTTAGTTTGCCCTCATAACAAAACACGGGCACTCAGTGGGCCACAGGATTCTCTATCACCTGCCACTATGTCACTCCATAACATCAGACAATTTGGTACTCCAATTCGTCAAGAGGGGTTATTCTATCCCCTTTCTGGACACCCCACCACCCATGTCACCTTCTTGTGACCGGCTGACTTAAGTCCATCTATTCTTGCTGTGTCAGGAAGTGTTGGCTTTTTTAGGCAAGGAAGACTTCGAGAGGGTGCCGGTATCAGAAATAGAGTGAAGGTTAGGGGTCCGGTATTGAGGCCACAGCTAGGTTGACGGCGGGTTGTGAGCGCTGAGGGCGATGTGCCAGGTTCGCTCCAACCCCCCTCCGAGACCCATGGTGCTAGTAGCGCCCTATTTTAAAGTGCTGTAACACTGCAAACATTTCGGAGTATTTTTGGAATGAGCATCCCGCTCTTCCCTTTTTAAGCACTTTTTCACTTTTTTAATTTTCACTTTCACGTCCCCAGGTTAGGGTGGGTGATTAGAGAGCCCATACCGCCGGGGTTTAGTCCTGACGAATGCCTTGGTAAATAAAACCTCCCATATGGCAGAAACATGTTGACTAAGATTAATATGAGTATTTTCTGAATTTAACCAACCCTAATACCTTGGCAGCTAAATTCAGACACATAATACTTCTTGTTCTGTGCCTTAGGGATCACTTATTAAAATTTATTTTTTGATACCCTTGTAAGGCACTATTAACCTTCACTTTATTTTATAGCACGCCCTTCCCACACAACCAGCTCCGCAGTCTTTCTGGCGTCGCAGCACACCGAAGAGGCACTAGGCCTCTTTGGTGGGGCCCGATGATGAAGCATGACACTGACTAGGTCGGTGTGTGAGGGCTTTCTTCACCACCCAAAGCGGGTGTGTGAACCTTGTTTTGACTCCATTACTTGTGGTTTTCAGAGATTTTCCAGAGATTGATCTGACCTCTCTTTTTTTGTTTATTTGCATTTAACTGGGGACTGAGAGAGTGTCTTCCTTCTTTTCCCTATCTCTCCCATTGTTGTCGGGTATCAGAAATAGGTCAGTGTTGCTATTCAAGCAACTTTCTGGTACTCTAAATGTACAGGCCTTTGCCCTATTCTAGAGATGTGTCTTCTCAATTTCTTTCCTCACCCTTCTGAAGGAGAAAAGAGGCCCCCCCACCTGGACCCAAAAGGAGCGTTGTTTTACATGGCAGGAACTACAGAGTTCTAGGTGGACTATCAGCTTTTTGTAGGGTATGTCGGGGGAAGAAAGGAAGGGCTGTGCCAATACAGACCATCTCACGATGGATAGTACTCTGCAAAATCGCAGCAAATGTGGACATCTTTGCACACATCCCCCCAGCACTAGTGCCTGCACAGTCATGTCCCTCGTGATGGGCACTTAGCTTGTTCGTTCTAACAGAACATTTTGGTCTAATCAGTTTGCAGACCCTCCTCCTAGGAGGTATTGCTTGGGTATCTATTGTAAGGGAAGGAATCTGCAGCTAGAAGTTTCTATCAGATGAACAAATTACTCACCTTCGTTAACGCCTTATTTTGTAGTGATTATGTAGTGGCAGATTCTTTACTGACCTCCCATCCTCGCTGCTCTGCGAACAAATTTCTTTTCGTTCTGACTCCCTTAGTGCTGCACACCAGTACATCAGCAACCTTCTTAACTCTGCACTTCTGGTGTGGAAAGGTCATGAAAAGAAATTGATGGTCAGCGCACTGGGGTTGTGTTCCCTATATAGACATCACGCTAATCATTTCTGGTGTTGATGATGCCAATGTGGAGCCGAACAACGGAACCTACCGGCGTGCAGGGGTGCTGATCAAGATTTTCTGGATCCAGTCTGACACCTGGGGATAATTCTAAGGTACGGAATCTGCAACTAGATAGAATCTCTACCAGATAAGGCATTATCGAAGGTAAGTTACTTGTTTTTTAAAGCATTTGTGACTTACTGCACCATGGGGGTGCAAGTCCTTCTTCATTTCTTTTTTTACTCTCTCTCTCACTTTCAAGTGTGCTGCTCTAACATTCGCTGCTGCTCTTTTCCTTAACACCCTCATCTCTTTCTCCACACCATCCATCATTCTCTGTTTCTATTCTCCCCCCCCCCCCCCCCCCCCTCACCCCCCAAGAACCTTAGTTTGTTTCACTATCTTCCTCCTCAGCACAAAACATTGCTGTGGCACACAGTCTCGCTCTTGCTCTGTTGCTCCTCCATCTCCCTCCCGCCACCTGCAGCTCTCCACTGCTATTGGCCTTTGCCAATGTGCTTGTAAATTTGAGGCTGCCTTGGCAAAGCCAGTAGCAACGTCTGCCCATCCTGGAATTACATTTTTTATCCTTCCAAGATGGCGGTCATGTTGTGTGAGGACCCAACATGGCGGCCGTCTTGGAAACATAGAACAAAACATTCTTTTAGAATGTTATCTTTATACTTCCAAAATGGACACCGCTTTGCATTGTGACACCCAATGGCTATTATCTTGGAACTATACTTTTTATATTTACAAGATGGCCACCAAGATGCATGTACAAGCAGTGTGGCATCGTTTTAGAACGATAGATAACTCCATTGCCAGATGTCTGGCCGCCCCTCTAAGCTTTGCCAAAGTTGACACAATTTAACAAGCATTGACAAAGCCAGTAGTGGCAAACAATAATCATTGACAAAGCAAGACTTATCTTGGCGTTGCTCCTGGTTGTTTAAATAGGGATAATGCACTGCATATTTCAGAACTGTTGGAACCAATCTTGAAGGAAGAAGTGTATTGACAGATTCCGTCAAAGCCATGATGGATGATCCTTGAGAAACCTTGTAGTTCAGAGGCAGAGAAACAGAGAATCATGGCAGCCAGGCCACATGCTGAAAGTTTCAACCATAGTCCAGAACTGGCCCACATGACCTAGATGATACCAGTAGAGTGTGGTGATCCCACAGTGTCAAAGTCTGTCGGAAGATGCTCCCCAATCTAAGCAGCTACGAGACCCTTTCCCAGACCAACACCCTTTATATAGAGTACCAAGAGAGTCTTAGCCTTTGATAACTAGAAACTATCCTATAGACAGAAAGCTCTTTAAATCTCTGTAGTTCGTATTTCATAAGGGAGTGAGTACTGCGAGCCCCCCCTGAAGCAAGAGAAGCTTGTAATGATTGCATAAAAGCTTCAGCAATTGGATGACAATAACTTGGGTGAGCAAAGATGCAATAGGAAAATGAAGCATTTATTCTTTGGACCAGAGAATGGAATTGATCTTTAAACAGCACTTGAAAGGCTGTAAAGGGAGACAGAGGTTGACTATAGTGTGTTGTAGCAGGTATATAGTGTACTTTTATAGCTAAGCATGCATGAATTAATTTGGTATTTCAGCAAACTTAAGCTATGTTGTCAAAGAGGACTTGAGCTGGAACAATGGGTGGAGAAAGAATGAGCATACTTAGGTATTCATGAAGCCCAAATAGCTACTCCTTTGGGGGTTCTAACTATTCTAACCAATTTTTCATTCGTTGTCATCCACTTTCCTGACATTTTCTTGATACATCAGTTTTTCAAATCCAGTCTACAATTTACATGTACGTAATGTATGTACGCATTGCATACAAGACGCGTCTCAAAAGAGTTCATAGGTTATGTTTCAATTTACTTTTGTGAAACACATCCATGTTATGCCTACAAATGCATGCATCTCTTCCTGTCAAACTTATGATTTTTTCCAGAAAATATTTGTGTGATTAGTGCACTGCCTGGCACGAAATGAACAGTTAAGACAATAATTCTTTAACAATATGTGTCTACCAATGGGAACAATTTTAAGAAGTTTATGATAACATGTGGATTTCATGCAGCAGATATACAGCTTTATGGTTAGAGACAGTAGTGCAAGGCCAGAAGTTCCCAGCTCTGTTGCCTTAGCCCTTAGCTTCTAGGACAGGATAGTTTCTGGCTGGTGTTATTTTTTAGGTCTGCCTGAGCACATTATTATCAGTGTCTTCTGAGGTTGTATTTTCAAGACTGTTATATATTTGTTTGGGAAATGTGGCGAAACATGATCAAAGGCTTACTTAACAAATATATTAATCACTGTAAAGTGAAATTTATTTGGGCTTTTGCAGAAACCTGTTGATGATATATTTGATATTTTAAGCAAATATCGTTTTTCAGGCTATAGGTATTGAACACGATCTCACATATAAACTGTTAAACAGGATGGAAATGTTTAAACATTTATTTCTGATACATATTAATGGTACGTTGGACCCACAAGCAATACTTTTTAATACAAAAATAAATTTAAATGTACCTTCTAACAATATTTAGCTTTTTACTTTACAATCTCTTAAGGAAACTTTATTTCAAAGTTAAGATACGCATATTACGTTATTCCTGTTGTGATCATGAACATAACATTAAAAAATTAGTGCCATTTATGATGTTATAATAATTCACATTACACATACAATTATGAAAAGTGAATCTTCTAAAAGGGCAATGGCATATGGATGCATAAACAATAGTACTAAATGGAGGATGACTTAGCTTCCTCAGCAGGAAGAGTTATTAACATGGGTGGGTGGTAAACTCCGCTTCGCCTAGGGAGTTCGCAGTTTTGCCCTCTCCGCTCTCTGCCTGGAGTGCAGTTCCATAAACAAAACTCATGCACACTGCAACATGGCTGAGTTTTTCTTTTGCGTTCTTGCACTTCGATGCACTGTCACACCGAGACACCACCAATATGTAAATATATAACCCTCAAGCAGACACCGGGAATCCTGTTGAGCTAATAAAGCAGTACACTTGCTAAGAAGTCCAGCACAGCCAAACATACATAAATGCCAACCATGAAGTGAGCATTTTAATTCAGAGAAGCTGGAAATCAGATGTGTCTTCATTAAAGCCTTTGCAGATTCTCAACTCTTAACCCCTTCCAGGCTGATGACGAGCTCAGCTCCTCATGAGCGTAACCTGCCGTCATGTAACGCGGTAATTTTAAAATTGCCGCGCACAGCGGGAAAAGCCGCCGCAACGATGCGGTTAAAGAGAAACATGTTGTGATAATCGAATGTTCTTTTCAGGGTGATTACAAATGCCTTGCTAGCTCCCATTTTTCAAAACATTTTCTAACAAACTCTTACTGATTCCAAAAATAAGATCTCAATGGCGTGGTTTCTGTTTGAAAGTTCTCATCCATTGCCATGTTATTCCATTAAGTATTTTTGCAAATAAATATTTCTAAATATGCGATGTGACGCACTACGAGTATATTTTCCTATTTTAATTCAGTTTGAACTACCTGTAAACAAGTCTGGCCGTCCAATCATGCCTTACTTACAATGTCTCTGAACCCTCAAGCGCCTGTGTAACAGTGAAGTTCCCCTCCCACCACATATTGTATGCATTTGGCAAGCTTTGCAGCCCTGTTGATGAAGGGAGCAGTCAGCTTTAACCCCTCCACCTATTGGAGAAGTCATTTCTACTGTGTCCCTTGTCAGATTCACTTCCATCCAGGATCACTCTCTGAACATTCCAAACCTTCACCAATTGCAGACCCGGTTCTTGTACATGAAGCACATTGGATGTCATCCTTCTTTGGCTTTACCATTCAGCAGACCCACTGGGGACACAAGGTTGAACCCCTGACCCCCTCACTACTTTTACAATGATGTATCCTTAAGAAGGCCTAAAAATGAGTAGGGGTGGGCGGAACTCCACAGAATCTCATAGAGTTTTTATGTATCCATCATCGCACCCCAACTCCGGGACATCATCAACATCTCCTTCACCACCGCCACCTTCCCGGAGAGCTGGAAGCATGCCGAGCTCAGCGCCCTCCTGACGAAACCGACAGCGGACCCCACCGACCTCAAGAACTTCCCGCCCCATCTCGCTCCTCCCTTTTCCTGCCAAAGTCCTCGAGAAGACCGTCAACAAACAGCTCGCCGCCTTCCTCGAGACGAACGGATCCCTTGACCCCTCACAGTCCAGTTTCCGAGCCAGCCACAGCACCGAGACCGCCCTCATCGCAGCCACCGACGACATCAGATCCCTGCTCGACAACAGGGAAACAGCTGCCCTCATTCTCCTGAACCTCTCTGCAGCGTTCGACACAGTTTGCCACTGCACACTAATACAGTGCCTCAGCAAGACCGGAATCCAAGAGAAGGCACTGGAGTGGATCATCCCGTTCCTTGCCGGAAGAACCCAGAGAGTCCCCCTCCCCCATTCCGATCCGCAGCCACCGAAGTCATCTGCGGCGTACCTCAAGGATCCTCGCTCAGCCCCACCCTCTTCAACGTCTACATGAGCCCCCTCGCGGCCATCGCACGCCAACACAACCTTAACATCATTTCCTACGCCAAAGACAACCAGCTGATCCTCTCCCTCACCAACGACCCCGCCACCGCCCGAGCCAGCCTACACAAAGAAATGAAAGACGTCGCCGAGTGGATGAAGAACAGCCGCCTGAAACTGAACTCAGACAAGACGGAAGTCCTCATCCTGGGATCATCCCCCTCCGCCTGGGACGACTCCTGGTGGCCCCCTGCCCTGGGCACCACCCCCAAGCCAACGGACCACGCACAAAACCTGGGCTTCATCCTGGACTCCTCCCTCTCGATGACCAAACAAGTCAACGCCGTCTCGTCATCCTGTTTCAACACCCTGCGCATGCTCCGAAAGATCTTTCAATGGATCCCCACCGAAACCAGGTAGACGGTCACCCAGGCACTCGTCACCAGCCGGCTGGACTACGGGAACACCCTCTACGCGGGAACCACAGCCAAACTACAGAAAAGACTCCAGCACATACAGAACGCCTCCGCACGACTCGTCCTGGACATCCCCCGCCACAACCACATCTCTGCCCACCTGAGAGACCTGCACTGACTCCCTGTCAGCAAGAGGATCACGTTCAGACTCCTCACTCATGCACACAAGGCTCTCCACGACCTGGGCCCCAAGTACCTCAACAACCGCCTCACTTTCTACACGCCCACCCGCCAGCTGCGATCGACCAGCCTCACCCTCGCCACCGTACCACGCATTCGCAGAGCCACCGCCGGAGGAAGAATCTTCTCCTACCTGGCAGCCAAGACATGGAACTCCCTCCCCATCCACCTACGGCTGACCCAGGACCATCTCTCCTTCAGGAAGCAACTCAAGACCTGGCTTTTCGAGCAGTAACGGACCCCTCCCCCCCAGCGCCTTGAGACCCTAGCGGGTGAGTAGCGCGCTATATAAATTGATTGATTGATTGATTGATTGATGTAACTCTGTGGAAACCGGGAGTTCCGCCTACTCCTAATTATTAATTGGCTGAATTATCGAGGGCCTAGAGATGACATATAAATGTCAGTTCTAATTTTAGGAGAAATACAGGCCCTCCCCTTTAAGGATCAAGAGAAGGTTCGCCCCCTTCTCAAGCAAGGTTCTCAAACATAGATGCTCATATAGCTGACAAGAACTACCCGAGAGAGGAGTAACTAAAGTATTTATCTTCAGTCAATACTATGCCAATCAGTCCTTATACTCTTCAATCTTCCAGCTAAACACATTATATACTATGTAGGAATATTTAGTATAAAGTGCACACATCACGCTTTAACAAGACTTAGCAGACACAGAGCTGATTTTGGGTTACAGAAAGAACTACTCTAAAAGAGAAATGCCCAGGGATACAAGTCTCACTGTACCAAGGAGGACAGACTGAGGAAAAAGCTGTTTAATAACCTGAATGAGCATTGCTCCCAGAATCACCAGGTTCCACTGAAATAGTGTTAATACATTAATCAATTGCAATGTCTAAATGAAATGTAATCAGAGCCATGTTTGTTTGAGGTTGATGATTTTAATGGCAACAGTAGATCAAAATGTACTGTAACGTGGTTCTCTCCCATTCTCACTCTGGGAACAGTATATTTTATCTAACAGTAGGAGAAAGGGCTTCTATAGCTGTTTCACTAAATCGGGTGAACACTCCTTTCACTTCCCTTTTTTGCCGACCGTCAGTGTAGATCACACCTTTCTTCTTTTGTTTGCAGCTCTTTTCATACATCAGGGAACAGACCCTGTTTCTTTTCAAATGCTTTTCTGATTTTCCCCTTTTTCCCTCCAGATTGGGGGGTGTGGGGGAGGGTAGGATTAATGTCACCGTTCTCAGGAATCTAGCAAAACATGTTGTTCTATCAGCAGTTTGCAAGAACTGTACCAAATGTCATCGTTATCTACTACTCTTATGCATCCCTGCTTTCTATGTGCTACAAGTAGCACAAGTTCCTCCTGAAGCATCAGGCATGCACTCAGACCAGCCTGGCCCTGGCCCACTGGAGATGTTTCAAATGAGCACCAAGTCCTGCAGTCATGATATGAATATTGCTTTTAGAAATATGGAGTTTCGGCAAATTCACTTTGGGTGAATAAAGAAGCGAGATGTGCTGTTTCAAGAGCTCTTTCCTTCCTCTTGCCATGTTATGTTATGTTACTAGGCACTTGCAAAGTGCACGACTACTCCCATAATGTTTCCAGCAATACACAAAGGATCCTAGAAACCCCAGGGAAAGTTAAAGTTAATGGTTGCACTGCCTTTCTCTCCGATATCTGCCAGCTTGTTTCAGCCAGATCCAATTATCAAGATAAAGGGGAAGATGCAGCAAGTGCATGGGAGCTGGAGGTCCTCCAGGAATCAATCACGTATCTGACGTCAGAGATTCTGTTGCACTCACTGAGTCCCCCTGGCCATCTGTAGGTAAAGGTCCCGACACAGTCTGTCTGCCCAGTCACCTGAAACAGTCTTTCTGTGACTAGACCTATAGAGTATGTCACACTACCCTTCAGCATCAACATTTATAGGGAACAAAGTTTTTACCAGAAGTACTAGTCTTTTCCCTATTGCCATATGTCACTGAAGTCCAGTATCAGTGAATACATTTTCCAGGACTTTGATGATTCAGGGATTCCCATTAATAAGTCTCCATTAGAAACAGTGAGTCCTTGGTACACATCTTAGACTCTTCTGATGCCATTGAGCAGAAACAGCAGGACATTCACTAGGATCGCCTTGCTTCAACCTCATCTCTTTCTAATCTAGGATTCACCAGCGAGTCATCACCTCTACTGGTTTAAAACTTATTTTTGGATACCATTAGTGCAAGGCTGTACACCAAAGGGGAAACATTGGCTCCTTTGAGACCCCGTGCTGCATAGACTTCAGTTATGCTGCTGAGTTTCCCAATGCTAGATCCCACATCACAGTTGAGTCACTGCCAGTCTCAAATGCTTGGCCCCTTGGCGTCTTTTGCTATCTCTGTTCCATTCTTGCAACTCGTGCAGGGCCATCAGATGCAAGGAAGGCTTCAGTAGGACAACATCCCAAAATGTCTCTTCATAAAAAGAAGTGACCTTGCATTGATTCCAGTTCTTGTAAGTATTGCTACTTGTGGGTGCTGGAATCTACGGCTCTAGTTAGTGTCTTCCTCGCGCACAGCTTTCACCCTGAAACTGGCACAGATTATCAGCCTCAGTTCCTCCAAATAGACTCAAGTGGTCTGTAGGATGCCCCACGCTTAGTCACCCATCCCAAAGTTTCTGTCCTGTAACAGATATCTAAAGGCATTCTTATCTGTGTATTGGGTAGGCCCCATGCTTAGTCAGTGGCTGAGACAGCAGCCTCCTTAAAGTCTATAGCATTGTTGCCCCAGTATTGGAACTTTCATAGATTGCCATGCTTTTGTATCATTCCCCGTCGTCGGAATGGGAGTCTCGGTAGCAAAATAACATAGCAGTAGGTACAAAAGAGAAAGAAAAAGGCCTAGGCCTAATTCCCTTTTGTAGCATATCCGCCTCTTTTTGTAAAAGAGATCAAACTTAGGCATCAGCCAATCAGAAGAGCCTCACCCCATAGAACCTTCCTGAAGGAGCCTCAGAGCCTCAGATTTTCTACCGCACGTTGTGCTTAGGGAGTCTCCTTTGAGCTCTGCTCAATTTCTACTCTTTCAGAAGTTTTTTCTTCAGGTATTCTCTTCATAATTGTTAGCTGTCCCTTCCAGAATGTCTAATAAGGAGAAGAAGAAGGCCCTTTTCAAGCCATGTTCCTCCTGTGGCAAGAAAAGATTATTTGTTGAGGATAAGCATAAAGATTGCATCTACTGCCTCTATCCTGGTCATAAGGCTCCGGACTGCAAGATCTGCCGCACCTTTTCAACCAAGACCCTCCGGAATCGTGAAGGTAGACTTCTTACATGGCTCCAGAAGTTGAAGGCCAGAAAAGGCACAGTTTCCAGTGACAGTGAGGACTCTTCATCAGCGTCATCAACTAGAAGGTCAGTCAAAAGGAGTAGGGGTTCCCCTTCTCCTTATGTGGAGCATCCTTCTAAGGCCTCAAAAAAGACCCCCAGTGAGTCTGAGAGCCAAGGTCCAGTCGAATCTCCTCACCATGGTGAAAAGGAGAGGTTAGGACCATCTACACCTTCTTCGGGAACGAAGACTGATCCAGCCTTCAGAAAACCTTCTTCTCAGTCTTCTGGAAAGTCTGACAGAAGTTCCACGTCATCGACGATGAAGAAGTCGTCGACGAAGGAATTGAAGCCTAAGCTTAAAATGGTACAGTCGATGGGCTCGTCCACGGGACCATCGACGTCGACGGGATCGTAGATGAGGAGGGAGACGTCGACGGCAGTAATAGCGTCGATGACGAAGATTTCAACTGCGGCAGCGACGTCGACGAAGATGTCGACGACGACAGCGACGTCGACGAGGATGTCGACGATGACAGCGACGACGAAGTGTTCGTTGACGGTGGTGACGACGCCGGTGCCGTCGTCGAGGGCTTCGACGACGACAACATTGACGACGACGACGGCAGGAGCGTCGACGGTCTCGTCGTTGATGGCATCGACGACGCCCATCTCGTCGTCGAGTGTTCTTTCGTTGACGGAGCCGACGACGGCAGTATTATCAGCTCCAGTGTCAACGGGATCGTCGACGATTTTATCGTTGGAGAAAAGGATTACGATTTCTATGACCATGATTACACCGGACATGACATCTCCTAGGGGAGTTACCCCCTTACCTCCAGCTCTTCTTTTGGAGGAGGATGACAATGAATTAGAGGATGACGATCAGGACTCATATGGCTATGCAAACAGCCCATCTCAGTTTCTGGTTAAATGCCAAGAAACGGATTTTGACGGATAGTACAACCACGAATGTGGTTATCTTCATCATTCTGCCCAGCCACAACAGTACTCGAGACAAGACATGGTATCTGTACCATCATCTTTCTTGCAGGACCTTCACAATATGCTGCAGGATTACAAGTCTAGATGTTCACAACCTGCTACTGTTCCAATTGCACAAGCCATGCCTATCCCTGAGGCTCCAGCAATGGCTGCTCCCTAATTGCCGGCCCAGGTGTCATCTCAGCCACAGACACCGCTTAGACAGGAGCCTTCGATACCATTGGACACCGATGATGATTCCTCGGATGAGGATCAAAATTTTGATGACAGGACGGATCAAGGTACAGAATGGGATGAATATGTCATCCCAGACCCAGCATCTCCATCTCCGGATCCGGTGGACTCCCCGCCAGCGGATATAGGGGGGTTTCATAAACTAATGGAGAGACGGCTGGCAGATTCAAGCTATCAATAACCGAATGTTTCTTATATGATTTTAAAGAAACTTATAAGAAGACAACAAGATCTATCCCTATTGTCCAGTATCTTTGGGATGAAGGCCTTAAGGCAATGAAGAATCCAGCGACGGTGGTCCCTGTACTACCGCGCCTCAACAAAAAAAATAAAACGCCTGAGGATGGTCCGGCGTCTTTGACAGGACACCCGAGACCGGACTCGGTAATTTCCCAAGCGGCACAAAGGAAGTCACGTAACCCCTCAGCTCCTTTGCCAACTCCTCCAGATAAAGAGGGCAGGAGATTAGACAACGCCGAGAAGAGGTTCTCTTCGATGGCGAGTCTTCTAGTGCAGGCAGCAAATGCCTTGGCGATATTGGGCAGATATACGATTGCCAACTATGGTATGATGTTTCGCCATACTTGGATCAACTTCCTCCAGAGTCAAAGACGGAAGCTAAAAAGGTTTTGCAAGAGGGGAGGCAACATCAATGGAAGTCATAGACTGTGCCATGGACATTGCCACAACGGCTTTTCGTTCTTTGGCTGGGGCTGCAGTCCTTCGTCGCCAGGGATGGCTTAAGGCGACTTGGTTTAGACCCGAAATCCAGAATAAGATCCTGGATCTACCTTTTGATGGAAAGGCATTATTTGGGAAATTGATCGATGACACACTCTAAGTTATTAAAAAGGATACTGAGACTGCTAAGTCTTTGGGTACGCTTCAGTACCGTAAAGCTCCTTTTATAGGTTCAAGAGGAAAAAGCACCACCTACAGAGGCTCTTATCAGCAGCAAAGGTATTCATCATATGACTCAGGTTCGCAACAGTACCGCCAACCTTATCAGCAAAGGCAGGGCCAGTCCTCGAATTTCTCAAGACCCAATAACAGAGGGAAGCAGGCTCGCCAAGGACGTGATACGTCCAAGAGACAATAGTGGCCTCCTGGCTCTTCCTACTGTACCCACCTCCGCAAGATCATCAGTAGGAGGCAAGGTGTCACAATACCTTCAGAATTGGTCCAAGATAACATCAGACCGATGGGTGCTAAACATCATTCGAAAGGGCCATACTTTGGAATTCACGTAAATCCCACCATCCAAGCCCCCTGCTGCCATTCCATCAAAACATCTGCATCTTCTACGGCTCGAAGTTCACCAAATGCTCCTGAAGGGTGCTATAGAGCCGGTCCCCTCAGCCCAAAGGGGAGAAGGATTCTATTCCAGGTTCTTCCTGGTAAGGAAGACGCTAGAGAAATGGCGGCCCATTTTAGATCTCAGGGAGCTCAACACCTATCTCATCTCCCTGTCTTTCCGGATGGTCTCCCTTCAAGACATTCTAGGTCTCATCAATCCAGGGGATTTCTTGGCCACGCTCGATCTCGAAGATGCATACTTTCATGTGCCGATTCACCCAGCACACAGAAGGTTTCTACGATTTACAGTAGCCAAGAGCCACTTTCAATTCAGGGTTTTACCCTTTGGTCTTCGCTCAGCCCCAAGGATCTTCACAAAGGTGCAGGCACCAGTAGCAGCGTTTCTAAGGAGGAATCACTTTCAGGTCTTCCCTTACCTGGACGATTGGTTGCTGAAGGCTCCGTCCAGGGAGGCAGCGATGGAAGCAATCGAAGCATGGACAAACCTGTTTCTGAACCTAGGTCTCACTTTAAACAAAGAAAAGTCATCTCTGGTTCCATCCAGGACAGCATGCTTCCTGGGAGCAATCTTGGACTCAAATCTCAAGAAAGCTTTTCCAACCTTGGAGAGGCAGGAAAAGCTGCAGACCATGACGCAAGATTTACAAAGAAGAAGGTGTCTTTCAGTACGCCGCTACAAATCTCTTCTGGGGGTAATTTCTTCATGCATTCCTTTAATTCCACACTGCAGATTGAGGATGCGTCCTCTTCAGGAGCAACTGGACATCCAATAGAAACAGATTAATGGGTCGTTCGACGACAGAGTGACCTCACCTCGGCAATGAAAAAAGCAGCCTTGTGGTGGACAAAGCAGGAAAACAAGGTCTATCCTTCGTAAGTGATCCGTCTCCTCAGGTGGTGACAATGGATGCGTTGTTGAATGGTTGGGGAGCAGTACTGCAGGACCTGCAGGTCAGTGGACATTGGTCTCCTCAGAACCGTCGGCTCCACATCAATCTCTTGGAGCTCAGAGCAATCATACTGGCTCTTCAAGCTTTTCTCCCAAGCCTGATAGGTTCAAGGGTTCTCATCCGGACGGACAACACCACGGCCATGCATTACGTAAACAAAGAAGGGGGAACCAGGTCTCTCCCGTTGTCCCAGGAAGCTCATGAAATCTGGGAATGGGCGATCATTCACGGGATATCACTACAGGCAGAACACCTGCCAGGGATTTTAAACGAGAATGCCGACAAACTAAGCAGATTATCCTCGATCAGTCACAAGTGGGAACTGAACCAGCGGGTTCTGGAAGAGGTCTTTCAACAGTGGGGCAAACCTGCAATAGATCTATTTGCCACACCGACCAACAAGAAATGCCGGTCTTATGCAAGCAGGCTTCACCACCGAGGATCATTGGGGAATGCACTTTCGATAGCCTGGTCAAGGTCATTTGTCTACGCCTTTCCCCCCATTCCACTGATCCCAAGACTTATCAGGAAGATCAAGATAGAACCATGCAAGATGATGATGATAGCCCCTGCTTGGCCGAGACAGTCCTGGTTCACGGAACTCCATCTGTTGTCGCTGGCTCCTCCTCTTCCCTTGCGAACCATTCCAGACCTTCTCACAATGTCCGAAGGGCAAATTTGGCATCCGGATCCAGAGTCATTACACCTGACAGCATGGCTCCTGAGCAGCGAGAATTTATTAATCATCCCATCTCTAATGAAATAAAAGAAGTTCTCTCCCAGGCTAGAGCCCCTTCCACAAACAATACTTACCATCTCAAATGGAAGAGATTTTGCATTTGGTGCAATAAAGAGGGTGTTGACCCTTTCTCTTCAGAACCTCATCAACTTCTACCTTATCTCTTGTACTTGGCTAAGACGGGCCTGGCCCATTCATCCATAAAAATTCATTTGGCAGCGATTTCTAGGTACAGACGTTCTGAGTCTGGACCTTCTCTTTGGTCTTCCAGGATAGTGAAACAATTTCTCAAAGGATTGTTCCGTGTCTATCCCCCGGTGAGGCCTCCGCCTCCAACTTGGCAATTGAATTTGGTCCTCACACAGCTCATGAAGGGCCTGTTTGAACCAATACATCGTTCAGACATGAAATTTCTTTCATGGAAATTGGCTCTCCTTCTTGCCCTCAAGACTCTTTGGGGAGTTGCAGGCTCTCACAATCCAAGAGCCTTTTCTCCAATTCAAAAGGAATGCAGTAATCTTGAGAACTAACCCAAAGTTCATACCCAAGGTACCCTCGGACTTCCACTTAAATGAGCCGGTTATTCTTAAAGCTTTTTTTCCTCACCCTACTACACCAGCGGAGAGGTCACTGCATTCTCTGGATGTACAGCGGTGCTTAAAATTCTATTTAGATTGCACCAAGGGATTCCGTAAATCCTCCCAATTGTTCGTTGCTTTTGGTGGTCCTTGCAAAGGCCTTCCCTTATCAAAACAGGGTATTGCGAGGTGGATTACAAGTGCCATTCTACATTTTCATACTGCAGCCGGTAAGCCGCTGACCAGCAGAGTTAGAGCGCATTTCACAAGATCAGTGGCTTCTTCAACAGCTCTCTTCGTGGGAGTGCACATCAAAGACATTTAGAGAGCTGCGACTTGGAGCAGCGTGCACACCTTTACAAAGCATTACTGCTTAGAATCCTTGCAACAGGAGGACACGGCTGTGGGCCAGGCGGTCCTGAGGAACGTCTTCCACTAATTGGTGAGCTTTCCTTCCTATCCCACCTTCCTTTATTCTACACATTTTGTATCTTCACGTATTGTTGGCTATTGCAATGTATATTTATGCCACAAAATGTGTTTTTTATTGCTTACTGCTTGCTACTCTGATACAAAAGCATGGGAATCTATGAAAGCTCCAATACTGAGGCAAGAAAACAAGTTACTTGCCTGTAACTTTGGTTCCCCAGTATTGGTAACTTTCATAGATTCCCATGCGCCCACCCACCTCCCCGAGGAAAGCTCAGCCTTCAGCAGATGTGGTGCCTGTTACACAACGGCTACGAAAATCTGAGGCTCTTAGGTTCCTTCAGGAGGGTTCTATGGGATGAGGCTCTTCTGATTGGCTGACGCCTAAGTTTGGTCTCTTTTACAAAAAGAGGTGGATATGCTACAAAAGGGAATAAGGCCTAGGCCTTTTTCTTTCTATTTTGTACCTACTGCTATGTTATTTTGTTACCGAGACTCCCATTCCGACGACGAGGAATGATACAAAAGCATGGGAATCTATGAACGTTACCAATACTGGGGAACCAAAGTCACAGGTAAGTAACTTGTTTTCTTCTCCCTCATGGACAAGGAGGCAAACAGCCGTAAGCTCTAAAACGAGAAACTGTTGGTCTTTCCTTCAAGCAAGTCAATATTGATGCCAATTCCGTGAAATTATGGGCTGCACCCATGGCATATGTTTGACCCTTATGCGTCCTTCCTCTCTGACTGTGTCCATTAGGGATGTATGTTTATGCCGAGGCCTGAGAAAGCAGGCAGTTCAGGAGAAATTACTGGCATCTTGGCTCGCATTCATACAGCTGCTAGAACCGCAAACACAGGTTATTTCAGTCTACTGCCAGGTGTATTTTTTTCCCAAAGTAGTTTATTGTTATTAGGGAATACACAGATAAGGTAAGAATAACACCAAATATCATCGGCCTGTATGGATCCAGACACATATGTAAATGTAGGGTTATTAATTGAAGTAAACCCCGGGGAGGGGGGTAGGGGAGAGAGATGACATAAGGGAACCCCAGAAAGAGAGAGGGATAGGTGAGGAGAGAGAGAGACAAAGGAAAGAGTGAGAGCGAAAGAATAGAGATGTCTAGAATGTAATACTAATGGCGATGTGATTGTAAGTGTTGTTGCTTAGCGCCTATAATCAATTGTGGGGGGATTGGGTTAGTCCTGACTATGATAATCAGGGCAGCCAGGTGTCTTTAAATCCTTTGAACCTGAACAAAGCCGAAGGAAAATGTATTTGATCTATTCTTCAGTGGCAAAAACCTCTACATGCCCGCCACTACAGCAGCTCCAAATATGCAGGGTCATGGCTAAACCACTGAGTGACATCCAGCTTGTACTCCCATATCCCTTTCCATCTTGCATGGGACTTCCAGTCCACTTCAAGACACAGAGCACCTTTTGCCTAAGCCCCCAGCAGCTGCTCTTAATTTCTTTGCTGTAGCTTCCAAGTGGATATGATTGAGGGGAATGCTGAAGCCCTTCCACAGGCTTTAGCAGGTGCTATAAAGTCTTAATGTCTTCCCCCAGGTCCTGCTATATCATCCATGTCATTGTGTTGGGGGGTTCATTCATTTTTGGGACAGAGGAAGGGCACTGTATCTCTACTGCCATCACTGGACCCAAATCACCACCGATTCCTTAGTCCTCTTCTGGTATGAGATAGCAATACCCTTCACCTCTTGGATATTGCCATCTTGGCCACCTCAGGCTTTCTCAGCATTTTAATACCTTCTGTGAGAGGCTTAGAGACACATCATTTTCATCTAGGAGCAAAAGAAACGGATTTCCCCTCAGATGTAGGAGGGGAATACTACTCACTCTACCTGGATTTGAATAATCAAAGTTAGTTCCTCTGCTAACCCTACTTAGATAATTTTCCCATAATTGGAGTAGTCAGAAAATTCAAATAGACCCCAATTTCAACTAAAGTGCTGATGTCGGGGCGTGGCTAGCCAGGCAGCGAAATGGCCGCTCTGTGAGTGAGCTCCGCCGGCTGCATAATCTAATCCTGCATTGATCCTGCTCCAAGACCCTGGGGGCCCCTGCTCTGTCTGGGAGTCGGTGACAATCACCCATCGGCTCCTGCCATCGAAGTTTGAAGCGCAAATATTGCCGGGCTGCGGAGATATCGCTGTTGGCGGATTGGCCGATCTGCGCACCTTCTGGGACCCGCGGCTGCGGAGCCGGAAACTGGACGCCGTGACCCACTACAGGGCGCGGATTGAGAGGCCGCTGGAGATCCGGCGAGACGGGACGCGGAAACCCGACATCGGGAGGATCGCTGCCCCGGAACAGGTCGGTGAGTCCCTGCTGCCTCGGAGAGGCGACCTGGGACGCAGCTAGACCGGCGGACGAGAAAGGCCTGGCGGTCCCCCCCCTGGGCGGTGGCCTTTGCTGTGACTCCTGGATTGGATCGGCCATTTCGCTGTGGCGGACACGCGCTGCACGGGGCTGCCGGTGATCGGCTCGGGGGCCGCGGCCCGAATCCACTTCTGAGGACGACGGGAGGTGAGGAGCGGAGAGGTTCTATGGGGAGGGCGGGTTCGTGCCGCTGCCCCCCGCGTGCATGCAATATGGACGGGGCGGACGTTCTGGCCTTATGAACCAAACCTAAGCTGACACTTACACTCTTTTAGCCTGCGGCGCCCTGCTGTCTGGATCGGAGCCCCTACCCCTAGACCACACAGCCCAGTGGATCTCGCTCGCTGCTGTAAGATTGGTGATACCGCCATTTTGTGATCTGGAAGCATTCTGCGCCGCACACTGCTGGCAGAGGGCGCCAGAGGAGATACACGCTAGACATTTTGGGGATAAGCCTGACCATATATCCCTTGGGACTCTGCTCCTACTGATACTGCACCCCACTGGACACTAAGCATAGTACCCTCGTGGCGGCGTGGGTTGGGCAGACTGCCGAGTGCCACACCGTCACCGCAACAATGGGGAAAAATGAAGCTAGGCAGCCCAAGATCAGCTTCGAGAACAAACGCCCACCTAAGCACTCTGCGACTGAGGCGGATGGGGGCGAGTCGTCGTCACAGGGAGCTCCGGCAGACATTGACTTTGGGGCGCTGATGATGGAAGTGAGGTCAAGCCTGAAAAGCATCGACACCAAACTAGATGCCATGTCCTCACAGCTAGAATCGGTGAAGACCAAAGTGGACGCCCATGAAACCAGACTGGATTGCTTAGAGAACAGGCAGACTGAATGCTGCGAATTCCGACAGCAAACCAAGCAACAGATCACGAACCTGGAAAGAGAACTGGAAACCCTACGAGCTAAGTCGGATGATTTGGAGGCGCGTTCCCGTAGGTCCAACGTCCGAATAACGGGAATTCCGGAGACGACGAACATTGGCAGAATGGAGGTGTATGTGACGGACCTATTGCACGAACTCTTTGATCCGGCCCTCTCGTCGGTCTTCACGGTCGAAAGGGCGCATAGATCACTTGGCAGGAAACCGCCGGTGGGTGCACCGCCTCGTCCTATCCTTGCTAAACTGCTAAATTTCCAGGACAGAGACCTCATCTTGCGTCTGGCCAGAGAAAAGGGTAAGATCACACATAAAGGCAACAACATCTCCTTTTTTACAGACTTTACCCCCATGGTGCAAGCGGCCCGTAAGGAATTCATACCGGCTAAGAAAATATTGGTGCAAGCCGGTGTACAGTACTCACTGTTATATCCGGCGAAACTAAAGGTGATACATGACAACGCTACACACTTCTTCACGGATGCGCAGTCCGCGCTCAAGTTTGCCAAACACATACACGGTCAAGGGGCGAGACGGAAATCGCCCAGATTGGAAGATAATTCTGCGCAACTAAGTGATAATGACTAATTGAGCTACGGATGTAAGTACTGTGTTGTGACTGCTTGGTTAACTTACGCCTTGCATCGATGTTCGGATGCTCCCAGCGCCCCCTATTGTTGGGCAGGCATTGACTATGGCTTGTGTTGGGAACTGGCGGGACTCCCCCTGCACTTCTGCTGCTACTACGGCCCTGCAATCTGTATAGATATTGCTGGGGGGATGTTGATCGACCCTGGGGTGGGGGTACCCTCCGGGCTCAGGAGCTATCCACTCGCATGCAGCCACCCTGTTAACACGGGGGTGTAAGCCAGGAGCACCACGCCCCCATGGGGTGTCTCCCACTGTTTTTGATGTTGGTTTTTCATCACGCGTTGCGTGTATTTCTAAGGGATATGTCACAACCTGATTGGGGGGTTGGTGAGGGAGGGGGGAGGTGGGGGATGTTCGAAGAGTTGTTGTTTCTAGTTACGAACTGGTGCACTGTGAACTGTTCTATATCTTCCTTTTTGCGCAGAAGGTCGATGTGTGTGACTGGTGTGGCACTTGGGGTACCGGGGGGGGGAGAGCCTGGCGGGAACCCTGCTGCTTCCACGACACGCCCGGTATGGGGGGGGTTAAACTATGGACCTGGAACATTCGAGGCCTTGGGGATTATAAGAAAGCCCAATTGATGCATAGTATGTTGACTAGACATAATGTAGACATTTGTTTTCTGCAAGAAACTCATCTTAATACTACCCCTTCGCCCAGATTGAAACATACGAGGTGGTCAAATGTATATTCCGCTATTTATTCTAACTATGCAAGGGGGGTGGCTATACTTGTCCGCAGAGGGTTGGATTGGCGGGAATACACTTGTGTGCTGGATAAAGATGGGCGGTATGTTATACTATATGGCTCCTTGCAAGGGCGACCGATAATACTGTCTGCCGTTTATGGTCCGAATGTAGATGATCCGGACTTCTTTAGGAGCGTCTGGGCACAAATTGCATTGCTGGATTGCCACTCGATTGTTATAGGAGGGGATTTTAATGTTGTGCTGAATGATGACATGGACCGGAGGGGTGCGAGTAGGCCCACACATGCTAGAGCGCATCAGGCTGTCCTGGATGTGATGGGGGAGGGGTTGCTGTCGGATGTGTGGAGGGTCAGACACCCGGGGGAGAAGGTGGGAACTTGTTTCACATGCCATCAATCTGCTTGGTCCCGCCTAGACTTCTGGCTGGTGTCGCCTGAGGTGGCGACGTGGGTGGCGCGAGCTGACATCCAAGCTAGATCACTCTCAGATCACGCCCCCTGCATGCTGGAGTTGTGCATACCCGATACCTTTCACAGAGCGTTCACATGGCGCCTGCCCCCTCACGCTCTCACAGATCTGGTGTTCACTGAGGAAATCCGAGCGGATATTGTCAAATATTTTGCAGAGAATGAGGGCTCGGCTTCCTCTGAGGCCATTGTGTGGGACGCCTTCAAAGCGGTAATCCGGGGCCAGTGCATAGCGAGGCAGGCAGGGGTGCTGCGAACTATCCGTCAGACGCTAGCCCGGATGGAGCGGGAGTTGAAAGATCTGGACCTGGCCTTCTGTCAGGACCCGACTTTGGAGCTTGCTGGTAGCTTAAAGACCAAACTGCTTGCCTTTAATGAGGAGGCGCAACGGGAGGTAAAGTTCCTGGGAAGGCAGGCTGAGGCCCGCAGATACGGGGAGGGGGACAGGCCAAGTAGAACCCTGGCTAGGTTGATAGCTCCTCGTACACAGTCGCATTACATACATACGATTCACAACAGCGAAGGGTCCCTGGTTATGGGACAAGAAGCAGTATTACACGCCTTCACTGACTTCTACACATCCCTGTACGCGTCTAGACAGCCCAGCGCCCCTGCGTCCCTGGAAGGCTTCCTAGATTCTATTGCCCTAGTTTGGTTTAATGAGCATCACAGGCAATACATGGACCTCCCTGTTACTGTTCAAGACATTGCTCAGGTAATCAAAAGCATGCCGGCCAACAAAGCCCCTGGCCCTGACGGCTTGACGACGACCTTTTACAAAACATACGTGGAGGAGCTGGCGCCGAAACGACACTATGTGTTTGTAGAAGCCCTTGAACTAAACTCCCTCCCGGACTCCATGCGTGAAGCCTTAATCATCACACTGTTGAAGCCTGACAAAGACGAACTGTTCCTGGACTCCTATCGACCCCTCTCCCTGATTAATGTGGATGCAAAAATCTATGCCAAGGTCATCGCAGACAAACTGCAGCCACTGTTGCCAATCATCGCACTCCCGGACCAGTCTGGGTTTATCCCTGACCGTGCCACGTCGCACAATCTCAGGACCATCTTCTCTATCCTGCATTACCTACACCCCTCTGTTCAAGCGGCGGTGGTGTTCCTCGACGCCACCAAAGCATTTGACTCCTTGGAGTGGCCTTACTTGTTCAGGATTTTGGGTAGGATGGGATTCAGCCGAAACTTTATAACTCTAATCAAGCTACTCTATGACGCACCCAGGGCTAGGGTGAGTGTGAATGGCCTCGTATCTAAACCCTTTGCCATCTCTAGAGGAACCAGACAGGGGTGCCCACTGTCTCCTCTTCTTTTTGCTATTGCAATGGAGCCGCTAGCGGCCAGGGTTCGGCAGCACCATACAGCGAGGGGGATTGGATTTAGCTCCCGTAGTCTGCTGATCTCGTTGTATGCAGACGATGTCACCCTGTATGTCATCAACCCCACAGAAAACATGAACCCATTACTCCGCGAATTTGTGCGATTTGAGGGATTGGCAGGAGTGTCAATAAATTGGTCGAAATCTGTGGCATTCCCTCTGACTGACGTAACCGGTCGTCCACCACCGGATTACCCTCTGCGTTGGGAAACTGACGCTGTTAAATATCTGGGAATCTGGATCAGTCGGGATATACAGGAATTGTGGTCCCTAAACTTTGGAAGGGCGGTGGACTGGCTGGAAAGGAAGATAGAGGTCTGGAACGCGCTTCCTCTCTCCCTGGTTGCGAGGATAGCGCTGGTCAAAATGGTGGTTCTCCCCACATTTTTGTATCTTTTCGTCAATATTCCGCTGCCAATGACGACGCACTTTCACGCGCGCGTACGATCTCTGCTTCTGACTCTGGTGTGGGCCGGAGGACAGGCGAGGGCTTCCTGGGACCTACTCACGCTCCCACTGCGGCAAGGTGGTCTTGGAGCACCCGATTTGAAGTTGTATTCCCTATGTGCGCAGGCGCAATTTTTACATTTCTGGGTCTTCCCCACTCCTTACCAGCCACATGTGGCGGTGGAGCTGGCCGCTGTAGCCCCGTCGCCGCTACGCGTGGCGCTCTATGGTAAAGTCTCGCGCCCTTCGAAAGATGTGGACACTGTAGAAATGATTCGCTGGTCCTGGCGCGAACTGCAAAATAGAGCGGGACTCTCCCTATTGTATGCGCCAGCTATCCCCCTGCGGGGCAACCCTATGTTACCTTGCTTGTGTGCCAGGGGTGACACCCTCACTATCCGTGGGAAGCGCTTGCACACCTTTGCGGATGTATATCCTGATGGTAATTTCGGAGAGCTGGGCGCTTGTGAGGCCGACCAACCTGAATCCTTTGCAGACACGCTTCTATACCACTCTCTTAGGGAATCTTGTAAGAAGCTGTGGCCCCAGTTCCCAGAGGAGCCGCCGACACTCGATGCCCTTCAAAATCTGCTCTCGAGACCCTCCCCCAAAAAACTAGTGTCTAGACTATACAATTGCATGCAGGAGCAGGCCCCGATCACTGTACCTACGGCCAAGCAGGATTGGGCTGCTGAGGTGGTCGATCCTTTGCCAGATGAGATATGGGAATACTGTTGTGAGCAACTCACGGCGTTGTCTCCGAATTATAGATTGCGGCTAGTCCATTTTAAGTTCTTGCACCGATACTATCGTACGCCGGTACTGCTGCACCGCATGGGCATCCGAACTGATGCGTCTTGTTGGAAATGTGGCGGGGAGGGTGCGACCTTCCTTCATGTGGCGTGGAGCTGCCCTAGATTAGATGAGTACTGGTCGGACATATTCACTGCCATTAACCAAATCCTGCACAGGACTGATATACCTTCTCCGCTCCTGGGCCTGTTGGGCTATGTCAAAGACACGGAACCCTGTGATAGGAAATTACATGCGCTGCTGCTCCTCTATGCCAAGCGACAAGTGTCACTACACTGGGGCCGGAGAGCTCTGCCATCGTTCACTGAGTGGGTTAAAGATGTGACGTATGGTCATGCACAGCTCACCCATTACTGGGAGACGATGCCTACCGCTTCCAGACCCAACGACATCTGGGAGCCCTTCCTGCAATGGACTAGGGAGCGTGCGAGCTCGGACGCCTCCGGGAAATCGCCTGACGTGGGCTTCTCGGATGATATGGGGTAGAGGTTTGAGGATATGTGCGTGCTGGCGCTGACCTGGTGGTTTCTGCCTGTGCAGGTTTGCTTTGGAACTGTGGTACGCTTCACGACTACTATCCTCTGGCATCTCCGAACTCGAACTATCTTGTCACTTCCACCCTCTCTGAGGCCACACGATCCTGTACTTCACCCTAGTCCTCCTTCCAACTCCCCCCCCCCTCCTTACGGACGGGACCTGGCGGCCACCCCGCCACTGCCCCTGCCGCTGGTTGATGTCTTCTTGCTGTTGCCCAGCACAGGAGCGCACGACCCTATGTATGCGTGAAGTGATGTGTGATTGATATTACAGACCTGCACCGATGTTCGTTGTTTTTCTTCCTCGTTGTTTGTTGGGGTGGGATGGGCGAAAACAGTGTCCGTAGACATATTTCTTCGAACTGCCTACTCAGCAGGCTATGGCCTGTTGTTCTCTACAGAGTTACGGGACAGCACTGAAAACTTGGGACCCGTCTGGTTGTCCACGGCGCTGACAAAATGTAAGACCATTTACCGTGCTAATGTTGCACTGCTTGTATACATGTCCTTACTGTCTCATGTGTTTCTACTGTACGCCATACGACCTGCTTGGTTATGCCACTCTTTATGGTTTAATGCTGTTTATGTGATGTTTGCCAACATAGCGGCCTGCCTCCGGGTTGTTGGCGTGACGCAGTGTAACTTTTATTCTCTTATATCAATAAAGGTCTTGCGGGAAAAAAAAAAAAAGTGCTGATGTCACCAAGCAAAGTAAGTCAGCCAAATTCTCCCCAGAACAGTTTCTTGTCTCTCGCATTGACGCATCTATCTATTCATTCTTTCACCCTTACATCCACCTGCTGGTATTTCACTTTTACATTCTGTCATCCATCAATCTTTCATCCATTATTCAATCTTTCCCCATTCCTTCCATCTATTTATTCGCCCATCCACTCTGCCATCTTTCCACTCCCATCCACTCTGTTTTTCAGCCACTCTGTCGTCCATTAATCCATCCACTCTGCAATCCATCCATCCATCCACTCTGCCTGCTATCCATCCACCCAGGGATCCATCCATCCAATCTGCTATCCATCCATCTAGACTCTATGACATCTATTCATCCCTACACTAAGCCATCCATCCATCTATCCATACACTGTGCCATTCATCGAAATAACTCCAGCAAATAGCCCCCTGTGGGGTCCACTGGGCATTGCCACGCCGGCCCTACAAGGAGATGACCGATGATGAAGCATGGCACCCCTTGGGGTGTGTGAGTGCCCTTTCTCCTAAGGGAGCAGATCCCCTCACCTGCCCCAAGCAGCCTTTGACCTTCTCTCTTGATAGGAACTGCATACCCTCTTATCACACAGTTTCTGAGGAGGCTTGCATGCTGGACCGTTATCTGCCCTTGGTGCCTCCTCTTCTGGTTTCATTCATCCACTCTTCCATCCATCCATCAACATTCATCCATCTACTCAGCCACCCATCCACTCTGCCATCCATCCACCTATCCACTCTACCAGCTATCCTTCCTGCCATTCATCCATCCATTCATCCACTGTGCCATCCATCTATCTTCCATCCATCAATCCACTCTGCCATCCATTCACTCATCTTTTCACCCACTCATCTATCCCTTTACTCTGCCATCCTTTCACCTATCTGTCCACCTACCCATCCATCCCATTACTCTGCCATCATCTCTGTGCATCCACCAATCCATTCACTCAAATCCATCCTTAGATCCATCCATCTGTCTACTCTGCCATCCTTTCACTTGTCTATCTGCTATCCATCCATCCCTTTACTCTGTCATCCTTTTGCCTGTCTATCCACATCTCCATCCATCCTTTTACTCTGCCACCTTTTCACCCGTTCTTCCTCCTATCCATTCACTCATCTTTCCATCCCTTTACTCTGCCATCCTTTCACCTGTCCATATGGGCGTCCACCGAAATTCCACCGGGGGGGGGGGGAAGGGGGAGAAACGGGACAACATTTTAACATCATCACCAACCTCCGACATGATGTGCGCAAGGTGGGGCACAAGAAACATGGACTACAGGGCCCAGAAGGGACCCGTTTCAATGTCCATTGCTTAAATCCTTACAAAACATAAGTAGTATTGTTTAAAAAGACAACATACCTGAACAAAGAGCAGCAGTACACATCATAAACTAAAATAAGGAAAAGAGCTGATAAGGATCACATTAAAAGTTTTCCACTCCAGTCATCAACCAGGTATAGCAGAACCTCCAGGAATGGTGCACTTCTACACCAGGGAAAAACAATGCTGTTCAAAGGATGACGAGAAAAAGAAAGTAGCGCTTCAGTAGCAAACTCTGTGAAGTGGCACTAATGTGTTTGGGTGAGAATAAACCCAATCTGGCCACTTTGCGACTACTCTGTAATGATTTATTTATTTATTTTTCGTATTTTGCACCTTTTTTTTGTCTTGGTACCTAGGCTGCACTTTGTAACAGAAAAATGTAATAAAAAGAGGACATTTCCAACAAAAGTGTTTCTTTCATCTTTGGATCCATTTCACAAGGGAAGGAATGTAGAGGAAACAGAGGGTTAGAGAAAAAAACAAAAGATAAAAGGAAGGAAAACGAGATCAGAAAGCAGAGAGACAGGGTAGAGCAGCAGCAGAGCAGAGATGCACCCCACTGGACCAACAGGGATGAGTTGCAGGCGGGTGGAGGAGGGCCTCGCACTCAGACCAGCAAGGGCCAGGGGAAGCACTGAAGGCCCTGCAAAAGCTCAGAATGTACCAGGGACAAGGCACGACCAAGCACTTTGCCCTGTACAGTATGCCAGCATGGCACGACCATCAATCATACTCCATGGGTAAAAAAAAATTTTTAACACACTTTATTAGCGACTGCAAAGTTGACATTGATAGTAATAGGGTTATTCAATCTGTACAGTCTTTTCTAATTTATACCCATCCTCATTAAGCAAACCACAGCAATATGTCGTGCTTAGTACTGATAAGCGTGGCTCAAATCCACCTGAGCGACTTACCTCACTCATCTATCATTCTCATATAATAAGCCAGCCAGGCAGTGGAGAAGGATTAGAAATATATTTATTAGGACATAATGTTCATCTATAGATGGGCACTGTCAGGTCTGCACCCCAGAGAATGCATCGAGAGGACTGACTCATCCTATCATGATAATACATTATAACATAACATTGCAGGGTAAAGACACACCCAGCCTGGAAAATTACAGAACTAGCGAAATGGTGAACAATGAACTCATACATGAGGCATCTGCGCCTGCGAAGGCAACCCTGTTATCTCCCCTCAAGGTCACAGAGCCGAAGCTCTGCTCTGCCAGGGCATGGAAACATTTTCTGCAAAACTAACTCAAGGCAAGAAATGCTGAAATAAGGATTCTCTGCTCATAAGGGAGGGGGGAAAACTGTACCATGAGACATTGGAACTGCAGAGCAAATGTCAGCATCAGAAGTCTGTCTGCCATAGACAGGCTTCTCTCTCATAGGAAAGTATACAGAAATATCAATAATGGGAACCTAACCAAGGGAAAAGTAATGTACCACATCAGGTTTTCTAACTTAGAATGCAATAATAAGACAAAAGCTTACACATTACAGAAACAATTCTATCCAACTGAAGCTTGCACATTACAAAAATAGCTCGGTGGGTTTCAGCACATGAATTTTAAGCTGTAACTGCATATTGGTTAGACACATCATGCTAACTCATAAACGTAATATATACAGTGGGCGAGGCATCGAAAACTGAAACCTATCAGACCCTCCTTTTAGCAGGATGTGGCTAACATGAGTGCAGCTTTTATTAACCAAAAGGAGAGTCTTTACACAACGTGCTAAGGGACAGGGCGCTACACTAGTCAAAAATATCATCATCAATAAGCATCAACCAGTCTATATTATGGAGCTCAACATCGTTGGAAACAGGATATTGGCGTGTTTGTCCTTTTAGAAACTCGGATATTGCTGGCACACATGGAACAACAAGGGGGAAGGCAATAAACACATAGGCCTCAAGTCAGTAACACACCCACAATTCCTACAACCCCCATCAAAATTTTCCGACCAGTATCCGTCTGATCTACGTCTTCAACTTGGGGAGCCCTCCTTTTACGCTGCCCAGGCATTATAGCAAACCGTCGATGAGTCTTATGATAGTCCGAGGGTGCTACATAAACAGGGGGAGGTAAAAAATCCAAATAACAAATCCCACCCCATAATACAGGAAAAATGTGAAGGGCCAACAACTGCCAGGGGTACCAGAGAATGACCACTACTATTTGTAGCAGGAGGATGTATATAGGCCAAGGAAGAGTTCAACTGTAGAAAACTTTCCCTCACGTTGTCAGTGTCGTTGGGTGTCACAAATCGTTCTACCTTTTTCGAGCATGTCTCTAAGAATGTCTGATCAAAACGTCCGTCACTAAACAACCGTCCAAGGGATGAAGTGGGCATAGGGCGTACTCGCATCGTCAACGTCGACCCTGTACCATGTAATCGGGGACTCAGAAAATCTGGCTGCTGGAAAAATTTCACCATACCAATCAAAGTGTACCAACCCACACAACTATTCACGGGTGTTAAGGGAAGTGCCAGCAACCTATCTTTCTCATATGCAGCTGAAGGGAGCAACCCACAAACCCAACAATCTGTCACATTATACACAGCATGAGCATGGTCACAGAAGTAGTGCAGCATACTACAGGGCAGGCAATGCAGAGGCAACAAGTAAAAGAACAACCCCTGCAATATCTACTAAGACAATAATTATTCTCTGGGTGTGAGGCACCCTCCCTTTTGACTAATCTAAACATATGTTCTCAGGGTACCATTTCTCTATAACACTATGTCATGATCGGACTACTTACATCACAATTTAAGTCATGAGCAGGAATTAATGCAAATAATATCAAACTGTCACTATCAGGGAGAAATAAGTTTGCTGTTCTATAAATAACATGTGTCAGGTGCAACATTTGAATACTACATCATCCTAATGACCTTCCCAGTGCTCCTCTTCGTGAGGATCTAGAGTACCAATGACATTCTCAGGTGACGTTGAAATAATACTCATGAAGGTATGCGTCAAGCTACAAGAAACTAATTCTCTAAAGAGAAATATGAAAGCAACAGTTAGGATACAAACAAACACAATATTAAATTTGTAGACCATGAGAACCAAATGATCAGGGACATCTGGACAAGGAGCTGCAGAGGCTGCTCCTCCTTGGGAGTAGGAACATTCAAAAGCACTCATTTTCCTAGCTAAAATGTCCAAATTAAACTAAAGGAAACAATCTGCAACACAGCCAGCCAGAGGGGAGTCTTCTCCCTGTGTACGTCTGAGCCTCACAGGCAGGCTCGTATTATCCATCAAAAATTCAAAAATCATCTGCGTTGGAGCTGCACTTGCTAGCAACTCAAATGGAAAACAATCTTGGCCAATGATGCAAAGTCTTTCTTGCAGAATTTTAGCAACCACCAATCCAGGTAGTGCCCTCTACAAATTCTGTCCAGTGTCTCACTCAGTACACCAGATATGAATCTAACAGATATTAAGAGCACTGTATCTGTACCCTAAGACTAAAGTCTCTCTCTACCTCCTACTTGTCTTCTCCTGGTGCACCGCTCTTCTGTCGAGGCCATAGATTGTATAAAGTGTGACCAGGTACCTCAGCAGACAAAACTGTATATTCCAAAACAGATGGGGAACAGGGAAACCTGAAGCATAACCACTGGAGAACTGGCGGCAGCCTTTTGCACAGACAGAACTGCCCCTCTCAAGTATTTCTGAGAAACCGTTTCCAACCATTGGGAAATGGCACAAAAGCGAAGAGTGAGTCCTCCATCTCGGTCAGGCCTGCCCTTTTCTTACCCAGGAATCACACACCTACAGCAGCTTCAGCGGTACCTTGGCTCCAAGTAAGACTTCCATTGGTATCTTCTGACGACAGGACTTGACTTACACTTGAAGTTGGATCCGATGCTTGGGTCCCCTCTGGCTCCGGCGGTGTGTCACATTTCTATTGATGAACAGAACAAAGATCTTTAGACAAGGCATATGAATAAAATTCAAATTCAAAGAAACCAAATGAGGTCTATTCTGTGCTTTCATACTGCTCTACCAATGTCAATTTGAAGGTGAACACATCGTACCTATCAATAAATTTGTGCACTGACAATAGGTAATACATTACATATCTGACTTTTCGCTGTGGACGGGCGTATGCATTTACTGAATTCTAACAGAAGAGAAAAAATAAAACAAAACAGACATGTTGTATTCCCCCATTTGCACTTGAGAAACAGCAAAAAGGGAAGTTCAAACCGCTCTTCCTATAGCGAGCACACAGCGTCTACTTTATGAACCTTCACTGTTGTGCAAAACTTCAAACACTTCTAATATTATTTTTCTTTACTCAAAACAACTATATTTTTGCTCATGACCATGCTCACATATTATAGAGGCAGCAGGAAACTAACTTCTACAAATCTTTAATTTCTAAAAATATTTTTGCTGAGGATCACACAAGCATCTTTTCATCTTTCTCACTATTTAGACCATGTAACATTTTATTTAGGGGAAAACCTGTTCACCAGCTCTAATAGGGAATATCAGCTCAACTATACCGGCTAACTGATAAGAAACTTGTACACCTTTACTTAGTGCTGCACAATAATGATGTTGTTACCTAGGAATGTGACACAAAAGTACCGACCTATTGTTCCCTTCAAAGGTCAAATAAGGAAACACTAGTCAGGAGACAACTCAAGACCTGGCTGTTCGAGCAGTAGCGGACCCCTTCCCCCAAGCACCTTGGGACCCTCCCGGGTGAGTAGCGCGCTATACAAGTGTTATGATTGATTGGGTTGTTCACTTCCTTTCATCCCTATCCAATTAAAATAATTCTCTAATAAAAACTCTCAGTTTACCCAACACTTGTAGAACAAAACTACCCACATCTAATTCCCCTTTTAGATCAAAGCAGGACAGGAGGGAGCAATACACATGTTACCTAGTTTTTAGTTTATATGAGAGCTAGCGGGGAGCTAGCCTCCTACCCCATTTTGACAGAAGGAAATCTGAAACATATTTCACTTCAGTCAACACCATCAACCACTGGGTGTAGCACTGAGCATAAACAAAATTCTAGGGGATACATAGCACTTTTGAGAGGGCTAGAACATCTTTTAGCACATGTAGAAATGTCATTGCCATAAAATGATATGTGTGCCTATTAATATCTAATACAATGTAACTAAGGAAAAGTAGTAAGAAAAAGGAAATGGAACTGGGACACAGCTGAAGTCCCCCATAACTAGGCACTATGCGACATTCATTAGGGAAATGGCGGCAAAAGGAAAATCTATAAATGAACAAAAATTACTTAGGTAATGGTCAGGCTTGTGACACAACACCATGAGTACACCGTAGAACTCTCGTATTTTCCCTCCATACCCCTTTTAACCAAATAGACATACACTGCTGAAGTGTTGTCTGTGAAATTTAGGGACCAGAACAAATTCCCCATAGAGGAGCTTGTTCTAGTATCAATAATAGAATTGTCAAAACAATACAATACAGAAACATACATAAAATAAAAACAAGCATACCAAGGCAGCAGGTATACTTGCTGTGCTAAGCACAGAAAGCATAGACAAATCACAGTAACACATGCAAATGAGCTGTGACACACAATACGATGCCATGCATGTCATGCACAGTGAGCCTGTGGCCCAAAACCCAGCATGCTGGCCTACTTAATTTGTCAGGCTTAAGATCAATCAGTATACCATCCACGCAGAACAGAACAAGCAATGCACAATAAGCCAAAGAAAACATAAAACACACAATAGCACAAAGGCCACAAAAGGAAAACACAATATTAGTTACTCAAAGGACTATATTTTTCTCATGCATATCATGCATCATGCGGTGTCAGTGCACACTTAATCTGTCTAGCACAAAGCTGCATCAATACTCACCGTAAGACACAGATAAAAATATTTCCCATTGCACTGAAATGAAACAAATCAAAACACACACAAAAGAAACAACAACACAGAAAATATTGGACAAAAAAAAATCAACCACTTAGTAAAAATACCTTCCACAAATACTTACCGTAAAACCTATGCTTGGAGCTCATTCACACCAGTTCATCTATATTATCCATCATCACTTTAAATATACTAACCGTTCACTTTCCGTTCTGAAAACCCTGTCTGCTGTTTTAGACAAGAACCAGTCCTAACCTCTTTAACCGTCAGCCAAGAATATAAAATATTTAGCAGCTTTGAAAATCACATGACAATCTGGTAATGGCATTTAATGCAGCATCAAAAAGGGAAAAAGATATACATTTACGTTCACATCATTCACTTGTCATGAGCCAGGAATTTCCATATTTGCGTAAAAATTGTATTCTTGTTATTAAAATACCACATATTTCTGCACAGTCATCTTTCGCTGTCTAAATGAGCCCTCTTATAACCAATGCCATTTCTTAACTTTAAAGAAAAAGGGCGCCATATTCTCACCTCCAGAACATACTAAATACTCCAGTGCACACTAGCAGACATTTGCACACTCAGCGGGTGGGGCACTGGGCCCACTGTAATGGTGTCCCATGGACAAACTGCATACAAATACTGTTACACACATATAGACATTACACACATATATACATTCCCACCAGGCCGCTCCTATGAGCAACACAATCAATATTTTTACCTGCCCTCGCATCATCAGTACTCTCCACTGGTATCCACTAGCAAAGACACTAATCAGTATGCCAATCAGGGACCCCCCAACTCAATTATTATTGAAATAGAAAAATGTTATACTAGGACATGGTCCAACAGTGAAACAAAAAAAATCAACAACAAAAATGGACACAATAGACAACCAATAAATCTCTCTTTTCTTTTTGCCATTGAACTGCACACAAATCAATCACTTACTGAATACAATCCAAACAATAGGAGTAACACTCACTAACATATTTAGTAAACTAATTTTTCTCCAAACAATCCTTCTTTTCTCAGGCTAGGCCATGTTAAAGTGTAATTCTCTATGTCCAAATGGAATAACCTGTTGAAAGTTGTTCAAAATTGTGTTCCTAATTCTAAATCACATGTGTTCTGAACAACTGCATTATACTTTAATGTGAACCAGCAGCAGTCTGCTGGAAAGAGCAGAACTCATAATTATGCAGACTTGCTGATGCTGGCTCCAACTGTGTATCTCTGCTGGCTGTGCCAGGAGCTGAGCCTCCTAGCCCCCCCCCCCCTAATCTTCTGCCTGTACTCTTCTCTCGCTCTATGCGAACCCATTGGAATGTGCTTATCACACAAGGTCACATCTACTGTGCTGTGCTGCTAGCATCTATATTTCCATTTTACATAATCTTCCCAGCTCTGCTCACATTCTCTCTTTTCCATTTAACCCTTCCAGAACTTCATAATATTCCCACACTGTTATTCTAAACCTTACCAACTCAGAGTTCTACAACCTCTTTTATTTTATTGTGGACTGAAACACATTCATTCAACACGTCATGTTTAAAACTAACTAAACAACTGCATTTCACTCTCCTTCCAAGAGCTAAGAATTCTGGGCTGCTAGCCAGCCTTCCGCCTCCCCTGGCATTCACCACCAAGGTCAAATCTGCCTCGCACTCGTCGGTCTGGCGCTGACAAAGCCAATAAGCCTTCCTAACTCTTTCTAACATTCAATAATTAACACTATTTTGGCAAATACATTTCTCTTTCTTTTTTTTTCTCTTCTTTCTAACTTTACACTCTTCCTACATTCTATTAATATACATTCTGATTACTGGTAATCAAATCCCTTTTTCTTCATCTTCTACTGTTCACAAATTAAGGGATGGAAGAAACCAAATTCTTTTCCATAGAGCACAGCCCTGCATGCACTTTTAAACTACATGAAAAACACACTGATAGTCGGGCACAACCATCTCAGATAGCTCACAAGGACCAGACAATCTAACTTATGCAACAAGACGCACTCACTTCATTCAAACAAACATTTACACAAACAAAAGGCAGCCCACAGACTGCTCTCAACCCAAACCAATTATAACAAAATAAAACATGTTACATGAAATACATACCCCATCCTCTTAAACACTGCTCACATTGGCTCACTGAGCCACTAAAAGCAACTTTAAATGTACACATTTTGTCTTCTTTTAAAACTAAAATTTCCTCTTTCTGCCACAACCTTAGGGAATCAACAATCTCTGACAGCAGTGCCTAGCAAACAATCTCTCTTGCAAGTGATCTATCTTAACTGCATCAGAAATATTAAACAAAATCAAGAGTCTTCTACAGGAGCGGGTTGGCTCTTGGCCAATCTGACATCAGTTGAACTGCAGCAACACCTAAAACATCGCAACTTACTGAAACACGGCATCTTGCACACTCAATCAAACACCACCAAACTCACTCAATCAGATACCGCCAAAGAACCCACACATACCCAGGCATAAAAGAACCAAACAACTATCTCCACACACAACCACACATGCACACGCACGTCCTATGCATTGAGTCCCTGCCAAACACGTGTTACCATAATGGGACAAGGCCCGTCGACCAAGTCCTGGGGAACCTGGACCCTACCGCAGACCGAACAGTACACTAACTGTTCTGAGGTTGGAGGACACATCCGCCACCCGGGCGGCACTGCAGACCGTTGCGCACTTTACCCCGGAAGATCTGGGACTCTTCCATCAAACCTCTCACACTAGGGGTTTGGGTCCTTTCACAGTATTTAACCGTGATGAGCCACACTCCAATCTCAGTACCACCCGGTCGGATGCTCTAAAACAGACATCCACCCGAAACCCTCATCACCAATAGTCTGTCAGAGCGCCACTTGCACTCTGAGTTCCCCGGAGCTCACTAGCCCCAGGAGCACACCGGCTCCTCCAATCACCAGAGACACACCGGTCTCAGAGACACACCGGTCTCATGGAGCATCCCAGCTCCCTCAATCAACAGTCGGACCACTCACCTTCTGCTCGCAGAACCGACATCCACTTTTTTCCACCGCTGGCTGCTGGGACCAACACGGTCAGCTCCAAGGTTCCGCCTTCTGGACTCCGGCGCAGGATCATGAACCGGGACTTCTCCCGATCAGCAGGGTGGGGCAGCGCTGCGAGAACCAAGCTCGGCATCAAAGTGGGTACCCAGACCCACCGTGCCGACCAGAGGGTCCCCGGCCTTCTGCTACCCATTTACGGGTGAGAAAGATCCTTATCACGGAGTTCCTGTTCGGGTATCATCTGATAAGCGTGGCTCAAATCCACCTGAGCGACTTACCTCACTCATCTATCATTCTCATATAATAAGCCAGCCAGGCAGTGGAGAAGGATTAGAAATATATTTATTAGGACATAATGTTCATCTATAGATGGGCCCTGTCAGGTTTGCACCCCAGAGAATGCATCGAGAGGACTGACTCATCCTATCATGATAATACATTATAACATAACATGGCAGGGTAAAGACACGCCCAGCCTGGAAAATTACAGAACTAGCGAAATGGTGAACAATGAACTCATACATGAGGCATCTGCGCCTGCGAAGGCAACCCTGTTATCTCCCCTCAAGGTCACAGAGCCGAAGCTCTGCTCTGCCAGGGCATGGAAACATTTTCTGCAAAACTAACTCAAGGCAAGAAATGCTGAAATAAGGATTCTCTGCTCATAAGGGAGGGGGGAAAACTGTACCATGAGACATTGGAACTGCAGAGCAAATGTCAGCATCAGAAGTCTGTCTGCCATAGACAGGCTTCGCTCTCTTATAGGAAAGTATACAGAAATATCAATAATGGGAACCTAACCAAGGGAAAAGTAATGTACCACATCAGGTTTTCTAACTTAGAAGGCAATAATAAGACAAAAGCTTACACATTACAGAAACAATTCTATCCAACTGAAGCTTGCACATTACAAAAATAGCTCGGTGGGTTTCAGCACATGAATTTTAAGCTGTAACTGCATATTGGTTAGACACATCATGCTAACTCATAAACGTAATATATACAGTGGGCGGGGCATCGAAAACTGAAACTTATCAGTACATTAACTCCATGGGTACAATAATGGTAATTTGAAGCAGGACATAGCCGAATGAGATGTCCATACTTCAGTGCGTGACAGCTTTTCCAGCTAGGTCCTGTGGATAGGGGCAGTGCACAAGGCATGTTTGACAGCAAGCCCTGCAACCGATGTCTGCTGGGCATTACTGGAGGGGGCACACACACACATCAGCACATAGTCAATCATACTGACTCTGTAGTTAGGGTGGCTTAACCTCATTTGCAAAACAAACGTATGCATCTACACCACTCTTTTGTGTAAATATAGAGTTCGCTGGCTATGTGGTTTCTCTGCTTTAAAAAAAAAAATCTTCAATTAGTTTTACAAAGTTTGTCAACAAACGTTTTCTTAAGTTTGCTTTGGGGAAGACCATGCTTAGGGCCTGCAGGAATTAATGATTTCCACGCATATGGAATTGCATATAGAGATATAGCATGGCGTTTGGGCATTACTGATAGTTCTGTGGGCAGGATGACTGTTCATAGTGCCTGGCCACGTGTCATGCGGGGGTGGGTGCTGAGGGGTGAGAAGTGGGTTGACACGCCCCTAGCTTAAACCATCTGAATGTCTTCATTGGTGCCCATTCCTTCACATCTTTGAGCCGGAATTCCAGTCCATCCATCTCACTACCACAACTTCTTCAGGTAGCCATACGAGTCTGCATCGAGTAGGAACACATTTCTAATGAACACCCTTGTAACCTGATCTCTCAGACCTGAAACATCAGGCTATTTAAGTATCAAAAAAGTGGTCCCCACATCCACATGGGACATGAGTACATGTTTTATTTAGACTCAGCCCAGTTAGTGCTGTAGTTGAAAAGCAAGATAGTAAAGCTTACAATCAGGTAAACCAAGCCCACCTCACTCCTAAGGAAGCTTAAGTGTCAAAAGTCTCACCTTGGATCGTGGTCACCACCACCCTCCCGACGCACAGATGTTTGTTATGGCTGTAGGCCCTGCCCTGCATGCCTTATGCCTCTGTATGCATACTTGTAGGGCGTGGTCACAGGCCTCCTCTCTGTACACCATACCCTCTCTGAAACACTCACATAAAGAAATATACAACACAAACAAAAAAATACATTAGTTACATGTCTTACATCGCATAGATTGTGCGAAATCAATGTTAATCTTAACACAAATAGATTAATCCGATTTAAAAAAAGGGAACATGATCAGTATAATTTCCATTAAAAAATAAACTGAATACATTAATGGCATTAGTCTTTTTGTTTCATAACTGAAAACATGAATATATCCCTGACACAACAGAATAAATAATACAAAACCTTGGTTTCTGCACACTCCTTGAAATCGTGCATCTCAGCCGTTCAAATACCAGGTTTAGAAAGAAAGTGAACGGCGCCACCTGCTGGAAATTGTGTGCTTTGCATCGCTGTTTCAGCAATTATGAAAACAGGATACATGGCGTATGTTGTACCATTCGCACCCAACAAAGCAGTCGCTGGTTTTGCAAAGCGACTGGTTTGCGACCTCACTAAGGAATACAACCTCACAAGAAGCAGTTGCATATTTCAACATATAAATATTCTGGGCCACAGATTCACTTCCAAAAGGCGTTCATTAAGTAAACGTTGCACAGAGGGCATTTTCATTCCCCATTGTATAGATAAAGTAATATTTGCATGTGGGCATGTGAGTAATGCTCGGTGACAAGGTGGGCTAATACAATAAGGAAATGGCTCGACATTAATCATGTCTTCTTTAAGCCTCGTCTCCATCTTCCCTTTACAGACAGGAAAATGAAGCATTCTGCAGCAAGGACACCAAAAAGAGTTTAATACATTCCATCATCATCATTGGCTATATTGAATCCTAGACACTTGGTACATGTTTAGACCAACCTAAATAGTGACTTCGTTGTAAAGTTATTTGACTTTTTGTGCATTCCATAAAAGGTTCAATAGTTCGCAATTTTCTGACCAAACATATTTAAAAAATACCTTTATAAACTAATTTAATATTTTGTCCATTTTTGGGACTGAGAGCAATACATCACCCAATGATGTAAAAATATTTTCAAGCGCCGGGCTACTTTCAATTTAAGATGTAACATATTAGAGAAATGTAGGGTGCTGCTTAAATCTTCTCTTAGCCCCTTGAAAATTAGACTTTCACAGATTGAAAAAAAACTGTCGCACTTGGAATCTAACACTAGGGGATGGATAGACACAATGAAAACAAATAAGGTACAATCATGTTCATCAATAAAAACTATTAAACCGGTTGTACAAGAAATTAGCAACTCACTTGCTACCATCCAAAAATCGAACGTAAATCATTCACACTCAGCAGAGAGGAATTCCCAGGATGAACCTTCTAACACTGATAAACATACAGAGGGAGGTGATAATGCTTTGAATAACCTAGCTAGTGCTTCGAGAGGGGTTTTGACACTGGGAGTTCCGCCAAGAAGGCACACTATTCTAACGGGAGTCCCAGAACTAAGGACCCCCACGGAGGAATGATTTGCGATCTTGAAGAACAAAGTAGTTCACTGGCTAAACATAAATCGACCATTACCCCCCCATATGACTAGTAAAATATTGATGATCCGCAGAACGGCATGGGTGGGGCCTAGTACAAAATGTATTCCGGGTGACTGCGTGTTAGTCAGTTTTAACGATCCATGCACGGCTGAATATATTTGTAGCTGGAGTAACCATATTGCACACTCATCCATAGAACCCCGACATCTCTCGTTTTTCTATCCATCAACTGTTCCACCCGGTCACGATAGCAACTGGACGCGGGTCACGCATTATACCCGGGGTAGGATGACAAACCAGGGATATGAGCAAACGAACAACTGGATAGGTGCCCCTGTAGAAAATAGATTTAGTTGCCTAGAAATGGTGGACTGACGTCAGAGGCCGAAAACGAAATTTGCTATGAGTAAAAAGGTTAGTGTAAAAGAACGTTTCCAAATCCCATTAAACACCATAGCTCTAACAAAGAAGGACGGAGCGACGGGTTGCTCCGGGGAGGATTTATTAGATCTAGATGGAGCTGTAGTTGCAAGGGAAGGTAGAAATTCAAGTATTGCAAATTGTATAATGGGGAAATTGAATAACTTGCCGGCCATCCCAATAGCCACTGTCCGGGAACAAGGGAGTCAAGAACACCATATGGGAAGGGAGTCATACCCAGCAACAACACACCCAGTAACAACTTCTTTAGGCACTAGCATGGTGGCATCAAATAACTTGAGGGTTACTAATAAAATCATGGGTAATAAAGACTCAATTACATTTTTAACATGGAATATAGCAGGGTTATTGAATAAACTAAAGGAACCAGCTTTTTTACCCTATATAGAACAAATCCCAATTATCTGTTTACAAGAATGTTGGGAGAGGGATGAAACTCAAATTCATATAAATGGTTTCCGAACGTTTTTGACACCTGCTAAATTATCAAAGAGGGGCAGGAATTCTGGGGGATTATGTACTTACATATCTAACACTGCAAATATCATGGTCAAAAAGTGTCTTGTAGGATCAGATTATTATCAAATTCTGACGCTAGCAACGGGGGGAATCAAGGTGTTGTCTTGATTAACCTTTATAATAATATTCCGAGGGTTGATTTAAATAAGATACTTGATGAACTTGTCCAAAGATTACAGCAGTTAGTGGGAAACACCCAGGGGGACGACTGTGTCATCCTACTGGGTGATTTAAACTGCCACTTATGCACTAATAGCCATTTAGGCATTTGCGGGCTGGTAAATCTAAAAGGCGACCCCTGTACCCATTTTGAGCACACAAATGTTGGGAGTCTTTTTAATTCTTTGATATATCAGCTAGATCTAGGGTTTGCAAATGAACTGTGTTACCCACAGGCCCCCTTCTTACCTACTTTCGGTGATTGATTTTGCCCTGGTTTCTAACAGTCACTCTTGCTATGTCCTCAGTTGTTCTACAGGAGATATCTTACTAAGCGATCATTTTCCTATTCGTCTTTCTATAGCTCTTATCCTAAAAAATAATAAGTACAGTGATGTAGCTGGGAATCTTTATAATTACGGGCTAACATTAGCAAAACTAAATGGATACAGCCTAAAATGGAATAGGGTAGACGCTATGGCATTTATGGCAACACTGCTAAAGGAACAATACAATGATTTTATGATCTGCCTCTCAGAAAGCACTGATTGTGCTTCGATAGTTGCAGCTTTTCAGAAGATCTGTAGCGAAATCCATTAAACACTAACTAGGACACCCAAGAAGGGCTTGAAAAAAGAAGGGGAAGGGTGGTTTGATTCAGCGTGCTGTAAAGCGCACGCAGGTTTAAAAGCAACCCTTAAGAAAGAGCCAAAAAACGCTATTGAAATTAGACAGGCCAGAGCGATCTATTATTCCGCAATCAAAAACCGGAAAAGTGAACTGAAGAAGGAAGCATGGCGAGTATTACATCAAGCATGCATCCTGAGGGATAATGCGGGCTTTTGGAAGGCGGTTAACGCCCCCTTCTTTTTAGAAAGAAAAATATACTCTATGGAGATAGCTATAGATGAAGTAACATGGGTAGACTACTTCACCGAGCTATATAAAAAAGATGAGAGGCTGGTTCCTATATATAATGATAGTACGGGGATGGCTGGGATAAACACACAGAACTTGTTTCCAGTAGCTATTGAATTTACTCTGTCTGAAATTGAACTAGCCATAGCAGAAAGCGCAGCAGGCAAAGCGGCAGGGCCGGATGGGGTGCCCGTAGATGTTTACAAATTTAATACTAACTTATGGGCACCTCTCTTAACCAATGTGCTTAATAGTAGTAATAGAATAGGCTTTATAAGCACCTGGCAAGAGGCGGTCGTGGTCCCAATATTTAAAAAGGGGGATCGTAACGACCCGAGGTGCTATAGACCAATCTCCTTGCTAGATGCCTTAATGAAAGTGGCAGGACGAGCCATATTGAATAGACTCCAATTATGGGCAGATGAAAGAGGCGCTCTTTCTAGATTTCAGTACGGCTTTAAGTTGGGTTTAGGCACCGTGGAGCAAAGATTAAATCTGGCGATTATAGCAGGGAAATATGTGGTGGCAAAAAAAGGTAACTTATTTTTAACATTTGTTGACCTTAGCGCGGCATTTGATTGCCTGAGTCATGACATTTTATGGGAAACGTTGTCACAACTTGGCATTGAATCTAACTTGTTGAATTTTATTAAAGAATTATATCGGGGGGCCGGGGCCAAAGTGCGTTTTGGTAGCAAGGGTGAATGCACACCTGTCTTCCCTATAAGGAAAGGAGTTCGACAGGGCTGCATTCTTGCACCTTTTTTATTTAACCTTTACATAAATAGTGTGGCTAATTATTTACAAAAGGTTAAAACTGATTTTCCCCAAATTAGAGGCAGCCCAGCACCTATCTTATTATATGCCGACCGCTCGGTAATTATGTCTAGAACCCAGTTGGGCTTACAGAATACACTCACCACTTTTTCAGACTACATGGGAGCCAGAGGACTGAAAATTAATATTGGTAAAACTTTTAATATGTGTTGTTCATTAAAGAAAAACGTGTACTGTAACACTTTTCTAGAGAATTCAAAGATAGAAACTTCGGCAAATTTCTCCTACTTGGGGATAATTTTTAATAAAAAGGGAACATGGACGTCAGCAGTTGAAGCGAGGAAACTGGCTTTCTCTCGCGCCATCGGAGCCGTTACAAAATTTGCAAATAAATTGGGGGGACGTCCGGTACACATTTTGGTAGACATCTACAAGTCGAAATGTTTGTCTACCGTAATATATGGTGCGGGGATATGGGGATATGGGGTATTGTTGATACTAGAGATATTCAACTCTGTGAAAACTCCTTCCTCCGTTTTCTACTAGCACTTCCAATTTCAACATCAACTTACGTGTGTCACAGAGAGCTAGGTCTGCCCTATGTGTCTGACCTTATTAAAGTAAGCCCAGTGCTATTATGGCACAAGGTTTAGACATCTGAAAAAACTGAACTTAATAGGGACATCATACAGGACTGTCGGGTGCTTCAGGGGGCGCAAAAAATTAGGTGGTTCTCATATGTGAAGACATTTTTATATGAAATCGGACACCCTGAATATTTCGATTCCCCTAATACTTTAACCTCTATTACTAGACGAAAGTTGAAATAAATCTGTCTTGAACTGTTAGAGACAAAGCGGTGGCAGATAGAGGGAAAAAAGGGGTCTGCAATACAAAATCAATTAATTGTGCAGGGATATGGTTTACAACAATATTTAATTCTTATACAGAGCAGTTTTTCTAGGATGCTCCTAACGCGTTTCAGAGGGGACAGTTTTTTCAGACTGGTAACCTTCCCAGAAACAAATATATGGTTAGAAGATTTGCCCCCATGCCCCTGTGACGGAGTTTCACAACAGTCTACAATTCATTGTGTTCTGTTTTGCAAATTTTACTCATTTGCCAGGAAGAAATATTTAATGTTTCTATTGAAGAAATGGGGATTGAGGCAGTGCAGACTTGCTTATTTGAAACTCCAGATGTTGGAAGATGAATTGTCTATGCACCTAATGTCAAATTTTTTGAAAAATGTGATCAAGTGCAGAAAATCAATGAATTGACACCTTAATAGATTAGTATTGTGTACTATGCTGTATTAACTGGATTTGTAACTTATTATAATGTAATTTTATTGTGTTTTTATGCTCGCTTTTATGATTTTTAACACTGAAATCGAATAAAGCTATCTTTTGACTTTGACTTTGAAGATGTAACATAACATCCTGAAGAGGACCATTGACTAAAATGGTGTCTCCAATTGACTATTTCCAGTGGAAATCAGAGGGTACTTATTTTCCAGCCAGATCCAACTTGTTTTGCCATGGGATTCCACTGCTGGTATGGGCTCGTATTCCTAATCTTAAAGAAATGTTTTCAAGAACAGGCAAAATCATAGGCGTTTAATGTAGGGGTGCTGCAGCACCACCAAAAATAATCATGCTGGAGTTCTTAGGGTGAATGAGCCAAAAAGATGCCTTTAAATTGTGTGTTTATTATGGCACGTTTTCTGTACCTTCAAAGACAAAGGTAAAACATCAGACTATATCTTCTGACAAATTGTAGTTTATTAGAAACTGGAGTGTACTTTTATTTCTCTGGAGTGTAAAGTGAGAGGATTTTGTAAAAGTGATCTAGGCGATCATCCTGCCACACAGCAACATTTAAGTATCGGAAAATTCATTAAAAACATATATCAAATTATATCGGCAATTAGGAAAGCACAAATTAGGCACTTTTTTTGTAATTCTGAATTGTGATGGAAACAAAGATTTTAATAGGATCAAAACAAATCAAGAAACGTTACCAGATCTCTACATATTGTTTTTGCACAATATAATTTTACCAGTACAACTGAATGTCTGCAAATTTAGTGTCCATTTCAACAGAAAATGTGCTATCTGTAAATGACAGTGTGCTACTACAGCCGTGCTCCACAATGTACCACCATCTACATTCCACACCCATACCACTCTCTTGCTGAACGGGCACGGCCCATTTGCTACACCTGTTTTTTGTTTGTATGAGGCTTGGATTTTTCACAATCCCCGAGTTTAGTGATATAAGATTAATGGCAGCACTCCCACTCTGAAAATTGCTCCAGCATCACTGGGTAAAATAAGAACAATGAAAAAAAACAACCCTGCACTACACTCCTTTATAGATTCATTTTTTGGGGAAAGAAGTTATAAAACTAAACTTGTGCAACATAACTATGTTTACAAGCGAGGCTCAATGTTCATGCTGTGTAGGCCCCTTGTCAAGAATCTCTATGGCTTACAATCATGAACTTCCTCTGTGTCTTATAAGAGTATAGCTTATGGTAGCACTGATGAAAAAGGGTTCAGGCAGATCAGGTCGTTTACCCCTTTTCCTAGGTTTGCCCGGCGTTAGCCGCTTCTCACCCAACTCATGATTACCCAAATAAAGAGGCAGGCGCTGGAGACTGGAAGGCAGGAAACAGGAGTTTATTTCCGACGGAACAGAACACGTCAAATCAGACAACAGGGTATCTTCTCGAGGTGCTCTCTCGACATCTCTGAGGCCTGGCCTCTTATGCACTGGTTTATTACTTTATTACATGCAACACATTCTTAGTAATGCTTTGAAGTATGGAGAAAGGCGTCTTTGGAATCCCCGGTTCAGGTCCGCTCCCACACATATCTACAGTAGGAGTCCCCACCCCTAATCTCAGCATGATGGCCATCGCGCAGCTGGGTATTCCACTGGGAGCAGAAATGCGGGTAATCGATCGGATCTAGGGGTGTGAGGGCATTGATTAATCCCCGCTTCTTTGAAGTGAGGCGAGGTCCTACTGTAGAGGCAATAAACCACATCTGTTGGGCTAAGTGATGGCCTGGGGTCGGGCCGAACAATCGGGCAAGGAGGAAGAGGTTATCAAAGGGCCTGTTTTATGAATGAGATGAAAAGGGTGTGGGGGGGGGGGTTTCAGCGCGGGATGTGGCTCGGAGGCAGGGTCGCGCTGGAGGTGCGTTTAGGGCCAAGCAGGAGAGACCGGGGGCTGTCGATGGGGGGGGGGGCGTGTGCTTGCGAGGCCGGGGTGTGAGGGGTTGAGACGCGCTGGCTATCGGCAGTAGGCAGAGGAGTCATGGCGTTCAAAATGGCTGCTGCTTACGCGCAATCACGGATCCGAAAGGAGACAAGATGGCGCCGATAATGTTTACGCCACAATCTAGATTTTAACAGTCCTCCCTTTTCAACATATCTAGCCAGCTTGTCAATTTACGTCAATCCCCATTATATTTCTTATTTCGAGGTCATACAATGCTTTCATGTGTTCAGTTTTGAAGTCCGAAGTCTTAGGGCACATGCAGTTAGCAATGAGCGAACACAGAGGTGGCAAACATTGAATACCTAGGCAACACCCACACAATATCACGACCGGTATCAATATAAATGTGAATAACCTCCATCCCCAGTCCTTCAAGGTGCCCCAAAACCAGCTTCCAAGCGACCATCCTTCCTGTTCCTGGTGAACCTCTGAGGAAAGTCTGTGGAGGTGTTCGATTGCTTTGTAGACTGAGGGCGAGTTATCTGGCACGTAGGTGCAACAGCTGGACCCAATGATGCGGCATGCCTTCCTCGGTCAGCTAGAACCACATCTAGAACAAGGCGGTTCTGAAGAGCCACCAGGCGGACTGCCTGAAGCTCGGCCGTATTGTTAGTGAGGATGCCAGCCGTGATATTCATGGTTGTTTCTACTGCCTGGGTCAGGTGGCGGATGGCGCGGCTGTTTGCCATTGGGCCCCACAGAGGAACCAGTCCCTTCACTGCATCCAAGAACTGTGCTCCAGTGGAGTCTGCTTGTTCAATGTCCTTTGCGCGCTTCTGTCTGTGGTGGTTTGCTGGGGCCACGTACATTGGAGGGAGAACGAAGGCGACGTAGCAGGTACCCCCCCAGCTTTTTGGAAGCCAAGTGTAAGCTTTGGTGCCGCAAACAAAGTACATATTCGGAGAAGCAACAAAGGAGGGGGGATCGATGGCGCCCAATGTTCTGGTGATGTGGCAGGAGCTGTGACCCACCGGCTGCGTTCCCAAGCCTTCGAGGCACACGAGGCCCGTGACATTGATAACAGACAGAGCCACCGTCAGAGTGGCGGCAGTTCGTTTCCGTAAGTAGGAGAAGGTGGGTCTGGCTGGATTATGGAACACCTGCATTTCGACTCGCTTCTTGGCAGGGATGTCCATCTGGAGAAGGAGGAGCCAGAGGTCAAAGGACAAAAGGGAGCAGAAGTCCTTCCGGTTTTGTTCAGCCAGAACGCGTGGTAGAAGTGCGACACTGTTTGACCAGAAGTGGCGTTGTCCCTGTAGCTCTCTTGCAAGAGGGTCAACCAGGCAAGGCAAGAACCGTGAACTGAGAAAGGGGAAGGGATGAAAGGGATGGAGTGTCCGGTGGCATGCGGGAGCAACCCGCAGATCCAGCAGTTTGTGGCGTTGGCGGCAAGGTTGTGTTGGTGCAACAGTTGCACGAAGGAATTGTTCCAGAACTCCTTACGCCTTTCTCGGAGCTGAGGCGAAAGGGAGATCAGGTGATGCTCCTTCATAGTAGTTGGCTGTGCAGTGGTCAGCAATATCTGATGAGCGGGTGCGCTCTCTTCCATGATCCAGAAAGAAGTCATGAGGAGGAGGCAAAAGAGGAGGACAATGAAAAGAACAATTGTCTTCGATTTGTGTATACTGTCAGTCTTTGGATTCCGATAACGGGTATTTCCTGTTGATTCCGTTGTCTTCTTATCTGGCGCTTCCATCATCTTCAAGGTGCTCGGTAGTGGGCAGAACCACTGACTTCGTTTAGCCTCTCTTCGGGTAACCCTTGGTTGTGTTTTAGGCTACCGTTCTGAGATTCAACTTAATCTGTGGTCTACTTAGCCGAAGCTCCCTCCTTTCGACGCAGGAAATACCCTTCCCTGGATGGTACAGTGGGATCAGAGAATTTTGCAAGTTCGAGTGCCTCGATATCAGGATAACAGTTCAATGATGGCCGGTATTTGTTCAGCAGTTCTTCTTGGGTGCTGACGTTTTCTGTTGTGGTCAGGGTCGAGGAGACCTTCTTACAGTGGTGCGCGTGTAGCCAGTGCCGCTTCCCCTCCACTCGAAGAGCCGTTCGGGTGGTAATCAGTACTTGCCAGGGGCCCATCCACCGGGGTTCCAGACTCTTTGTCCGTTGGAAATTCCGGATCAGCACATAATCTCCCGGTTGGATATCGTGACCCGGACCCCTGGAAGCATCGGGGATGGCCTGCTGCACCTGCTGATGAATGACAGACAATGTTTTAGTCAATTTGCACAAGTAATCAGATAGTAGGACGTCTGGGACGTCGTGAACGGAGGTCGGTTTAGGGGCGGTCCAGAGGTTCATCGGTCGCCCAAATACCACCTCGTAGGGGGTCAAATGGTGCTTAGTGGGAGTGGAACGCATCGATAGCAATGCCAGTGGGAGGGCATCTGGCCATTTAAGTCCCGTGGTGGCCACTATCTTTGACAGTTTTAGTTTCAGTGTGGCGTTGTGTCGCTCAACTAAGCCAGCAGATTGGGGGTGAAAAACTGCATGAAACCTCTGTTTTACACCCAACCCTTTCAAGATTAGTTGGATAACTTCAGCTATGAAGTGGGGGCCGTTGTCACTCCATAGAATTCGACAAATACCGTAGCGAGGGAAAAACTCTTTCAGCAGTACCTTGGCAGTGGTCATGGCGGTGTTATCACGGGTTGGATATGCTTCTACCCATTTGCTGAAAGCACACACAATGACCAATACATACTTCAGGCTTTGGCATCTTTCTAGTTGGATGTAGTCCATCTGGAGGACCTCAAAAGGATGGTCGGGGACCCCAAACCCTCCCCGGGGTACCACAGTTCCTTTCCCAGGGTTGTGTTGCAAACAGATAAGGCATTGCTGGACCAGGCGTCTGGCTGAGTCGGGAATCTTGTCGTTGTGCCAGACCCTGGAGATGAGGTCGATCATGGGGGCAGATCCTATGTGTGCGGGGGAGTGTGCCATAGTCAGTATGGGGATCAAGTATGAATTGGGTAGCAACCATTTGTTGGTGTCCTTTGTCCGCCAGCAGCCTTCCTCGTCTTTCAATCCCACCCGTGCCCATTCAGTCAATTCGTGTGGTGAGCTGGCCATCTGGATGTCCCTAATCGTTTCCCTGGCGTCAGTCCATTTTTCTGCTTGTGACCTGGTCACATACATACGTGTCGTTGTCCTATTCTCAGCTGTGGTTCGGGCAGTGATGTCGGCCAGCGCGTCTCCCTGCCCGACTAAGTCTGTCACCTTCTTGTGTGCCTGACATTTGATTACCGCTAATCGTTTGGGAAGGAGAACTGCTTCAATCAGGGCGGAGACTAAATCTCCGTGAAGGATGGGCGTGCCGTGGGACGTCAGGAATCCCCTCTCCCTCCATAAGAGTCAAAAATGGTGAACCACTCCGAAGGCGTACTGGCTGTCCGTGTAAATGTTTGCAGTAGTCCCTGTCGCTATAATACATGCTCGTGTGAGGGCAATCAGCTCTGCCGCCTGTGCGGATCGCTGTGCGATGCGGGCAGTTTCAACTACGGTTTGGGCTCTGGTAACTGCATAGGCAGCTGAGGTGGTGCCATCGGGGAGTTTTATGCAAGAACCGTCCACCCATAGCTCTCCGTCAGGGTCCGTGAAGGCGGTGTCTCGGAGGTCAACTCTACTTCTAGTCTATTCGTCTGTGAGGGTCACACAGTCATGTATAGGGGGGACGTTCGGGTCGTTTTCGGGCAGGGGCAACAAGGTGGCTGGGTTCAGCGTGGTGCATCTTCTCAGCGTGATGTGGGGTGCAAGCAGGGTTAGTTCGTACCCGGTCAGTCGTGCACTGGTCAGGTGTTGCGTCTTAGTCTGGTCCAAGTGGGTGTCAACAGTATGGGGCATCAATACCGTGAGGGAATTCGAGAGTACGATCCCCTCACTTTGTCGGATAGAGACAGCAGTGGCAGCTACGGCTCGGAGGCAGGCAGGCAAGGCTCTCGCTACGGGGTCAAGGGTGGCAGAGAAATAGGCACAAGGTCGTTGCTTGGGGCCAATGGTTTGAGTCAGGACAGACAAAGCGCACCCCTCCCTTTCGTGAGTGTAGAGAGAGAAGGGCTTTGTGTAATCGGGGGTTCCTAGGACCGGTGCAGAACAAAGGGCGTCTCGGAGTTCTTTGAAGGACGATTGGCATTCGGGGGTCCAAGGGAGTGGGAAGGGGACATCTTTGGCTAGTAGGGAAAGTAGTGGCTTTACAATGAGGCTGAAATTTGGCAACCACTGCCGGCAGAAGGAGGTGAGGCCTACCAGGGAGCGGACTTGTTTCTGGGTCTTTGGGACAGGGGTTTCTAGAATGGCCTGAATTCGATCGGGTGTAAGCATTCTCCCGTCTTTGGACAAGAGGTGTTACACAAAGGGGGTTAAACCCATGTAGTCACGGGGACCTGGGTGCAATATGATACATATGAAGGGGAGGGGTCCCCGTAAAACAAGGTGTGTGCCAGAAGACCACACTAGAACATAATTACTAATTAATCAAACAATAGACAACAACATTTCAAATGGTAATAAAGTTTTATTACCAAAAAGCGACACATAAATTCAATAATAATACAAAAATTCAATATTATCGAAAGCCCCGAGGGGGGAGGGAGGAAGGAGAGAGAAGAATTACTAGAGGGGAAAGCAGTAAAGATAGTAGACACAGTATAAATGACCTGATTATTACAGGGTTAAGTGACACAATACAAAACAATTACAAAATGAAGGCCTAACTACGACCAAATACACATAATTAACAAATAATCCAAAAGATATATATCCGGCATGTATGATGAATCAAAATACTAAGGATAGTGTCCGGTATATCAACATAAAACAGTCGACGTTTCGACCCCTATTAACAGGCTGAGTGTAGTCCTTTCACGGGGTCTTCATCAGGACGTCACACAGGGGGGGGAAGGGAGAACCGGGGGGCCAACTGTGAAAGAAGACAGTACGGCTTTAAGACAGGATATAATCCAAAAGTCTAAACCTAATAATTAATTAAAGACATATACAACCAAAATTACCATGGGGTACGGCCTGTGGCGGCTCTGTACACTGGATTGGCGCCACGCTAGTAAGTCGCGGTCGGTCAATAACGGTGGCAATCACCACTACAGAGGAGAAAAGCTACAGTTAAAAAAGCACAGTAACATGAGTCACAGTACTATGGTGATAAACCAAACAACTCCATTTCCTTCTCAAAGTGATTAGGGTAGACAGAAGCAGAACATTAACCCTTGTTCCCGCTTTTATAATTATGATAAATAGTGGTTAAATTACCTCGGTACTCTGGCGAAATTAGTGCACCAAGAGACAATGTGTTTGGCACATATATTAAAATATGGCCCCTCACGAGAGCTGGAAAAGGTAAGTGAGAAAAATCACATGACTGACCCCAGAGGTTAAACAAATTGAAAACAGTGGAGTGAGTGTTTTAAACTTACAAAAGAGCTATTGGGGGACTGACTTATCTTGGATACATCAGATGGCTACCTCAGCGAGGTAGTGTAGAAGGATGGGAATTTGTTGACATAAAAACGATTCGCCGTATATTTTCAAGGACAACTCGCTGTGGGAAATTAAGGAAGGCTAGAGTCGATATTTGTTTAAAAACCGTCAACCACATTGTGCAATGACGTGCAAAGGCTCGTACTCAAGATCCTTGTAGCCTGCAGACCTGTCGTTTTTGATGTAAGTAAACCGATGACGGGCGTGTCTGCCGTCTCCCTCTCTTTGAGCTGAAGAGTATAATCGTTTTTCCGTTATTTAGGACAAATCTGAAAATAAAGCCAAGCGAAGTAGAGTCGCTTCCCCGCTGAGCTCCTGCTAGTCCAGAGACGATTTTTGGTTGCCATAACATACATTTCTGTGAGTACGAGCCTTTGCACGTCATTGCACAATGTGGTTGACGGTTTTTAAACAAATATCGACTCTAGCCTTCCTTAATTTCCCACAGCGAGTTGTCCTTGAAAATATACGGCGAATCGTTTTTATGTCAACAAATTCCCATCCTTCTACACTACCTCGCTGAGGTAGCCATCTGATGTATCCAAGATAAGTCAGTCCCCCAATAGCTCTTTTGTAAGTTTAAAACACTCACTCCACTGTTTTCAATTTGTTTAACCTCTGGGGTCAGTCATGTGATTTTTCTCACTTACCTTTTCCAGCTCTCGTGAGGGGCCATATTTTAATATATGTGCCAAACACATTGTCTCTTGGTGCACTAATTTCGCCAGAGTACCGAGGTAATTTAACCACTATTTATCATAATTATAAAAGCGGGAACAAGGGTTAATGTTCTGCTTCTGTCTACCCTAATCACTTTGAGAAGGAAATGGAGTTGTTTGGTTTATCACCATAGTACTGTGACTCATGTTACTGTGCTTTTTTAACTGTAGCTTTTCTCCTCTGTAGTGGTGATTGCCACCGTTATTGACCGACCGCGACTTACTAGCGTGGCGCCAATCCAGTGTACAGAGCCGCCACAGGCCGTACCCCATGGTAATTTTGGTTGTATATGTCTTTAATTAATTATTAGGTTTAGACTTTTGGATTATATCCTGTCTTAAAGCCGTACTGTCTTCTTTCACAGTTGGCCCCCCGGTTCTCCCTTCCCCCCCCTGTGTGACGTCCTGATGAAGACCCCGTGAAAGGACTACACTCAGCCTGTTAATAGGGGTCGAAACGTCGACTGTTTTATGTTGATATACCGGACACTATCCTTAGTATTTTGATTCATCATACATGCCGGATATATATCTTTTGGATTATTTGTTAATTATGTGTATTTGGTCGTAGTTAGGCCTTCATTTTGTAATTGTTTTGTATTGTGTCACTTAACCCTGTAATAATCAGGTCATTTATACTGTGTCTACTATCTTTACTGCTTTCCCCTCTAGTAATTCTTCTCTCTCCTTCCTCCCTCCCCCCTCGGGGCTTTCGATAATATTGAATTTTTGTATTATTATTGAATTTATGTGTCGCTTTTTGGTAATAAAACTTTATTACCATTTGAAATGTTGTTGTCTATTGTTTGATTAATTAGTAATTATGTTCAATTTGGACAAGAGGTGGCCTAGGTAGGTGACCTGGGGTTGGCAGAATTGCAACTTCTTTTTGGAGACCTTGTGGCCATTTTCCGCGAGGAAGTGCAGGAGTTGGAGGGTGGCTGTGACTGCAAGTGGAGTGGTGTCGGCCGCCAAAAGGATGTCATCGACGTACTGTATCAACACCACTCCCTCTGGTAGCTGAACGGCATCCAGCTGTCTCTTGAGGGCCTGGCTATAGATGCTGGGACTTTCTGTGTAGCCTTGGGGAGCTCTACAAAATCTATATGAGCGGGATTTTAGCGTGAAGCCGAAAAGGTAGCGGCTGTCCGGGTGGATGGGGATGGAAAAGAAAGCGTTTTTGAGGTCAATTACAGTGAAGGAGGTGGCTGTGGAAGGAATCAGGGTCAGGATGGTGGCGATATCTGAGACTACAGGGTACTGGGGTACAACTGTAGTCACTGTGGAGAAGTGTGGCTCACTGGTTAGAGGAGGCAGACCTGGAAGCAGATGTCAGCCCGGGACCAGGGTTCAATTCCCGGCTCGGCGGGGTATTGAGTCCTAAAATGTCCATGGACTCGACAATTCTCGCTCCGGTGCCTACTCGATTCACGGGTTCACACTCTGCGACTCTGGGCAATAGCTTGCTTAATCTCCACAACGGCCCCTCGCGGCGGGATGCCTGGCTTTCACCTTGCGGATACCCTGCCGGGGTTATCTCACAGGGGAATACCAGGACGGGTTCCCTAAGCAAGCGCTTAGAAACCGCTTGGTGATTTGCGCTATATAAATTCCTGTACATTTACATTTACATTTACATTTAACTACCTTGTTGACCTCTCGAAGGTCGATGATGAAGCGGTACGCTTTCTCATCTCCCTCGTCCTGCTTCTTCACAATGGGTAGGATGGGGCTGTTGCAAATATTGCTGACTACTTCCTCTACCACTCCTGCCTCTACCAGGGACTGAATAATCATTACCAATGCCTTCTCACCTTCGGGCGATATCCGATATTGTGGGAGTTTGGGGAGTATCGCATCTTGGCGGACAGTTATGCGCACGGGGTCGATCATCATTCGTCCTACATCAGCATCAGTTTTAGCCCACAGATACAGAGGTAGAGAGTCAAGTAAGGATGCGTCAGCGTCTGAGATGGAAGACATGTGTAGTGCATGATGAGGTCTGAGCAGGGTCGGGTTATCGTACAGGATGACTCGAACCCCGTCCTGTGAACACCTGATAGTAGCTCGGAAATGCTTTAGTAAATCAAGTCCCATAATGGCATTGGGGGTGTTGGAGGAAAGCAGAAACGTCGTGTCAGTGGGGTTACTGTCCAAGTCGAAGGAAACCGGTGCGGATAAAGGGTTAGTGGAGGGCGTTCCATCAAAGCCTATTGATGTTATGTGTGAGCCAGACAAAGGTGCCCTTGGAATCAGTCGTTTAGATAACGCACTACGTGTCGCGCCAGTGTCTACCAGAAATGGAGACTTCGTACCTAGGACCTTAGCGGTGACGTAAGGACCTTGCTGGTCAACATAGAGCTCGACTGGATCGCTTCCTTGCCCCTGGCAGTCCTATGCAAAGTCGTGAGTGTTGTCGCAGTCAGACTGTTGGCACTGGTTCTGTCGGGGGCGGTCTAATGTGTTCGGTCTGCCAGGTCTGTCATTGTTGGTGTCGTGGGTGTGCCCTCGTCCCTGCCCTCTAGTTTTGGGGCCATTTGCCATGTCTCTTGTCTCTTTATTTTTAAGCATTTCCAGGAGGACCGGGCATTGAGACTTCCAATGACCAAATCCTTTGCAAAACGCACACTGGTTCTCATCGAGGTCTGTTCGTGGAGCGCCGGGTGTGGGTGTGCGGTCTCTAGGGGGTGCATTTGGTTGGTAGTTTCCTCTATACCGTTCCCTTCCTGTCGTCACTCCCTGCAATTGAGCAATCATCACTCGCTCTTTCAAGTCCTTTTTCTTTTTCTCAGTCGCCCTCTCGTTCTCGTTCTTTTGGTGTTCATAATACTGAGCCATCTGAAGGATAGCTGCAGGTTTGGAGGCCCCCCAACTACTCTCGCTCGTCTGTAACTTTTGGGAGACCTCTTGCGATAGGCCCTTCACGTAGTTTTGCACGAATAGGTGTTGTCCGGTTGCAGTGGTCATGTCTTGGCCACTGTAGTCGGAGAACACCGTCTCAAATCGGGAGAAGTATTCTGATACGTCTTCCTGGGGTTTCTGACGGCAAGCCGTGACTACCGACCAGTCTACCTTCTTCTCTGGGATCAATGTCTTTAGCTTCTGAACTATTTTGTCCGGGAGTTCCAGTATGTCTTTTACAGGTTTCTTTCCGGGCTCCCGTTGCCTATCTAGTTCACTGAGTTGATTCCAGGTATGTCCGAACAGATCTGTGTGGTCGGCTTTTCGGATTTGCTTCCACACATCAGCCGGCAGACATAACCCGAAAAACAAGTCAATGTCCGCTAGAGTCAATTATGGTTGAACCTAAGGCTGTACCTAGTTCGGTATAAAATGCTGTCGGGTTCTTTCTTAAATCGGGTAGGGTTTGCCTAAAAGTTAAAATATCTTGCCGATCCCATGGTTGATAAACCCAGTTGTACACAACCCTCCCCTTTGCATCTGCATGGTTGATATCGTCGTTCGTTCCCTGACCTCGTGGGGGAACCCAGTAAGGGGCGGCTTCTCTGATAGGCATCATAGTGCTGCCTACTTCTGATGAGGACCCAGTCGTTTCGGGAACTGTAATCTTAACTTCCGGTTTTTGTTCCGTGAGGTGGCGGAAAACCTCAAGCGTTTGCATGAAGAGGTCCGCCGCGTCACGCTCGGCCTCGTCCCCAATATCGACTTTCCTATATAACGCTGTCAGTTTAGTAGGACCCCGATTCTGATACCTATCCTCATATGCGTTCAGGGTGTGGTAACTAAACCGTAAAATGAAATGCCGTCTGTGGCTACCGGCATGCGAATTGTGCATATCCATCGTATATTCTTCGCTCTCCTTCCGTTCTACCAGTGCCTTTGCTATCTTGTCAATTCCCTCTCGCTCATCTTTGCTCAATCTATTCAGTCTACCCGTTGGCTGCTTGCTAGTCTTGTGTTCATCTGATGTTATTTCTATTGCGGCCGGAGCGGAGGTCGTGAGGGTTGGGGCACTAGCTTCAAGGTCATTCTCATTTGCACTCGGAGCTGGCAAGTGCTGTACTAGGGGTTGGGAGGGGGCATAAAGGGGGGGCATATAGATGATCGGAGGACTTAGCAGCAGCTCATCGTTCGCCCGTTGTTTGGAGGTTAGCTCAGGGTAGAGCGAAGAGGGGGTCCTAACAGGACACTGGCCTGTCGATTCAGATTCCTGTTTTCGTCTGGCTTTCTCCCTTTCTTTTATATCTTCTTCTAGTTTCTTAGCGGCCAGGTGGGCTGCCTTTCGTAACTCTTTTACTATTCTCGCTTCTTCTCTTTTCTTTCGTTGGTCTGCTTCTTTGCGCCACATGCCGAAACTATCAAGCATAGTGGGCGTGGTTTTATTGTTACAAAGGGCTGTTTCCAGCACGTTTATTTTTGTGTCATCGAAGGATCCTATCAGTGGCCACTGACTTTCCTGATCCTTTTTAGTATATTTATTCCATAACTTACTATAAGCTACGGCGACTAGTCCATATTTTAAAAACATATCCTTATTAGGGGTGCCCTCCAGAGGAGCCGGATGATCCACCTCTAATAAGCGGTCCGGGCTGAACCAACTACTGACCAATGGGGAGAAGATAGGCATGACGGGTTACAACGGGGACAAAAGTCTGCACTACCTATCCTTCACTACTTTGTGAAGACTGGACAGAATATTTCTTTTCTGCAGTATTCGCAAATAGGGAATACCCAAAGAGAGAACCAATATTGAACAATTAATGTCCGTTCAATCAAACAATCAGTGGCGAGAAAGAAATAGGCACGACGGGTTACAACGGGGGCAAAAGCCTGCGTTACCTATTCTTCACTATCTGCAAAGGAGGACAGAATATTTTTACCTTTCCCCGTTTGTAGACAGAGAATTCTCGAGAAAAACAATCCTCGAACAAACAATGTTCGGGCAAACAATCAATCAGTGGGGGAGAAAAGATAGGCACGACGGATTACAACGGGGGCAAAGGCCTGCGTTACCTACCCTTCACTGCTTGCAAAGGAAGAGAGAATACTTTTATCCCTCTCAGTTTGCAGACAGAGAATCTCCAAGAGAACCAACAATTCGGAGAGCAATACTAGTATTTTCCAATCAAACAATCAAATATTTCCTAGTGTGTCGTGTTACACGACCTTACCCGGACCGTATGGACAGTTTCTCGTCTTCCGTTTCCAGCGCCCGATCGTCCTCTACTCTAAGTAATTGCTGTGGCACTCCTGATGGTTCCCAGTCAGGACCGTAGATCACTCGAGAGAGGTCTGCTCGGAACCAGTGAAGTTCGGATGATCGGCTGCCAGACGAGGGTCTATCGGGCAGGAGCTCTTCCCGATCGTTGCAGTCGTTCACTCCGTCGTCGGGACCTCTCCCACTGGATCCACGTGTCGCTGATGGGCCCCACGTTTGGGACGCCAATTGATGAAAAAGGGTTCAGGCAGATCAGGTCGTTTACCCCTTTTCCTAGGTTTGCCCGGCGTTAGCCGCTTCTCACCCAACTCATGATTACCCAAATAAAGAGGCAGGCGCTGGAGACTGGAAGGCAGGAAACAGGAGTTTATTTCCGACGGAACAGAACACGTCAAATCAGACAACAGGGTATCTTCTCGAGGTGCTCTCTCGACATCTCTGAGGCCTGGCCTCTTATACACTGGTTTATTACTTTATTACATGCAACACATTCTTAGTAATGCTTTGAAGTATGGAGAAAGGCGTCTTTGGAATCCCCGGTTCAGGTCCGCTCCCACACATATCTACAGTAGGAGTCCCCACCCCTAATCTCAGCATGATGGCCATCGCGCAGCTGGGTATTCTGCTGGGAGCAGAAATGCGGGTAATCGATCAGATCTAGGGGTGTGAGGGCATTGATTAATCCCCGCTTCTTTGAAGTGAGGCGAGGTCCTACTGTAGAGGCAATAAACCACATCTGTTGGGCTAAGTGATGGCCTGGGGTCGGGCCGAACAATCGGGCAAGGAGGAAGAGGTTATCAAAGGGCCTGTTTTATGAATGAGAGGAAAAGGGTGTGGGGGGGGGTTTCAGCGCGGGATGTGGCTCGGAGGCAGGGTCGCGCTGGAGGTGCGTTTAGGGCCAAGCAGGAGAGACCGGGGGCTGTCGAAGGGGGGGGGGGGGCGTGTGCTTGCGAGGCCGGGGTGTGAGGGGTTGAGACGCGCTGGCTATCGGCAGTAGGCAGAGGGGTCATGGCATTCAAAATGGCTGCTGCTTACGCGCACGCACGGATCCGAAAGGAGACAAGATGGCGCCGATAATGTTTACGCCACAATCTAGATTTTAACACCACTGCTATTTGTGGGCCTTATTTACAATTGTGAATTCTCATAGGGGAGATTCTTCCACAAGTGCGGAGACTCCCCCACAACTGTGGGGCTTCCCCTACAAGTGGGAAGGCCCTTTGTGAATCAGGCCCTGCGTCTTGCATACTACCTTTCTGTTAATGAAAACGTCTAATGTCTGATTGCAAATCCAAAGTTAAGAATAGATGATGAAATGGGTTCAAGCCTCGTGGCCAGAACTTAAAAACTTGTATTTGCATACATACTTATAAGGGCCATCATCTTTTGCAAGGCACAACGATTCCCACCGTTATCAGGCTTGGTGGTCTCCAGTATGACAGCATACATCATCTGCATTGGTTCCATGAGTGAGTAACGAATGAGTAAAATTATCAACCTCCAAACCCTCATCTGTGTTATCCCATAGGGTCCTTTTGGCTCCAATTGACTGTGGATGGGTCTTCAGCACAAAAGAAATGTGTGAAATAGAAACTATTCTCAAGAAGAGCTCAGGCGGAAATGCTTTCCCTTCCTAAGTCTGTTGTGTGGTCTGTCCATTAAAATGAAGGAGATGACTCTTTTAGCCAGAGAAGAGGATAGGTGTGATTACTTTGGAGTAATAATGGTTCTTTCTTTAAAGTAGAACATATGGAACTGAGGCTTGGCCACCCAGCCTCAGCTACTTCTACTGTCAAAATGGAAGATGCCTTGAACAGACAAATGGGATTAATTTTGCAAAAGGATAGATTTTTTAATGCTGTAGCACACTTGCTCATATGTTTTGGATGTCAGGGCAATCAAATCCCCCTGGCTCCCCTATAACACCTTGGAAAGTTATTGTATGACTTTGAATGCAGCCAGAGAGAATGGTATTCAACCCTGAAACAGAGCAGGTTGGCTTAGACAAGAGAGGTGTCACGTGCACCTTCACAGAGGCATGCCACTGAGCATATGAGCCAGTCAGTGCCAAGTTCTAGCACTCTCTGCCAAACCATTAACTTGCAGCAAAACGTGAAGGACCTCAAAGTCTGCACAAATAGGCAGCCATGCTAATCCTCATCTGTTATCTACACATGAGGCTACATCCTGAACCCACCAATACAAAAAGTGCTGGGTGTGCATATGCTGCAGGAGAGCATGTCAGGACCAGGAGTTTTCAAACATTTTTAGTGAAATTCGGAGTATGTAAGAGCAGCTTATGAATGTAATTAAGAGCTTCATTCATCATGGATCTTGATTTCTCTCAGTTTTACCTCAGCTTCATTTACTGTTAAGTAACTCACCTCATGCTCTCCCTCTCGGTAACCAGACACAAGCAGCACAGGGCACCCAATATGATCTGTCAAGTGGAATCTGCTTATGCATACGTATGGACAAGTTTCTTCCTTCAACCTTCCAAAATCAGTGCTCTTCAAACGTCTTTTTCATTTGCCACAATGGATAAACCAAGCACAAATTAGACTTGAGTTTGGCCTGTTCCATCAAGGCCCGGTCAGAAGCAAAGCAATCGCTAATTTTAGCTTGAAGCTAAGAGCGCGCTCGCTGCCAGGTGCTGGGTAGGAAAGGAGAGTCAGCCACCTGGAAAACTTTCTTGGCCAATGGTGCTGCAAATGGCTCTCCACAAGCTAAAACGTGGTAAAGACTGGAACTCCATTTTGGATTTTAGCACCTTTAAATAAGCGATCTTCCGCCTGATTCATCAAGCTAAATTGCACTCGCAAAGGGCAAGATTCTCAGAATCTTGCCTTTTGCGAGTGCAATTTTTGCATTTGGGATTCATCATCCCAAATGCAAAAATCGCTATTTAAGAATTCGCACATTTGCGAAGAATTGAATTTAAGGAATCTCTATTTGAGATTCCTTAAATGCAATTCATGAAGCATTTTAAAATTGCGAAAATGCAATTTTGGGCCGCTATTTACCGAGAGGTCAGACCTCTCGGTAAATAGCAAAAACTTAGAAAAATGCTTTTAAAAGCATTTTTCTAAGTTGCATGTTGCACACACACATGTCCTTTGGACATGTGTGTGCGCAACACATGTTTCAATTTGCATTTAAGGGGTGCTACAGGGTGTCCTTTGGACACCCCTGGCACCCTTTAAATCGCTATCTTATTTGCGAGTAGCAAATTGCTAATCGCAAATAAGGAATTCTCCCCAATCATTCTTATGGGCCTTTTGGCCCATAGGAATGAATGGGGAGTTATTCCTTATTTGCGATTAGCAATTTGCTACTCGCAAATAAGGAATGTGTAGGAATCGCTATTTATTTAGCAATTCCTACATGAATACCGTTTTGCGAGTCCTTAATAGCGATTCGCTATGATTCGCTTTTAGGGGCTCGCAAAACGGCCCGTTGATGAATAAGGCTGCTTATTCTCTGTTCAGCAGTAATTTTAAAAGAACATAATGTATAATTATTTTAGTCCTTTCCTTCTTCCTTTGCTTTGATGTGTTTTATATGTACATGTAAAGGTTTTAATTAACTTTGCATGAAAATAAATACATTGAAAAAACCTTTGAAACAGACATGGTAGGCCTATGTTGAGGTCTTCCACACGGGGACTTCCCCTATGTCCTGGATTGCTGCACATGGTCTTCACGCTGTATCCAACCCTTCCTTCCTAGTGGCTGCCTCTTTCACGTGGGTGTCTCGGCTCACGATCCCACATTGTAATTCCTATGGACTTGATCTCCAACCTGTAGCCTTTTTTTTTCTAAAATGCAGAGCGCACAGTAGATGGTAAATATAAACGTGAATCCCCACAGAACAGGGAAAACAATTCTGCCTGGTAAAAACTATGGGCCTCATTTATGAGGCCTTGCGTCAGTTTTGCGCTTCTGATGCGTCACTTCATGTGACGCATCGGCGGAGTAAAACATGCCTCCTGTTGCGTACTATTTACAAAGTGACGCATCTAAGCAGATGCATCACTTTGTAAACCCCTGCGCTACATTATACCTGTGTCAGGAATAATGTATGCAGGTGGGGGCGTTCCCCCGCAAAAAGCCTTGTAGAAGTGACTCAGTGAAATCTATGAGATTTCACTGCGTCACTTCTAGTACGCCGTTGCGTCAAAATCTTACGCCTGCCTCACAGCAGGCGTAAGACTGACGCAGGCCCTTTCACATGGGGCTTGCCCCATGTGAAAGGACACATTGCTGGAGTTGCGCCACTTTTGTGACACACTCCAGCAATGCGTCACTTTTGTGCCATACAGATACGTCAGATATACTGACGTATCTGTAACTCATTGCGACATGATGCATCATACAGTAAATATGACGCATCAGGTATGTCGAAAGAAGTGCGCACTGAGAAGTGACGCATCACTGCTTTCATGCAGCGATGCGCCACTTCTCATAAATGAGGCCCCTTGTAAGCACAGTTATTTCCCATTCTAGGGACTTACCTCAAAATTGCACAATGCTAGAGGGGGACATACGAGTGCAGCGTTTGCACCCTGCCAATACTGTGCAACTCTTAATGAGAGCCCAATGTTCAGCAATCTCTTAAAATGTTACAGTATTTTGTGGAGAAATCCAATTACTCAGAGGTGCACGGAAAGAGCCCGCCCCATTCTTGCTAACTCTTCACTGCCAAACGTGTTTCCTCTACCTCCATGCAATTCTTCTTCTTATCTTCCTCAACAAGACTGCAAGCAACTTCAATATCAAAGGAATTCTGCTTCCCAACACCAGCGTCTTTGATGACAATCACAGAAACGGAGGTAGGACAACCTTATAAGGTGCTCTGTTCCACGAATGCTGCCACTCAAACGTCTTAAAGGGGAGATTACTAAGTGTGGGAGGTTCTCGAATGGTAAATACCAATAAAAACAAGCAACTCACACATTAATTGCAAATTATATTGTTAGTAGTAAAATCAGATGAATGAAGCGTACCATTTTCAATAGCATAAACAAAGATGGTGCTATCCCCCACATGGACAACCACCAGCATAGGGCAAGGGGCTAATACAGTTGGCTCGCAAGGAGTACATTGGTAGGTCAGAAGCAAGGTCAAGAGTTCATGACAAAGTTCAATACCATCCAATGAGCGGTGTGAAAATGTGGAATTTTCCACACTGTGTGTACTATGCTTGTGTCATGAAATGATTTAAGGAGAAAAAGGTCTTGATCCACCAGAATTATGTATATTTTATAATTCATCATTTGAAGCTTTGCTCACTGGAAGAGCTTCTATGAGACACACCCATGGCAGGCAGTGCTCAGTATGAATTCTGTGGAGTAGCATATCAAATAAAGCACACCAGCATCGCTCGGTCTTGGCTGCCAACACACACAGAGCAAAATAAGGTCGACCTGTGCCTGCCCAACCAGTGTGTCTCGACAACTGCCCAAGATCGTAGGCAGGGCAAAAGTTGAGGGTACACGCAGGTGGATGGCTCCCACCCACTCTTTGCACTGGGTGGACACCTTCCACCCTGCCAAGAAGTTGGGCCCCACAGAAATATGCTAAACTTGTTCTGTTGTAATTTTTAGACACCGAGACACACTTGCCAGCACCTACACGCGGTCTGCTTTCCTGCTTTGGTTCCGAGCAGCAACATACATTGGAACGTGATGTCACTTGCATACTGCCTGGATTGGTTAGTGCCCCAGTTCTGTTTATAAAACTTGTCCCCTGTCAGTAATATGACATGCTTAAAATGCCCGTTGGGTATCTATCACCTGTTACAGAAAAGGCAGATTGCAATTTATGTGCACAAAAATGTGCCAACGTATGTGCAAACATTAAATCCATAATTCCTTGATGCTTCACTATCTACCAACAGCATTCTTTGCCCTGAACGGCAACAGCTGAATCCAATCTGTCACCCAGTTTGCAAGGCTATGTATTTTTTCTCCTCAGTTGCTTTATGGCAAACTCTGCCAAAGTAGTGGCTGCCCACATGGACTCTCCTCACAATGGACCATTCAAGTTCATGCCAACTTTAACATACATGCAGAGGCATCTTTGAAGTTCAACTATACAATTTTTTCTGCCACAAGTGCACGATTAGAATGCACAATCAATTATTGGAGACAAGTCATACAGAGACAGCAACAAGATTTAAGGATGGTTGGATTGTATCCGTAGATTGAGAAAGGTAAGTACATCAATATCAGGCATTTAAGTTTTGGAGTGCAAAATAATCTATACAATCTCTTTCTGGCCACCAATTACCAAAGTTTGGACAGGAAGAGTTCAAGAAGGGACATGAACATGTAACAAAGTCATAGGAAAGCACAAGAAATGTTATTTGTAGGAAGAGGTATAACAAAGGCTGACATTATTTTTCAGATGAAGTAGTCATCATTACTCGGTTGTCGGAGTTCCTAGTTAAAAGGAGCATATCCAGCATGGTAAAGCCAGAATATTGCATGTGCACAAGTGGCCAACAACAATGGTCCCAGATTTGATTCATTTGTTGTGCGCAAGAGAACTGAATCTTCTAAATGTGTAAAATGAGGGAAGGGGCAGCATGATAGTGACATTACAACTCCTAAACTAAACAGTGGAGTAAACAACTTCCTTGTGTTAATAGAAGTGACAATGAGAAGAGAGATCAGGGAATAAAGAATGATATCCAGTTAGTAAATGATGTACAGCAGAGTTGTCTTTCATGAACATTTTAGACGTTTTTAATGGCCATTACATAAGTACTCAATATCTTGCTCATTCCTGTGTTACCGGAGACCAACTACCTCATTCATTCATCAACACATTTCTTGTGTTCCATCTAGATCCATATGGACCTAAAATCGAATAAGTTTTGCATTGTGCACATATTAGCGAAATTTCCATAAACATAACTGCACAGACCTCCTCATGATTCGCCTTCTTGAAAATGGAGGTAACTGCGTATCACTGGAAATCTCTCTCTAACACTTTTTCACTCCAGTAAGAAATACCACATGGCTGCATGCTCTCTTCCACTCTTTTCAAGACTTTACACTTTTGTCTCAGAACTCAAGGTGGGTTTTCTGCAGAAGTTGTGGGCAGTAATAGTCTTGGGGTGTTCATCTTCATGGGTTACTCTGCTTTAGACCAAGACGCAGAGGAACCAAGGAAATGCCCGGGCCATTGAATTGTTAAATCCTGGTCAACTAAATAAAAAGAAGTACATGGGCTACCTTGACCTATGCACCAGTAAATAGCAATAGAAAGCAGTGATATTTATATATATATTTATTTGTTTATTTATTTACGTGTTTATTTGTTTACTAGCAGCCCGTCCCGACGTTGTCCGGGTATGAATTGCTGCCGGCCAGTAGTATATTGTTTTGTAGGATTTCGTTTTGATAGCATTTCTTATCTGTGAAAGGCCTGTGAAACGCTCCGATTCACAGTGCACTGCTGATGCACTTAAGAGTGCGCGTTCAGTAGTGTGTGAACTCGAGTTTCCCTACTTTATTTTTCCTTGCAATATTATATAGCGCGAACTCGACAACATGGCATGAGCACAATTTACATTACAGAAGAACACATTCATTTGTGGTAGGCACGGGGAGACAAAGCGATTTGCCTGGAATCACAGGATGTTGAGCTGATGCCGAGATTTGAACGTAGCTCCCCAGCTCTAAAGTTTGCAATTCCAGAACTTGTGGCGGGAGGTGTGTCTAAAAGTGTATTTCGATGCTGGCCATCAATGAGAGAGACCTGTGCATTTTTCAAATCGGTGGTGAAAAATTATGAGTATATTGCTGGAGATGTGGGCCGCCGTGCCACCAATGTACTTACCGGGGGAGGGTAAACACCCATTATTCCGCAACTTTCTTTCCGCATACCATCACTCCGCATACTTTCATTACGAAAGTACCATGACTCCGCAATGCCATCACGCATGGCATTACATTTTATATGCTTTACCACGCATACATTTACAACGAAATTCGTTGTAAATGCATGAATGGTAAAAGCATGTTTTTTTTTAATGTTTGGATAAGGTAAGTATGGGTATAGGGGTATATGTTTTGGGGTGCTGAGGTATATGTTTTGGGGTGTTTGGGTATTTTAAGGGTTCAGATATAGTTTTGGGTTATCTGGTACGGGGTAGTTTTAGGGTTTAGGGATAGGTATGGGTTTTGGGGTACAGTGTTATTTTTAGGGTTCAGGGCTAGGTTTGGGTTTTGGGGTATAGGGATATTTTTAGGGTTATGGGGTAGGTTTGGGTTTTGGGGTACAGGGGTATTTTAAGGGTTCAGGGCTAGGTTTGGGTTTTGGGGTACAGGGGTATTTTTAGGGTTCAGGGCTAGGTTTCGGTTTTGGGGTACAGGGGTATTTTAGGGTTCAGGGGTAGGTTTGGGTTTTGGGGTACAGGGTTATTTTAAGGGTTCATGGCTAGGTTTGGGTTTTGGGGTACAGGGGTATTTTAAGGGTTCAGGGCTAGGTTTGGGTTTTGGGGTATAGGGGTATTTTAGGGTTCAGGGGTAGGTTTGGGTTTTGGGGTTACAGGGGTATTTTTAGGGGGGTTCAGGGCTAGGTTTGGGTTTTGGGGTACAGGGGTATTTTTAGGGTTTAGGGGTAGGTTTGGGTTTTGAGGTACAGGGGTATTTATAGGGTTCAGGGCTAGGTTTGGGTTTTGGGGTACAGGGGTATTTTTAGGGTTTAGGAATAGGTTTGGGTTTTGGGGTACATGGTATATTTATAGGGTTAAGATGGGTTAGTGTTTAAGGGTGTTGGGGTATTTTAAGGAGTAAGGGTGGGTTATGATTATGGGGTGCTTGCTTTTTTTTTCCGTAATCCCGCGCCCCGCCCACGCCCATGCCCCCAGCACACGCCCACAGCACACGATATGAGACATGGCATGAAGGGCGGAACGTACCACACGCCCCCAGCGTTTGTCACGCCCCCAGCACACTCCCACAGCACAACGCAGACACGCCCACAAGGGACTACTTTGCTGGCACAGTTCTTTTACCTTTTAAATGTATATGGTGGATGTCTGCATAGCCTATGTCCTTCTGCTGCAACTGCCCTTTCCAACTCTGTATTGGGTGTTGTGATTTGTGCTGTGGTTCCTGAGATTACCCGCCTCAAAGGTTTGGGCTCTCTCTTTATTATATTAGTATAGATTGATTTAGTGGAGTTTGGATCCTCAGTCACTTCAGAGTGCTAGGTAGTGTTCGATAAAATCTTTGAGTCAGGGCTGCTGAAGACACTTCAGGCAGGGGTGATGATTAAGACGGCACTTTAGTTGTCGCAGTCTGGTCCTGTTGACCCTAAAATTGGAGAGAGCCAAGAGATGGCAGCGAGTGGAAATATCTTGATCACTGGCTAAAACCTTTTACTAGTAACTCCAATACTAAGTCATAAAAGTGTTCAAAAATAACTATAATAATAGGTGTTGTGAATGAAGTAAAAAGGAACCAGCAATTTTCAGAAGGGTTTAGACACAGTGAAGTTTGAAGATACGGCAGGAATGGCTAAGAGTGAAATAAAGGATTTGTTAAATAGTTAAGATTCTATGCTATATACTTAGCGGCAAGTCTCTCACTTAGAAAGTGGTACTATAAAACATTGTGTTCATGTTCAAAGTAACACATGTTTCAATGCAAGACTATCACCACAGCCATCAGGATTCAAAACAAGCATCCAGCTGCAAATGGCAGTGCAAACGACTTTTTAGCAAAGTTGGTCATGGTTCAAGTAGGGGCCATCTTGTTACAAGTTCTCAGACTTTGAAATCATGAAACTTCAACCATTTGGTGACGTTAAAATACACTATGTCTAAGTGGATAAACAAACTAACAATGGTCCATAATATGCAGTGGGTGCCAGTAAAACATGCTTGGTCCTCTCTTAAGTGTGATACACACGTGATAAAAGTGACAATTGTGTGTATCAGGCAAACAACATGGCCCTTTAATATAATGCCAAATAATAGGGGTCTGCAATGAAGTCTCACAAGCATGATTTTACTGCCACCCACTGCATCATTACCTTATTATCAAACTTGTCATTTGATCTTAATTATTATTTTGGATTAATGTATCAGGGACCATTGATGGTTTGTTCATATAATTACCTCAGGTCCCTTGTGAGTCTCAGGTTCCTCTTGTGTTATGAAAACTAAGTCTGATTGGATCACAGACACATTCCTCCTCCAATCACAGTCACAGAAGAAGGGTAGCACACCTTCTTCATAATCATGTGGCATAAATAGTATTAGAACATTGGAATGTGGAGCACTCCGTTGAATACAATGGAGTTCTACAGGCCGGTTGACGCCCGCAGAGCAACATTCTAATGTTGTTTTTGTTCCCAGCTGCTGCTGTGAACAAAGGCCTCTCAGAGTCTGAGGGAATTTAAACCCCTTCGGGCTCCGAGAGGCCTTTGTTTTTTAACAATTAGAACATTCTGCCGTCTAGGGACGGAATATTCAACTAGCCTTAGAACCCTCATAGTGGGCCATTAAAGGCCTGCTTACTTGTTAGGGCCCTTAATGGCCAGTTGAGCCTTCTAGGTCAGGCTCTAAGGCTATATTGGAACACTAAAGACAATGGAGTGGCTCCGGGCTTTTATTGGCTGGTATAAGCTCGGAGCTTCAGCATTTCAATGGTTGTATCCATGTTTCTCCCTTTTTAATTCAGAAAATTCTACCCTAGGTGGGTAGAATGTTCTAATAGCCTTATAGCCCTCTTGCCTCAGGCTCTACTATAGCCTTATAGCCCGCCGTAGCGGGCTATACCGGCTATTAAAGGCCTGCTCCAGCGTTAAAGGCCAGAGCCGAAGGCGAGGGCCTTTAGCAAGGGAGCGGGACTTTAATGGCCGGTGTAACCCAGCTACAAAGGGCTATAAGGCTCTTAGAACATTCTGCCACTAGAGGGCAAAATGTTCTAACAAATAAAACAAAGGCTTCAGGAGCCCGCTGGGATTCAAATCCCCTTGGGATCGAGAGGCCTTTGTTCAAACAACTTTGGAATGTTGCTCTGAAGGCCTTTACCGGCCAGTAGAAGCACAGAGCACTCCATTGTATTCAATAGAGTGCGCCACATTCCAATGTTCAAATACTTGTTATTGACCCTCTCTCTCATTATAGGCCAGAGCCACAGGCTCATAACTTGAGTTCAGAAGTTTCAACAACCAGTATAGCCCTCAGCAGTAGGCTTTACGGCTATAAAGTTAAAAGCTGCACATTGTCTGGTACTACAACATTAAAGTGCCAGAACCTTTAGCAATGCAACAATCCATATGGAAGACAGATAAAGATTACTTCCCAAATATAGTAGTGACCCTAAAGTGAGTCACGGCTGAGCCTGCAGGTTAACATGTTCTAATAATCACAAGAACACGACCAATGGTTTCTACTGTGTACACCGCTGAGATGGTGCCTCCATCAGTTAAATGTCAACAACCTAAACGCACAACCCATGATTTACAACCATTCACCCACCATATTGTTATCCACCATTCACACACTGACCTTTATTTTAATTTATGGTGTTCCTGTTTGGAAACAGCCCCCAGCCTGTTTATAGACTCAGGACCATGCAGATACTTCAAATCTGACCTCAAAATGTAATGAAGAAGATTTAGTATTGTACATTTAATAAAGAAAATACTTTACCTTTGTGATAAAACGTTATGCAAAAAATCTAATCTAAATATCTGTTCTATAAAACCGCTTATGTCTTTCCTAAACACTAACAAATGGACACCAACATCCTTTTGCTCACGTCTGGTGTGTATTAGTGTGCAGGGTGCTCTATTTATCCCAGGAAGGTGCCTCAAGGGGATCACCCGGTCACTAGCCAATAGGCGACTGGGTCCCCTCCTACCTAGTGACGAAGTTCCTGTGATGTGCGGCATCTGGCTATCCCAGAGTGCCACATTCTTTCCCCTTTCAAGATGGCGCAATCCTTCCTTGGTCATGAGGAGCATGGTAGTCCAACTTGGGGCTGTGGCTACCAAAGGGCTTCACATCCATGGTAGAACCAGTTTGGGGTCGAGATTCCCCTCCTTAACCCTGTTTCCACGTTGTCTACCGGAACAAAAGGCATCCTGCTCAGGGGTGTCAGCGCAGCTTCCCTTCCAGAGGCCGCTTCACCTTTGAAGCTTGCCTTTTGTGCTAATCCCCCTGAGTGTCCATCCTGTGGGAGGAGGTGACACCTCTCTCCATGGCAGCAGCCTCCGTTCCTGGCTTGGGAGTCATTCACACACCTCACCAGGCGGTCAGAACTCTGTCTGTGTTCTAAAGCCTTTGTGAGGCCACTGTACGAGCTTGACACAGAAATGGCTGCTATCTAAAGTTGCCAAGCTTAAAAAGTGACATAAATGCTTACTTGACCATTAAGGAGAGGATGTGGCGCAGTGGACAGAGTAGCCGACTTGGGAGCTGGGGAGCTGGGTGTTGTGTTGCCTTTTTACTGTGTATGCCTTTAAGGCTCGTGCTTTGTTGTAAGAATGCTGTGATGCCAGGTAGAATGTGATGTTTGCATCTTTGGAATGAAGGGGCGGTTGTACAGCAGCTGAGTTGGATAGCGGCTGCTCCCTGGCGCTCACCTGTATTTAATTGTACTACCTTTAATAAAGCTAGAATCCAATATATGGCCTGAGAGCATCATTACACTGGGTTTGTGTCTCGGCGTCAACTCAAGATCCCAACATTCCGGGCAAAGCACTTAATCTCCCCCGTGCCCATGGACAGAGCCTGGATACCCTCACGATTGATAAGCTGTGCTCAAAAATCTACTAATTAATTAATTTGATACCTTACTTGTTCCAGTTAGGTAGTCCCACTCGGGAGTTAACCAGGTTGGGGTGCTAACCGGGAAGCCTTATACAAGCCAATGGAGCTACTAGCTGTATCCACAGCAGGACGACAATGGGGAGTTTTGCTGTTAAGACAAACGAAAAAATATGTCAAACTTTAAAAAATACAGCTTCCTGCCATAGGAGTTTCTAGGCCTTCCATAGGGGAGACTTACATATAATGTTAAGGGATGTGGTCGTTTTTCTATTGGTTTTAATGGCAACATTGAACTAGCAGTGTACACACTGCCCTTCCAGTCTGCAGCGGCAGGCTGGGAGCCATTTTGTTCTTTATAACACTTAGGGTGGAACAAATAGTCCTGCAGCCCCATGTGGACACTCTCCCTTACATGCACTGGGTACCATATACTAGGGACCTATAAGTAAGTCAGGCCTTGCCAATTGGGTGTAGCCAATTTGACATATATTTTGTACAGGGTTAGAACTCAGGTCCAGAGACCCTAAACTACATCTGGCAGTAGGAGCTATCTTCCTCTGCAACCAGTTATTGTTTCAAATCCCTAAATCTAATTAGTGCATTGGAATATTGAGAGCTGCATTGAAGACAAAGGAGTTGCCCCAGGCTTATAAGGCCTGCTATAAGCCCTCTGTACCAACTTTCCAATTATTTGCCTATATGTTTCTTCCTTTTGAATTTAGAACATGTAATCCCTTAGCCAGTGGAATGTTTTAATAGCCTTATAGACCTTCTGCCTCGGGCTATACAGTTTTTTAAATACCCTCTCCCTCGTTATAGGGCCTTGCCTTTGGCTTGGGCCTAAAACTTGCATTCAGGGCCTTTAACAACTGGTATAGCCCTTGGTAGATGGGTATATTGCAAACCTCAAGTAGGTTCTATGACAAATCCCTCAGCTTCGGAACACTTATGTTGGAAATGAGAAAAAGACCCTAGCTTATGCATTTAAAAAAAGCTTTTAAACTTTTTTATTTCCTTAGTATGTCATGCTGCTTGAAACATGTTCCATGATGTTCACCTGATCGATGTTATTCTGGTGTTATGAAGCAATTGGGTACGTTAAAGGAACACTTTAAATGAAAAATAATAAATAATATAATAAATTAGCACACTCCCACTCAAATTTAATAAATCTCTTATTCACTTAATGTGACTCAATGTGACTGTTAATATAGTGGCTGTAAAGAAGGAAAAATGCTTCACATCCTCAACTTTTCCAACATTACAAGACAAAAATAGTGATGCCTAGTCAAGTCACAGCTTTTCCAAGTTACAGCCACTATAAGAGTCATGATAAGATTTGCATGAATTAATCTTATTCAGGCATCAGTTGCCCTTACATTTTGGAATAAAGTTATCTTTCAAATTGATGTTTGATCCTTGCAAAATTGACTTTATATCAACTAAGTCCAAATGCAGCTGTGCGCTTATTTAGCTATAAATATCATTTCAAGTTTCTTTTATCAGGGTCAGTGTAAAACACATTAGCAGTCAGACCCTCAATGCCAACTAACTCTATCGATAAAAAAAACTTAAATAGCGAACACAAACTTTTGGAATAGTCACTAGTTATCTCAGCTGAAATATCCTGGCTAATTTAGTTAACATTGTGGTACTGATATATCAGAAAGTAAAGCACTATGTCCTGGCTATCTAGCAAAATCACCAAAGGTAAACCAGTCTACAAATTTAAACTTGTACCTAGGACCCCATCGGTCAAATAATGACCTCAAAGATGTTCAATGACCTTCCCAAGGAAAGAATCCAAGCACAACCCAAGTATATAACCATAATCACGGAAAGACCCTTAAGGGGTCATCAATACTTGCAACCCGCTGGCATGGTGGCGACCACAGGTCCTTCAGCACAAGGCCAACCAGCCTGCCATATTAAGAGTTCACCACCCTGCCATCAGGCAAATTGTCTTTAACGTCCTTCTACTGACACAGCAGGGGCAGCTTTGTTGAGAGTACAACATTGTCCTCTTGCCTTTTTTTTTCTTTTTTTAGAAACAAATTCTTGAGTTGGGAGCTTGTGTCTTAAAAAACAGAAAATTAATTTCTTTTCTGTGAAGGCTGTTTTTTCCCTTCTCTTAAGGGCCATTTCCGCATTTGTCAAATTAAGTACCACTATGGTTTATATGGTGATTGTCAGCATGAAAAATATGCCTCCGAAGACGCAATGTCTCGCACGTTTTCTTTTGCTGTACAGCTAGCAGCTGTATGGTGGATGGGCTGCCAGCTATGGGTGTCTGAAAAACGATACTGATAGCACAATCAGTTTTACCATTAGAGAGGACAATAGCCTTTTAGATGTCAGAGTCAAGCAAGACTCAGGGCTATGTTATTACTTTCTATATATTCTGAGTGATCACAACAAGGCCTGGGCAAAAAAGTAATTTCACCAGAGTAATTAGAGTAATTTCGGAAATTTTGTTTCACGGTTTTGATACAAAATTACTGAAAATTACACGATTACGCATGTTTGAGTATTTATGAATAATTTGACACAAACAGGTGCACAGAAACAACTAACTTAGGGGTCGATTAGGATGGCGGTAAATCCGCATCCTCCGGGCCGGTGGAAGCCACCGCCGGCCCGGAGGATGCGGATTCACCGCCACGGTCCCTGACAACACCTCCCGTCTGATTGGGATGGCGGTGGGATCAGCGGCGGATGGCAGGTCCGTCAGCCGCTGATCCGCAGGGTGTAGACCGCTATTTGGTGGCGGTGTCTGCAAGACACCGCCAGCCAAATTAGGAAGCGTGTGGAAACATGCTTTTCCGCAGTGGTTTTTCCGCTGTGGAAAACCATGTGGACCTTTGCTTCTTGGGGGCCCTTGCGGGCCCCCAGGGTGAAGGGGGTGCACATGGGGGGTACCGCTTTGTGCATGCAAATGCAATGCATGCAGTTTTAACATTGCGGCGGGTGCTGCTTGAAGCTGCACCCGCCACAATGTTAATGATACCAGATGTGACCGCAAGGGTGGCGGTCACATTCTAATTGGCATGGAGGGAACGCCGCTGCCCTTGCGGACGGTCCCTCCACCTCGGGGGTGAGGGACGGACGCAAGTCCGTCCGCCATCGTAATCGACCTTCATGTGAGCGTGAGTGACTGCTAGCTGTTCATGGCCTGTTGCATTTAGGGCATCCTCGGATCCATTTTGGAAGCGATGGTGCATTTTGCACTGACAACATAGTGCTAAATGCTGGGTTACGCTCCTCTCATAACTCAATGTAATTTTGCATAATTTTGCTGTATTTTGCATGTTTACACTACTGAAAATTAAGAGAATGAAGCCCCCCCCTAATCACAACCTTTCTATTTTTAAACTACAGTGCTATTAGGTTATTAACAGAGATGGGTTCTGACTCTCTAAGCAATATGAGATGCTAAGTTGACCTAACACTTTTAATACCTCCAATATTCCTGGATGGGTATCTACAACGTACAGTACACACTTTTCACTCTGAGGCCCATCAAAACACACTGTTACTCTGTGAGCACAATTAGACACACAGCGGCGGCTCCTCCATTATGCCGGAGGAGGGTCACCCACCCGACCCCCCAGCAGATGCAAAACTTGAATTTTTTTTAAATATTAAAACAGGTTTATTATGATTTTATTATTCTTCACATGGCTGAGTTTAGGTGCGGCGCCATCCTGATGACAGGCATGCAGAAGGAATGGTGGGCACTGCTGCAAGTGCACATGTGGGTTTGGTCGGCCGACTTAGGATGGCCAAACCAGCATGCGTTCTGAGATGTCTCTTACCTGAGCTGTGTTGCCGGGTCGGAGACCACAGGCACAGGCTTTTAGTACCCGTGGGAGCACAAATCCAGCCCCCTTAGGCCAATCCCGGTGCTTACCTTATGATGCCAGCAGCATGAGGGTAGTGTCTGGATTGGATGTAGGGGAGACTTACAGCCTCAGCCTGTGCTGCATCAGAACCAGAGTAGCAGAAGAATGGCAGTGTGGCAGACTGCAGGTAATTTCTTTTTTGTTGTTGTTGTTATTGTCGTCGTCTCCAAGCTGCCTCACCACGTTTCTCTGACAACAGCCGCTACTGCAGACTGCATTCATCAGGGTATCAATTCAGTACCTCCCTGGTAAAAAGATGTAACTAGCAGATCAATGTCATGCACTAGTATAAGGGCAGTGCTGATACTTGCCCGTCAATTGTCTTTGTGTTGCGTCACCCACACTTAATGGGTATCATATGTCCCAGGAGCGGGGGTGAGGTTTCGTTTAGTCACACATTCATCAAGGGTGGCTACTTGCCTAAACTGCCCTCCATCGCTCCCAGCTGGGATTGATCTGCTAGTTACATCTTTTCTACCAGGTATATACTTAATTGATACCCTGATGAAAGCCCCGGACCTTGTTAGGCCTTAGAGTAGGGCTGCAACATGTCAGTCTAAAAGATATAGGGTCATAGGACCATAATAGTCCACATTACCCCTTACCTTATTTTAGTCATCCCCACCATTTCCAAGGGATACCTAGGAGAAGGTGACGAATTTGTAATCTCTAGTTAAGCCCCCTGGTCACCTTCTATTTCCAAGTGCTCCCTAAAAACATGGTGAAGCCCACCCTGACCTTTAGGAGTCAGGTTGAACCCGATGATGAAGCATGAGACTATTAGAGTGTGTGAGGATTATATATATATATATATATATATATATATATATATATATATATATATATATATATATATATATATTCTCTCCACAAGCTGCCCTTTGAGGAATGGTCACACAGATAGGGGTTTCTGCACAGCACGCCACAAGCAGCATGCAGCCAGCACGCTGCATCTCCTTAGTAAGCCATACGCGTTTCGAGCAATAATAGCTCTTGTTCACTGGCCACAGATGAAGAAGCAGGTGAGTATTTGAACGTTTTTTTATTTATTATTCAGAGAGGAAGTCCCGCCCAATGGGCGTCACCACAGGGCATTCTGGTCTTGTTAGTCCCTACATGGCAGAATCCATCGTTCATTAGCGCAATGCGTTGCTCCCTCCATCCGTGTAAATATTGTCCCATCAGGAAAGCTTAATGCAACCTACCGGCAGCCTGCCAAATGACCTTGTGGCTCAGGCCCCCCATCTTCCAAATAGTGTTCCAAATCACGAGCACCATGGATCCGCACTTCTGCGGCGGGACCATTCCGCGGCCGGACTGACCGCAATTATTCTCTCCACAAGCTGCCCTTTGAGGAATGGTCACACAGATAGGGGTTTCTGCGCAGCACGCCACAAGCAGCATGCAGCCAGCACGCTGCATCTCCTTAGTAAGCCATACGCGTTTCGAGCAATAATAGCTCTTGTTCACTGGCCACAGATGAAGAAGCAGGTGAGTATTTGAACGTTTTTTTATTTATTATTCAGAGAGGAAGTCCCGCCCAATGGGCGTCACCACAGGGCATTCTGGACTTGTTAGTCCCTACATGGCAGAATCCATCGTTCATTAGCGCAATGCGTTGCTCCCTACATCCGTGTAAATATTGTCCCATCAGGAAAGGTTAATGCAACCTACCGGCAGCCTGCCAAATGACCTTGTGGCTCAGGCCCCCCATCTTCCAAATAGTGTTCCAAATCACGAGCACCTTGGATCCGCACTTCTGCGGCGGGACCATTCCGCGGCCGGACTGACCGCAATTATTCTCTCCACAAGCTGCCCTTTGAGGAATGGTCACACAGATAGGGGTTTCTGCACAGCACGCCACAAGCAGCATGCAGCCAGCACGCTGCATCTCCTTAGTAAGCCATACGCGTTTCGAGCAATAATAGCTCTTGTTCACTGGCCACAGATGAAGAAGCAGGTGAGTATTTGAACGTTTTTTTATTTATTATTCAGAGAGGAAGTCCCACCCAATGGGCGTCACCACAGGGCATTCTGGTCTTCTTAGTCCCTACATGGCAGAATCCATCGTTCATTAGCGCAATGCGTTGCTCCCTCCATCCGTGTAAATATTGTCCCATCAGGAAAGGTTAATGCAACCTACCGGCAGCCTGCCAAATGACCTTGTGGCTCAGGCCCCCCATCTTCCAAATAGTGTTCCAAATCACGAGCACCATGGATCCGCACTTCTGCGGCGGGACCATTCCGCGGCCGGACTGACCGCAATTATTCTCTCCACAAGCATGCCATTGAAGAAGAGCTACGGCTTGAAACGCGTCTGGCTTTCTGTGCAAGTTGAAGGCTGTGTACTTTGCTGACTGCCATGACCTTTGGTGTGAGCGCGGCCAAACCCCTCCAGGTGCGACTTCCTAAGTGGGGACACTTTGGTTTTGTGCATATAGCGGCTCGTCCGGCCGCAGGAAGTCCCGCCGCATACCTAGCGGATCCATGCGCTTGACACCACGAGCGCTTACGGAGTGAAGGGGGCCTCGCCTTTGGATTTACAAAGTGTGCCATCAGCTCTGTTTCACAACTTTTGCCCACTTGGATTTATTTTGGCAAGTACACGACCACTGGGACTGCTGGTGTACTACAGAGGCATCGAGACCCACTGGGGTAGATGGAATATCAGTAGCAGGCTCACGGACTACAACATCCATAATGCCAAGCCTGCGCACGCCCACAGGGGCGGGACTGAGTAAATGAATAAAGCATTCCTAAACGCTCCGATGCCTCTGTTACCTTTCTTGCATGCCATTGAAGAAGAGCTACGGCTTGAAACGTGTCTGGCTTTCTGTGCAAGTTGAAAGCTGTGTACTTTGCTGACTGCCATGACCTTTGGTGTGAGCGCGGCCAAACCCCTCCAGGTGCGACTTCCTAAGTGGGGACACTTTGGTTTTGTGCATATAGCAGCTCGTCCGGCCGCAGGAAGTCCCGCCGCATACCTAGCGGATCCATGCGCTTGACACCACGAGCGCTTACGGAGTGAAGGGGGCCTCGCCTTTGGATTTACAAAGTGTGCCGTCAGCTCTGTTTCACAACTTTTGCCCACTTGGATTTATTTTGGCAAGTACACGACCACTGGGACTGCTGGTGTACTACAGAGGCATCGAGACCCACTGGGGTAGATGGAATATCAGTAGCAGGCTCACGGACTACAACATCCATAATGCCTAGCCTGCGCACGCCCACAGGGGCGGGACTGAGTAAATGAATAAAGCATTCCTAAACGCTCCGATGCCTCTGTTACCTTTCTTGCATGCCATTGAAGAAGAGCTACGGCTTGAAACGCGTCTGGCTTTCTGTGCAAGTTGAAAGCTGTGTACTTTGCTGACTGCCATGACCTTTGGTGTGAGCGCGGCCAAACCCCTCCAGGTGCGACTTCCTAAGTGGGGACACTTTGGTTTTGTGCATATAGCGGCTCGTCCGGCCGCAGGAAGTCCCGCCGCATACCTAGCGGATCCATGCGCTCGACACCACGAGCGCTTACGGAGTGAAGGGGGCCTCGCCTTTGGATTTACAAAGTGTGCCGTCAGCTCTGTTTCACAACTTTTGCCCACTTGGATTTATTTTGGCAAGTACACAACCACTGGGACTGCTGGTGTACTACAGAGGCATCGAGACCCACTGGGGTAGATGGAATATCAGTAGCAGGCTCACGGACTACAACATCCATAATGCCTAGCCTGCGCACGCCCACAGGGGCGGGACTGAGTAAATGAATAAAGCATTCCTAAACGCTCCGATGCCTCTGTTACCTTTCTTGCATGCCATTGAAGAAGAGCTACTATATATGTATATATTACCTACTGGCGGTCGCCAGTAGGTATATATAGTTAGGATTTTTTCTCTATGGGATTTTTGAAAATTCTATGTCTAATAACTTTGGCGTTTGTGGACGGAATTGGCTGAAATTGTCAGGAAAATGGCACATTTTGTTTCTGAGCAGCCCCTGAAAATTGGGGGGGGGTTCGTCCAGGGGGGGTTGAGAAAAAAGGGGGGTCCCAAAACTTGTTTTTAACATTGAGTTTTCCATAGGGCGGTTGGCCTCACTTTTAGCCCGAACGGCTGAATGGATTTGCACGAAACTTGGCAAAATTGTAGGGACTGGTAGCCCGACGTGCCTTTTGTAGGTCTCAATATATGTGCTCCAGTGGATTTTGAGAAATTAACGTTTAAAAAAAGATATATATCTGTAACAGCGGACCGGGCAGCGCTCCAGTTCGCGTACTTTTCGCGCAACGGAGCTTTGTGAAGCGAAGCTGATTGGTTCTCCGGCATCTGTAAACATTCCAAACAGTCCGTAGCGGCCGCCATCTTGTCTCTCGGTAGGATCGAGAGACAAGAGGAGGCCAAAGCAAAGGGGCAAATGACCATAAGGGGGCATAGTAGATCCTCCCTGACCTCTTAGGTTTGATGTACCATTTTGCCAAGTTTGGTGTAATTCCGTTCAGCCATTCAGGCTGTAGACGTATCTAAATGTCAATAATCGAACGGCTGAATGGATTTGCACGAAACTTGGCAAAATATTAGGGACTGGTAGCCCGATGTGCCTTTGCTAGGTCTCAATATATGTGCTCCAGTGGATTTTGAGAAATTAACGTTCAAAAAAAGATATATATCTGTAACAGCGCTCCGCTTCGCGTACTTTTCGCGTTACGGAGCTTTGCGAAGCTGATTGGTTCTCCGGCGTCTGTCAACATTACAAACAGTCCGTAGCGGCCGCCATCTTGTCTCTCGGTAGGATCGAGAGACAAGAGGAGGCCAAAGCGAAGGGGCAAATGACCATAAGGGGGCATAGTAGATCCTTCCTGACCTCTTAGGTTTGATGTACCATTTTGCCAAGTTTGGTGTAATTCCGTTCAGCCATTCAGGCTGTAGACGTATGTAAATGTCCTATGGAAAATTGCACGGGGAAAACACATTTGAAAGTGTTGAAATTTAGAACCAATTAAAATGTTACTTTGGTTTTGTATTTGTGTGTGATGAAAGTTAATTGGTTATGTATATATCTCAAATGAGAGGAAACCACAGCCATTTTGTGATACTACTGTCTGAGGTACATTTGTGAGGAATTTTTGGTGGTGAATTTCTGGTGTTTGATTTACACAGTACTAACACTTCTCCTACTTTTAAAAAGGTGAGTTGTTAATTTGTAAGGGGAACTATGTTGTACACTTGAAGATAATTTGAAAAATGTTTTCTGTTATTTATTTGCAGTCCTTCTGTTATACTAAATACTTGATAAAGTTAGTTTTATATTATGTATTACTAAAAACGATAAATGAAAGTGATTATTTTTTTCTGCAATTTACAGCAAGCAATTTCAAAATAAAATGGCTCACAATGAAGAGACCGTGGCAATTTCTTTGTAAGGGGAACTATGTTGTACACTTGAAGATAATTTGAAAAATGTTTTCTGTTATTTATTTGCAGTCCTTCTGTTATACTAAATACTTGATAAAGTTAGTTTTATATTATGTATTACTAAAAACGATAAATGAAAGTGATTATTTTTTTCTGCAATTTACAGCAAGCAATTTCATAATAAAATGGCTCACAATGAAGAGACCGTGGCAATTTCTTTTGAATTGTCCACTACATTGATTGAAATTGAGAGCACCAATAATGAAATATTGTCACAAGGAGGAGATGACTTGAATGATTTCATTAGATTGATTGAAATTGACAGCACCAATAATGAAATATTGTCACAAGGAGGAGATGACTTGAATGATTCCACTACATTGATTGAAATTGAGAGCACCAATAATGAAATATTGTCACGAGGAGATGACTTGAATGATTCCACTACATTGATTGAAATTGACAGCACCAATAATGAAATATTGTCACAAGGAGGAGATGACTTGAATGATTCCACTACATTGATTGAAATTGACAGCACCAATAATGAAATATTGTCACAAGGAGGAGATGACTTGAATGATTTTTTGATCAATCTGTTGATGGCGAATTTATCGAATGTTTGGAGACCATAAAGTTACAAGAATCATCATTGCAGACTTTTAATGAGGAGATTCCAGATGAGATGATTGAAGAGGAAATTGCTGATGAGGACATGTTACTAGTTCTTTCAAAGTTAGAAAATTCTGAAGAATAAATTTATATTTAGAAATCAAAAATAGTTTGAGACATTATTCATTTTTATTTTTAATTTATGAGGTTGTAGCGAAGTGATTGTAGTATAAAATGAGACTTATAGTATAGAGTGCAACATTTTTATGTTACATGGTAAGTTTACTCATATTTACTTCCCTTCTCCCACTATATTATCTCCAATGTGTATTTGACATCTCTTCTTCATCTCCGGCCTCCTTTCTCTCACTGTGTGTCTCTGATGCATCTTATCGCTGCTATTTTGTGTAATTACAGAAGAGAGTAAAATAAAATAGTTCGGAACGTGAAAAGGGGGCAAAGTAGAGTACCCCTCACCCCCTAGGCCTTCTCAGGCGGTCCCAAAAGGATCAGTTTCTGCTTTCCTGAGAGATTATGGTATGAGTTCCATATACCACAATAATTTGCATTACAACATGCAAGATATATATCTCCTATTACCAACTTTTGGAGATATTCGCGCTTCTCCAAAAAGTAACACCTGCCCTGAGCAGTTCTTAGCCATGTTATCCAATGGGAGGTGGATAACATGGCTAAGAGCATTAGCTCGGTAATGCATGAATATCGCTGACTTTTTAGCGATATTCATGCATTGCGGCCGTTTTTTATCGCATTTGCGATAAACCTTGATAATAGCAAGGTTTATCTTCGATAATTTCTGACGATGCTTAGCGGTAAAAAATTCGTTGGTAAGCATCGTTAGCGATAAATATCGCTTAACTTTGGTAATATGCACCAACGTCTGTTAACGTTCGATTCGAAGGAAATGAGGAAGTGTTGAAAAACATTGTTTGCGCCATCTTGCCTTTTTTGAAATGCCACACTTTTGTTGTGCACGGCAGCCATTTTAGATGCCTTGACCGGACCCACTCTCTGCACGCTGTCGATTCGTAGCATGGCTCCCCACCCTCGCAAGCATCTTCCCCAGGCACTGGTCACCCCCGCTCTCTGTCTTATGCATGGGCAATAAACCTCCCCCCATCTGCGCTGCTCTTGCCTGAGAATCACACTCTGTGCCCGCCCGACACCTCCCTTTCGCCCTATTCACTACTGCACCCTCTGACATTCCTCTTCCTCTGTGTCCGATTGTCCAGGCTATCAGCTAGCCCTGCAGATGTAGTTTATGGCTCCAGCTGTAAAGAATCACCCCTCTTCAAAGGAGTTATAGTAGATCAAGGCCCACACCCGATGAGATCCGTCACACCACACGTGTTCCTACTATCTGAAAACCATCCTGTATTGTGATTGGGGAGGGGACCGAGCCTGAAGCGGAAGATTCTAGGAATGACTCTTTGTACATCAAAGTTTTTACAATTATGTGTCACATTAAAAATATATAGCACTCCAACAAAGTAGTAGGAATATAAAACTTTAATAACATATAAATATATACAACAAAACAAAAACAGTAAAAACATTTAAACAACGAAGAGACCGTGGCAATTTCTTTTGAATTCCTGATGAGGACATGTTACTAGTTCTTTCAAATTATGAAAATTCAGAAGATGTTGCCTGGGGGTGGGTCGTCAGTAGCAGTCTGTTGTGCGAATAGTTCCAAGGCAGCAGAACGCGCTGAAATCTAGATGGCACGAAAGTGATGTCTAGTAAGTTGCCGCCCAGCAAATAACGGCGTGGGGCGCCGCGGGGGTGAGTGAGTCCAGTAGGCACCACAGCTATTCTTACCGGCATTGCAGAATTACTGCTGGGGACAATGCCTGTGCTGTAGCAGGGTCACAGCAGAAACAAAAAGGATTCTGTTGAAGATGTTGTTGGTTTTCAATTTGAAAACAGTTCTGGTGTCAACTGCTATGGTAATGTAGTGGTTAATGTTTTGTTTTCTCTAGAAAATGTAAAAGAGGGGGAGGCAGTCCAAAGTTCCGTTAAAAGGGCAAAGGAAAGGATCGGTGGTTTGAACTATCACTCAAAAAGGGGAGGGGGTGCAACAATTTTTCCTACCGGGTCACACTGTGCTTTCACCGGAACTGAGGTCTGCAGGATTCTAGTAATTCAAAGTGAGGCTGGCGCCAGCATGGGAGCGCCGACGTCCCGCGGATACAGTTTCGTCACTCCACGGGCGATCATGGCAGTCATTCCCCATCGGGGGTCGGAGACTCCCGCGGCTCCTCTAGAATCTTCAAGGTCGTGGAGGACTACGGTGGTGGAGTCAACCAGTGACCGGGCCATTTCTTCATGCTGGGCCCGCTCTTGCCAGGTCGACCGCCATTTTGAGAGTTCGGCAGCTACCGGCGATCGCGGGGTCACATGAGCGGACGGGCTCCACCCTGCCGGGCGAGACGTTGCAGCATCGCCACAGTGGACGAACCCTTTTCGGGGCGCCTGGAGCGCTGAGGGTGCAGCTGGGAAGCCTTCACCTGAGGAGGCGGGAGAGGCCTGTTCGCACCGTCTCTCCCTCCCAGTGCACCCCACGGCGCCCCGCTTGACATTTGTTATGGCCGGTGGCGATGAGGACGGGGGGGGGGGTCGGAGGCATGTGCAAGACATCCCCCCCAGTGTTGTCAAAGCCATTTTTGAAGAAAGAAGTGGTGCCTGGCGTGTTGCCGCTGCTATTACGAAGGAGAAAAGAAAAAATGTCCCGTCCGTCTTTGGGCCGGGCTTCCGGTGGATGTCGGCCAGACGCCCCTGGCTCTGGCCCCATGAACGGGTTCCTTGGTTTATCGGCTGCAGCCGGATCCCGTCGGCCTCGGCCCCCCGACCGTTGGTGGCCGGACCGGAAGAGCATGTGGCGGGACTACCTGAAACTCTCAAGGGCCACCGCGGCCGGACTGGGAGAGAGAGGGGAGGGTCGAGGAGACATTCCCCCCCCTGCAACTCTTCAGCGTTGTAAAGGCAATCCCCTGGCCGGGTCCCGCTGGCCTCGGCCTCTCCTCCGGCTACACCCTACGTTAGGATCTCCTGGCCGAGGCGTGGCAGCAGGACCCGCCTTATATGGGCTGCTCCCGGCTGGGCGTAGCCGCAACCCTGCCCCACCTTGGAAGTTTCCAGAGTGGGGGCGGATGTTCTACTGACTTGCATTTTCCCTAGTCTATCGATTTTTTTGGCGTGGCAGGCGGTGGGACAGCGAGGGGTGATTTGGTTTCTCTTACTGTTTTTCTGGTCTCTCACCACTGGCATATTTCTAACGTTTTCTTGTTTCTAGGACATTAATAGGTTTTATCATTACGTTATGTTATCGTTTCTTTGTTCGTTGTTTAATAAAAGTTCATGTTCATCAGTGGCCTACTGATTTTCGTTTTCCTATTCTTTTCTTTCCAGGTTGTTTCATGCTAAAGTTTCTGTTAACAGGATACAGTGATCACTTCGTTATTATTGCATATGTCGTTTTCACTAGGGGTGCTCTCTGGTCGGGCCAGATGACGTATCTCTAGTAAATGGTCCGGGTGAAACAGGTGCATCAATCAGTGGGGAGTAGATAGGCATGACAGATTACAACGGGGGAGAAAGGTCCGCATTACGTACCCTTTCACTATTTGCAAAGATTTTCCTACGTATATTTGCAAACAGGGAATACCTCCAAAAAGAACCAATTCCCAAACAGTCAATGTTTGGGGAAACAATCAATCAATGAGGAACGAAATAGGCACGACGTGTTAAAGGTTTGCGTTACCTACCCTTCACTATCTGCAAAGGGAGAGAGAATATTCCTATTCTTCCTCATTTGCAGGCAGAGAAGATTCTTAAGAGAACGAACTTCGAACAATTCAATGCTCGATTCAAACAATCAACAAGGGGTACTGTGAACACAAATGAACGCCGCTTATGTACATACACATTGGTATTATCAACAGGTTGTTCCTAATGTTTCTATTTTAGGGAGGTCAAAAAGAGATCCCATTAGTGGCCTACTGATTTTGCTCGATTCCTTTTGTTTTTTTACACGATTTTTCGCTATCTGCAAAGACTAAACAGAGTATTGCGACTCTGTGCTTGTTTGTAAATAGAGAATGAACCAAAGAGAACAATCAATCAAATGGAGAGAGAAGCAGGCACGACGGATTACAACGGGGGCAAAGGCCTGCGTTAACTACCCTTCACTATCTGCAAAGAGAGAGTACTCCTAATAGAAATGAGGGGTGGGGGGCAGCATTCAAAGCAGATCAGTGTGCATAAACACGAAAATGTTTTTACTTACCACGTACTTGACATTCGACAGCTTATGATATTTGCTATTAAAAAACCATTGAAATTCACTGAAAAAACCATAGGTTATAGACCATATATAGTTAGGAATTAGCATTTACAAAACCTTGAAAATTCACTGAAAAAACCATAGGTTATAGACCATATATAGTTAGGAATTAGCATTTAAAAAACCTTATTTTACTCACACAAAACCATTGAAATTCCATATATAGTTAGTTGCACTAACTATATATCGCGCACCCGCAATCCACTGCTGATGATGTCACATATTACATCATTCATGACATGGTCAGTGACATCACTGATGACATCACTGATGACATCTCAAATGACATCACTGATGACATCACTGATGACATCTCATTTGACATCATTCTTGTGCTAATACGATAAACCTCTTCAGACTCTAATATAACCTTAGATACACTCAGTGTATACAGACACTCACACACTGCCACTCATCCATGGAGTTACTCACACACCCAGTCAGTCATGCAAAGAAACAATCTCACCTCCATTTCTTCAACTATACAGTTATACACACCTTACTTATTGAAACATATACTAACACATATTTACTCTCTTATACAATCCCTGATACAAGTTCACAATGATCAATACAACCACTCACTCATTCAGTGGCTCTCATGCACAGTTATTTATATATGCCAACTCTCACATGTACTGTGTTTTACATATGTACTTACTATGACATGTAGCATTGAGATATCCATTCACTCATCAATACACTCATGCACACAGCCTACTGCCCATGTAGCTGTTTCCACATGCACTCTTGAACTCATACACCTAGTGAATAAACTGCTCACACATCTATGCACAGAGTCACACACCTTCCAGCCACCCCCACACAAACTCAATCTCCCATAGAAATACTTGGGCAACCAATTAATAACACATATAGCCTCTCGTATAGCTAATGATCAACACATGCAGCAGTTTACATCACAACAGACATAATGATGCACAAATTAAGACAGTTTAGTCACTAACCCATGCATTCAGTGAGACACATTTAATCACTCACTCATACAGTCAGTCACGCACCTACTAAATCCTTCATCCAGACACTTATACATCCACTCATTCTTCAATATGTAAGACATATTTTAACTTTACAGAAACATACAGTCACTGGATGTTGTCATCAGTGATGTCATCAGTGATGTCATTTGAGATGTCATCAGTGATGTCATCAGTGATGTCACTGACCATGTCCATATATATAATGTTTTTCCTTCCTGCACTAGTCATGCAGAGTTAGCATATCCATGCAGGGTAACCTACCCCTCCTATCTGTATTCCGTATTTGAAGACTGGAATGTTGGGAGCTCCATTGTAGACAATAGAGTGCTCCATGCTTCTAAGGGCCAGTAAAGGCCCGCAGAGCAACATTCCAATGTTTTACAAAGGCCTCTCGGAGGTCGAGGGGATTTAAATCCCCTCAAGCTTCAAGAGACCTTTGTTTTATTTGTTAAAACATTCTGCCCTCTAGTGGCAGAATGTTCTAATAGCCTTATAGCCCTTCGTAGCAGGGCTATACCGGCTATTAAAGTCCCGGTCCCGTGTTAAAGTCCCTCGCCTTTAGTTTGGGCCTTTCACGCGGGAGCGGGCCTTTAATAGATGGTATAGCCCGCTACGGCGGGCTATAACGCTATATTATACACCACAACTCCCATAACCCCTGGCGTGATACTTTATTGTTGTACTGATACCTCCAGGATATACTGTGTTAGTATCACTGAGAATGCTTGATAAAATTTGGGCGGAGAGCCGTCACGCCCCAGTTTCTTAGACCTTGGGAGTGCATGTAATGCTGTCCTAACCTCCTCTAATTCTAGGGGTGCATATAGGGCATCCGCTGTCAATGGTCTGAGTCTAGGGATACACAGACCCTCCAAAAAAGGAGTGTATTGTTGGGTGTCTATGTCCGGGTCTGCTGTGTGTACCCGCTGAAAGTGCTGTTCAAACGTTTTCACTATGGCCTCCTCTGTGACAACGTTGAACATTAGGGGCACAATTGATCAACGGAAGGGGTTGGAATATGCAGAGCCCAATTTATATGGGGAAAAAAGAGACTCTTCACCATGTACTGTTACTGGTACAGAGACCTGAAACAAAAAACCCTGATAAAATTGGCACGGACTTGGGCATCAGGACATATGACAAAATTACTGTATTCTGATTTGTGATGTCTCCAGCAATGTGACAGGTAAAGTAACAAGATTTCTGAAACAAGTAAAAAGGAAAATGAAAAATATGAGGGCTCCAGGAACCATATAAATCCTAGGACACAACATTGCTAATTTAAACCAACATCAATACAACATCGGTACAACATTGATAATTTAAAACAGCATCGGTACACCACAAGTCTTTTAAAACAACATCAGTACTTTAAAATAATCTTTCACAGTCTGTGTCTAATGAAGCTTCTTGTATCAGACACAAATGCTGGACACAGCTATTAAACCATTGAAGGGCCAAGCTTGTCACGGACTGGTGTTCTGAAACAGCTCAGGATGATGGCACCGTGGATCCAGGGTCCAAAAACAGGCCTGGCCCAGATAGTCCCACTACTTCCCTGACGCTTAGGTGCATTTGGCCAGTCAGTCAATAAAACTTTATTTGGCTCGTTAAAACCATAAAAGTGTACTCTTTACATTTTATAACCCTTTTTAAAAGCACATGACATAATACATTATTAAAAACAATAGCAGCTCATAGACATTACACAAAGATAACCCAAATCCTTTAGGTACCAAACAAATTTCTTCCTAAAAATTGTTAGGATAAAGATAGATTTAACATATATATATATATATATATATATATATATATATATATATATATATATATATATATATATATATATATAATACACACATTGCTATTCACCCTTAAAAATACACTCTCATTTTATACTAAGTGAACTGCTGCACCTTTTCCTATACCAACTGGAGAAACACCCTAATTTTGCTCATAAATTTCCCCAAAGCACAGGCTACATCAAACGTTGTCATTTCCGCTAGCAAATTAGCAGCTTGTATCCTATTCCTAATTCTATATTTTTTGAATATCGACATAAAATCTCTTTTCGTATATCTAAAACCAACCTACAGTCTAATAAAATATGTACGATATCACAGGAAGTACCTAACATACAAGTACATTTACCATCACTATTTATCATGGAGTTTTTAACCCTGTTATTTACGTAACAAGGATTTATTCCCATTCTCACTTTTAATACCCCACGTCTTAGATGGCAGTTCGGTAACCTTTCTAAATAGGGATACCGTTGTACTTCTGATTCCCACATCTGGGTCATATGGGCCACCGATGTTTTCCTCAAGAGATACTCACGGTCACCTATACGGGACCTATCGGCTCCCAGGGACCTTGGATCTTTTTTTACCTATTATTACATGTCCTAACTGTGGGCATAACTTTAGACCCAGCAATCCATACACTTGTCTTAAAGAGGCTCTTGATTCTTTTGCCCAGGACAGCTCGCTAATGGTAATTTCACCTCTACACCACTGGGAGATTTTATGAATCTACCCTGGCCCTAGGCGCTGCCAAAAGCGTATTAGCACCATACTGGCAGTTACTGCCCAAGAGGTGAGTTCCAGCTCTACTCTAGCTGCTTGAACCTTTGATGATTTTGGCAACGAAAACAGGCTTTTCAGGATATTGCCCTCCTCTGTATTCCAACATTTTTTCCCACTTAGAGTAAGTACCTCTGCCCCATAAAGAAATTGCGCAGGGACCAGTGCAAAGTAGGCCTTTATTAACGGCCCATCTGACATTTCGCCATAGACGCTGTTGAATCTTTTTAGACCCTTCACAGTAGCCGTTGCCCTCATTTTTAAAGCTTCTAAATGGGTATACCATTTCAGATTGCTCGTGAACCATATTCCCAGGTATCTATACTCTGTTACCCTCTCTAAAAGAACTGTACCTAGACACCAAGGGAACCTAGTCTTGCTTCTAACAAAACATAATATTTTGGTCTTCTCCATGTTCACTACTAGTTTTTTTATTTAAGCAGTATTCATTAAATACGTTTAATTTCCTCTGGAGACCTATCTCTGTTTGGTCCATGATCACCAGGTCATCCGCATATAGCAGGCAAGATATGTGGTTACCTCCTAATTTTGGGCTAGCCCCTCTGGCCTCTCCTAGTTTCAGTGGTAGATCGGCTACAAACAGAGAGAAAAGCAAGGGGGCTAGTACGCACCCCTGCCTCAAGCCATTTCCCATCTGGATCCTCCCAGACAATCCTCCCTCCTCATTCAGGATTACCTGGGCCCAATTTTCTGAATGTAAGGCCTGTATGAGGGCTAGCAGATCATCATATATTTTGTAGCCTACAAGGGTTGACCACAGCTGCTCCCTGCTCACGAGGTCAAATGCCGCGCGGAAGTCCACAAAGCAGCAAAATAGGTTACCCCTCTGCTCTATCGACTTTCGCACGACCGCCCAGAGAGCGAAGCAGTGGTCAAATGTTGAGTGCCCTTCTTTAAATCCCCCCTGTTCAGGGGGAACTATCAAATTATCTTCTGCCCAAGTTTTCTGTAGCCCTAGGATTACTTTGGAGAATACTTTTTCTCCACTATCCAGGAGATTTATTAGGCGATAATTTTAAGGGGAGTTTACATCGCCCTTTTTATGTATCAGTCTTATAATAGCCCCTTTCCAGCTATCTGGCATAATTCCTGTATCTAAGATTCCAAGAAACAACTTTGAGAGGAATTTTGCCCACCACTCTGGGTTAGTTTTTATAATGACTGGAGGTAGGTTATCTGGGCCAGCCACACGCGTTAATTTTAATCCTGCTATTATGGTCTTAATATGGTCTGGGGAGAACTGCCCTTTTACTTCTTCCCTGACTCCTGGCCAGCTGGATGATGGTAATTCCCCCCTCCTTGGCCATTTGCCATAAATTTCCTCCAGATAGGTTACCCACTTATCCTCTGGGACTGAGCACTGCATAGTCCCCAGCCCTTTCTCCGTACATTCCTGTATCATTTTCCAGAAGCCTTTGACATTTTTTTCTTCTATTGCCTCGACTAAGTTCATCCAGCATTTCTCTTTAAAGGATCTTTTTTTTCTCTAATAATCGCCTTATAATTTATCCTCTGTTTCTTAAGTTCTGCTGATGCTACATCGTTGTAACTACGTCTAAGGCATCTTTCGAGTTGCTTAATAGTGGCCGTTACTTTCCGGCACTCTTCGTCAAACCATGGTTTATTCGAATGTAACTTAGTTTTACTTACTGAACCCTGGTTTCCCCGTTTGATTTTTATCCTCAGACATTCTACAAGTTGCTTTATTATATCCTCATACCAGGATAGATCCTCCCCTGATGGTATACTTTCTAAATCAACTATTATCTGGAATGCACTCAATTTCTTTATATATTCCTTGCTGATCCGGGTTGTAAGACGCTTGGGTATTCAATATCTACTTGTTGCACTTTCTCTCTCGGCGGGACCCTGTTTACCTGCAGTTCCATCCGTAGTGGGAAATGATCGCTGCCCTCTACCATAAGTTTTTCAAAATGTTGTATTAAGTGGAAACACCATGCCTGCGCAAAAATCTGGTCTATATGGCACATTTGCTGTCCTATTTTAAAGGTGCGCGTTGCTTGCCGATCCGTTTCTTTCCTGCCATTTACATAGACCAACCCCATTTCTCCCAGCAGCTGGCCGAGCTCCACATCTTGTTTTGAAATGTCGCTGCTGGGAAACATTGCAAACTCTATATTGTGCGCTCTTATCAAATCGCTAAGCCAGACGTCAGTTTTTTGGGGATTTAGTCTATGATTAAAATCACCCAATATTAGGAGTACATCTCTTGGGTAGGTTTCATATAGATCCTCTAAATCTTTTTTTAGGTGTTCCAACTCCGCTTTATACTAGTTTTTTCCTCCTTTCTGTATATAAACATTGTTAATGCATAGGCGTCCCTCACCTACACTGTTATTTGGTGTCTGCACTCTGCTACCTATGCCCAGTTACACTTTAAATCAAGAGGACGTATATCACTCACTATCCTTGTTGAGACCAACGTCATCTGTCCACCTGATGCCCTGCCTACTTGGTTCTTTCTTGCAGGTTTTACATGGTGAGTAAAACCGGTTGTGACTGGGGTTACGTCGCACAGCCAGGTCTCCTGTAAGCATAGAATATTGGTTTTCCCCAGGATATTTTTAAAGCCTTCCTGAGTCCGTATTCCTTTGTACCCATTGACATTCCAGGACAGTAAGGTTAAGCTGCACGATGACCCACGTTCCTAGTCAATGTTACTCATGTTCCCCTCTTCCTCACAGTCTATATAAGCTAGTTCTATATACCTATTTCCAACCAGGACATCTTCCTCCCCCCACCTTAGCTTTTTAAGGATTATGGTGATTTCCAGGGCTTCCTTATTACCCCGTGATAATTTTTATTTGCCGTTCTCCCAGCCCGCATGATTTCTGAGGAACTGTTTCCCTTGAATATCCATTATCACATCCTCTCTTTAGTAATCTAATTCCTTCCCTTAGCATTTCAGCTTCAGCTTTTGGCCAGTCGTGGTGTGAGATGCGGGGAAAGAAACAGTATCACAAAGCCACACCTTTTCACAAATCCTAACACTAGTGTCACTTGTCGGCCCGAAAGTGCTTAGTTTAGCAAAAGCAGAAGACCAGAGGCCTGTTTTCTTAGCAGCCATCACTGCTGCTAAATGCCTGGGTTGCTGAATACCAATTACAAAGGCTGCCTAGTCTTGATGACACCACAGGCTTCACTTAGATCCCTGCTGTCTGCTCTTGTCACTGTTTCCAATTTATTCGTCCTTCTTCATTCTACATTTTGTGCCTTTCTCTCTCTGTAGCAGGTCAAATTCTGATGATGAAAAATAAGTCCTGGACAGCGAACCCGAGCAATAAGTGCCGGTGCCCAACACCTAGAACAACTGGAAGAAATTAAGCGTTCTAATGCACCGCGTCCTTAACAATAATGTTTGTTAGGTTTGTTAGTTTCTTCCCATGCTGTCTACATTTGCTTGTCCGACAAGGGTCCTTCCTCCCCCTTTTTAGTTTTAGATGTTCTTACACAAGAGCCTAAATAAGAATAAATGTAAAATTGTAAATTGGATCACGTCTGCTGAATGAAATTTTTCCAAATAACCATCTTGGGACTGATCTGAAGCTATAGTAAAGGCCATATAAAGTCGTCAAAGATGTTCCCCAAATGCCAGCCCGGAATAAAAGGTGCTTTCCACAACAATTCCTCACCTGCAGGGCGAGGCTTTTGCGCTGGTGGTGCCCCCACACGGCCACACCCCATGACCACCTCCTCGGATTCTCCCACTACCACTGGGCAAAAGTATCCCTCATCTCTCCAATCTTAAGATATTGCTAAACATAGCGCCCTCCTGAGGTCTGTGCCCTCTCCACAGGTCAGCGCCAAAAGCCGGCCCTGTTTACAAGCATTTTCGTAAACTTGCTCCTGGAGCACTTGTTATAAACGACAGATTATATTACATTTACTATAGGCACGGAAGGATTAAGTGATATTTTTCCTGAATCACAAGACGTTCACCAAACACCGGCTTTTCGAACATTCCAGCTCCAAAGTCCGCAGCTGTGGACAATAGATTCCATCCCCACCCCTCCTAGGTGTATTTTTCTTACTGACTAGTTTATTTATATAACTTTGTTCGGGGCAAACCCTAGGAAAAAATATCTTTCTCTATTTTTTCATTTCACAAATGTATTGAAGGCAGCAAACTAATTTAATGACAATTTTACGTTTTTCAAAATAGGATATTAGGAAATGGAGCGTAACATATTTATGGCATTCTTTGATTAGTAATGATAAACAACTGCGCCCTGATTTTTAAAGTGACTAATAAAGGCTGCTGCGATCCAGTTTATGGACTGTTACAATGAATGGTCAAACCTTTCTCATTCAGGGGGACATACTTGAACTAGCTGTACATTTTAAAGTAATTTTTTTAATCACGGCTACAGCAGACTACTTCCAGCAGAGGGCAGCATTGTCCTTGCACTGCATTTCTGCACACACGAAACCACGAACTGATTGTTCCAGGGAAATATATGGCTACATAAACATTACAAGCAGGATTATTATGTTATATTGCAAACATTTGTACTAAAGTGCATTTAGACATTTATTCTTCACGTATAATGGAACAACACATGTCTATACATGTACAAGGTAGCCCTGCGGAAGATCCTTGTGACAAACACATAGAAATTAATGAGCCGTTCTTAATCATATATGTATTTATAAGTGAGCTTTCTGCACCTCCTGTTAATTTAATGTAGAAATCATTTTGGTTAGTCATCTAATTAAAATGCACTAAAGCTCGAAGACGTCGTACAAATTGCAACTATGAAATAACAAAGAAAACACGTCCGGAAGAAGCAGGCCAGGCCTCGTTTCATTTGCCAGGGGAGGAGATGAACAATTAATCTACCCGAGAAAACGCTTTGCTCTGCCTCGCTTCTGGAATGCTTCACCATTTGGTAACAGACAGTCGGGTTCTCAGTGTATGGACGCTATACATAGTCATAATAATTTTAAATATTTACAAATTGTAAAAGCTGGCTAAGCGGCCTTCTTCAGGTGTGGAAACATTTAGAACGTGCAGCGATTAAGTTCCAGTTAAAGCCCAATTATGCAAATAAGAATGCAAAAAAGGTAACTGACGAAGCAATACTTTGGAAACGAAACAGTGAGGAGTAAAGCGTCGTGTATTTAATAAATGAATCGATGAACAAGGGCTAGCATAGCTCTCCATGTTGAATCTGCTCGCATTAGAACACAGGCCTCCTCCCAGAACTCGAAACGAGTCTCGGTGTGAGTGCAGAACGATGTGGCAGTGTGCTTTTAGTGTACAGGGGAAGATGCTAAAAAATCCGGGCACAAATTAAGCACTTTTTACAGCCGGAATGCCACTTGACATTTAAAAAAGGTGTTCTACACCCAAGAAAGACTTACACGCAGAAATATTTTCGTGCTAGTATTTCTCCTCCAGGGAGATTGGTGTTCCAGTCGAGTCAGTGGGAATGCCAAGAAACTGTGAGCACAACCACCAATGCGCTTATTTGTGGCATTCAGACACTTTTTCCAGAGACTATTTCTAAATCTGGAGAAGGTCAATGATTAACTTCTGTAAATGTCTTTGCTGTATGAGACTAGATAGGAGACACCTGCAATAACTAGATTGTTGAGGAAGGTATTTCTCCATCGTGAAAATTATTTTCACCACGGAAGACAAAAAAAACCATTATTAAATGGAATTCACAAAAAGATTTGAGGCCTGAGCGTAGGAGAGCTACCAGAGAAGCAGTTTTCCACGAGTACTTCTGGAAGCATTTGTTGATTTTCAAAAAGTTGTAAATGTACATGAAATATAGGCAGAAGACTACGGGGTCAAAGTTACAATCTCTTTGTGAATGAGGCCTAGAGAGGTGACGAGGACAGTTGTATTTTGTTACTGGTGTATTTCAGAGCATTTGTTAATAGAAGGCCCCTATGTCAGCATGGGGTTTACAGGAGGCAATGGAGTCAGTTTGGGTGCAGGGAGAGGGTGTCCTGTTTTTTTTAGGTCGAGCATGGGCAGCGCATGCGTGGCTCTGCGAGGCATGCTGGATTTGAGTATGGACTTGACGCTCTGCCCACTCTCCGCCCATATTTTTAATTGGCTTGTGCCATTGTCCTTTGTAAATGCTGGCTTCTGATTTGTTAATAGACTTGTTAGTCCTTCCTTAGCACCCCCTTGTCTTCCTTTGTAACTTTCCATGAGGACTGGCCGTTTTGCTTCTGTTGTTACACCGTATGTCTTATTTAGTCTGTAAACACTATTTTCTTTAACGAGTTTCTCCTACTGCAGGCACTACATGCTTCCTGAAACATTCAGCGCAGCATACCTGCTTTCACTTTCAAAGCAGCCCGGGACAATGGCGGCTGCTTCTTTGAAGTGAAATAGGTATCACATTTACAAGAGTGCGATCTATTGGCATTGTAAATGACAATGCCTTTTATTTGGATGTATGACATTACAACTCATGCTTTTACCACGCATGCCTTTACAACGCGGTTTTTACAACGAAAACCTTTACAACGCCTAGCGCTTTGGGGTGCTGGATAGTGAATAGTTTAATTTACTCTTCCAACTCCAGTCCCCGTGGACACTAGGGAAGGTGTTGGATAGTAAACTAAACTTATTCCCTATCCTAGAGTGCCCCCCAGCGCAATGCGTTGTAATGGTTTGCGTTGTAAAAGTTGCGTCGTAAAGGCACTGCGTGGTAAAAGTTGCGTTGTAAAGGATGTTTCCCCTTTTATTTATGTGCTAATTATCAAAACAGATAAATAAAAGGCATGGTCATTTACAATGCCAATAGTTTAAACTCTTGCAAATGCGAGACCTATTGAATTGCAAATGCTTGTTCTGGTTACTGGTCTGGCAGTACTTGACTTAGTTAAAAGGCATGGCATAGCCCACTTTCAGGGCAGGCGTCTCAGCCAGAGTAGAAGTCTGAAGGTTTGGAAGTTACATATTCCATAAATGGAACATCAGGTTTTTGTAAAATATCAACTTAGTGGGGCTAACCGAAGTGTGACCGGAACTTGGCCTATTTAGGGAGAATGCCCAAACAAACATTTCAGGTTTTTTTGGCTATAGGCAGGGGCGTAACGTGGGCCCCTGTAGCGTAGGTGGCTCCCACCTTCAGGGGGCCCCTATTCATCCTAAGAATTATGAACTTCTGTGAACTATGGAAGTTTCAGAGGGGGCACCACTGCAGGAGGGGGGTGGGCAATCATTTTGGTTAGGTCACTGGATAGGTTTATGGAGCTACAATTCTCTCAAGTTTCTCAGGAGGGAGCTCTGGATCTTTTAAAGAAGGTGTGGCTCGCGTACACCTTGACCCGGGAGATGAAGATGTGATTATTTCCTCCAGACATCTAAGCAGGAGGTGAAGGAAGAGGGGTTCTCATCCACAGTCCTTCTTCCAGTGTGGCGTTGCCACCACACATAGAAAATGTATCCATAGTGGGAGCGAATGGGCACCCCAAAGGAGGCCCGAGAGTGACTGAGGGCCGCAGGTCTGATGTGTCATTCCACTGGACATAGCACCTTTCATAAACATGTCATGTAGAGGAGACACCGCTGGTTCTAGCAAGGCATGTTGTTTCTTATGGTAATAACATTTCCTCTAGTTTTGCACCACTTTGAAAGGTCTGTATGCTGGAAATGAAACTGAGAAACAGTAGGCACACACATGCAAATTAAAATGAGTTTAGAGGTGCTAAAACATTCCGTATGTTTTGTTTGCCACTTTTTTCGACCAGTCTCTAAAGGGGTCGCAGGTGGAGGCCAATGGGCACAAATGTTAGGTGCACCAGAGTCTTTTCGCAGCCGATTTTAATTCAGACTAGAACTGAGGGACAGAGTATCTTTTGTTTCATGCATAACTTTCGCTGTCTTTTCTATTCAGCATTTGATGTTATCTAAACAGCACTTATAGCATGCACAGCTACTCCAAAGAGTGGACTGGCGCATACCCTGGTAGGCGGTTAGACAGATCAAAGAGGTCTATTTAAAGAGTAAGGTTTTCAGTTTCTTCCTGAATGTCCTCAGATCACTCACAGCACTAAGCTCAGTCGGGAGTTGATTCCAAGCCAAAGACCCCAACCGAGATAGTGATCTACCGCTGGCCTTCTGTTTGAAGACCTTATGGGTACATGCCGTTTGCTAATTTGAGGATCGTAGTTGCCTGGGCGGTAAGTAGAAACTAAATCTTGATCTCAAATAGGCCGGGCCAAGACCACATAAGGCGGAATGTACCATCACCAGGGATTTGAACTTCACCATTTCTTTCACCGGGAGCCAGTGAAGATCACGAAGATGCATCCTGACATTCGCCCTCTTAGGGAGGTTAAGTAATAACCTAGCTACTGCATTCTGAATCACCTGGAGTTTATTGAGGAGATTACCTAGCAGGCCGACATATAGCGCATTGGCGTAGTCAATGCACAACGTAATCAAGGCATGGACGACCCTTTTCATAGCATGAGTGGGGAGCAGCGGTAAGAATTTCCTTAGTGTTTTCAGGATACCAAAACATGTTCCTAACAGCCTTTTGATCTGAGGGCCAAAGCATAGCAAACCATATCCCCAAGTTTTTTACAGGTCCCCCCTTGGGCAACGACAGGGGGGACTCATCTGGCCAAAAAGAGAGCCAGAACGGTGGGGGAAATTCCTGAAGAGAAGAATCTCTGTATTGTCCTCGTTACATTTCAATTGAGCCTCCGCTAGCCAGTGGACTATTGCAGGGAGGCAGATCTTAACATGTGCGCAATTTGCCTCACTACCTTTATTCAAGGAGAAGAGCAGCTGTGTATTATCTGCATATGAGATAACTTTGGCTCCGAGTTCATCCGGTAACTGAATTAGCGGAGACATATATTTGTTAAACAGCAAGGGATTCAATAACGAGCCCCCGTTTCCATTTTTTTAGGAAGGGGGGTGGCTAAAAAGGGAGAATCCAGTAAACAATGGCGCAAATAACACATGTACAGACAAGACAACACATATGAGATAACTTTGGCTCCGAGTTCATCCGGTAACTGAATTAGCGGAGACATATATTTGTTAAACAGCAAGGGATTCAATAACGAGCCCCCGTTTCCATTTTTTTAGGAAGGGGGGTGGCTAAAAAGGGAGAATCCAGTAAACAATGGCGCAAATAACACATGTACAGACAAGACAACACATAGGAACTTTTGGCCACTCACAGAATCCGTGCTACTGCTGCTTTGAAGGACGTTTGGAAGCGAACTAGCGCCAAATTGCCTGGAGAAACCCTCTGAGGTCGCGCTGCTGGTGGGAGCTCCTCCTTGATCGACGGAGTGTCCAACAGCTCCCAGCGTGCGCTAGACCCCACTCTGGTTGGCTGTCTGCACCGGGGGACTGCGAGGACCAGAAGCCTTTGCTTCCACCACCTGGTGCCTCTTCCCCCGGCGGTAACGCCCATCACCTGCCGTTCCCTATTTACCTTTCGTGACACCCGCTTCGCGGGTGCCACTCACAGAATCCGTGCTACTGCTGCTTTGAAGGACGTTTGGAAGCGAACTAGCGCCAAATTGCCTGGAGAAACCCTCTGAGGTCGCGCTGCTGGTGGGAGCTCCTCCTTGATCGACGGAGTGTCCAACAGCTCCCAGCGTGCGCTAGACCCCACTCTGGTTGGCTGCCTGCACCGGGGGACTGCGAGGACCAGAAGCCTTTGCTTCCACCACCTGGTGCCTCTTCCCCCGGCGGTAACGCCCATCACCTGCCGTTCCCTATTTACCTTTCGTGACACCCGCTTCGCGGGTGCCACTCACAGAATCCGTGCTACTGCTGCTTTGAAGGACGTTTGGAAGCGAACTAGCGCCAAATTGCCTGGAGAAACCCTCTGAGGTCGCGCTGCTGGTGGGAGCTCCTCCTTGATCGACGGAGTGTCCAACAGCTCCCAGCGTGCGCTAGACCCCACTCTGGTTGGCTGCCTGCACCGGGGGACTGCGAGGACCAGAAGCCTTTGCTTCCACCACCTGGTGCCTCTTCCCCCGGCGGTAACGCCCTTTCACCCTCCCTTTAAATTAAACCATACTCCACGCAACGCGGGACGCGCGCGTGGAGAAGCGCGAGGCGAAGCCCGGGCCAAGGGCGGGCCCGTTTCAGCCCGTTCCAGACTGTGCAGGACTGGTCTGGGCCACGGTATTTCTATTTTTGTCTTTGTGTTTATATTTCTTTCCGCCCACCTGCTGCTTTGTGTGGTCTATATTAGTGGGGCTTCATATTCTAGTTGTAACAGCGATACTAGTTTTGCTCGCGATTTACAAGTTACCATCCCAGTAACGCAGAGCGCCCAATTATGTCCAGAGTCACTAGAAGCAAAAAAACAGACAAAACCACCGACATAACGGGTCCACTTGACCTATTTCTACACAAGGCCAATGCAGCCATTGATAATACTATCCAATTGTTAGATCGACGGGTGTCTCATGAACTGGAGATGGCCAGAAAAAGATCGTCTATGGGCCCGCTGGCCTCAGCACAAACCCCTATACAAAAGGGGGCTATCATACCCCTGCTGAACACAACAAGTGCATTAGTTCACACAGTTTCAAATACTGTGGATTTGTCAGCAACACAGCTGTCACTAGGTTCCGATTCTGATTCTAGGGAGGATCTGGAAAAAACACCAGATTTACAACTCCTACAAAATCATGAAATAGCCACAGAATCTAACATCACGGGGGTCAGGGAGGGTGCCATACCAAAGAGGTTAAACAAGGGGTCGAACCAACACGTGCATTTATTAGCTCCACCAAATGGTGGGATTCCTAGCAACCTGAACATAAACACTAACAACACCGTAGTGTTGCAAACACCATCACCAACTAATAGTGTGATTCTAAACACGCCTCCACGGAACATCACGCCACTGGGGAACCTAGATTCACTAGGCGCATTAGGGGGCTTACAAAAACCCTGTACCTCATGTGTGACACTACACGATTTTCTCACAAACAGCATGGGGGAACTGTTAAAATACCATCTGAAACCCCTGGAGAAAAGCATAAGGGTAATTGAAAAACAACTCGCCAAACTAAATACCCCTGCATTCATGCAAAAGTCACTTAGCACCCTAGACACGGGGGCGGGGAAGACGACACAACCAACTAAACCGGCCATATTGGCAAAACCAACTCAACCTTCCACAACATCAGTTGTCTGCCCAAAGCCCGGTGGACCAGATAAAGAAGGGAATATCCAGACTACTAAAAATGCCAAACAGAATCCACAAAATACTCATAAACCCCAAACTGTAGAGGGAAAGGGCCAATTCGTCACCATTAGTGATAATGCACAACCCACCCCAGCCATTAGTGATAATGCACAACCTACCCCAGCTCTAGTAGCCCTAAATACTCAGCTAGCAAACCTAAAGGAGAATACACAAAAACTCCAAAAATCTCACCCCTCTCAGCCCTCTCAAGCTCAGGGGAAACAGAGGACGGGATCTAGACCTAGACGGCCGTTCCATCTGCCACCTGAGGCCACCCCGTTCACTGTTATCCTAACAGGGGTCTCAGAATTACCAGAGGGCTCGGATGAGCCCCAGTGGTCACTGAGAAACAAAGTTCTGCAATGGCTTAGCCAAAACAGACCTATACAGCCATCGCATCATAGCAGAATTAATTCAGTTAGAAGAGTGTTTTGGATTGGGGACACTAAAAAAACCTTACAGGGTGACTGTGTCATAGTCAACTGTGACGATCCCGCCATGGCTGACTATATTTCTTCCTGGCCAGCACTTGAAAAAAGGGGAGGGGTGGATGTACAGCGCCTTTCCTTCTTTTATCCTCCGTTAAATACCCCGAATTATGAAAACAGAACTGGATGGGAAGATGTTCAGGATTGGCCCTGGACACAGGTGGGGTATACTAACAGAAAAACAAATAGGAATAATAATAATAATGGATGGAACAGAGGCTGGAATTCCCGCCCCTGGTACCATAGCAGAGGCAACCCAAATTCGATTGACCAATAAAGGTTACCACAGGGGTCTTAGAAGTCACTGCTCCCCTACATAAGATCCATGATGTCCCTTCCCTAGTAGAAAATAATAATCCCGCGATGGCAGAGATTCCACTGGTACAAGACCCGCGTGGAGGAAACCGGCTAAGCCAGCAATTAACAGAAAGATCCAACAGGTCATGGACCGAGAACGGTACTGGGTCCACAATTGAAACTACCAACATAAAATCATATCTGAGTATAGTAGATAGGACTAAGACCCAACTCGATAATGAGATTGAAGCCCTGCAAGAGGGCATGGTCTCACAACTTAGGCAGGAAGAACCCTGCCCTATCACTGAGGGGTTTTGTCTGCTAAAGATATCTTCCTGGAATATTGCCGGGCTTGCGAAAAAAGCGCGTGACCAGCTATTCCTAACCTTCATGGAAAAGCAGGATATAGTCTGCCTACAGGAGTGTTGGGATCCATATGAGACATCAGTAGAGGGTTTTAGCACTTTCTACGTGCCCTCGATCCAGGGAAATCGAGGCAGGGGCTCGGGGGGACTCTGCATCTTTACCTCTAACCTCTGTAATATAGAACAGAACATGTATCAGGCAAATGGGCCAAAAGCAGGTGTAGGGAGCTCACTACAAGGATTGCTTTTTAAATTAAATGGGCGCTCCTTCTTTTTGATAAACCTTTACAATAATATGCCAAAAGTAGAGGTAAAAATTCTAATAGCGGAACTGGATTCACTGCTAAAGAGAGGCGGCCAGGCGGCAGACTGCTTACTTATAGCAGGGGACTTCAATTGCCACCTATGTCCATATAGCCAAACAAAAAATTGTGGCATTTTTGACTCACAAGGCGATCCCACTACACATTTTGAACACTCCGTAGGGGGAAATCTGCTAAACCATTTTATGCATGAATGGGATTTGGCTTTCGCAAATGAACTTTGCCAGCCACCCGTAGTGTTTCAAACAACCTTTTTTGGTCATGGGGCAGGTACTGTAATAGACTTTATCATAGTTTCAAACAGGAACCAAGGTTGGTCGGGCGGGTTTGAAACGGAGGCCCTAGCAATAGGTGACCATTTTCCCATTAGTATTTCCCTTAAACTAGGGAAACCTGGCACTCAAAAAATAAGCACCATTGATATATTGCATGGCCGTTCAGTGGCACTGGCCAAGAAAAATGGCTATGCCATTAAATGGGCAAAAATTGAACCCACGAACTTTTTGAAAGATCTATTACAGAAAGAAATTAGACAATTTAACACCTGCCTGGAACTAAGCACTAACCCAGAACAAATACTACAGGCATTCGATGAGATTAAAATCGAAATAAACTCTAAGCTAACTAAAAAACTAAAGGCAAGAGAAGAATCGAGAATATATGGCTGGTTTAACCGAGCCTGCACAAGTGCCCATAAAGCACTTCTACAGGCATTAAAGACTATACCTAGGGATAGCAGCCAAGTCAAGGAGGCTAGACAAGCTTATAAGCTGACTCTCCTGACAAGGAAGAAAGAACTTAAAAATGCAGCTTGGGAAGCCTTGATAAAGGCAAGCGCACTAAGGGATAACACGTCCTTGTGGAAAGAGGTAAATGCCCCCTTTTTTCTAGATAGGAAGGTAGACACCATGGAAATTGGCATAGCTGAAGATGTCTGGGTCAAGCATTTTACTGCCCTTTACAAGAAAGACGCATTTGTGTTGACCTCACAAGAGGAGTTGGCCGAGGGGAGTGAGATCCTTCTACAACCACATGGAAACTTTCCATTAAAAGTAATGTTCACCCCCGCAGACCTGGAACAAGCGATTTCTCAGAGTGCAAGCCGAAAGGCCCCAGAGCCTGACGGTATACCCATTGATCTATTTAAAGGGAACGTAGACCTCTGGGCACCCCTACTGGCAAATGTCCTAAATGCTTATACTAAAATAGGTTTTCCCAACACATGGAAGGAAGCGATAGTCATTCCAATATTTAAAAAAGGAGACAGACAAGATCCAAAATGTTATCGCCCCATTTCTCTGTTAGACAATTTAATGAAGGTCGCTGGCAGGGTATTACTAACTAAACTGCAAACTTGGGCCAAGACTAACGGGATACTCTCAAAATTTCAGTATGGTTTTAAGTCGGGGGTGGGAACCATAGAGCAGGGCTTAAACCTGTCCCTTATAATAAATAAATATATTGGATCAAAAAAAGGGAACTTGTTCCTGACATTTGTCGACCTAACTTCGGCTTTCGACTGTCTGGATCATGGAACCCTGTGGAAAACCCTGACTAAAATGGGGATAGATAAAAACATCTTAACTTTTATCCAGGAACTTTACAGAGATGCAGGTGCCACGGTGAGATATGGGAAAAACGGTGAGCAAACCAGAAAATTCCCAATTGCAAAGGGCGTTCGCCAGGGCTGCATCCTCGCACCGTTTTTATTTAACCTGTACATAAACGAGGTAGCAGACTCGATGAATGTCCTGGAGGTGGATTACCCCAAGATAAACGGACTCGCAGTCCCGTTATTGTTATACGCTGACGATGCGGTGATTATGGCCCGCACTCAGCGGGGACTCCAAAAGGCACTAACGGGCTTTGCAACCTTTATGAGCTCTAGAGGTCTCATAATAAATGTCGGGAAAACCTTCACGATGTCATGTACAACGAGAAAAAAAGTACCAGACTGCAAAACCTTTGTTAATAATTCAAAGATAGCGATCTCGAAAACCTTTTCTTACCTGGGCATCATTTTTAATAACAGGGGGACATGGTCTGCAGCGATTACCTCCCGAAAATTGGCCTTTGCCCGCGCAATAGGGGCGGTTAAGCAATTTGCTAAAAAATTGGGCGGGAAACCGGTAGACACACTACTTAAGATCTACGCAGCTAAATGTGTGTCTACAGCTGTGTATGGGGCGGGGATTTGGGGTTTTGTAGATAGCTCCGAAATCCAAAGGGTGGAGAATGCCTTCCTGAGGTACCTCTTAGGAGTCCCACGTTCCACATCCACTACCATCTGCCACAACGAACTGGATAGATCTCACATTAGTGACATCATAAAGATAGCTCCAGTTATGTTGTGGCATAAGATCTGGACATGCGAGGACACGACCTTTAATAGGGAGGTAATTCAGGATTGCCTGCAGCAAGGAAATGGCGCTAAACAACCTTGGCTAGCCTACGTTAAAAAATTCCTGAACTCCATCGGTAACCCAGAATTCTTTTCGGACCCACTATCATGCGCTCAAATCCCCAAAAAAGTATTAAAAGAGACATGTCTTGGCCTATTGGAGGAGAGGAGATATTATCTAGATGGGAATAAGTCCACCATTATAGCCCACCGCCAGATTTTGCATGAACATGGTTTACATCCCTATCTGGAGCCAAATATCTCCCCTTACCATAGAATGCTGCTAGCTCGTCTGAGGACAGATTGTTTTTTCAGGTTAATAACGTTCCCTGCCCCGAATGATTGGTCAAGGAAAATGATTAATTGCCCGTGTGACGGAGTAGCTACTCAGTCTAACATACATTGTATACTCTTTTGCAAGTACTATCAATGGGGTAGGAAAAAACACCTATTGCCTTTGTTAAAACTGTGGGGCCTGAGAAGTTGTAAAGCAGCCCTCCACAGATTGAATCTGCTTCAAGACGAATGTACTATTGGAGTGATGATAAAATTCCTGTCGTTTGCTATAAAATGTAGAGGATCTATGAGTAACGAATAGTAGGTTGAGGGTTTGTAGAAGTATTATTCTGTGCCTAATAACACCATATAATACATAAATATGTCATATTTACCTCAACCTTTCTATCATGAAATTGCAACGATACATATATAAATCGCTTTCCAGAACACTTTTTTTACAAGGTTTTTAATATTAGATTAACTGAATGACTAGGGTAATGAGTATGTATTTTGTTTGTAAAAATCTCCTTTTTAGCATGTAAATGTTTAATTAATTAATGTTGTTTTTAATCGCATTTGTGTACTGTTTGCTTTTATGGTGTTCGTCAAATACCGAATAAAGCTATCTTTGAAACTTGAAACTTGTATCTACTTTGGCAATAAATCACGAATGCAGTGCTATAAATTGCTGTAAAAACATTTATTCCAACCCACAAAATAAACACAGGAGCTTGTGGGTGCGGGTCATTTTTTATTTTAAAAGTTCTTGAGATCAAGTAAAAAAGCCTGGAAAAACTTGTCTTGTTTCAAATGTTAATTACCTTTACCTTCTACTTTACCTTTTCTTAAAAATAATTTTTTTTTACAGAAATACTCTAACAATAACAGTAGTGGTGAAGGCATCTGATTTCCAACAAAGCACAACACTAGTGTTTTACTATTCTGGTGTTTATTTCATTATTTACGTTGAACCAATCTACAATATTTCACATTTCCATGTTTCATAACAGCAGACTAGATTCTAATGGTGCCAATATCATTCAAATGCCCATACTGTTATTGTATTAACATTTAGTCTATTTCAATTGTAAAGGATCAATTAAATCTCTGGTTTAGATTTTTTAATACACTTTTTACATTGTCTGTAGACATTGATCATTCTTTGTTACTACATTACACTGCTTGTTTTATGTTACATGTTTGCGTAATGTCTGCCACTGTCTACAAAATCCTGATTTCTGACAAGAGTGTTCTTGCCTATTCCCTCAGTATGATTGCTCATCTCCTATGTTCTGCTTCGTCCTTACCTCTACTCTTCTCTTTTATCGATTTCAAGCTAGACTTAAACACTTATCTGTTTCTTTGTCACTTCTTTGTTTCTAGCGAACGAAGGCTGTCTGATTAACAATATTCAAAAGGTCCTAAAATGATCCATTCAACCTCGAGCCCGCCAAAAAAGAGAAATCGAAATATAGAGAAACGTTCTTCTGCTAGTTTGAGATACTTTATTAATTTGTTATTAACTTTTTCATATTTCAGTGGCTATTAGATTCTTGTCTTTTCCAAGGATATGCTACTATTGATGTATTGGTGAGAAAGATCTTCTTCTAGTTAAACATACATTATAACTGCACACGCCTGTATGATCCTGCCCCACAAATGCTTGCAAAAATTCCAGATCTTTGCTTCATTCAAAAAGGATTGGTCCTAGATTTTAAACAAATATACCACTTTTATGTGTGTACCAAAAAAACGATGACAGTAGTACTCAGAGACATGTGTACAAACTCAGGATTTCCACAAGGTGGAAATTTGTGTTCATTTTTTTTTTCCAATTGTTGATTATTTTTTTTTTTCTACAGGAAATCATTTTTTTCCTGTCAGAAAACCCTTCCAGTAGTCCCCTTAAATATGGATTTATACTCCGTTCCCTCCACATACAGACACATACCCTGCTCTCGCTAGGGGAACATTTTAATGGCGATTCCAGTCTGGATATTAACCTGAAAGGATATGTGATTACCGGAAAACGTATGATATTGTGGCATATTTTTGCGGGAAGACACCCCAGGAAAAGTAGCCAAACTACCCGTAGCTCTAAAATTGTAATTGCAAATATCCCCTTACACTTTAATATGTTCCTTATTCACAAACCTTATTTCTGACATCATAATGCTACCAAAAATGATTGTGCCAAGTGGTATTTGCATTAAGCCCTCCTAAAATGCCTCCATTTGTGCACCAGAGTAGAACTACCTTTGTGAGTCGTGCAACAGGTTTGGCAGGAATAGCCGTTGATGAAAATAGGTTTACTTAGAATCACTTGCCTGCACAGGGTTTCCTATTCGGCCACTGCAAGTCTACCCAGTGCAATTACAATTTTGACAAATGCATGTCCTAGTAGCCGCGACTGATTCAGGATTTCCAGGTGACCTTACATATAGTAGCACATCAGTAGTCTTCCAGCCCTGTAACATGAAAGAACGTGCCATCCACATAGCTATTAATAAGTATTATCCATCTTCCACTAATCACTGTTTTAGATGCCAGCTAGAGACGCTTTTAGGCCTGGGCAAAGTGGGCTCTGTTTCAGAGCCCCAGCCTTTCAGGGAGGCCCTGATACAGCCAGTTCTGTTCTGCAGGCAGGGTTGCCCTGATGACCTTGAATAATTCTTAAACAGATTGTTTTAAATGCAATTTTCCTTTACTTTATTTTTAATATGAGTGATGTGCGAGTGTCTATTATAGACATTGTGCAGTGAAATGTTGTGCTTATGTTCCATGCAACAGCCACAAAAAAGTTTATTTTAGAACAAAACAGGACCTCACATATGAGAAAGGGGAGTGCTCCACGGGGGTTATTAGCAGTAATATTAGTGAGCACCTGCTGTGTTACAATATTGAAAGCACACATATCCCTAAACATTAGACATGAACACATTTAGAATTTGGACCAGTGTGTCTGTGCATTGGCAGTGACCTGGCCACAGAAGGCATGAAAGAGTTGAAAACGGTTCATACATTCAAAGTTGTTTCAAACAGGGCCCCCAAAATACATTTGGCCCATGGCCCCCAAAATCCTTAAGGTGTCTCAGATGCCAGCTTGAATGAGGAGGGAACTGTTATTGTTATTGTTAGGTAGTTTTGTCTAGCGCACAGCTGCCTCAGTGAAGTGGCGTCCCGGCGCTTGCAGCAGTGCCAAAAGATAGCGAGGGCTAGATCGTATGAAATAGGTAGGTTTTGATGGCCTTACGGAAGGGCAGCAGGCAATCTAACAGGGAGTGAGTTCCACAATTTAGCAGGATGGCATTAGTGTGGGCCTCAGCAATTTTAGCAACCCAGGGCAGAAAGGATATGGGTCGAAAATGTTCTGGTTTAGTAGTGTCGAGTGATGTTTTTTTTAGCAAGGGGACCACTCTAGCTTGTTTCCATGCCGGGGGCACCACCGCGTAGTGAAGGAGGCATTGATAATCTGCCGCAGAGGTGTCATTAGAGCAGGTAGAGTATCCCTAATTTGGTCTGGCCTCATAGGATCTATAGGGGAACCTGATTTAACCTTTTTGCTCAGGGTAAGGAACTCATTTTGGGAGATGGAAGGGATGACTGCCAGGGAATTGATAGGCCGAGGATCTGAAGTGGACAAGGGGTCCAGAGGGCAGATAGGGAAGGATTTATAAATGGCTTCAACTTTCTGCACGAAAAAAGTGGCCAAGTCCTCACATTGTTGCTCAGACATAATGCACGGCGTTGAGGGATCCTTCCTAGTTTTAAAATCGTTTAGTATTTTGAAGATGCTTTTAGCCGGATACTTACTTGACTTAATCTCATTAGTGAGATAGGCTAATCGAGCCCGATGTATGGCCTTATGATAGTGTTTGATGGCATCCTGATACATTTTTTTAGCCCCAAGGTCGTAGACCTTTCTCCAGGCCCGTTCTAATTTCTTACAGGCTGCCAGTGAGTCATCATACCAGGGGTTGGAATTTGAGCAACGACCTATGGACCATTTGGCAGGGATCAGAGTGTCCGAGGCCTGTAATATCCAATCACAGAATGATTTATATGCTTGCTCAGGGTCTGTATCTAGGGGAGGAGAAGAGGACACCAGAATAGAGAGCAGATCCTCTGTTTTAGGTTTGTGCGAGCAGCGCCTAAGACTGGCATTGGGATTGGTTCTAAATGTAGGCTCAGTGAGCAGAAAGAGGATAGTAACTAAATAGTGGTCAGTCCAACACACTGGGTTGGGTGTCTTGACCAAAAGAGAAGAGATGTTGGAGAAAACCGGGTCAAGTTAATGCCCTGCGGAGTGGGTGGGCCCCACCACCGACTGGCTAAGTTGACAAGCCACCAAGTCCGCAAGTAAACTGCCGACTTCGGGGTCATTGGGATAGTCAAAGTGAAAATTCAGGTCACCAATGAGGTTAAAATTCTTAGCTGTCAATGCCAGGGAACTCGCGACCTCAATGATGGCTGACTTCAATTCCAAAATAGGTCCCGGGGGGCGATATACTAATAGACCTGAGAAAGAGGAGTGGGCATTGAACGAGATGACAAAACGAGCGAATTCGCACCCGACCACATCCTCCCTAACCAGTAAATAGTGGTAGCAATTTCTTTAAATGACAGCTACGCCCCTGCCTCTAGTTTCCCTATTGAGTGTCAGGATACTGAACCCTGGGGGGAGAGCGAGGCCCAGCTCAGCCACTGTGGCATTAGTCAGCCAGGTTTCAGTTATAAAGAATACATCAGGAGATTCATCCTCGATGAGATCATGGATCTCCATATAATGTTTGACCAAAGACCGGACATTTAAATGGAAGATTTTCATAGTGGGTCTGGGGGCAGTAGGAGGGGAAGCAGGGCAGGATTTAAAACTACAGTTGGGACAGCAGAAAGGTACAACTATCATGTCCCCCTGATACTGTCCACAAGGCCTGACCTGTTGGCCAAAGAAGCTGCTCCCTCGTGTATGTAAGCGCCCCTGCTTTTATACTGTCAGCATATCTGGCATCTGGCGACGTCCAGGCACGGACGGGCGCAGACGGGCTTGCCTTTGGCACGCCTTTGGCGTGCAGCCAGCTCTCCCGCGCCATGGGCCTCCTAAATAGGGTGTACTGGAATAGGGAGAGGCAAAAGACTAGACCGCCTCCCTAGTAAGATGGCGGCTGTGGGGTGGCAACCGAAAGTAAGGAGATGGCCGTGCCTGAACAGTACTCCCTCCACAACAAGCAGCCCGCTAATGGCTGTGGTGGACCGGGGAGGTGCAAAGACACTACAACACACTGTGACCCCAAGTGAGTGCAGAGAATACCAAGCGCCTGAAGGCAGGTAGGTGCAGTGAAGAAAGGTTCCTTTTTTTAAAAAGTGCGCAACAGAGCTACAACATTTTTTTTTAAAACACAAGTTAAAAGGAATAAGCAGCGCGCGAAGCCTAAGGACAGCCGTTCGCTTCTACCAACAACTTCTGACTAATTAAGATTAGTCAGCATGGCAGCATGTTAAATCCATTTACCCGTCTTTCTATTTATTTTGGAGTCAGCTGTTCTCTTTTTTAATTCACTAATGATTAGTTCTGTTTCTTTTGATGCATTTACAATTCAGTTCGGATTAATTAGAGATGATGTTCCTTCATCAGCCTCAGAGCAGAAATTTGTATTATTCACCTTTGGAGTCTAATAGAGCAACCGTCAGGCGAAAAACTGCATTTTTCATCTGTATTGAGACAATTTCCTCCATTTAATTAATGCTATTCTAAACACATTCTCTTTCTGCACTCTATCCGAATGACTAGTGAGAAGAGGAATTTACTGATTATAACATTGTTGCCAATGCAATCAACTAATTTCTCTGAGTTTGTATTAAAAACGAATTTTTAACAGTTGTCTGGAATACCTAACAACCCCCAAGGTGTCGTTGCTTAGCTATACTTAAAATCTTCTACAGTTTAATATACCAGCATTCACAAAAAAAGGATTTGATTGTAAGTTTACGACTGCAGAGACTCCCGAGTCGGGGCGGAGAACTCTGCATATAAAAAGATATGCCCGTCCTATCCGAATAAGAGTTCAGAAAAAGAGTAAACTTACAAAAAAATGTAAGATTACCTTTGTGACTTCGGGCTCTCAATCTTTAAAAGTAACAAAATCAAGGACGTTGCAATTCTTCTATGTCAAAAAATCATGCCATTCTACAATTTTGAGCTCTTTGTTATACTCATAAATAGATCTACATTGAGTTTTTTTAGGAAGAATAAATAATTTGAGAAAAAAAGGCTTATTTACAAGCCCCTTGTGCAGCTGGCATGTCACTTTGTGTGATGCACCGGCAGAGCATTCTGCTGCCCCTTATTTACAAAGACACGAAAAGTCACCCTGCGTGGCTTTTCCTGTCCTTGTAAATATGGCCCCTTTGCATGCAGCAGTTAGCGTGAAAGGGGCATTCCAATGGTATTTCTGTGGGTGTTCCAACGCAACACCCATGGACCCTGACACATTGCCAGATTTACGAGAAATCGTAAACCTGGGAATGCATCTGAATGCTAGAGAGGCGCAACGAGGAGAAATGTTTTCATTTCTCTTCGTTTTTTTCCTCTTTCTATGCGTGCTGCATTCTGCAGTACACATAGAACAAGGAAATTATCTTTTGTGATTGATAATGTGCAGGAAGGTGACCCTTCCTGCACATAAATAATTATTTAAAAAAATTACATTCTTCAACTTCTATGTGTGCTGTGCTGCATTAAGCAAAATACACACAATTGATAGACGGAATGCAGAACAAATCAAAACATTCACCCCAGTCAAGAGATCTGGGTTAAATCCATCATTCTTTTGCTCACATGCCACCCCAGTTGAGACCTGGCCATATGCAAATCAGTCTTGACCTGGTGTCTCATGGGAACAGTCCAGCCCGAACTGCCAAGCCAAGTCCTCCCTAGACGGGAAACAAGCATCCTAGGACCGGTTTCGGGGTTTCACCCCTCTTCAGCCAGGATAGCTTGATTCCAGTGGCACAGTGAGCCCAGCACCCACGTCTGGGCATACCTGGCGCACTTAGGGCGAGAAAGCAAAAGACACACAATTGATGGACGGAATGCATTAAGCAGCACACATGAGTTCCAAAACGCCATTTCAGATTGTTTATGTGCAGGAAGAGGCACTTTCCTGCACATATATGTGCAGGAAGAGACACTTTCCTGCACATAAACAATCATTCCCTTCAACGCAGGCACCCTTGCATTATGGTGCAAGGGTGCATGCGTCGGCGTATGGCAGCAAATTGTGCCCCAGCGCAGTGGAGAGAAAAGGGATCTGTCATATTGTTGTAGATAGGAAGCATCCCTGTGCTTTGGAATTAATGCAGTGTGGTGACCCCAAATGGCTTGCAGCACCGCGCTGCATTAATTGCTTGTAAATGAGGCCCACGACTGTCAAAAAGTGTAGCAAAGTGTATATCATTCAACCTGTAAACTGTATCCAATAAAGTCGCCTGATAGTAGAGATGCAGGTGAGGGAAAGCCAACCAACCATGTTCTTTATCTAGTTGCATCTAGTGAAGCTTCAGAATGGAAGGCTGATTATTCCAAATGAAGTTATGAATCAAAGAACCAGCTTCCCCAAAAATCTTTTTGGGCACCTTGATAGGAAAATTAGCTCATAAAAAAAAGAATTGTGTTATAGAGATCTTTACTTACGCGACTCTGCCAATAATCAAGAAAGGAAAAAAATTCACTCGCTGAAAATATTTCGCACTGTAAGGAAATGCCTCTTTTTGCATGTTAACTTCCACATTTTTGGACTTATGCTGCTGTTTTTTTGTCTCTGAGAGTGCACTGAAGTCTGGTAACCAGACCTCAGTGTCAGAGTTCTAACCCTTTACAAAAGATATGTTGGATTTGATACACCCACTTGGCAAGTCCTGACTTACTTATAAGCTCCTAGTATAAGGTACCCAGGGCATGTAAGACAGAAAGTTCACACAGGGCTGCAGCGCTGTTTGAGCTGTAAGTGACAAGGACGAAATGGACCCCAGCCTGCCACTGTAAACTGAAAGGGCAGTGTGTGCACTACTATTTTGACTTGTTCATTACCACTAATAGCAAAGCTCCCACTTTCCTTAATATTATATGTAAGTCTCCCCTAAGGAAGGCCGATGGAGCCCTATGGCGAGGACTATATATTAGTAAGTAGTACATATATTTTTCATATGTCCCAACAGCAACACTTTCAAAGTGTTTTGCTGTTGAAAGGTTAGTAGCTCCATTAGCTACTGGCTGTAATCCCAGCTTGGCTAACCTCTGAATGGAACTACCAAAGTGGGTCAAGTAGGTATCAAATTATTCGTGGAATTAAACCTGACAGATGCCAAGGTTGAATTTAATGTCACTGTTAAAGAAAGCAACTGTTAGAAAGTTGCCAGTCTGCAGTCCAGCTAGTTCAGCGACCTCGGAAAGGCCCTGTCACTCAGACAGCTTTCAGGCCACCCGAGGAGATGCATGAAGCAGAGCGAGGAGTTACCTCCTCTCCCAGGATTTCCACCTGGGGTGTTAGATCAAAAGGTGAGCTTCAAAGGGGAAGCTGCCCCCCATACTTGTATTCCCATGGGCATGTTGCCCACTGCTAGCCACACCGGTAGCAGCTTATTTACAAGCTCCTTGCACTATCAATTTGTCACTTCTAAAAATGAAAAAGTGGCATACCAGTGGTGCAACAAGGGGCTTTTAAATAAGCCCACTAGGGTGGGCTACCGTACTCCTGATGACCAAGGCAGGGTTGTGCCATTTTGAAAGGGGTAAGAATGGGGCACTCTGGGATAGCTTGATGCCACCCTTTGTAAGAAACATATCACTAGGTAGGAAGGGACCCAGTACCCTATTGACTAGTGACCGTGTGGTCCCCTCAGGGCTCTTTCCTGGGATAATTGCAGCAACCCTGGCACCTTGCCCCTCAGATCACACTGGAATTGAAGATAGAACCAAATAAGTACTGACCTGCTGCCCTTAACCTGCACAAAGAGAGGCTGCACAGTCAAGGGGACTGCACCTGCTGGACTTTTGGCTAGTGAAATTGGGATTGTGCCTCCAGCTCCTGAAATGGGTAAAAGTTGACATCCTACCTTTACCCACAGCAGTGGCTCCAAGGATCAGTCGGCTGATCTCCTGGAACTAGCTCCAAGGGCACAATAGCTCAAATGCCCAAATTGACAAGTTGGTAGCCACTGCAGAAGTTTTAAATGTTACCAGTCGCAGAGTGCACAAAAGGACAAATCCAAGATAGTAAAAATATGCACCGTGTCTGCTAGACCCATAACTTCTATTAAAGTCCGGATTTGTCATACTCAATGGACACCGGTTCCTACCTGAGGATTTTACCACCACTGGGGTGCAAAGGGACCAGTATTGCAGCATTGCCTGACCAACTACTGCAATGTAGGTGAATTCGAGGGACACCTATCTCCATGGCCAAAGTCATACCTCATCATCCCTGGACTGAGGGATAACCACAGAGACATCTGTGTTGACTGCACCATTACTGGAGCATCCTTTGGGCATCTTTTGCCTGTATCCTCAGCATCAGGACCACTCCATTGATGTCTATGGCGGTCGTCTTATAACATTTGTAACTTTCTTCAAAAACATTGTGGTGGTCAGGTAACTGTCCAAAGCATCCTCTCTGCCCCCCCTAGACCTTTAACTGTCAGATTTGGTTGCCCAACCCGGGCCGGAGTACCCGCAATCTCTCTTTCAAACTTTTGAAAATTTTACAAACTTTGTGTTGTCTAATGCTTGCTTGTGGTTGCATTTAAAAGTGATAATAAAATCGCATCTGTAGCTCTGGAACCTTCTGGTGGATTTTTTTAAAAGAAAGTCTCTAAAATTAATTAAAAAGTATTCTATTTTAATAAATTGCTGTTGTGTCACTTTATTGGTATGTGACTCTCATATTCCTTTGTTTGGTACTGTTAAATGCATTACAATAAGTTCCTTTGCCAAGCCTTATTGCTCACAGACACAGCTGCCCAGGGTTGAGCTAATATTAAACAAGCAATACTGACTGGACCCAGGATGGTATTTGCGAGTGTACCGCACGATAAGGCCCCACAGCCATATAATATAGTACACCCAAATCCTCACACACACTTTCGCTTATGTTGCTATATAGTTCAGTTTAAATAGTTCATTTTGTGCTGTGTTGTGCTGACACCCTTTACTCGGCCCTTTGGTTCTCTGCTATCACTCAGCGACTCCCTGCATCCAAGGAAGCCCTCAGCACCTCGCCGGACCCGCTTCGTGGTTCCCGCAGCGCTTTAATTTGCAGAAGCTGCTGGCCGTGTGGGAGCATATTCTGGTGGAACGCGGGCAGGTGACAGCGTCGGCGGGGCTGCGAGCACACAGGCAGGGACTCCAGTGTCCAGGAGTCCCTGCGCGCCCGATCTACCAAACCTGGGCTGCTCTCCCCGCTGGCCACGCCCCCGCCAACGGATTGAAATACAGGCTTTCTCTTCAGCTCCTTGGGACCATTTTGTGCTGTGCTGACACCCTTTACTCGGCCCTTTGGTTCTCTGCTATCACTCAGAGACTCCCTGCATCCAAGGAAGCTCTCAGCACCTCGCCGGACCCGCTTTGCGGGTCCCGCAGCGCTTTAATTTGCAGAAGCTGCTGGCCGTGTGGGAGCATATTCTGGTGGAACGCGGGCAGGTGACAGCGTCGGCGGGCTGCAAGCACACAGGCAGGGACTCCAGTGTCCAGGAGTCCCTGCGCGCCCGATCTACCACACCTGGGCTGCTCTCCCCGCTGGCCACGCCCCCCGCCAACGGATTGAAATACAGGCTTTCTCTTCAGCTCCTTGGGACCATTTTGTGCTGTGCTGACACCCTTTACTCGGCCCTTTGGTTCTCTGCTATCACTCAGCGACTCCCTGCATCCAAGGAAGCCCTCAGCACCTCGACGGAGCGCGCCGGGAGAAGCCCGGGACAAGGGCGGGACCGTCTGTGGCCGTCCGGGGCCGAGGGAGGCCGGGCTGGGCCAGCCCTCTGACTTTGACCGTAACGGTTCATATTGCACTAAGAAAGGGTTGTGTGGGATAAGTGCCAAACTCAAGGTTTTGTAAAAGGTTTTGTGAAAGGTTGGTGACTTCAAGTATGTCTGTATATTCAGGTACTATTGTCCCGACGACCCAAACGGACGAGCCTGGGTTTGGGTCTGCAGTTATTGGACCCCTAGACAAATACTTCAACCGGCCCACACAGGACATCGATAAAGAGATAACGCTTGCAGAGAGGCGTGCTGAGCGTAGATTGTCTATTGAACTTCTCAAAAATCCTGTAGACAAGCGCTCAGTTCAAATATATCCTGCATTGGTAACGCCTTTATCATCTTTAAACTTGCCTGTTGTAGTCGAAATATGTCATGATGTTACCATCAACAAGGAGAACCAGGGTATTGTAGCAGAATCAACATCTTCTTGTGCGAGTCATATTGACCCTATAATATGCCCATCTGAAATACATGCCCCGGTTTCTCTGTCCCAATCTAAATCAGGTCCAAAAAGAACCACTGTTATAGAATGTTATGCGAAGGTCAGCCATACCCCGGCATTGAAATGAGCAGTATGCGCCCTGCGGCGCTCATAAATAATTCCACTGTGAAGATGCCTTTGTAAAGCGCCATCCCTTCCTACCCGTGTGTAATTAAAAGTTAATTAGAAAGATAAGGTGTTTACCAGCAGACTGGTCCTGCTAATAGGGACACTCCCTCCGGGTAGCCGCAGTTATGAAGGGTATACACCTGTTACAACGCATTTTTTACTCCGCACTACCATTACAACGCGACCATTACTCCGCATACCATTACAACGCATTGCGCTGGGGGGCGCTCTAGGATAGGTAATAAGTATAATTTACTATCCAACACCTTCCCTAGGGTCCACGGGGACTGGAGTTAGAATAGTAAATTATACTTACCACTATCCAGCGCCCCAAGGCGCTATGCGTTGTAACGGTATGCGGAGTAAAAGTCGCGTTGTAATGGTCCGCGGAGTAAAAGTATGCGTTGTAACGTCATACATCCGTTATGAAGTACAGCTGTAGCCTGGATCAATCGTTTCCAGACACCTCGAAAATAAGAGGGAACAAAGCCACAAGAGATTTGGTAGGCTGAGGTTGTGAAAAAACACTTGGGAGAGTTTTAAAATCCACGAATGAGCAAATATGGACCACTTCAATGGTGGCGAATATATATTATTACAGCCTCTTATACAAAAGAACCTGCAATCCTGGCAATATGATTATTTTTGCACTCTATCAGTCATATTAGAAATGAGAGCACCTCGTTGGATGTTTCTACACATTCACAGTCCAGAGCTCGCGCCGCCGGCCTGCGACCATGAAGTCAGGCAGGCCGGGCGGGACAACAGGAAACAGGAAGTAGGAGGGCAGGAGCCTACCCCGCCTCCCACAGAAGAGCCGCGATTGTTTGGAGCACCGGAGCAGGCAGGAGCCTACCCTGCGCCCCTGTGCCGAAGAAGGGAGGAAGAGTCCTGCTGCCGGTGAGAGCCGCTGCACCAAGGAAGCCGGTGAGTGGGGCTTCGCTTTGCTGCTGGCCTGCGAGGGCGGGGGGGGGCATGTGTGTGCGCGCGCGCGCGCGGCGGCGGGCTGTGTATGTGTGTGAGTGTGCGTGTGTGTATGTGTCTTGGAGTCTGTGTGTATGCGTGTGTGTGTGTGACTGTGGGGGGGGAGGGGGTTGCCTGTCTGGGTGCCTGCGTGTCTGTGTAAGTGCGTGTGTGCGCGTGTGTGTGTCTGTGTGCATGCATGCGCGTTAGGCTGACTTGCTGGGAGTATGGGAGGGAAGTGCGCGGCGCAGGACGGAACGTGCGCGTTCGCGCACACAAATCCAGGGAAAAAGCGCGTACCACTTTCTTGTCCGTCCTTCCCCCCAGACTGATAACTATACGTCTCCAGCTGGACACATGCATCCTTCGGATGCATTACCAGCGAGACCCAAAAAGGAGTACTGCATCTAGAAAAAGTTATCCTGCTAAACCCCCACACAAACTTAGGAAAGTGAGTACAACAATGTGCCCCAGTAAGGCTGTAACTGAAGTAAGTTGTAGTAGGGAAAGTATACATGAGGGAGATGTTGTTGTACTGGATAGTCTGGATTCTAGTATTATTAATTCTCCTGACACTGGCTTGGCAATGGTCGGTACACCACCACTTCCTTGCAACCTGTTCCCCGATTTAGAAAGGCTGCTACGGTCAATTTTGCTTCCCTTAGAGGAACGAATTAGCAAGCTATCTGACCGGCTAGACCATTTCGAGCAGGTAACACTAGATAACCTTTTTTCAACAAAGGCTCTCATAAAAACTCAAGCAAGGCTAGTTGAAAGTAGTAAGCCCCAGAATAATACCCAATGCATACCGCAGGATAAGGGACGAAGGTTGCAATTTAATTCCCCAGTGCCACCTAAGTCGGGTAGTGCGGCTGGGAAGAGACCACCCAAGCCTCTTGACTTAGTCCCACCGGGCTCTGTCAACAGTTGTTCTAATATTGCAAGCACGCCCCAGATTGCGGCGCAACTAATGCCGCCTAGTTTAAATCCTTTGCTCATTGAGGGAGCAGGGGGTAATGTGTGTTCTGGTATAGGTACTGTTCCACCAACCGTCCCATCAACTAGTAATCAGTCACTAGCAAGTAAACCTGCACCTTGCCCTGCTCCCACAGCTTTTAAACCATCCCTACCACTCTTGACAAAGCAACCTCAAAAGAAGCCTCCAATGAACCTTACCCCTGATTCCTTTCCCTATGTAGCTGTCCTTACCAATGTCCCACCACTTTTAATGGGACAGAGAGAAACCTTCCAGATGCTCAAAAATAAAGTTATGCACTGGTTAAGGGTGAACCGGCCTCTACCAGGGGAAGTTGATGGATTAATATTGGGGGTGAGGAGAGTAGAATGGATAGGTTGTACCCCCAAAAGTTTGGGAGGGGACTGTATTGTGGTTAACTTTCAAGATCCGAGGGTGGCAGGATGGATAACAAGATTGGGATGGGGCATAAACAACGGAGGAATCAACATTGTCGATCTTACTTTCTTCTACCCACGTCCTATTAGTGTTCTTACTGGTCTGCTTAATGAGCAAACATGTCCCTCTAACCCCCCATGGTCAAGGATCTACCCACCTGTTCCATCGTTACAGTGCCAAAATCATCTCACTGGCCCGAACTGTAACCCTTCGGTTGGATGGCAATATCCAGGCTGGGGATGTTGACAAACCTTTTTTTATATGGATTCTGGTGGGGGAGGAAATAGCATGAATCAACATGGGGATTCTAATGTCCCGGATCCAAACGCTGGAGCAACATTAGATGACATGAATATTGGCGATGATATCGTGAATATGGAGGAAGGATGTGGGGAAGTAAGTGTTAATGCTGGAAATGGGGAGTTACTTACACCAACCGTATATGTTGATAATGACATGGATGGAGGTAGTATGAGGAGTAGTGAGAGACTTGTCGGGATTGATGCAAGTCCAATGAATTCACAACTATGTTCTTTAACAAATGTAGTATGTGAGGATGGGTTTAGTCCCGGGAAGTTCCTATCTTGGAATATTGCTGGGCTGTGTAGTAAGTCTGAATTACAAACCTGGGTAGATTTTATTAACGGGTTCGACGTGTGCTGCTTTCAAGAAACATGGGCCTGTGACCCTGTCTTCCTCTGTGGGTATTTAAATTTTTCAATCCCAGCTACCAGAGGGGTTAAGGGTCGGCCAATGGGAGGGCTTACAGTGTGGATAAAGCAGTGTGGATAAAGCAGGATTTGGACATTTCTATTAAAGTGTTGGATTTGGGCCATAGTGACATTCAAATGTTAAGATTGTCTTCAGAAAAGTGGGATGTGATTGATCTGTATAACATCTATGCAAGAGGAACAAATTCGGGGAGTTCTACCACTCTAGAGGCCTTGCTCTCCTTCTTGGAAACTAAGTCCCTAGGTAATAGAATTGTAGTAGCTGGGGACTTAAACAGGACCTTCGAACCACTTGACAGTACAAATGATCCCCTAGGCCAGGACGAGGATATGCTTTGGGGAATACCATCTTTGAGTATAGATCCTATTAAGCGGTGGACGAAGGACATATTGCTATTAAATGCCATGTGTTTGGAGCATGGGTTAAGAGCCCTAAATGGGAGGACACCAGGGGACAAAGAAGGTGCTTGTACCTTTGATAATGGCCATAGCAGGAGTAGAATAGATTATGTTATATGTAGCCTTTCACTCTGGCAGGGGGTTTTTGATATGGTCATTAAAGGTAGATTGGAAAGTGATCACAATCCCCTTTGTGTGACCCATAAATGGTGGAGTGTTGGGCCCCAAAATAGGCACACAAGAAACGAACAACTTCCAGTAATGGCCAACGACATGCGATGGTTGAAATGGCCAAGTGTCTTAGCAAATGAAGAATCCATGACTACTATTAATGCTGAGGTTGACAAGGCTCTTATTTCTATGGAAGCGGCAAAACCTATAATCCCTAGTTCCAGGGAAATTACAGATATTCACAATGAGTTTTTCTGCCTCCTAAGACCACACTTTATGCAACCACAAAGTACTAAAGGAAAAAGACCTCCTAAAGCGGCCAGGTGGTTTAATCGACAGTGTAGGTCAGCCCGATTGGCACTGGGCCATGCTATCAGAGCAAGAGATAGGGCTATGATTAGTGTAGCCAGAAAATCCTACAATATATGTATCCTCCAGGCCAAGAGACAACGGGATGAAGAGCACTGGGTAGAGTTAAAGGAGGCCTCCAGTAGCAAGGATTCCAGGCTTTTTTGGAAGATTATAAAGTGGGGTAGAGGCGGTACCCCTGATAGGCCAGAAAACAATGTAGCTGAAGAAGCCTGGGTTGAGTATTTTAGACCCCAATATGCTGAAGCAAAGAAGGATTGAATAGGGGAGGTGTTACCACCAGTTTTTGCTACTGATAACCTGTTTTCCCTTAAGGAAGTCGAATGAGCTATTTGCTCTGTTAAAGGGGGGAGGGCACCAGGGTTAGACTGAATACCGTCAGATGTCTTCAAACACGACACGAAAAGGTGGGCGAGGTATGTCCTACTATTAGGTAATGCAATTGCCAAGGGTGGGGTGGTCCCTGAGCTGTGGCAAGGTGCCATTATTATACCCATCCACAAAAAAGGAGATCGATCCCTCCCAGCTAATTACAGGCCAATAAGCTTGATTGCAACCATACAAAAAGTTATGGGGAAAATGGTTGTAAATCAGCTCATGGACTGGGTGGACGACAATAACGCCCTTTCCCCCTACCAAGCAGGATTCAGGCGGGCAACCAGCACAATTGACCAAGTCTTTCGTTTTACCATTTTGCGGTGGAGGACGGTATTGCTTGGCAAAGGCTGCCTGTATGTTGCATTTGTCGACTTGCGGGCAGCCTTTGATTTGGTCCCAAGGCAAAAGTTATGGATGGTATTACATAAATTAGCCATACCAGCTGAACTCCTTACCCTTATCATGCGATTGCATGAATGTAATTTTGCAAGGGTCCTGTGGGGTAGGAATGGCGAGACATCCTCAGATTCCCCGGTAGAAAGGGGGGTCCGACAAGGTTGTGCAATGGCACCCCTACTATTCTCACTATTTATTAATGGGATTGTGGGGAGGATGTTAGATGTTAGTGTAGATGCACCTTCGTTAGCGGGCGTCAGGGTCCCGATCCTGATGTTCGCTGACGACACACTAATTATGTCAAAGACTCCTGCAGGTTTACAGCGGGCCCTAAATATATTTGATGATTTTTGTAAAGAGCATGGCCTTGAAGTAAACGTGGGCAAGACAAAGTTAATGGTCTTTTCCCCGCGCCATAAAGCCCACCCTAGGGTATTTTTGAACAACATCAAGGTGGTTAGCGAATTCACATACCTAGGGGTCCAAATACCAGATGGCTTGGGCTGGTCACATCACCTGGAAAAAACGGCATTAAAACACCAGCAAATCTCGGGGGCACTGAGGGGGGAACATAGGAAATCCAAAACTAAACCCATAAAGCCTGTCCTTATAGTGTATGATGCAAAGGCTCTAGGCGCGGCCCTATATGGGGCAGAGTTGTGGGCCTGGGAAAACCTATCTACTTTACAGACATCAGAGAACAGGTTTTTTAGAGGAATCACAGATGTACCCCAGAGCACCCCCTTAATTCCACTGCTCTCCGACCTAGGCAGACGATCAATCAGTGATAGAGCACGATTGCGACCCATTTTCTACTGGAGACGTCTTTGGACAACTCCAGAGATTAAGCATTATGCAGATGGATTCCTGGCAATAATTAAGGAAGACAAATTTCATAAGATCAACTGGCTAAAAACTTTAAGGGCTATGTTAATTAAATTGGGCCTTTCTAATCTGTGGGATAATCCCCAGGGAGAAGTTTTCCCAAGCAAAGAAACCCTCAAGTCTCAATATTGGGATTGGGTGGATAGTAGCCTTTTGAGGGCCACGAGATCTGATTCTATGGCTGGCCGTTTTTTGGAAGTCAAAATTTGTCCAACATTGGAAAACTATTGGGACAGTATTACTGCCCCAATGGACAGGAAGTTATTTTTCCAATTAAGGTCTGGATCCCTCCCTTTAAAAACATTGACTGCAGGATGGCAGAATCTGACCTCTAAGTGTTGCCCAGTGTGCAAAGCTGCTACTGAAAGTCTAGGCCATTTTTTATTTGCCTGTGATGCTTATTCGTTACCAAGGAGGGTTTGGCTAACCCCAGTTTGCAAAAATCTTGGGACACGACGTAGTGTAGTGGCTATGAGAATTCTATGTACATCCACTGACGAGCCGATTGCTCTAGGTGTGGCTAAATATTTGGGGTGGGCTTGGTCCATCAGGAGGAGGTTGATAGGTAGGGTTACTAATGTAGTTCACTAATGTAATTTTAATGTGATTTTAATGTAACTTGGTTTTATATTTGTGTACAATTTGTCTCACATAGTATCGTATTTGCTTGCACAACTGTTTTTAGAAATTGTATATGTATATTGATGAATGTATTAGTTGTTTTATTTGTATTGTATTTGATTATATGTTGTGCTTTTATGAGAAATATCTCGAATAAAGCTTATACTACTAAATAGTTCAGTGTCATAAAAAGTAACAAATATTCCCAAATACCTAATTGGAAGAGAGGGATTAAATTTACTGCTTAACCCCAAAGGGAGATCATCAATAGATGCATTAGATAACATTTCACATTTTTCTTGATTCATTTTATATCCTCCAACTATAGTAAATACATGAATTATTTCCAACAGAGTTTGGATATTGGATTTATCCACTCTAAATATAGATCCAAATTAGCTGCATAAAGTTTTAATTGTGATATGTAGAAGCTGGTGGACAAATTGTATTATTGTTACAAAGACCAATAGCTAACGATTCAATGAATAAAGCAAATAAAATAGGGGACATCAGGCAAGCTTGATGAATCTCACAAGAAATAATAACTTTACATGCCTCAGATGAATTTATTATTATTGAAGCTGAAGCAAGTACAATGATATTTTTCTACATTAGAAGCAGCTGGGGCAAAATGAAGGGCCTTCAACATGCAGAATTAAGACACCTACTCAACCAGATCAAAGAATGTTTCTGCGTCCATTAACATTTCTGATTTTAAGTTTTTGGTGCAAAAAAGATCAATAGCTGAATCAAATAGTGGGCATTAGCTGAAATACACCTATTGGCCAAAAAGTAATTCTAATTAAACTAGGTGCTGCTGCAATAATCCTGTTAACAATGATTGTTGTGAAAAGCTTGTAATCAGCATTAAGTAGACTTATTGGATGATGAGAATTAGGATTTGTGGTGGGTTTCTCCTTTTTCAAAATACTACCTACTAGACCCTTTGTAAAGGCAGCTGGCTTGCCCCCTGTACTTGTAAAATAGAAGTGAATAAGAGTAAAGTCAGCAAAGGTTCTTCAATAATATCTTAAACTTTTTCAGACCATGCTCATATTCCCGTGGAGATTGAAGTTAATTTAGGCCTTACTCCGAATTGAAGGTGGTCCTTCAACTAATTTGTGCTCTCTGAGTCAGAATGGATGTTATCCACTGACAATTTTATCATTAAGCTTTTTTGTATACATTTTGTGTCTGCAACTCTTTCTGTGGTTTGGGATACCTTCCAAGCTTTTCTACGGGACATGATATGGCTTATTCAGTAAAATTGCTTAGGGGAGGTAAAGCTGTGACTATGCCACTCCAAGAGGGAGTTGAAAGAGCAACCCTGGCAGCCCATCCTCTAGTTCTGAAGTTAACTTTCATAACTTGACTCAGGCCAAGGAAAACTTAAGAGACCATTTTATAGCATAAGATCTTTTAAGGGAGGAAAACATCAATCAGAAATACTAAGAAGAAAATGAGCATGTCCACCTGCAGCCTCTTTCTCCCATCACCCTAAACTATATGTCTCTTTATCTCACTCTTGCAGGTTCCATTTGAACTCTACTTTCTCCCTGTTTTTTTATGTTTCTTTTCCTACTTTTTTCTCCCTTTTCACCACCTGCACCACCAGCACCGATTTTCCTGGACCACACCTTTGGATAGTGCAGAAGTATCCCTGTTTTGCCACTACTATATATGCAAATTCCCCATTCTTTGGAGGTGACTGTAATCCATGCCACATTACGTAAACTGTTGGCTCAATAAATGTTGGCTCTTTCCCTGGGCACAGGTATAGCATCAAGTTAAGGCCATTACCCACATCATCCTAAATGTGGGGGTAGTGCTTGGGCATGCGCGGGTCTCAGATAGATGTTGTTAGTGGGCACCAGAACCTGCCTGTGGCATTTATAGGCTTCTACCTAATCAATATAACGAACCACTGTTCGGTCTTCGGAGGAGTCGCCCACCCTGTGTGATCCCAGACCTACCACCAATTTTGAGTATTTTTCCTCTTCCAAAGTCATATTTTGTTAAAGCATCTCATTGTTTCTAATTGTACTGCTCTAGTCTGGGCTACTTCCAGGTATGCTCATTTAGTGTTGTGTTTTAAGTTTAAAGCAGAAAAACGACGATGTTAAACATCGCTGATCACTGTGGCCTCCACAATGAAGGTGGTGCATGCTTTATAATTGTTAAGAAAACAGAGGATCAGAGTGTAGTGTATGCAGAGCACACCGAAAACACAGTTTGGAAACCTAAAATAATATCCAAATTGTCTGGAAGTGCCAGGTGGCCAGGTGTTTGTAAAAAAAGCTGATGGAGTTTCACTCAACCATTACACGTAAGGTATTACTCAAGACTGTGCTATGCCTCAATGTTAATATTCAGTTACAATTAGTACATGATCTCACTGTTTCCTCTCAGCCCATGGCTCTGCTATTACGTTCCTGAATATCAAATACCATTATGTGAGACAGGGAGAAAGGGAGTGAGCAAGAGAGAAGGAGAGAGAAGGCACAGAGGGGCAGCGGAGAACGAAAAAGAGAAAAACGTACGAGAGAGAGGGAGAGAGAGAAAGAGCAAGAGAGAACAAAATAGAGACCTTATTGGCAAAGTATGGAAATATTTTTGTTTTGTTAGCTTGACAAACCTGCAGAATATATTTCTGAGAAAAAAAGAAGGATGCTTAATTTAGGTAAATCTTAAACAATTTCAAAGAGATTGTCACAGGGGATGAGGGCGGTAGGGGGGACAACAACTGGCTGGGATTTATTAATGTATTCCATCCTTCTTTTGGGATACTCAAGCTATCCATCATGGATGAAACCAAAACCGCTCAGATGTTGCTTTTTTCCTGTTGAGCGGTATATGGTCTGTCAGTTTAACTATTGAAATATTCCTAAAGGTGCATTGTTATGGATGACTTGCCTAAGATTGGTCCCTATCTGTAGTAGTACAGTGAGCAAAAAAATGATGGACTGGATCTTTGCTAAGAGTAATTAAAAGTAGCTAATATTATTTAAAGCATTTCACCAATCATTTTTTAGGTCTAGCCTACAGACATCTTTACTTACCTGGCAAGAACTGCTGTCCATCAGAGTTGGTCTCAGCACATGGCATTTCGCGAATGTCAACATCCTTAAAGATGTCCTCACACACATTGGCATTATGTATTTTAGATTCTTTTTTTTCACCGTCAGTGCCCATGCATGTCTGTTGTTCCTTGGTGCTCCACCGCCAAAGGTGAAAACTATTGGCTTGGCCATTGCATGTTCTATTAGCACATGAAGCTGTGAAGGGTACCAGGAAATGTTGATCTCCTCTATGACCAGGGCATGCTGAACCCATGGGATGGGGTTAAAAAAAAGAAATGAACTAGAAATCAATTTAGTTAAGGTTTAGATAAGATTACGATAAGATCCCAATTTTTTGATGACTGGTATTGCTGGTTTTATAACTCTCCACACAGGGGCATTGCTGCCCAATCCCAATTGTATGTGCTCTGACCTCTAAAATGTGGTAGATTGGCTAATTCCCATTTGCCATATTTAACTTTCAAGCATTTCAGCAATGGCATAGAAAGTTAAATGTAATCTGAGGACACTAGCACAAATTGTGGCTTGCGCTCGGCTGACATGGAAAAACATGGCTTCAGACCTCATTGCTACAGCTTTCAAACCTGCATGCAATTCTGCCAAAATAACCCTTTCCAACCTGAGGGAACCATACGTTTAAATATGAAAACATCATCCCTCAGTAGGCCTTTTACCCTACAAGATAGGGTGTCCAATATTTGGAATATGTAAGAATTTCATGTTGGCATGGTCCTATAGCAATTAGATCATGAATGCTATCCTCAAAATGCATGGCAGTAGCTGATCTCATGTGGAAAACTATAGTGCAATTACAGCAATATATTTTACTAACATTTGTGTGGGATAAGCTTAAGAAGTGATTCCGCCATTGCTTTTTTAATGTTTATTAAAATCAAAATAATGTTGAAGAAGGAATATTGTTAAATATATGGGTAACTTTTAAAAAGTTAGATTTTGCCTGCCAGTAGCTACAGTTGTCTAATTAGCTTTGGCCTGCTAGCAGCTGCCTCCTATCTGTGCTGTCCCCTTAGTGAGGTGTGAAAACTGTTCCCAGAACAGAAACAGTGGCTTAAGCCTTTAGCAGGAAGATCTGGGTGTCAGGAATGTGACTCATCGTTTCTCAGAGAGGCCAGGTGGGAGGGTTCAGGAACTTAATCAACTCAAAGGAGACCACGGTGAGGCCTACCCTTTCATAGTTACGTGTATAATGAGACCTGGTGAAGAGAAGCCTTTTCATTCCATGGTACATGTAGTCCTCCTAATGGGAGGAGAGAGCTGGTTCCAGAACCCGTTGGTGTGATTGAGGAGATGAGGACTCCTCATTTTCCTAGATACAACCCGGGTGGGACACCAGTTTGCCCACAGGGCAGATGGGTTCTACCATGCTGGATTTCACTCAGAATAGTGCACTGTGGGATAGTTTACAGTCAGGCAAACCCAATTTTTTGCAAAAGGGGGAATATTTGCCCTTCTAAACATTTTTCCAGTTGGTCAGAGAGTGACCAGGAGTCATCCCCACCCTCTGGGTAGTGCTTTTAACATAAAGGGTACCTCACCCCAAGCTCCTTTCTGGACCCGTGGAAGAACAGAAGAGGGATGGATCTTCTGAAATTACCTATCTGGAGAACTGGGGGTCGGGATCTGCTCCCACATGCAACTAAGCCTGAAAAGAGGACTCAGAGGGTCAGTTGGCTGAACTCCTTAGTGGGTACAGGGATACAACAAGCTGCAAGAGGCACATTTCCTTCTATGACCAGCTGACCCATTAAAACTGAACATGGACTCGACCCTGCTGAAGGACTCGGCTGGAGTTTTTCCTGCCCCATAAGTTCTGCCGCTTATGTCCTGGGAGCCTTAGCGGATACCTCGAGGAACTGCTCCAGAAAATCTGAAAAGTAGGACTTCCAAGATGTCTGGAGCTTTAGCGGGAATTCGCAGGAAGGGTGTCTGATTCTGAGATGATTTTGCTGGATACAGCTCAGAAACAAGTATCAATTGCCCTGGGCAGTACCGACCGTCAATGGGACTAGACATGTCTGAGCATCAGTGGCTTCATACACTATCATCCTGGCCTAGCAAAAATCCCGGCAGCATTAAACCTTTAAAAAATGAAACATGCTCATGTCAGTGGACATCTGCCCGGGTTTCCTTTTTGCTACAGCAAACAGAGGAACTGGGAATCTCTCTTTTATCCTGAACCCCCTTCTCCCCCTCCTTTTTTTGAAGTGAAGGAGCCCTAGAACAGGTACCAGCAGCCCTGGTATCTCCTTGCCATGGCACAAGAGCAGCTGTGAGCTTTACCTGTAACATTTTCATCTTTTTAAATGTAATTTCATAATGTAATGGCACAACCTTCCTCCTCTTTGGCAAAGTGGCTCTGGCTAAGACAACCTTGACAAGGCTGTGGGGGTGCGGGTCATTAATGATTGGGGACCTGACATCCAATGTAGACTCTGCCAAAATAGCACAAAATGATAGAAATAGATTGTCAAGTTTCCCTTCCCTACAGAACTGAGGGGCACCACCCCACCTAGGGGGAATGGTGCCTTTAGTGGCAACAAGGGGCAGGAACGTGTTTAGGAGCTCTACCGGGTCCAGCGACCCGGAAAAGGATGGGCGCAACAGGGACATCCGGAAGCGCGTCATGCGGGGTGCACCGGAAACCCCAAACTGGTGGGGGGTTTAAAAGGCCAGGGGGAAATAACAACGCCCTCTTTGTCCTCTCGCCATCGGAAGAACAAGATCGGAGCTTAGAGGAAGTTAGCCGCGGGGAAACAGCGGAGAAGCCTTGTCGGGCGCACGAGCAGTTCAGCCAGGTGAGAGGGCCTCACATTAGCATTGTATAAACGTTTAGCGACTTGTGATGGTTTTTTAATTTGGTTTGGAGCCGCTGGCTCGGTTCAGTAAGATGGTGCAGCCTAGAACCCTCGGCCCGGGTTTGATTCTTAATGGGTGCGGCCTTCGTGAAGTGCACGCGATACAATGTTGCTAGTTCTGGGGCTTTGATGTGAAAGCGCACGCAATACGATGTTGCTAGTTTTCGGGGCTTTGATGTGAAATTGCATATGATACAATGTTGCTAGTTTTCGGGACTTTGATGTGAAACGCGCACCGCGAGTGCGGGCGGGCGAAGCAATGCTGCTAAGTTTGTCCGGAGCTTGGAGGTGAAGCGCGTGCCACGTATGCGAGCTGGGGATACAATGTGATATTTTTCTTAGCTTTGGGGATGAAAGGCGCGCCATTATGAGGGCGGTCGATACAATGTGTCCAAGTTTGTCCACCATTTTGAAATAAAGCGCACGCTGCGTATGCGGGCGGGAGGTACAATGTGGCTATTTTTGTCTGTAACTCTGAAATAAAGCGCGCGTCGCGTATGCGGGCCAGAGTTACAATGTTGCTAGTTGTCCGGGGCCTTGAAATAAAGCGCAGTTACCATGCGCGCGTGTGCAGGCATTTAGAGAAATTAAGGGCCCACTCAGGGCATGCACGGAAGCATGGAAGCACGGTGGGGAGTAGGTTATGCAATTGGCAGTGGGTCTACCAGGGCGGTGAGTATCTCCAGCGCTGCTGCATGATTTACTGTGGTGTGAGGTAGCATGTCTGCTGCACGCTTGCATGATGTATTGAGCTACGGCATGCTAGCTCGCCAGGCTCGCATATTGTGACGAATAGGGCAACACTGGCGTAGTAAGTATCGTCAGCGCCCTGGCCAATGCATGTGTTGAAGTAATGGCATGCTCTTTGAGGTGTGGGGATTACTGAGGGGACAACGGGGCAGTGAGTATCCCCGGGGCCCGGGTCAAAGGATGCAAGGGGGAAAGGGAACAATGTCTAATTGATATCTGTTTCCTTTAGTGCAGAATGCCTCCAAAACGGACCCAAAAGGGCAAGGACGCCCCGGCCACCAAAGAGGATTTTCGCTCGCTGGCAGAACTATGGGAGGTCGCGAAGAAAGGGGGCATCGATTGGGTGCTACGGACGTTGTCGCAAGGGGCCGGGATGAGCACGCAACAAGACACAACGCGGGCCAAGCGGGCACGGCGGATACCGGAGCAGTTTAAAGACGTGCAACCAGGCAAGCGCAACAAGTCTATGGACTCTCAGACCACTACCTCAGGTGAGGCAGGGGTGGTGGACCAAACAGCCTTGGTTGCGGACACAGTACAGCCCACAAACTCGGCCTCCTCGGTGCAGTCAAGTGGGTCAATTGCGCAGGTGGCAGAAACCCCAACGATAGCCAATGTAACACAGGCCGTGGGGCTCCCAGTGACAACTGGAGTAGGGGCCCCAATGCTACCCACCACGCAAGCTGCTCCCCCGGTGGTAGCACACCAGGGCAGCGGGATAGCACAAGTTTGGGTTCAGTCGGGAGGCGTGGCACAATCTCCAGTTGTAGTGGCGGCAACCTCGCAGGGGCCAGCCAATAGTAATGGGACACCAGGGCCGGTGGTCCCCTTAGCAGCACCTCCCCTAGCCATGGGGTCAGTATTTGCGGGGCAGCCACTTCTCGCACATAGCCCACTGATTTACGGGTCTGCATCACTAGCGGTAGCCCCATCAGCAGGCATCACTTGGCCCGTACCAGTTGAGACCAAGGAAAAAATATTCAGAGGAGAGTTTGAAGATGTCTTTGACCCCATTGACGTTGGGATAGTCCAGGGGAAAAGCAGGACGGGGAAGGAGGGTGAGCTGAAACAAAACATTAAGAATTGGGTCACAGGGTTCGCTATCTATGTGGTAATCATGGTAGAAAGGTATCACACAGTGGCAGCCCAGTTAATCAGTTACATGTCCATGATCCACGGAGCAGCATCAGAATCCGCAGGTACCGGTTGGCTCCAGTATGACAACAAATTCTGGCAAATGAAAGCAGTCCTCCCCGGGGTAGCTTGCGATCAGTGTGAGATAAACATATGACATGCAGTGTTTTATTCAACCGTGCAAAGTTAATAAGATGAATAGGCCCTTTCGAGGGGACAGAGGGTCAGAGGATAAAAAACAGGCTTGCTGGCAGTTCAATGGGAATGAGTGCAACCGGGGCACAGCATGCACGTTTAAGCATTTGTGTTCCTTCTGTGGTATGCAAGGACACCCAGAGAGTAAGTGCTACAAAAAGGTGAGAAGACCAAAAGAGCAGCCTACACATACCCAACCCCAAGGCAAGGGACCCAATGCTCAAGTACCCTAGAAACCTACCCACTCCCATCCAGCTTCATGTCCTGACACACCTCCTTAGTAAATATGACAAGATACAAGAGTCTCAGTTTCAACACCTGGGCTTTAAATTTGGCTTTCGCATCCCATCCGCTGCTACCCCTTCCACGACTCCGCCGCGCAACCATGCCCCTGGGTTCTGCACTTACTGAAAGAACTAGTGCTGGGATGTTTGCAGCGTAATGTATACTTTACTGCCAAACACGTGCCGGTGGTGGACAACACAGTTGCTGACGCCCTGTCCCATTTTAAGTTGACATATTTACGCACCCAGTGGGCGCAAGCAGACAAACAGATGACGAACTTCCCTGAGGGATTATGGAAGCTTGGTGCCCCACAGCCCCCGAGCTGATAACCATGTCATTGGCCCCCAAGACCAAGAGTATGTATGAGAAGTCGTGGCAGTCATACTTGACTAATATTGGAGGGACAGACGCAATAGAGAGATTCTCACCACAAAGTGTCCTTGTATTCATAGTTCACCAGAAAGAGAGCGGCAAATCACTGCCCATGGTTAGAAGACAACTGTCAGCAATAGCCTTTTACGCTAGTCTAGGGGGGGTGGCAGACCCCACAAAGGACCCAAGAGTCAAAAGAGCGATGAGAGGGTGGGAGCGTCTGGCACCAGGGGTAAAAGACAATAGTAGGCCCATCGATGCTAGCAGACTCGCCAACATCTTGGAAGTACTTCATTGAATCTGCTTCTCACCTTACAAAACACAACTGCTGAGATGAGCATATTCACTGGCCTTCTTTGGGGCTTTTAGAATTTCTGAGCTACTACCAGCTTTAAAGTCAGATAAGGAAGAGGGTATGCACCTTGAGGATATAATTGTGTTTGGGGAAGCGCTGCAGGTTAGAGTACGGAGATCTAAGACAGATCCGTTGGGTAAAGGGACATGGGTCCAGTTGGGGTCATTTGCAGGGGCCACATTTTGTCCAGTAACCCCTGCCAACATTTTTTTCCAGATTAGACCAGGGGGAGGGGACGGCAGAGTGCTATTACATGCCAATGGCATCCCTCTAACAAGATTTCAGTTCACCAGGCTATTCAAGCGTATACTGGAATGTTTGGGGGTGGAGTCAACACATTTCACATCCCACTCGATCCGCATCGGCGCAGCCACGATGGCCGTAGCCTTGGGCCTCCCTGCGGATACCATTAAGAAGGTGGGGCGATGGAAGTCATCGTGTTTTGAACTTTATGTACGCCCCCAATTAGCATGAATCGCCAGACTTTTACTACTCCCCCTCACATTCACTGATTCTATCAATTTCTAAATTTGATCCAGGTGTCCCGAGTCAGAGAACGCAGGTACGCTGGTGCGGCCATTCATTCATATGCAGAGCAGGGCACTTCAACAAAGCACGGGAAGACAGAGTACAGAGAGCGAAGGGAATCGACCACCATTGGGTAGGGGTAGGCGGACAGCGGTTAGCAGAAGTACCAAACGATCTGCAGGGCGCTCTGGCCAACGGCATGCCCGTCCCAGAAGTGCTGGTGATTCATTCAGGTGGCAATGATATGATACCAGCGGGAAGGAGGGGAGTGAAGGAAGCGCTGTTCTCCACTCTTTCAGTGGTTAGGAACATGCTACCAAGCACAAAAATACTATGATCAGAAGTGATCCTGCGTCAAGTATGGGCGAACGGAGCACCAGCTAAGGCAGTTAATAAATCAGTGAGAATAGTGAATCTGTCAGTGGCAGAAATCTTAAAGAAGTCTCGCATCCGTACCATCAGGCACAAGTTAATACAGGTGTCAAGGGCAGAATTGTACGTGCCGGATGGGGTACACCTGGCCAATGCAGGGATGGAGTTGTTTATACATACCATTTTAGGAGCCCTCGAGGTGGAGCTAGAAGGCACAGGGGGGAGGGTGAGTCCGCCAGTGAGCGCCTCGCACTGTGGCGGGGTCCTGGGCAAGAGAAATGACAGGGACTCCATTTGGCGGCGGCTGCTTGGCCCCAGAACAGGGTGTGCAGTCTATTGGGGGCTCCGGGCCTGCGGGAGAGGGGGCTGACCTGCTGGTGGTCCTAGACTCGCTGGCCCTTTCCAGGAAGCCGGCGCTAGTTATAAGCAGTGGTGAATGTACCTGCGGCTCTGTTGGCCGGTGGGTGGCCAGTACAAAAGAGAGCAGGGTATCTTGGTTGTGGCCTACTGGCACAACCCGATGCAAAGTACCTGTGGAGAGACAAATGTAAATACAAATGTTAAAATGTATAACCCTGATATCTTCTTTGCGTGTTGTGGTGTAATAAATAAATCAATAATGAGGTTGGTCAAGAGATTAACAGTAGTGAGCAATGCTGAAATTGGCTGTATCTTAAGCTAATAAAGACTATGATGTGAAGACCAACTACCGTCTCGCGTGTTTTACGGGTCTTAACCCCACACGGTGGGGCTGGCAGAGGGGTGGTGAATAGCACATTGTATGCAAACTATGACGGGCACCACCCCACCTAAGGGATGTGGTGCCTTTAGTGGCAACAAGGGGCAGGAACGTGGTTAGGAGCTCTTCCGGGTCAAGCTACCCAGAAAAGTGCGGGTGCCTTAGGGACCTCCGGAAGCGCATCATGTGGGGGTCACCGGAAACCCTAAACTGGCAGGGGGTTTAAAAGGCCAGGGGGAAATAACAACGCCCTCTTTGTCCTCTCGCCATCTGAAGAACAAGATCGGAGCGTCGCGGAAGTTACCCACCCATCCATCCCTAAGTTCAGTGTTTTGGTTAGGCGGGGTCCTGGGCAAGAGAAATGACAGTGACTCCGTTTGGCGGGGGCTGCATGGCCCCAGAATAGGGTATGCAGTCTACTGGGGGCTCCAAGCTGGCGGGAGAGGGGGCTGACCTGCTGGTGGCCCTGGACTCTTTGGCCCTACCCAGGAAGCCGGCGCTAGTTATAAGCAGTGGTGAATCTACCTGCTCTCTGTTGGCCGGTGGGCAGCCAGCAAAAAAGGGAGCAGGGCATCTTGGTTCTGGCCTGCTGGCCCAACCCGAGGCAAAGTATCTGTGGAGAGACAAATGTAAATACAAATGTTAAAATGTATAACCCTGATATTTTCTTTGCGTGTTGTGGTGTAATGAATAAATCAATAATAAAGTTGGTCAATAGATAAACAGTAGTGAGCCAATGCTGAAATTGGCGGTATCTTAAGCTAATAAAGACTACGCTGTGAAGACCAACTACCATCTCGCGTGTTTTACTAGGTCTTAACCCCAAACGGCGGGGCTGGGAGAGGGGTGGTGAATTGCACATTGTATGCCAACTATGTAAAAGATTCAAATTATTACAGAAAATACTTTTCTTTTTTTTCAAATTCACTCATAGGTTTCCTATATCCGTGAGAGGTTATTAAAATCTTGATAATATGATGAACACTTTTGCAAAGGTGGTGTAGTTAGGCTCTTGTAATCCTTTTCAATTTTTTTAATCTCTTCCAGCATTCATGAACCTAGGGAGAGCTAAAAAGACAAATGTCTTCTTTTCTGTAAAAGGGTTAACCTTTTATTGCTCTTTGGGGAGGGGAACTGCATTTTTTAGTTCCACATTATTAGTATACATTATTATAAGATGTGATGCAGGCAAGGGTTGCTTTGAGCTGCCGTAATAAAAAATGTAAATAAAGCAAGAATTCCTTTCTCGGGTGAAGGCACACAGGGAAACAAATCACTCTCCCAGCCCTTTGGCAATGCTTTGAGAATGTGCTCACCAGCAAATGGAGGGAGCAGCCAATAAGATTAAGGATGCTGCTTTACAAATTCGGAAATGTTATTTAATACATATTAAACCGATGCATTCCCACTGAGCAGTTTGTTCTTTGTTTACAGCTCCAAAATGGTGAGTAGAAAAATGCCAAATCGAGAATAGGCACCAAGTAGGGGCAAGCATTAGTAACAGCCAAATTAGATCTCCTTTCATTCAGCCATTGTTTTTTATTTCCATGGTAAAGGTTGCTAATGGGAATTCACATGTTCAAGCTGAAACCCACTTGTTTTTGGACAACCCCCAATTATATCTATCACTTCCCTTGATACATCTGCTTTACATTTAGCAGAATGAAAGTCTGATGTTAACACTGTCGGGAAAAGTAGGCAAGAAGGGGCATCATTTTTAATGATGTACATATGGGGTTTCCTCTGAAGTTAAAGTTGATAGAACACTCCATGGGAAAAACATGAGCACCAATGAAGTAAAAGATAAACTCTCAATATATTACCTGCCAGGGCAGGTTGGAACAGGTTGAATATATTTAGGGAGAAGGGATTTAGCTTTCTTAGGTGTGGATAAAAGCCCTCTGAATTTAAAACAGCCGGAGAGGGCAGTAATATGTCAATCACAAGATATATCAGAGAGGAGTCATATTTAACCAATTCCCGAACCAGAGTGTTTTTCATCTTGTATAAGTAGGGATGCATAATAAATCAAGAAGCTATTCTCCTTTACATATACATTTCTTAACATGTATTTTTTAAGTGTAGTATTTTTATTTAAGAAGAAGAAAATTATACCTATTTTCTGGCTTACCAATACATAGAAAGAACCTTGAAGTACATTTCAAAAACCAGAAATTAAAACTCAAACCACTATCAGAAAAACCAATAACTACATTATATCGGTGACCGGATTAAATAGAGAATGATAAAAGAAAGTGAGAAGTCATAGCGAAAATAGAGAAAGATGGAAAAAGGAAAATAAAGGATAAAGAAGAGAAAATTAAAGTATTAAAGCTATAAAATTGTACAAATAGTATAATAAAATCATGTAAATAATGCATTATATGATAAACAAGAGCAGTGTTAGTTAAAGAAAAATAAATTATCAAGAACTAACAATCCATAAGCTGAAAAACAGTATGCAATTAAATTGGAGTATGAGCATGCATAGACAAGTATGTAGTCAAAGGGTCCCAAAGGTCATGACCTTTTGCCATTAAAGCTGAAGAGTGTAAATTATAACAATCTAAACTGTGATTATGACAAACTAAAGTCCACCACTGTTGAAATGTAGTGCAATGGCAGTAAGTAGATCAACAGGTTTGCGTATTCATTTATTCTGAGACCAGATACTACTTAAGCCACGTAAAAATAAAATATTAAAAGAAAATGGCCAGTGATGTTCAGTATAATGTTCTATCCTTGTCCAAAACTCCTCCCCAAATAATTACAATTTATGACATAAGAGAACACGTGGCGGTAAGTACCAGGCTTAGAGTTACACCGCCAGTAAGTGTCCATTTGAAGCAATTTACACTTGAACAAAAATCCAGGTGTTTGATATAACCTTTAATAGAAATAATGGAGTGTTTGAATGAGATTGGCAGGACGAGCTGTAGCTTGAATATTCTCCCATATCTTCTGCCAGAGTGTGGTAGGCCAATTAGAGTGTAAGTCTGATTCACATAAAAGTTCTAATTTAGATTTGGGCCTATCTAAAGGTGGGGAGAGCATTGTTCTGTATAATATTGAACCCTTGGAGAATTGAAGCATGCGGCAGAGAGAGAATTGCGGGGAAGAACCCAGAGCGGAAGATGTAGGGAGTGACTGCAATATGTGAGCCAAAAGAGACATTAAGATTTAATATTGTTGTAAATTTCTTCAGAGAGAGATTAAAGGAAGAGGAGAGAGTTGAAAATAGAATAATGATAATATTGTGTTGAACTAATTGAGAAACAGTAAATATACGTTTATTGAACCAAGTTCGCCAAAATAGCGGTTTACCATTAATTAATAGGTTTTTATTATACCAAATAGTCTATAGACTGTGGAGAAATTTGTCAACTGGAGAAAGAGGAGCAATCAAGTAAGGCCTAAAGAGAATACAATAATGAGATATAACTGCAGGTATCAAATACTTAGGAAGTTGTGATATGTGAATAATATGGGTATGAGAAAAAGGGGACATAACGGCTAACTTTAGTTGAAACCATAGTTTGGGTGGACAGTCTGAAAGACCTAGAAAGTAGTTTTGACATTGTTTGATACCGAAAGCTTTGTGATAACAAGAGAAACTGGGAAAGTTAACCCCGAACCCTGATTTTGGTGCTTTGAGGTAATGTAAAGTGACCCGAGAAGGTTTACTGTTCCTTTTTTTTCTTTTTTTTTTTTTCTTCTATTTGGCATTTTTTATTTTTTATTTATTGAAAACACGACAATGGAAAAAGAAAAACAAAACAATTCCAAAAGGAAGACTAAACATGACAGCACTGTAGCAGAATGGATAGATACATAATCGCAGCAACAAATCAGAGAAAGAAAGAAGAGCAGTCATCAGGGTACAAGAATAACAGTGCAAAAACAATGAAATAGTCACATGATACAATCTTGTGATCACATAATCAAATAAATTCAAACGAATTCAGACAATACAAGCAGTACGGGGGATATATCCCTTAGGAAAGAAAAAGAAACCAAAAAAAAAAGATACAACTGAGATACATGACCATTTAAATAAAATTACCCCAGATTTTTTCAAATTTCCTTAGGGACCGGACACCTCTTAGCTTAGTCAAAGCCACCTCCATAGAATGTATTTTATTGGCCAATGACCACCACTCCATAATATGAGGGGGTTGCGGGGAAATCCAGGAACGAACAATAGTTAATTTAGCACATGAAAGTAAAATAGTGATTAAGGCCTGCTGGGGGAGAGGTACGAGATGTATATCTAATAGTACCGTTAGAGCGGACAAGAGTGGTGGTTTACCTAGTTTCATTTTCAAAACCTTATCCAAAGCAGCCCAGAACTCTTTTAACACCGGACATGAAAAGAGCATATGTTCTAAGTCAGCCCCAGCTAAATCACATTTAGGGCATTTAGTGCGCTCACTAAATGAAAAATTTGTGGACCAATTAGATATTACTTCAGGTGTAAAATATAGCAGACAGGTGGTTTTAAATTGTTGTAGCCTTAAGCTCGATGATTGAACGAAATTATTCAGATTGGAAAGAGATTTAGCAATCTGTTTAGATGTTATATTACGTCCCATCTTCGAGCTCCATTTCTCAGCTAGTTTAGTACAATCCTCTGTCTTGTAAGTATTGAGGCACTTATACCTTTCACTTATTAAGGATTTCGTCTTCGATGAGTAAAAACAATCCCAAATGTCAGAATTTGAAATTTCTAGAATTCTCATCTTGTGTATCAAAAAATCATGAATTTGAATGTACTGAAACCTCATTGTGTCGGTCAGTTTATATAAGTTTTTAAGTGCCCCGAAATCTAAAAAGCCCTGAGAACCATAAAGGTCCCCCAATAATGTAATTCCATAAGCAGACCATATACTTGCCCTACAATCATTAAAAATTCCGGGAAGACCAGGATTTCCCCAAAACCGTAATTTAGCATGAAAAAATGAAGTGTTACAAAAGGTCAAAATATTAAACCAAATTTTCGCAGTATCCAGATCAGTCTTAAATTTGACTCTTTTGTAGTAATTCGGGTCATTTAGCCTTAAGAGGAACATTCTGGAGTCTAAGTTTAGCATAATGGTATGAAAAAAGGATTGAGTGTCAGAATTCAACAGAGAGCATAAACGGCCAATAAAGGTAGCCCAATAGTATAATTTAAAGTCCGGGAAATTAAGTCCCCCTGTATCTAGTGAACCCTTAAGTAGCGTCATGGATCTGCGCACCTTCTTGTAACCCCAAATGAAACTGCTAAATAACCCGTCAAGTTGCTTAAAAAAATAATTGTTAAGCGCTAAAGGTATAGAACAAAATAAATAAAGGAATTTAGGAAGCACTTTCATTTTGATCAGATTAATTCTACTGATGATGTTTAGAGGGAGTTTATGCCATTTTTTAAGTAACAAAGCTGTTGATTTTAATAAAACATCATAATTGATTGAAATAACATCCCTGATTTTAGATTAGATTTTGACCCCTAGATAGTTGGCAGCCTTACAGATTCCGTTGATAGTAACTGGTGGTTTATAGTTCACTACAATTTGTGTTTCATTGATATTTAATTTGTATCCAAAGACTGCTCCGAATCTGCTGGCCTCTATAGTAATACCCTCTAGTGCCTCTACAACGTCTGTGGAGTAGATAGCGATATCATCCGCATAAGCGGTAATTTTCAGAGAATGAGATCCAGACCTAAATTGTACGATTCAAGATTGTAACTGAAGAACAGAAAGAAAGGGTTCCATTGATAGAGCAAACAACAGGGGTGATAACGGACACCCCTGCCGGGTGCCCCTAGAGATAGCAAAAATTGAAGAGGTCAGCCCAGCATAACTAACACTAGCTGCAGGTCTATCATATAAGGCTCTTAACCAGCTTATAAAGTGACCCCTGATTCCGATGAAGGACAAGACAGACCAAAGATAGTCCCACCCCACTCGGTCGAATGCTTTCTCGGCATCAAGTAAAATCATACCGAGTGGGGTGGACTTAGTCTCCGCTATGTCGAAAGCAGTTATAGCCATGTTTATATGGGATGTAGTGTCCCTACCTATTACAAATCCATGTTGTTGGGAATTTACTATTTTAGGGATAAGTGGAGCCAGTCGATTGGCTAAACTTTTTGAGAAAACCTTGGCATCGGCGTTGATCATCTACCGGTTTGCCTTTTTTCAAAAAGAAAAACATTTTCGCAATATTCCAGGAACCAGGGGCCTTACCGCTTTCCCCCATAGATTGAATTACAAGGGACAAAAGGGGCATTAGTTCCTCAATAAACAATTTGTAGAGTTCGGCTGGAATGGTATCCTCCCCGGCTGTTTTCCCCGGTGGTAGTGAGAGGATAGCTTGTCTGATCTCTAGCGAGGTAATCTCTTCAGATAATTGATCTAATCCAGATGTGTTGTATTTCTCTTTAATGTTACTATCCAGATAGTCTTGTATCTTCTCTATGCTAGGTTGATTCTCCGGAGTATATAATGTATTATAAAATTCCTCAAATTGGGCCAGTATCTGTGCAGGCTGATCGTGTATAATATTATTGGAGCCCCTAATACTTTTAATCAGGGTATATGCCCTATCATCCGCAACTTTATAAGCCAGTATTTTCCCAATTTTATCTCCACCGTCGTAGTGGGAAATTTTCCATTTATGTAACTTGGCACTGCTCTTCTCAATAAAAGCTGTTTTTAAGTTGGATTTTAAACGCCCTAGTGTTAATCCAAGTTCAACTAAATTAGGGGAACCAGTTTGTAAGGCATCTGCCAAAAGCAGTTCTTGTGCTAGAATGTTAGTTATCAGCTTTGTATTAGCATTGCGGCGTTTGTAATTTTGCCCGAGGACGAATTGTTGAGTGAACCCTCTAATGCTGGCCTTGCAAGCGTCCCATACAATTATACAAGAAGTCAAATTAAGATTGAATTTAATAAATTCACAAAGATGTGATTTGAGCTGTGCTATATATTCTACGTTAGCCAATAAGTGCCGGGGCAGGAAAACACTCTGGGGGCCGCTTGAGCTTACAAGTTATTGACTGTAAGTAAAATAGGATTATGGTCCGAGGTGACCCGAGGACAGATCTCCATGAAACTAGTAGATATTATGTTGTCTCAGGCCCAAGCCATATCTATACGGGAGCATAATTTGTGTGGCGATGAGTAATACATATAACCGGATGTTTTAGGATAGATGGAACGCCAAATATCTCTAATGTTATGTATCCTGCCAATTTCCAAAATAGCGGCCCGGACTTTACGCATACGCTGGAAAGCACCCTGTCTAGTAGTATCTAACTGATAGTCCATAATACAATTAAAATCCCCCATAAGAATTAATTCCCCCTCCCATCCCAAAAGTTCCGTATTAACTTGGTCCAATACATAGTCTTCATTAGTATTTGATCCATAAATCACACAAAATACATATTTATAATTTCCAGTACATACTTGCGCTATGGCACACCAACCGTTTTTGTCTGAAATAGTTTTAAGTGTTTCTGCCCAGATTCGCTTATCTTTGAGAATGGCCACTCCTCTGTTTGATGCTTGTAGCGTGGAGCTGATTATAACATCATACCCAAGTTGACTAAGTAGCTTATACTGTTCCATAAGGATTTAGATAAGAGTCTATCAATAGCTGTAACATACTTTACCGGGATATTGATAGGTAGCATCAAAAGATCAAAATTGATGATTGGAAATAGCACAATTTTAATAGTGTCTAGGCAGCCCCACCAAGACAAAAATAGAGGGGAGAAACCCTGCGTCAGCTTAGAAATGTATGCCAGTAGAGCTTCCATATTACAGTGCAGGGTATCCTTAAGGGTTTTGCGGTAAACTATACCTAGACACTTAATTTTATCAGGGTTCCCAGCGAGACCTATTCCAATGAAACGCATTTTGAAACAAAACTTATTCAAAGGCATCACTTCAGATTTTTGAATGTTAAGTTTATAACCAGAGACTTCCGAACATTCATTAAGGATTTCGAAAAAAGTTAGGGAGTTTTGTTTAGGGTTTAGAAATATAAAGAATGATGTCATCCACGTAGGCTATAAATGTAACATGGACCTTATTCAGCTGAACGCCAGAGGAGGCATCAGAGTGTTTCAACTTATAAAGGAATGGTTTGAGTGCATGTATAAAAAGCATGGGTGATAGAGGGTTTCCCTGCCCTGCCGCCTGCCCGTGTGAAAGGGAAAGTAGAAGATTGGATACAATTGACCAAAACAGAAGAGCATGGGGAGGAATAAAGTAATGAGATTAATTGAAGAAATTGAGGGCCAAGCCCGTGCCAATGGAGAGCATGCGTTAAATAATTCCAATCTACCCAATCAAATGCCATTTTGGCATCCAAGACAATTGCGGCCAGGGAGTGATTAAGTTTAGCTGCTTTACTGAGGATGTTTAAAAAGACTTGCAAATTGTTTGTAATGTTCCTATTTTGAACAAAACTGGATTGCTCCATAATAATGAAATCTGGCACAAAATCATGGTGTTAGGCCAGGGCTTTGGGGAAAACTTTACAGTCAGCATTGATAAGTGAAATAGGTCAATAGTTCTTGCATAAAGAAGGATTTCTGTCTTTTTGTGAATGAGACATATCACAGCCTCTTTAAACGAATCTGATGATTTGTTCAATGAGAGAAAATGAGTAACTAACTTCAATAATTTAGGGGAAAGTAATTTTGAAAATTGAAGGACAAATTAGACTGTGAACCGATTGGGCCGCAGCCCTTTACTACGTGGACGGCATTTAACAGCAGCAAACAATTCATCCTCTCGTAGTGGAGCCTCAAGAGTGGACAAATTAACTAGTGAGGGTTTGCTCATAGAAGAATGAGAAAAGAACGAGAAGAGGGTATCCTCAGATGGCTTGGCTTCATGGGTGTAGAGTGTTTGGTAATAATCAATGTAATATTTAGCAATATTCAAGTCACAGAAGATTTCAGTTCCTGACTAATTGGCGATAGAGGCAACATACGATTTTTCTTTCCTGCTTTTAAGATAATTAGTTAGTAAAGTTCCAGTTTTATTGCATCCCCCATAGTATCTAGCATTAATTTTCAGAAGCTTTCCTCATGCGTTTTCCGTAGTAGTTTTATTAAATTGGATCTTGGCTGCAACAAGCGCATCAAGATCAGTTTTATCATTCTTGGACATAGAATATTTATGCTCTAATCTCTTAAATTCACTAAGAATGGCAGCCCATTTCTTCTCCATATCTTTCTGTTTGTTAGAGACATAAGTAATAATAAACCCTTTAGATGTCGCCTTAAACGTATCCCAAACAAAATGAAAATAAGATTCACCTGTATCATTAATCTTGAAATATTCCCCCAAAAATGCCTAGTAAGAAGAAATAAAGGGGCAGATTTACAAGCCCCATGCAACACTTTTGTGCTGCTGTTGCATCAGTTTTGTGACGCAGTGGCAGTGTACAAAATATGGCCAATTTACAACGTGACGCATCTAGGGAGATGTGTCATGTTGTAAAGCCCTGCGTCACATTCTAACTGCGTCAGGTATAATGTACGCAGGTTGGGAATTCCTACGATTGAAAGACTGGTAATAGTGACGCAGTGAAATCTACAAGATTTCACTGTGTCACTTCTATGATGCCACTGCATCAAAACCTTACACCTGCTTGAATCAGGTGTAAGGAGTGACGCAATGTAGTGGGAATAGGCCTCAAATTGCATTTCTGGAGTTGCGTCGTGCTTGCGACATGACTCCAGCAATGCGTGACGTTTGCCCCAACAGATGCGTCAGAATTTCTGACGCATCTGTCAATCCTTGCGTCATGGTGCGCCGTATGGTAAATACAGCGCATCCATGGTGGCACAAGGGTTTCTTAGGGTGGAGCAGGGAAAGTGAGGCATCCCTACAGATGTGTCATTTTTTTATAAATCTGCCCCAAAGACTTTATCAGAGAGTAAGGGAATATTGAATCTTCAACAAGATCAAGATGTGGGATTCAGAAGAATATCTAAATCAGTAGGCACAGGAGCATGGTCCAAAATTCACATTGAACTCAGCTCAGAAATAACTAAATGTTGAATGAGGTTCTTGCTAAGGAAAATATAATCTATCCTAGCCAGTGTTTTATGAGGAGCAGAGTAAAAGGAATATTCGTGAAGGGCAGGGTGAGAACATCTCCAGGAGTCTGAGAGGAAATTATGTGTAATGACATGCGTAATTGTGAGCCCTATGAGGGAGGAATCTTGTAGATGAACGACGATCAAGAAAAGGGTCCATTATTTGATTACAGTCACACCCTAAAATTAAGTTGTGAGAATAATTTTAAGTAACCAATTGCATAATATTCCTCCAGTATATAGGGTCAGGGTTTGGGGGGGCCATACATTAAGGATTGTAAAAGTGACCTCAATAATAATGAGTCGAACCAAAACCCATCTCCCTTCCTTATCACTTTCCTTGGAAATAAGGGAAACATTTAAACTTTTATGACATAGGATGGCTGCACCATTTTTCTGTTGCAGAGAAGAGGAAAAGAAGAGCTCTCCCACCCAGTGATTTTTGAGTTTGGTCATGTCAGCATCGGTAAAATATGTTTCATTATGCAACACAAGCTCGCACGACAATCTAGATAGGTGGGAAAAGATACATTGGCGATAATTGAATTTTTCAGACCTTTAACATCCCAGGTTGTGACTCTAAGGAGTATACGAGGCAAATTCAAATCTGAACATTAGGATGAAATAGAGACATGAGTATATAGTACACAAGCAAAAAATACAGAGACAGAGAGAAATAACGAAGTGGAAACAAAAGCAAAAAAGCAAATGGGGGCAAAGAACCCAGTAAATGCAAAACAAGCAAAAAGGCAACACAGGAAGAAAAAAACATAGTTGGAAAAACACCTTACATGTTAAAATAATCATCCCAAGGGATGAGGAGAGTGCCAAGCACCTTAAGAAGATGGAACCAAACCCGGCTCCAGCACACATGAAAAAGAAACACAAGAACCATCAAACATATCAACATTCCCAAACATAGAGATGGAGAGAAGCATGTAGAAGGAAATTAACACCAGGCAAGAGGATGACAAAAACGTGACAACACACATACCATGAGTTATGATAGATGAAATTCTGCGGGAACGACACGTACATTGAGAGAGATTGAAATGGAACAGGCATAGACGCCAAATGATACACTTGGGCTGAAAGACAATAAGCAAAATATGAATTATGCAGAGTGCAAATACCAGGCAGAATATTTCCTAAAGGGAAGAAAACATAGAATATTATGCAAATTGTATCAAACAGAACATATGTAACAATCAAGTCTTTGCAGCAGTGCTAATTTCCATATCTTCAAGACAATGTTGATGAAGAAAGTCCTGTAGTTTAGGTGGGTCTTTAAAAGTGTAAGAAGTTTCTTTATATGTTAGTCTGAAAAAAACATGGGTGAACAATTCCATATCCAATGTTCATGGCGTTTAGTTGTGGACTGAGGTCCAAAAAGTGTTTTCTTCTTGCAGCCTTGCATTGAAGACATCCTGTGAGAAATGCACCTGTGGAAAAAGAATGATGATGCCCCTAGATCTATGATGATTTAGGACAAAGAAAGTTGGCTCTTTGAATATTAAGTGGGCTACGGTCCGGTAGATGCACAATAGTAGGAATGATCTTTTGCAGAAAGGAGATCATGTTAGACCCTTCTAGATTTTCCAAAATTCCATAGAGCCGTAACTTGTTTCTCCTGTTTCTATTTTCCAAGTCTTCAGTAGATCTTTTGAGCATCTCAATTTCCTTTGTTAGCTGGAATATCACTGGAATTGAGTCCTCCACATCACTGAGCCTTTGTTTAATACGCATAATGCACTTGGCGTATGTAGACCATTTCTCCTCACTGCGGAGACGGGAAGCATCAGTTTAAACTACGAAAGGTTTCAGAGCTCTTATTTCCATCACTACAGCATTTAAGGTGAAAGGAGGGGGTGTTTTAGATGGTGAATCTGAGTCCTTATTTGGTCTTTTCACTAAAGAGGGGAGTTTCTTGGGCAAAGCTTTGGACGCAGAAGAGGAACACCCCAATCCCAAGGCAGTAGTTCTCCATAATTGTTGTGAGAGACTTAAGGGCTAAATCTTTGTCAAGATTTAGGGCAGGTGATGAGTTTAGTAGAAGATATAAGGGGTTGTGGTGTATCCCTCTGTTTTAGATTCCTACCCATAAAAGCAGGGTAAATAGCAAAGAGCTAATGGGGTGAGGATATGAGGCAATGTAATGACATTGCTTTAAACAAGACCAGTTGGCTTTCCTTTGCACAGTATAATAAAGATAACAGGAGGGTGTGCACAGGAAACACAGTTCAGGAAAAACATAGTTACATTGTAGCAATAAAGTTCTTCTACTCAGTGAAACACTAGCCCCTATACTTCCCAACATAGAATTCTGAAAGGACGTTCAATCAGCTTGTTCCAGCAATACAACAGGTCGCAAGGCACAGAAGGTCATTCCAGAGTAGCTATTATCAAAAAGGAAGGGGAGGTAGAGTTTTTTTTAGAGCTAGGTCTGCCCTCCTTTGTTTATGCTTCAACTGAAACCCGAGTTGTTGGGGTAGAGGACCTAGTCATAAGGTAAAGATAGGGCATCCGATCAATGCGATCAGAGATTGCCTTCAGGAAAGAAACATTTCTTTTTTGAGTCCCCTCACTCACCAGGGTTTCCCCACAGTGACATGCTTCATCATTGGGGCCATCCCAGTTCTCTACAAACTGGGGCGTGCTGCGACTTGCGGAAAATATGTAGGAGCACTTTAAATGGAAGTCTATGTGTAGTGCAAAGTGTGGTGGAGTGGGTTATAGTGATTAAATATAACCTGCTAGTGGGCTAAAATACTTTATTATCGCTTCTAGGTTGGTATGTCTGAAAGGGGGTGATACACAGAAAAAACTAACCATAATTGGTTAGAAGTTCAGTGTAAGATCAACATGTTTCAAGCCTACCCCTAGCTCTTCGTCTGGACCACAAAAGGACCAGCCCTGTGTATGCCACTCCAAATAAACCTAAATATGGAAATCAGCCCCCTCTCTCTTGCAGAGTAGGTGGGTACACATTAAGTGCACTTCCATGCTTATGAGTTGCTCCTTAATGGTGCGTGAAGTCATCCAGCTCAGAGCGTGGTTGAGACCTAAATAGGTATAAACATGCTGGCCAAACGTGCTGCATAGTGATTGGTCATACATTAAAACACACAACATACATGAGGTGATTTACACACAACACATATAAATAGGATAAATAGGGATAGAATGGTTAATCCAGACTAGTAACACATACTTTTTTGTGAGCAAGATTGTGCTTCATGGACAAGCTGGGGGCGGGGTTTCCTTGAAAGTATTATCTGTAAAATTGAGGGAAAAACGGGTAGGTTTTGTTAGTGCTGGCGGAAAACCCCCGTATTTGAAACGGACTTCTGTCCTGTCATCCCATTCCGGTGGAGGGAAAAGGCACTTACTTCTGTATGAGAAGCCTCACGTCCAGACACCTACTAGTCTCCCCATCGGACCGCATCTTAGTGTGTCCAAGGCGGGGGGCTGAATAAATACTTCCTGCTTCGCCCGCGTGGAGGTCTATAGAGACTAGACCACGGGTGAAGCTTCACAAAATGGCCACCGCTAATGGCAAAGGTAGCGTCCATATTGGAAGGATACGCGAGTGGGCTCCGTGATATCCTTCTATTATTCACAAATTTCTTGATGAAGAGTTCAGTATAGTCTCCAAGAATTTAAACAAAATCAGTATGTATATTATATTAACAGAACAGGCAGCAATTGAAAGTTGGAAAAAGATATTTTGTATTAAGGAGGATTCCCTGTCATGTTGGTAAAAGGACATTTGAAATAGCTCAGTACTATAAAAAGGCTCAGCACTATAGAAACGAGCACGCCTGCTGAATGAGTTAATTCAGAGGGGGAGTGTTGTCAAGGGATGTTGTTGGATCATATTTGCAGATCCTCTGTTTAGCGCAGCCCAGATGTTTATGCCATGTTGTCAAGAGGGTACTTTCTGATTGTAGGTGTATAATTAATCATGATAGCCGCAGGGCAAGAGGTGTCTATCTCAGCTATGAGGAAACCCTATAATGGCGTAGTTGATGTATAATCATGATAGTCGCAGATCAAGAGGCGTCTATCTCAGCTATGAGGAAACCCTATAATGGCGTAGTTTTTCAAGTCTATTCGAGTGGATCAGCCTCCCCCCTGGTTCTGACAGCTCATGGCTCTAGTGTATGTCATTAAATCTCACAGAACTGGCCCCAGGGGATGTCATCATTCAGGCCCTGGGTGTCTGTACGTAATTTGAAAACCCAGCGCTGTTCTTTTTCATGTAACTTTTTCTCAAGGTTCTCTTTGCTTTTAATGTGTTCTAGTACCACCCACCTCATCTCATTAGGGGTGTGTTGTTTCTCGAGAAAATGGGTGGTCATTCTTGTAGTCGTATGTTTACAGCGTATGTTACTCCGGTGTTCCACTATCCTAGTGCTGACTTTCCTAGTTCTCATCCCCACGTAGTGGAGATTACATGAGCACGTGATCAGGTACACCACCCCTGTCGTGTTGCAGTTTGTGAAATTTCTCAATTCCCATGTGGTGTTATTGTTCAGATTTACTAATCTGGTGGCTGAGGTGAGGTGGCAGATACTACAGTTACTACATGGGTAGTGTCCTGGGGGTAGTGGGTGCAGTCTCCGTACAATCCCTTCTTCTTCAGTGGCGGCATTGAGGTGTGTGTGTACCAGGTGGTTTTTCAGGTTTTGGCGCTCCTGTGGCTGAACATGGGTGTAGGTATGTTCAAGCCCCCACTTGTAAGTGTGCGCCAGTGTTTCTTGACTTCAAGAGATATGAGGTTGGTGATACTAGAACACATTAAAAGCAAAGAGAACTTTGAGAAAAACTACACCATTATAGGTTTCCTCATAGCTGAGATAGACACCTCTTGATCTGCGACTATCATGATTATACATCAACTACGCCATTATAGGGTTTCCTCATAGCTGAGATAGACACCTCTTGACCTGCGGCTATCATGATTAATTATACACCTACATTCAGAAAGTACCCTCTAGACTACATGGCAAAAACATCTGGGCTGCGCTAATCACAGGATCTGCAAACATGATCCAACAACATCCCTTGACAACACTCGCCCTCTGAATTAACTCATTCAGCAGGCGTGCTTGTTTCTATAGTACTGAGCCTTTTTATAGTACTGAGCTATTTCAAATGTCCTTTTACCAACATGACAGGGAATTCTCCTTAATACAAAATATCTTTTTCCAACTTTGGTTTTTCAATTGCTGCCTGTTCTGTTAATATAATATACATACTGATTTTGTTTACATTTTTGGAGACTATACTGAACCCTTCATCCAGAAATTTGTCAATAATAGAAGGATATCACGGAGCCCTCTCGCGTATCCTTCGAATATGGCCGCCACCTTTGCTATCAGCGGTGGCCATTTTGTGAAGCTTCGCCCACGGTCTAGTCTTCATAGCCCTCCACGGGGGCGAAGCAGGAAGTATTTATTTAGTCCCCCGCCTTGGACACGCTAGGATGTGGTCCGACGGGGAGACTAGTAGGTGTCCAGACGCGAGGCTTCTCATACAGAAGTAAGTGCCTTTTCCCTCCACAGGAACGGGACGACAGGACAGAAGTCCGTTTCAAATACGGGGTTTTTTCCGCCAGCACTAACAAAACCTACCCGTTTTTTTCCTCAATTTTACAGATAATACTTTCAGGGAAAACCCGCCCCGCGTGTCCATGAAGCACAATTTTGCTCGCAAAAAAGTAGGTGTTAGTAGTCTGGTGTAACCATTTTATCCCTATTTGTGTGTGTTGTGTGTAAATCACCTCATGTATGTTGTGTGTTTTAATGTATGACCAATCACTATGCAGCACGTTTGGCCAGCATGTTTATACCTATTTAGGTCTCAACCACGTTCTGAGCTGGACAACTGCACGCACCATTAAGGAGCATCTCATAAGCATGGAAGTGCACTTAATGTGTACCCACCTACTCTGCAAGAGAGAGGGGGCTGTCTCCTAACCATGTCTTTTTATTGTTGCAGACATTCTACGTGATACACTGTGATCGTATGTATAACCACACATGCTTTATTAGTTGCAGCATTTACCTCTTGATTTCATTCTTTATTTCCATATTTAGGTTTATTAGGAGTGGCATACACAGGACTGGTCCCTGTGTGGTCCTGACGAAGAGCTAGGGGTAAGCTCGAAACATGTTGATCTTACACTGAACTTCTAACCCATTATAGTTAGTTTTTTCCGTGTATCACCCCCTTTTAGACATACCAACCTAGGAGCGATAATAAAGTATTTTAGCCCACTAGCAAGGTATTTTTAATCACTATAACCCACTCCACCACACTTTGCTCTACACATAGTCTTCCACTTAAAGTGCTCCTACGTATTTTCCCCAAGTCGCATCGCGCCCCAGTTTGTAGAGAACTGGGATGGCCCCAATGATGAAGCATGTCATCGTGGGGAAACCCTGGTGAGTGAGGGAACTCAAGAAATAATTTTTTATTTCCTGAAGGCAATCTCTGATCGCATTGATCGGATGCCCTATCTTTACTTTATGACTACGTCCTCTAACCCGACAACTCGGGTTTCAGTTGAAGCATTCCAGAGTAGCACCTTAAGTATAAAAAAAAAAACCTGTATGAGGAAAAAAGAAAAAAGTACCTTGTACAATGTACCTTGAGCCAGCAAATGTGGACAAGCATAGAGGCCAAATTTAAGAAACAGAATTGCTCAAAAAAGGGACGTTGCAACACTTAGTCATCATGGAGCATAGAGATTCATCACAGGAACCGAGGAGCATTTCAAGATGACAGCACGTCGTGACAGGCAGACTCTTGTGAGAAAGAGCATGAAGGTGCAGCAGAGAAAATCCCTGCAGGAAGACCAAAATGAAGGCGTCGAGCTTCCGACACTAAATTCCACCCCCAGATGGCGCTGGAGCCAGCCGGGAGCTTCAGGGTCCAGGATGCTGTATGGCGGTCGTGGGCATCTTTACTTGTTTAATTTTTAACTAAAACTTCTCAAATACAAAAAAAGTTTAAAAAATGAGTTCTGTTAAGAGCCCTCTTTGCATATTAGTTGCTGGTAAATGCTGCATGATGCAAGCCACATAGTCTAGGTGAGGGGTTGTTGCAAATATGGATGAATAAATAAGTTGTAATCTTCAGGTGCAACCAAATCAGGAGTTTATTCCAGTAGGGGACCTGCGACTATTCACCAACACAGCAACATTCAAAGTGCCTAGGCAACATGAATATTCTAGAATAGGAGTTGTGACATACATAGGTTTTACATACAAAGCGGAAGCAAAGAACTAGAAAAGCAAAATGGAAGAGCTACAATTCCTATAGAACACTATCTCCTCTTTCACAATAAACACAACCAAAGCTACAACATGAAAAGAAAACTTAAGAAAGTCAGTACCGACCATAATCTTTGAATCTGACAGGACCAGTTCTAAAACTACCACTTCTGAACAAGTTACCACATCGCCACACCCAGCACTCACCAGAGTTGCATATCCCATCCTCGTCGCCAAAATTATTTAGCAAATACTGATGAATAAATACGTTGGGAACTTCAGGTTGTATCCAAAAAAACAGATTATTCCAAGTAGGGACCCAAGACTGCTCCCCAACATTGCAAATTTCAAAGTGCCAAGGCAACATCAATATTCTGAATAGAAGTTGTGACAGATATAGGCTCCACATAATGATAGAACTACAAAAGCAAAATGTAAGTACTACAATACCCATGTGAAAATGGTTGTGTTTTTATTTTTTTTAAACATCTATTCAGAGTGACAGAAATGTGATTAACCCGTAGGTCTAAAAAGTAGGGAGGATTATAATCCCCACACAAGCAACCAAGAAACACTTTTACACCGACGAATCATCACTTTTGTGACACTCCGAAGGTGCAGTTTGCCAGCCCATATTTACAAGGCCACACAAAGCCAACCTGCGTGGCTAACGATGGCCTTGTTAATATGGAGTAAGGCAATGCCTTACTCTGTGTTAAAGAGACATTTCATGAGTGTTGCTATGGGTGTTCCCATTCAACACCCATGGTTTTTGACACTGCCCTAGATTTACAACATAGTGTAAATCTGGGGCAGTGCCAAAACTAATGCCTTCCCAAAGCAGGCATAAAGAGGAGACATTTTTACATTTCTCCTCGTTTTTCCTCTTGGCGCTTGTGTTGCAATCTGCAGCTCACATAGAATGAGGACAACACCTCCTTTGATTGTTTTTTTCAGGAAGGTGCCCCTTCCTGCACAAAAACAATCATACCAACAACACAGTCACCTTTGCACCATGGTGCAAGTGTGCCTGCATTGGAGCTTGGCTGCATTATGTGGCCGGCAGGAATGACAGGAATGCAGCATATCTTGTAGATAGGGCGCATTCCTGCCCTTCTCTTTTGATGTAGAGCAGCACAGCTAGAAGGCTTTCGGCAGTGCCCTATCTCAAAATATTGTAAATATGGCCTCAAGTTTATTTTCTTGAGACAATAATAATAATAGGGAGGTGATACTATGTTAGTCGTGAAAGCTTCCTCTCATCCCCCAGTATTATTCTAATATGAATCCATGGGTCCATTGATACTCATTACAGCCTTGGGCCATTAAGGTTTGCTAATGCTAGGGACTTTGAAACACATTAATAGTAAAGCCATTGAGTGACAATACTGCTTGCCACAATTGATGTTCGTTATTGCTCATTATTTCCTGGGGATAATGCTTTGGGCCACTCATGTTCATGACTCAAAGAGACCATTAATGCTCATTATGCCCTGGAGCAATTATAGCTTATTAACATATTGGACCATTACTACTCCCTGCAGGTGCAGATAATGTGTATTAAGGCCAGGGGCTATACATGCACCTATCTAATTAATTCCATTCAAACTCAGAAAGGGACAGTGTTAATTGCCATTAATGCTTTGGACAACAGCACATATCAATGCCCTATGGCTACTAAGACATATTCCAATCAGGGGATCCATACTTTGGCCTGAGTCCATTAATGCTAGTGTATTGGGTATGAAGTTAAAAAAAATAACAAGGGAGGGAGACCAGTAGTGACTATAACACAAAACCTCAAAAGACAATAAATACAAAGTAGTAAGTTAATATTTCCTCATGCCGCTGACATCATGGGACCTATTCACAAACTGCCGTTTTAGTACTTTAGCAGTACTACAAAGGTATTACTAAAATACTACAAAATGTTATTCACAAATCTACAAGTGTAAATCTTCACCTCTAACTCCCTTATCTTTTCTATTGGGAGCAGGGCTTGGACTTTTCCTCACCCTAAATTACATCTACCAGGCTGCAGTGATTGTTGAGAAGATGGGCTCTCCCTAATCTGCACTATTTAGCTTGTTGGAGCATCTAACTGCACGAGTTGCTCCCAGGCTGTGCCTGGAAAAAGAATGAGCTAGGGCAGGTCCCGTCAGCGCCTGTCTGCACCCATCAGCGCACGACTGAGGTGGGACCCGGCCAACCACCTTTCAGCTCTGCTGATGAATTTTCTACAATGGGAAAATGGAAAGTTGCAGGTTACGTAAGCACATTGCCTAGTAGGATGACAGCTGATTTATTTTTTGTTTGGGCGTTGGGGTTAACCGAAAAAAATATAACACCCTGAAAAGAGACTTTCTTGTGATGGCAACCTTTTAGCAGGTCAACTGCTTGTTGCCTCCTACCACAAATGTTGACTCAGTGGTGGCTAGCAAGCTTAGTTCTCTCCCAGTCTTGACGATAAATGTTGTCTCCTCGTACATCGTGCCCATTGCTAAACACAAAACGGTGTGAATACTTTTTTAGACTACTATGTTGGATCAACTGTACCTCATGTTCTAAATAATGATTAAGGGATTTTTAAAACCCCTCTTTGAAAGGCTGGACCATTTGCCTGCCTTGTTCTGCTTGAAAGAGGACTGGAACACAACCAAACCATTGAATACTTGTTAGCCATCTGCAGCTACTTCCTCTTCATTCTCATTACAAATGGTGATAAGTGATGTAGCTGCTTCCCTGCGTCTGCTGCCATCTTCAACGAAACCTCCAGCTCTGAACTGTGCACTATTAAAGGTCCGGGCGTTAGTTGTATTTCTGTGATGGGCCCACCGCTGAACACAGAAAATTATTGAGCCTGTTGCACAGTATAAATCTATCCCTCAAAGCATGCTGTTTTGTCCTTATTTTAGCTACTATTCCTCCTCTAATACTTAGGAAGATGGCTCACAACTCTAATCAAATACTTTTGGTCAAAAGGATTTCTTGGATCAGCTCGTTCTTGAAGACTATTGATGAGGACTGTGTGGTCACCAGCCTTAGGAAACCCATCTATGTTAACAAGCTGCTTGCCCTTTATAGCAACCTTGATACCAGGTGCAGTTACGTTTGGTTCTCCCTTTCGGTTTCTCCTATAGGCCACCTGTGTTCGATCCTGGTTCAAATATTACATCAGATTTATCAATTTCATTTTTTAGGAGAGGGCGCCCCAGCCTCTCCATAACAGGTTTTTACAGTGGCAGAATTTTGATCAAATGGTCTGACTGAACAAGCCTCAAATTTCTGAAATTTTGGTGGTTCCAATCAGCATTCCAAATCCAAGCACATATACAGTTTTTGGGGCTATGCTACATTCTTCCCACAGCTTAAGTATTATCAGCTGGAACATAGTGGACCTTTTCTCTAAAATCAACCCTAAAGAGTTGATATCTTTTATTAGTGCATATGACATTGTTCTATTGCAGGAGAAGTGTGCAGTAACAGATTCTATTTGGGATGGATATACTTATTTCTCAACCCCGGCAGTACCATCCGTCTCAGGCTTAGGAGGACCTTTTGGTTTGGTTTAAGATCACCCTAAATTTTTGTGTTGTTCTTATTGACTTTAGCAGCAGTGTGATTAAGGTGTTTGATGTTAAGTTTTACAATGAGTTCAATTTTTACTTATTTAAGTGTTATAAAAATGAGTTTTGTCATTCTAATAATAGCAGTTTTCGAGTATTGTTTGACCTGATTGTCAATTTCACGTAGATTCTCCACTATTGTGTCTAGTCTGATTACACAAGTCGGTTTTAATTGCAACCTCAGCATGGGAACCCTAAATATACCCACCTCGACATCTGCCTGACCATAGATGCACTTTCCGTACGTTCTAAACTTGAGGCAGTGAACTGAGTAATTTTGTTTTTTAACAGTTGTACATATTCTTGTGTGTTAATTCCCGGCCAGTGTTAACACATACTTTTTTTGGTAGAGGGAGTTCCACCTACAATTGATTATATCTTTCTATCTAGAGTTCTTATGAATAATTTTTTGTCCAGCAGTATGCTGAATACATATATTAGAGGTCACGACCCAGTGACAGTTATTCTCTAACTTCCTGTGTCCAAAGTACATTGTATACCTTCTAACTCTTTTAATTTAACACAGTTAATTCCATCAGGGTCAGAAAAAATGCTCTGCCCAGCTCTAGCTCTCACATTACGGCAGACCAATGGGTCAGAAACATTTACCATTGTAATTTCAATGATGATAACAACATAAGCCTATTTAGCAGACCATATGCAAACAATATTTTAGCAGTAGAGCTCCACGAAGTTGTCAGAGCTTTACAGGAGTGCCCTTCTAGTAAAGCTCCTGACCCATTGGCTAGTTCAGTGCAATATTCAGTTATGGCCTCCATAGTTCACCAATGTGTTTGAAAGTCTATTTCTGATTTGCCCCTGCTCTGCTTCTTTATTCGTTCTCATTTTAGGAAGGGCACCCAACTTGAACCTCACTTGTACAAGACCGGCTCCCTTATTGACTCTTTTGTCAATTTGTTCAAGAGGCTGATTTTTTAACAGAATTAAAACTTGGGTCAAAAGAGCAGAATATTCTTTGTTCTTGTCAGTATGGTTTCAGGTATGATTTATGTACAATGGATCAGTGCTTGAATCTCCATTGTATCATTGAAAAGTATACCATAAACAAGCACTGTCCACATTACCATGCCTTTTTGGACCTTTTGTGTGCATTGGATCTTGTCAATCAATTCAAATTATAGTTATTGTTAATGGGGATGGATTTGAATATGTGACTCTGGTACAGTTTCTTTCCGACCTTCATTGCAATTTGTCCACCAGCATCTGGTTTGGCTCAAATGGCAATTGTTCTAACTCTTTTAACAGAACGTGAGCATGGCAAAGCTGTATCCGGGTCCCTCTTTTATTCATTCTTTACATTAACAAATTAACAAATTGAGTTATTATTTGGTGGATTGTGGACAGGATGCTCTCCTGATTAATGCTACTTCCATTCATGTGTTACTATACATTGATGATGCTATGTTATTGGCATGCATGTTCTAGAAGTCTATATAATAGGGTTGCAGCTTTTTCCAACTTTATGGCTGATCTTTTATGGACACTAATAATTCCAAGTTGAAAGTTATGGCTTATGGTCCTCATAGTTTGATTAGACATACCTTTTTGTATCAAAGAGAATAAACCGACGAAAGTGTCTAGTTTTCCTTACTTAGGGATGATTTGTGACTCCTCTAACTCCTGCCATTCCAACCTTGTTGCGTGGTGCCAAACATTTGTTCAATCAATTGGTGTGCTTTTCAATCTGATTCCTTTAGGAGATGGAAAACCGAGTCCTCCATTTCTAGACATTTAAAAAGTCCAGTGTGTTCCAATTGTTACATAAAGAGGTGGAGTACAGAGCTAGGAAATGTTTTTCCCCTGCTTGGTGAGGAGAATTGCTTTTGTCAACGTCTCCTCTCCCTACCTCCCAGCAGTTTGTATTTTATTTGCCACAAAGAACTGGGCCTGCCGTTCATTGAGAATTTATTGCCCCTTTGATGATATGATTGTCCATCTGGACCAAGCCCCATGCTACTTTCAGTCAGCATGTCATCAGAAAATACAAAATAAATGGCTGGTAACCAAGCTGGTAAGGGCGCTCAACTATCTACAGGGATATTTATCAAAGAAAGGATACCATTGATGGTTGGTGCAGCTAGGCGAGAAGACGGTGGTTACCAGACTACCCTATGAGGCCAAATTGGCCATTACATTAATAGATATAATATCTCACCTGCGCTCCCAAAAGTATACAATTGAATATACCAATCATGTACTATATAGCTTTGAATTCAAAAGAAACTGATAATGTATCACAATTCACAAATATCAAATTAATGGTGTAACCGTAAATCCTAGGTTACAAATACATCAACAACATTTCTCAAGTCCACTGATATTAATAACACCGTTGTCCACAAGTAGTTGGTTTCCAGTTGATTTCTTCTTTTATTTTCTTAACAAAAAGTTCAAAACACAGCTACGGTACATTTCCAAAATAGCCGGTACATTTCCACAGCAGCCAACACGTGTTTCGTCTGGCATATCACAATTGCGAATGACTTCATCAGGACTGTATATAGAAAACATCAATAAAAGCTAATATCAGAAACTATTTAATAGAAGCAAGAATTCTTCAATAGAAGAAGAGACTTCAAAGAAAAACAAAGGAAGATAATTGTAAAGGTATATATGGTGAACAAGAGAAATGGTGAAAACAGATAAAAGAAAAAAGAAGTGTATTCGAGGTCCAGGGTTCTCTATTATATCCACCTTATAGCCCCAGAAAATCAAGAACGAGCAATAATCACCTTAACTCATGTAAATATATATTTAGTCTTTTTCAAATTTTCTTTGCGAAATAAGAGACTTGACCTAAAAAAATCATGATGCCAAGAAAACAAGTCATTAAGTATATATACCAACAATAACTCATACCTCATCCAACTATTATACCTCCAGTCTGGTGTTAAAAAATGAATGATACTAGTGAATTATCGACTACAAGACTCACCACTAAATTATATCATCTTCTCTTTCAGTATAAGTTTCCAATAAGCACCAATCCAGGTCGCACGTGCTATAATCATATAGAAATTACTCGAATCTGTATTAAACACAATCAGATTATCAGATACGAATACACGTTATTAGGACCACTTCAGAATAAATTGCATGTCCTTCCGTTTCTTACCCTATTTATTAAGGTAATCCTGATTTCAGTAAAGTACTGCTAATATCATGTAGAGGGTCTCTATGAGTTCATCATTATCTAAAAGTAAGTCATAAGTGATAGTAAGAAATATTTATTCGGCTAGTTCATATTACTTAAGTTTGTCAGACTATTAATGTCGCTTACCTCTCTGTGTCCAAAAATAATTGCTACCCTATGAGTATCAAAGAAGACTAAAATAAATAATCTAAAAGAGGTCATGGTTCAAGTATACTGTCATATCAGAAAAGCCAGTATCAAGCTCACCTTACTAAGAATCCATATTAACGTATTCTAACAGAAAAACGAGAAAAAAAGATAGAGTGGGGCAATAAATAAAGTGCATGTTAATGTACGCTAAGAAACAGTAGTTACGACAGCATAATCATCCCCAAACATGTTAGGATATCCCTTTCTTACCGTATCAAGACGTGATTCCTCTCGAAAAAGATTTTGGCCTGCTAGTTCGTCGCCATCTTAGTATCCCCTTTTTATAGTAAACCATATAGTCACGCCATCTTGTAGTGTGTAAAAATAATTTAATTTCTAAATTTTAGCCTTTTAAGTTCGCCTAGTTGCTGGAAATCTCATAGAGATCGAATAATAAACTATTCATTAGTCTATTTTATCCATAGTGCTGAGTGTAGTCGACAACGAACGACAACGAACAACACATGGCGAGAGACACGAAAAGTTGTTATCGCGCTCCTCTGAATATTCTAAATAACCATCAATCCTGAAAATATCCAATAGTAAATGACTATCCTCATTTAGAGAAAAGAGAACCAACTATATTTCAACCAAAAGTTAGTTTGAAATTTATAATACAAAAATAAGCTTTTCTTATACAAGTCTCGAACCAGCAAACTCCTCGTGCGAAACCGAGTCTCCTATCCATAGTGCTATCTAACGATTGTATATAAAGGAAGCAAAAACGCTCTTGTCTATCTTTGTATGTTGGATAGAATATAAAGCATAAAGTAAAGGTCAAAGATGAGGTAGATTCTCATTAGATACATACATAGTAAAAGTATAAGGTAAAGTGAAAAAAAATTATTTAAATAAATAACATCAGACCAGGATATCAGGATTGCAAGGGTAAAAGAGAAAAAACAAATAAGGGATTCATTATCTACACAATTATATACATTATTGGTACAAGTGATACAATCACTTGTACATACACTATAACCAAATCATTACGGTCAGTTTTTCAGTAACCATACATTAAGAGCCTCGGGAAAATACAATTATGTTAATGTTTCAACATATTTTTGATAAATTCATGCAAAGTATAACTTCCAGAAATGTATATAGACAGGTCATCGGCCCAAAAAGTACTGTAATTTAGAGTCTAAATTGAGCCCATCCTCAACTGCTCTCAGTCTCATAATCCATATACATTCCCTACGTCTCTATTGAAGTGTTCTATCACCACCCCTTTTATCAGCCTTGACTACATCAATCCCATGATACTTGAATTGGTGTTTAAATTTATCATGCTGAGTCCTGATAAAGTGTGATGCAATAGGATATCTTGTGTCACCATTTTTTAGAGCTCTAAAGTGTTCAGACATCCTATCCTTAAGTCTTCTAGTTGTACTGCCCACATAAATCTTGGAGCATGAACAAACAATTACATAAACTACAAATGTTGTCTCACAATTAATAAAGGAATTAATCGTAAAAACACCCATATTATTGTAGTTAAATTCTTTAATTTTCCTGACGGCCCATCTGCATGAACTGCAATTCCCACAATAGTAAAAACCTTGTGGTTGGCGACTAAGCCAATTGGATTTGTCTTGAACATACAGGTAGCTAGAGCAGAGTTTATCTGAAAGGGAACTGCCTTTCCTGTAAGTAATGCTAGGTCTCTCATTCAATACTGGCTTAATATCAGTATCACTTAGTAATAGATGCCAATATTTATTGAGAATCCCATATAACTGCTGATTCCCTTCTCCAAAGTTGGTGACTAGTCTCACCAATCTATTGGAATCCTCACCAGTCGTAAGGCTTGCTTTTGGTTTCAGTGTGTCTTATCTAGATATTTTGCTGACTTTCTTTTTGGCTATTGTGATGACCCTATTTGAGTATCCCGGGCTTTGAACCTGTTTGTCATGTCTACCAGGTTATTTGTAAAATCCAAGTCCTCTGAACAATTTCTGCGCGCCCGCAGCATCTCCCCATATGGGATAGAATTTATCTGGCATTGAGAATGGCAGCTTTTTGCTGACAAAATTGCATTGCAACTCGTGGGTTTACGGAACATTCTACTACATAGTTTATCATCCTTGATGAATAATTCAACATCTAGAAATATCAATTTCTCATAACTGAATTCAGTTGTAAATTTCATATGTACATCATTACTATTAAGATGATCAAAAAATTCCTGTAGTTCCATAACAGTACCCCTCCAAATCATCAGGCAGTCATCAATGAATCGACCCCAATAGTAAAGGTGGTCGACCCATTTGCTGCCCTTTGGGCCCCAGATCCACTCCGCTTCAAACCAACCCATAAATAGGTTGGCAAAAGACGGAGCGAATCTGGAACCCATCGCAGTCCCATGTTTTTGCTTGTACCACATGTCTTTAAAGAGAAAATAATTATTCTCAAGGACAATTCTCGTCATCTCCAATAGCATCATAGTATGATCATATAATTCTGCTGGTCGTTTTCTCAAGAAGCTTGCAATAGCTGATATTCCTATGTCATGGTCTATATAACTATATAAAGAGACCACGTCCAGTGAAACCAAAATCATACCACTCTCCCATGTGATGTCATTCATTAAATTAAGTACATGTCTGGTATCCTCAATATGGGAGGGCAAATTATGAACAAATGGCCGTAAATAAATGTCTATAAACTGGGACAATTTCTCAGTCGGCCCATCAATACCAGAAATGATGGGAATGCGATCTTCAGATACATGTATTCGTCAAAATCAAGTAACGATTTCTCGTACCAAATTGAAAATGTGGTACGAGAAATCGTTACTTGATTTTGACGAGTACATGTATCTGAAGATCGCATTCCCACGTTCCCCTTGCATGTACTGCTTACCAAAAATCCATAAGAATAAGGATAAACCACCAGGAAGGCCCATCATTTCTGGTATTGATGGGCCGACTGAGAAATTGTCCCAGTTTATAGACATTTATTTACGGCCATTTGTTCATAATTTGCCCTCCCATATTGAGGATACCAGACATGTACTTAATTTAATGAATGACATCACATGGGAGAGTGGTATGATTTTGGTTTCACTGGACGTGGTCTCTTTATATAGTAATATAGACCATGACGTAGGAATATCAGCTATTGCAAGCTTCTTGAGAAAACGACCAGCAGAATTATATGATCATACTATGATGCTATTGGAGATGACAAGAATTGTCCTTGAGAATAATTATTTTCTCTTTAAAGACATGTGGTCCAAGCAAAAACATGGGACTGCGATGGGTTCCAGATTCGCTCCGTCTTTTGCCAACCTATTTTTGGGTTGGTTTGAAGCGGAGTGGATCTGGGGCCCAAAGGGCAGCAAATGGGTCGACCACCTTTACTATTGGGGTCGATTCATTGATGACTGCCTGATGATTTGGAGGGGTACTGTTATGGAACTACAGGAATTTTTTGATCATCTTAATAGTAATGATGTACATATGAAATTTACAACTGAATTCAGTTATGAGAAATTGATAATTCTAGATGTTGAATTATTCATCAAGGATGATAAACTATGTAGTAGAATGTTCCGTAAACCCACGAGTTGCAATGCAATTTTGTCAGCAAAAAGCTGCCATCCTCAATGCCAGATAAATTCTATCGCATATGGGGAGATGCTGCGGGCGCGCAGAAATTGTTCAGAGGACTTGGATTTTACAAATAACCTGGTAGACATGACAAACAGGTTCAAAGCCCGGGGATACTCAAATAGGGTCATCACAATAGCCAAAAAGAAAGTCAGCAAAATATCTAGATAAGACACACTGAAACCAAAAGCAAGCCTTACGACTGGTGAGGATTCCAATAGATTGGTGAGACTAGTCACCAACTTTGGAGAAGGGAATCAGCAGTTATATGGGATTCTCAATAAATATTGGCATCTATTACTAAGTGATACTGATATTAAGCCAGTATTGAATGAGAGACCTAGCATTACTTACAGGAAATGTAGTTCCCTTTCAGATAAACTCTGCTCTAGCTACCTGTATGTTCAAGACAAGTCCAATTGGCTTAGTCGCCAACCACAAGGTTTTTACTATTGTGGGAATTGCAGTTCATGCAGATGGGCCATCAGGAAAATTAAAGAATTTAACTACAATAATAAGGGTGTTTTTACGATTAATTCCTTTATTAATTGTGAGACAACATTTGTAGTTTATGTAATTGTTTGTTCATGCTCCAAGATTTATGTGGGCAGTACAACTAGAAGACTTAAGGATAGGATGTCTGAACACTTTAGAGCTCTAAAAAATGGTGACACAAGATATCCTATTGCATCACACTTTATCAGGACTCAGCATGATAAATTTAAACACCAATTCAAGTATCATGGGATTGATGTAGTCAAGGCTGATGAAAGGGGTGGTGATAGAACACTTCAATTGAGACGTAGGGAATGTATATGGATTATGAGACTGAGAGCAGTTGAGGATGGGCTCAATTTAGACTCTGAATTACAGTACTTTTTGGGCAGATGACCTGTCTATATACATTTCTGGAAGTTATACTTTGCATGAATTTATCAAAAATATGTTGAAACATTAACATAATTGTATTTTCCTGAGGCTCTTAATGTATGGTTACTGAAAAACTGACCGTAATGATTTGGTTATAGTGTATGTACAAGTGATTGTATCACTTGTACCAATAATGTATATAATTGTGTAGATAATGAATCCCTTATTTGTTTTTTCTCCTTTACCCTTGCAATCCTGATATCCTGGTCTGATGTTATTTATTTAAATATTTTTTTTTCACTTTACCTTATACTTTTACTATGTATATATCTAATGAGAATCTACCTCATCTTTGACCTTTACTTTATGCTTTATATTCTATCCAACACACAAAGATAGACAAGAGCGTTTTTGCTTCCTTTATATACAATCATTAGATAGCACTATGGATAGGAGACTCGGTTACGCACGAGGAGTTTGCTGGTTCGAGACTTGTATAAGAAAAGCTTATTTTTGTATTATAAATTTCAAACTAACTTTTGGTTGAAATATAGTTGGTTCTCTTTTCTCTAAATGAGGATAGTCATTTACTATTGGATATTTTCAGGATTGATGGTTATTTAGAATATTCAGAGGAGCGCGATAACAACTTTTCGCGTCTCTCGCCATGTGTTGTTCGTTGTCGTTCGTTGTCGACTACACTCAGCACTATGGATAAAATAGACTAATGAATAGTTTATTATTCGATCTCTATGAGATTTCCAGCAACTAGGCGAACTTAAAAGGCTAAAATTTAGAAATTAAATTATTTTTACACACTACAAGATGGCGCGACTATATGGTTTACTATAAAAAGGGGATACTAAGATGGCGACGAACTAGCAGGCCGAAATCTTTTTCGAGAGGAATCACGTCTTGATACGGTAAGAAAGGGATATCCTAACATGTTTGGGGATGATTATGCTGTCGTAACTACTGTTTCTTAGCGTACATTAACATGCACTTTATTTATTGCCCCACTCTATCTTTTTTTCTCGTTTTTCTGTTAGAATACTTTAATATGGATTCTTAGTAAGGTGAGCTTGATACTGGCTTTTCTGATATGACAGTATACTTGAACCATGACCTCTTTTAGATGATTTATTTTAGTCTTCTTTGATACTCATAGGGTAGCAATTATTTTTGGACACCGAGAGGTAAGCGACATTAATAGTCTGACAAACTTAAGTAATATGAACTAGCCGATTAAATATTTCTTACTATCACTTATGACTTACTTTTAGATAATGATGAACTCATAGAGACCCTCTACATGATATTAGCAGTACTTTACTGAAATCAGGATTACCTTAATAAATAGGGTAAGAAACGGAAGGATATGCAATTTATTCTGAAGTGGTCCTAATAACGTGTATTCGTATCTGATAATCTGATTGTGTTTAATACAGATTCGAGTAATTTCTATATGATTATAGCGCGTGCGACCTGGATTGTTGCTTATTGGAAACTTATACTGAAAGAGAAGATGATATAATTTAGTGGTGAGTCTTGTAGTCGATGATTCACTAGTATCATTAATTTTTTAACACCAGACTGGAGGTATAATAGTTGGATGAGGTATGAGTTATTGTTGGTATATATACTTAATGACTTGTTTTCTTGGCATCATGATTTTTTTAGGTCAAGTCTCTTATTTCGCAACGAAAATTTGAAAAAGACAAAATATATATTTACATGAGTTAAGGTGATTATTGCCCGTTCTTGATTTTCTGGGGCTATAAGGTGGATATAATAGAGAACCCTGGACCTCGAATACACTTCTTTTTTCTTTTATCTGTTTTCACCATTTCTCTTGTTCACCATATATACCTTTACAATTATCTTCCTTTGTTTTTCTTTGAAGTCTCTTCTTCTATTGAAGAATTCTTGCTTCTATTAAATGGTTTCTGATATTAGCTTTTATTGATGTTTTCTATATACAGCCCTGATGAAGTCATTGGCAATTGTGATATGCCAGACGAAACACGTGTTGGCTGCTGTGGAAATGTACCGGCTATTTTGGAAATGTACCGTAGCTGTGTTTTGAACTTTTTGTTAAGAAAATAAAAGAAGAAATCAACTGGAAACCAACTACTTGTGGACAACGGTGTTATTAATATCAGTGGACTTGAGAAATGTTGTTGATGTATTTGTAACCTAGGATTTACGGTTACACCATTAATTTGATATTTGTGAATTGTGATACATTATCAGTTTCTTTTGAATTCAAAGCTATATAGTACATGATTGGTATATTCAATTGTATACTTTTGGGAGCGCAGGTGAGATATTATAGCATGTCATCAGAGATTGCCTCAACTGTGATTTGGAGCTGGAGGTCCCCTGGCTGTCTTATGTCAAACAATCTATGGGACAACTGAGATGGTCCTCTCTTTTCGCGAATCCTTGCTCAATTAGTAGACAAGATAAACCCTGGTTAAAGTGGACTTTTTTTTATCCCCTTGCTTGCGGGGCTGATTCCCCCGCTGTGCTGGGGGGAGGAGGGGAGCACAGCGCCCCGGTGCTCATGATGAGCTCAGCTCGTCACGGCCACACCCGTTTCTGTTGAACGTTCAGCACAGCGGTGGAATTAGCCCCGCGTGCGAGCGTTGCGGCTGTTATGACGAGCTGAGCTCGTCATGAGCACACGGCCACCGTGGCTCATGACGAGCTGAGCTCGTCATGAGCACGGGAGGGGTTAAAATCAGACATTGTGACAGGGAGGGGAATAAATTAATCAAACCTGTGTTGCTAGAATATGAATTTACCTTGAAAAAATGAAAGACAAGAGGTGTTTGGCAAAACATTGACAATTGGTTTAATACAAACAGTTCAGAATATGGCGGTGCGACTGCTCTGTAATCTCCCCAATACATCCTCTTCCTCCAATTCCCGACGTACTCTGCACTGGCTCCGCATTGAAAGCCACACAAAATGTAAGGCTCTCTCCTTCATGCACAGAATAAACGCTGGTCTGGCCCCTCCCTATCTTAACTCTTTAGATCAGCACTATTGTCCCCCCCGCACTCTTCGATCATCTAATCAGCACTTGTTCTCGGTTCCTTGAATCAAAAAATCCAGAATGGGTGGCCGTTCCTTCTCATGGCTGGCCCCCTCACTTTGGAATTCCCTTCCCCTTTTGTTGCGTACTGAACCCTGCTACCTTAAGTTTCGCAGACTGGTAAAAACGTGGTTATTTAACCTGTAATTGCCCTCCTTTCGACTCTCCCTCTCTCATTTGGTTTTAGCGCCGGGAAACCTACGGGTAGCTGCGCGCTTTATAAACTTAAATATAATAATAATAATAATAATAATAATAATAATAATAATAATAATAATTAAAGTCAGCAGCCAGGAGAGCAGGCAACAGAGTTGTGGTCTGGAGATTGATTCAAAGCACATTGGTGTTGGCTGTCAATTTTATACATTTTATAAAGCGTCATAAAAAGAATTATGCATTTCTTCGGAGGGCCTAGTCACAATGCCCTAAATCTGGTCATTTGATGAAAAGCGCAGGTGGGCCACTACCTTGCTTGAACACAATTCAGAGCCAGTGAGTACGTGTCCAGATGTCTTGCCTGGGGAACATGTGATCAATGTGTGTAGTGTGCATGCTGTGTTCTGATGAGGCATCTGACTTTATGGTGTTTTTGGGAACATGCGCCCCCCCAGCCAAATTTATTTTAATGGGGCCAATCTACTGAGACCATTGTGGTGTTGCTGCCTATCTGTGGTATTGATCTGGGTTTTACTGTTTCCTGCATTTGTCTATGGGTTACGGGTCACCCCACCTGTGATCTGTCAATTATTTGCTTCAGACCTAGGTCACAGGGCATGCCTGACCATGTGTTTCTGACTTGGGGTTGAGGGGGAGGTCATAGCAGGTGAATTCAACAACAGAAATGTAAGTTCGTTATTATACATACAGATATCATGATGTACATCAATGTCATATTTATCAATATTAACACCTGCAAACAGACAGTATATCAACTTATAAACTACTTTTGTCATCAAACCTTAACTATTGTAGCCTATTGGTCACTGGGAAAGGCCTCTATTGTTTAGATTCAGATCTGGTTCTTTGATTAGTTTGCTTTGCTTTCCTCTGGCCCAAAATATCAGGGATAGCATCATTGTATGCCTCTATGATGACTCTTCTAAGTAGACATTGTTGTATTTTATCTTTGTTTGTACATATTATGTAAAATATAACTTTTTTGAAGGCTAACAATTTTAGAAAATATAGACCTCCACTCCTCTTTTTACAGATGTTAAAGGACAAAGAGTTTTATTTTGCTGTTGGATCTTTTCCTAAATCCATTTTGCAATAATGCAATTCCATGTCTTTCCACTTAATTTCCATGTCATTTTAACAATTGTACTTTTATGATTATTTTATATGATCGAATAAAGTTTTTACTTACTGACTGACTGACTAAGGGGAAATCCTCCCACACGTAAGTTTACTACTTAGTTGTAAATGTGGATTTGGATTTTTAACATTAAATTATATTTATTCATACTCTAAACTATTTTAAATAGCAATGGACTCACTCTTTTGTAGGTGGGTGTTTGTCCCACCCTAAACCCCTTCCTATCCCGTCCTTACTTTTCCTTAAACCCCTCACATTTAGTAGTAAGCATGTTCCTTTTTCCAGCCAGTCCCCCTGTTACCTCCCACACGTACTATTAATTAGTAAACTTACATGTGTGAGGATCTATTGGGTTCCCAGTGACAGAATATTGATTTTGTCTGTTCAATACTGCTTTTTCACATTTATTGTATAACATGTATCACTTATGCTTGCACTTAATAAGTTTGTCAATTAAAATATGATTCACATATTTTTTAGGTAGCAAAGACTTTACAAAGGAGGCGAATGGCGTGTAGAGCTAATATGTTATAGAAATGTTGGAATGAGAAAATAAATTAGCGAGTTGATGTTGAAACACCCTTTTTTAGTACAGTAATTTACTAATTGACACTAAGCAAATGTATTAAATATCTTATGAAAGCATTTAAATAATTTAATTCCTAATCCAAACTGGTAAACTCCTTGTTGAAATAACATACAGCTAGATTCATGAAGCCAAATTGCGATCGCAATAGCTGCGAATTCGCAATTGCGATCGCAATTTGACCGAAAGGAATTCATGATACAGAAAAGTCCAAAATTACGAAATCGCAAAATAAAAATTGTGACTACGCAAATAAATTCGCAGAATCCTGGAGCATGGGCATTTGCGATTCTGAAATTGCGAGAAACCATGGATTCTGCGAATTAATTTGCGAAGTCGCAAAACATTCGCAATCGTCATTCATGAAAAATCGCTAAATGCGAAATACCAGAAAAACGCAATTTGCGACGCACAAATTAAGAAGAACACAAATCAGGTGGTAACCAGTAAGGATTTTTTTTTTCAAAAAACGGTTAACAAACTACCAACAGGTGCAGGGCTGACCAAACAAATTTAAGGACATGCAGCTGGAGCCTGAGGATTCTCACAATGCCTGGACTCTACATGGTGGTGAGGCGGCGAAGGCTACAGCGAGCAGCACAGAACAGACGGAGGATCCAGGAGCGGATATTCCCCCAGCGGGTCACCCTTCTGGGCCAAACCAGGGAGCAAATTTATGCAATGTACTGCCTGAGTGGGGCTATGATCATCAAGCTTATCCGGGACCTAGACCCCCTGATGCAGCACCCAACAAGGAGGACCAATGCCGTGCCCACACATGTGCAGGTATTGTGCAGCCTGCACCTACTGGCCTCTGGAAGCTTCCAGGGGATAGTTGCTGTTCAGGGGGGATATCCCAGCCCACCATGTCCCGCTGCCTAAGGAGTTTCCTGGATGCAATGCTGACCCGGCTACACCACTACATATCATTCCCCACTTGAATGACACCAAGCTGAAATTCTACAACATTGCACATTTCCCGCATATAATTGGATGCATTGACTGTACCCACACCCACATCTGCCCACCAGCACAAACGGAATACATGTACCGCAACCCCCAAATAGTACACTGTGATCATGTATCTGCGCAGAAAGGGCACTCACCCTGTGCTTCTTACCCTCAGGTGACAGCGCCTACGGTCTACGTGAGTACCTCCTCACCCCATACCTCGACCCTGCCACACCACAGCAACGGCGTTACAATGCTGCACACATACGAACAAGAAATTGCATTGAGAGGACATTTGGCCTATTGAAGAGCCATTTCCGCATACTGCACAAGACTGGTGGGGCCATCAAATACACACCTGAGGTCTGCTGCCGCATCGTGGCCGTGTGTGCAATACTCCACAACATTGCTACCAAGCGCAGGATACCAGTGGAGATATCTGGCAGTAAGTCGGAAGGGGACAACCGCCCGCCTCCACATGTGCGTCATGCACGCGGAGAAAATCCTGCTGAAGGACACAGGCGCCGCAACCACATCACTATTAACTGTTTCTAGTGCACCCATTCCCCTCACAAAACACTGCACTCATGCATGACTATTGTAATAATGACATGAGTGTGAATCAAGTCAGACCATTAATCTTTATTGTTCATGCATAATAAATTGGCCTTTACTAATTCTGGTGTCTCATGAAGAGAGTATTACTCCATACCTCCCCATGCTGGGGTAGTGGGCTTGCAGGGGTGTACTGCATGGCCTCCCTGAGAGTGTCTGAGTTCTCACTGTCAGTTACTCCCCGAGTCGTCTATCTGTGTCCTGAGGGACGGTGTTGGCCCTAGTTGGTGCTGTTGGCCTGCTGCTGCGGCGACGTACAGGCATCGGTGGCAAGGATGCGCTGCTATTAGTTGACGCTACCTCGCTCACATCGTCAGGCCCCTCTGCTTCTCCATGGGCAGTGGACTGGCTGCCGAGCACTGCTGCTGTAAGCAGATCCAGTGACCTGGCCACATCCTGGCAACACTGCACCATCTGGCCCTGCATGGCAAGTGACCTGCGTGCGAGCTGTGATGTTGCATTCCCAACGACATGGTTTGATCTGGTGTAGGCCGATAGGCGGGCCAGTAGTTGGCGGTGGTGACGGCGGCGGGTCATGTCCTGCTGGGCTACCAGCAGCTGGCTGTTCTCTCTGACAGCAGCGGTCATCTGGGCAATATTTTGGCCTGTCGCCTGCAGCTGGGTGTGAATTGCTGCCAGGTGACGCGCCTGTGTACGGTGCACCGCCAGCATGCAGCGTTCAATGGGCAGCCCAGGATCAGGTAGTAGGAGTGCCCTGCCCGTGCCTGCTGAGCCCTGACGCTGCTGGCGCCTCAGTGCGCTGGTGTGTGATCTGGCTCCAGCTGTGCGCCTCGTCTGCCTCCTAGGCGCTGGTGGTGGGGCCTGTACTACTGCTGTGGCTGTTTGTTGGGGTGTTGGCTGCACACCTGTGGCTGCAGGGGTGGTCCTGTCCGCACGGGGTGGTGGTGGTGGAAGAACTGCTGGTGGCTGTGATGGACCGGGTCGTTGGTTGGACTGGCCCTCACCCTCAGTGTCCTCCTGGGTCTCGGCGATGTGCAGGGCCTCGCTATCTGTGCTGGGTTGCTCAACTGCACCTGTAATGTGAAAGGGTGCATGATTAATGTTATGTATCTTGCACAAGCAATGTTGATACATGCATGCAGGCTTGCTTTCCCTGACTGGCTTTTGGATTAACTTTGATTTTACAGCTCTGGCTGTGTTCAGCTAACTGGGGGTATATGATTTCACTACGACTACCACAATGCAATTTAAGGTCATCAATTGACCGCTGGGTCACCCCAACCAAATTAACTTTAGCGCGGATATGCTGCCAGATCCTGCGCTTGTCTGCCACTGGCACCCTCCGGGAGTCTTTGCCAAAGAGCCGTGCATAGTCCTTGGTGACCCCCTCAATCAGATGCTCCAGTTCAGGTTCTGAAAACTTGAGTTTTCGCTTCCTCTCCTGCCCACTGCTCCCTGCTGCATCCTGGGACATCTTGGTGAATTTTGTCCTGCTGGGGTGCTGCACAGTCTAAGGTTTGGACCTCTTCAGTATCCTTCTCCCACTCTCTGGCTCTTTGTTCTGTTTGTGGGTGGGGTAAGCCTATTTCCTGGTTGTGATGTCATCAGTGGGCTCAAAATGCAACTTCCCGTTTTTGCGATCTCGCAGTTAGCGAGATCGCTAATTGCGAGGTCGCAATTTCTACAGGGAAAAATGCCGATTAATAAGCGATTGTGGCAAGATCGCAATCGGCAATTGCGATCGATTGCGATTCGCTTATTTGCATCGCATTTCTACATGAATGCCATTCTGCGATTTTCAAAATGCAAATTGCTATTTTTCGCAATTTGCTAATCGCAGAAAGGTACCTTCATGAATCTAGCTGATAGTGCAAGTTAAAGTTCGCAATAATGATGGATGACACCTTGTGGAATTGAGCAAAAACAAAATAAGTTTTCTTTATCCTAATTGAAGACTCCAGGTGTAAAATCCATTTCAAAATAGATTTCATAATCGGATGACTCCTACTTAGAATAAATAAAGTACAAGATAACATTGAAATCCTTGTAGCTGTCTCCTTCAATAAAACAGCAAAGTGTCAATATCGTTTGCTAGTATGGTGTGAGATACTACTCTGATTCCAATCATGTCTTTTGCTGACTTCACCAGATAGCCAATTACAAGGATTTCAGCTTCCAACTGCAGGTCCTGGCTATGAATAACAATAGCATATCAAAGATGCTATGGACCACGAGGAACTTACACTCTAGTCATTGAAAGTGGCTGCCATGATAGGCAAGTCTAGTGAGAGTCCTGTGGCCTTTTTAATGCAAGTACTACTTACCATCACAGATGGAGTTTATACCGAAAACAAAGTGGAGAATGATAACACAATGCAAGTCCTCTTTGCTTGGCTGCACCATAATTCGTTTGCTTGCCCTTCTCACTACTCAATAGTTTCCTTATGGTTGGTGCTCAATTAGAACCTCTGGCAGAAATGAGACTACTTCTTGCAGGGACAATGTCATGGCACTCCCAGGTGAACACGCTGTCAGCAGGAACACCTTGGCGGGTCTCATGGATACTGATCAGAGCTCCCAAAAATGCCCCACATATTTGGCATAGCTACAAGCTCATCTTAATGTTTGCAATGTTTACCAGTCATCCACAGCACCATAATACCAAAATTAGAAGGAGCGCTGATGCAGGCATGCAAATCTGGTCCATGGAATGGTAAGAGGTAAGCGAGGTGCTCCAAGAGTGTGAAATCCTGCTTGTAAAGCACACAAGTCAGTTCGGCCTGGGTAGGTTAATTTGTGTGTTTGAACTGCTGGCCTGTAACAGTGAATAACACCCAATATGTAATGAGAGCCAAAATATTCAACAGAATAAACATGAACATCAAAGGTCATGTGTTCCACCCCTAATTGCCAAAGAAAAAGGAAACAAGCGGTTAATATGTGCCATGAAGAGGGACTATTCTTTTTACAATTGTTGCCCTTAGGGGGAAGGGTATGCTCAGACGTGGGTACATGCTTGCTACGCCACCAGATTCAAGCTAGCCTGGCTCATGAGGTGTTACCCCGAAACAGGTCAGAGAATGCTTGTTTCTGGTCCAGGGAAGACCTGGCCTGGCAGTTTGGGCTGGACTGTACCCATGGGGAACAGGGTCAGGACTGATTTGCATATGGCTGGGTCTGAACTGGAATGGCATGGCATGCAACAAAATTATGGATTGCACCTAGATCTGTGACTGGGGTTGAATGTTTGACTAATTCAGCATTCCGTCTCACATCTGTTCATTTTGCCAATGTTGCCCTAGGGGGGAAGGGTATGCCCCGACGTGGGTCCCGTGCTTGCTACGCCCCCAGATTCAAGCTTGTCTCGCTGATATGGGGTGTTACCCCTAAACCGGTCCCAGGATGCTTGTTTCTGGTCCAGGGAAGAACTGCAATGGCAGTTTGGACTGGACTGTTCCCATGGGGAACTGGGTCAAGACTGATTTGCAAATGGCTGGTTCTGAACTGGAATGGCGTGGCGTACAAAAAACAATGGCTTTAACCGAGATCTGTGACTGGGGGGGTGAATGTTTGATTAATTCAGCTTTCCATGCATAAATTGTTCTTTTTGTCAGAATTAACCACTGCATGATCAGCCCACTGAGTTATTTACTGATCTACAATTGCAAAATAGATTAATGTTAGATCCTTATAAGTGCGTATTTTGAGTTTCACAGAGAGAGTGAAAGAGCGAAGGAGAGAGAAAGATAAAAGGAGAGTGAGAGAGCAATAAAAGAGTGGCAACATTTGCAAAGTTAGAGTATGTATGAGAAGGCACACACAGATTTAGAGCTGGCTACTGCAAAGAAGCTGTCATTATGCAAATCATTGATTATAGTCTATGCATTTTTCATAATAGGGTCTTCTGCCTTTTGATACTACTTCGTAGTCATTGGTGGCTTTCAATGCCATCAGCAATGAGATTCTCAGTCAAGCTTTAAAAGACCTTATAGGTATCAAAGGTAAGGTACGTGAATGGTTTACATCCTAGCTGACTATTCTCTTGTAAGTGGTAAAGGTTAACAACTCTTTATCTAACCATATCCTAGCAATATACGAACTTTCGGAAAGGTGTGCACTAAACCTGGCTTTTTAATCAATATCTTGAACCACTGAGTATTTGGTGTATCATACTACCAATATGCTGATGACGCCCAGCTTCTTTGGAGGGTTTCCTTTCCATTCCCATAATTCTATTCTCCTTAATGTCTTTGCCTCTGAATAACATTCAGTCGTTCTTGACTGCCCATCACCTGGAGTTCAATCCCAAGAAAACTGACGACCATATTATCAAGAAAGGGGAAACATTATCACCGCTTTTATCGGCAGGAAACTGCCGCTAAAGCGGCGATAATGGGCTTGATAATATGCCCTTGTGAATTCCCATAGAAGCCCAGGTTAACACCAGAACCTGGGTTTCTATGGGAATTCACAAGGGCATATTATCAAGCCCATTATCGCCGCTTTAGCGGCAGTTTCCTCCCGATAAAAGCGGCGATAATGTATCCCCCTTTCTAGATAATATGGCCCCAAGTTCCTACTCACATTGACCCAATCTGCCTCTGGAGCAGAATTGATTAGACTCCACTGAGATCCTGGACTGCACTTACACCATCATTGAAAGCTTCAAATTGTTGGGTTTCAATCTAGATAATCGCCTTAATCTTCAGAAATGCATTACAACATGACCCAACACGGCAATCATCATCCCAGAACTACAATGACATTCTTAACATAAAAGGACACCCAAGAAGTAATCCAAGCACTGATTCTTTCCAGAATAGATTATATGAATACTATGCTCTCTGGCCTTGCCACAGTTCACCTTGCTCCACTCAAACCCACCTTTCATGAAGCAGCTTGTCTTATCTCAGGGGCTGACTGCTTTGACTAGATTGCTTCCTTACATCTGTCCTTGTGCTGGCTTCCTACTGAGGGCTGATCTTCATTTAAACTTCCACGCTTAGTTCACAAGCTCTTACATACTGATAACAGTCATTATCCTGCCAAAAAAGGTGATTTCTGCAGGTACTTACCAACTGCACAGCTCTGACACTTTGTTCATTGAAACCCCTGTCGTCAACAAAAAGTGCAGACTAGTCTTTCACAGCTATATGTACAAATGTTTTATTAAATTAATCCTATTGTGTGCGTTAATACCTCTTTTCTGCATTCAAACTAATGTTTAAGCAGTTACTCCTAAATTTCCACTCCTCTCCCTTGGATGTATGACGTTACAACGCAGGCTATTACAACGCCTGCCTTTACAACGCGGTTTTTACATCGCAATCCATTACAACGCATAGCGCTTTGGGGTGCTGGATAGTGAAAAGTTTAATTTACTATTCCAACACCAGTCCCCGTGGACACTAGGGAAGGTGTTGGATAGTAAATTAAACTTATTCCCTATCCTAGAGCGCCCCCCAGCGCAATGCGTTGTAATGGTTTGTGTTGTAATGACTGCGTTGTAATGGTAGTGCGTTGTAAAAGTTTCGTTGTAAAGGTTGTTCACCCTCTCCCTTTACTGCCTAATTACCCCGCCTCTTTTCATCGCAGCCCTAAGCCTAACTTGTCTGCCAGAACAATTTGAAGTTCTCTAATTTTGTTAGCCATTACATTCGGTTTACTACACTTTATATGTAATATGCTTCTTGTTTGATGATACCATGATTATTCTTGTGAATAGTTGTACATATTGCCTTTTAGCCCCCTCAGAAACTGTGTGAAAAGAGGGTATGCAGTTCCTATCAAGAGAGAAGGTCAAAGGCAGCCTGTGGCAGGTGAGGGGATCTGGGGGCATATTATCAAGGGGGTTTATCTCCGCTTTTTTGGCTTTAAAAGCCAAGAAAGCGGAGATAAAATTATCTCCCTATTACCAAGCTGTCGCTAACACCAGTTAGTGACAGCTAATAGGAGATAGCGACCATCTTGGGCCCCGCTTTGCATGTCAGTGATATTTATCACTAATGACATGCAAAGTGGGCGTGCCAAGATGTTAGCGACTGGAAACAGTCGCTAACATCGCTATCTCCTATTACCAACTTTTGGAGATATTCGCGCTAAGCGCGAATATCTCCAAAAGCTAACACCTGCCCTGAGCAGTTCTTCACCATGTTATCCAATGGGAGGTGGATAACATGGCTAAGAGCATTTGCTCGATAATGCATGAATATCGCTGACTTTTCAGCGATATTCATGCATTGCGGCCGTTTTTTATCGCATTTGCGATAAACCTTGCTAATAGCAAGGTTTATCTGCGATAAAAATCGCCGATGTGCGGCGATAATTTTTGTCTCTAAACAAGTTAGAGACAAAAATTATCGCTAGTTGTTGGTAATATGCCCCCGCTTCCTTAGGAGAAAGGGCACTCACACAACCCAAGAGGATTTGTTTATGTTGAACCTAATTTTTCAAGTGTTTGCGCTACTGCTTGTTTTTGCTCTGTTACGCTCAGAACTTTGGGGTATATTACCAACAACTAGCGATAATTTTTGTCTCTAACTTGTTTAGAGACAAAAATTATCGCCGCACATCGGCGATTTTTATCGCAGATAAACCTTGCTATTAGCAAGGTTTATCGCAAATGCGATAAAAAACGGCCGCAATGCATGAATATCGCTGAAAAGTCAGCGATATTCATGCATTATCGAGCAAATGCTCTTAGCCATGTTATCCACCTCCCATTGGATAACCTGGTGAAGAACTGCTCAGGGCAGGTGTTAGCTTTTGGAGATATTCGCGCTTAGCGCGAATATCTCCAAAAGTTGGTAATAGGAGATAGCGATGTTAGCGACTGTTTCCAGTCGCTAACATCTTGGCACGCCCACTTTGCATGTCATTAGTGATAAATATCACTGACATGCAAAGCGGGGCCCAAGATGGTCGCTATCTCCTATTAGCTGTCACTAACTGGTGTTAGCGACAGCTTGGTAATAGGGAGATAATTTTATCTCCGCTTTCTTGGCTTTTAAAGCCAAAAAAGCGGAGATAAACCCCTTGATAATATACCCCTTTGTTCTAGGTAAATGCTGGTACTTACCGCACCACAATAAGGATGTTATGATAAATGTCTCACTGTTTTCCCCTGTTAAATTCTAGACGTTTGACCTGCCAAAATGTGATGAAGGGTGAAGTATTTAGCACCCTGAGTAATTTACTAAGTGCTGTAAATACCACCGACTAAGAATTTGGACCATGGTGCATATAGGAATTCGCACAGGGGTTGAAAACAAGCATCGACCAATTCATGAAATTGTCACTCGGTTGGAACTGAATTCAAAGTAAAAAAGCGAGATTTGAAAATTAAGTAATTTGAAAATTCCAAGTAAACCCACACTCTAGTTTGAGACATCTTTGTGTGGAGCTATCTGAACATCTGGCTTCAACATAGAGGTACCAGGTTTCAAGTACTAATTCTGACGCTATCTCTCATATTGTGGTTGAAATTCTGTCCAGATGTCTGAGTAAATCACTTACACCACTTACATACCATTAGACAGGTGATGAAGCCAGTAGCATAACACAAAATGACAGCTCACCCCACAAAATATGGGAAGGCCCCCCCCTGAGATTACTGCCACCCACAGCATAAATACTCGTAAAGAAAACCACTCAGGCATAATGATAGCAAGGGTTGGCCTGTTGCCAGGGCCTGGGCTCTCCCTTCTAATAACAGGGAATGTATGGCCTGCTGTCAGTGTTTGATTTCTGGTGCAGGGACTTCAGTGCAAGGTTCACTGTGGAGGAGTTGTCCTTTGAACCACGCGGGTTGCAGCACTGTTTCTTCCTCGGATGTAACTCACGTGTAATGTGGCATATATAGGATTTTAAAAGTAGTTTTTAATGAGATCTGATTAGTAATCTTTGTCCAAGATCACAAGGCAAGATTACACCTTTACTAATCAATCATTCAAAAGCACAATATATTACAGTGCTGTAGGATCCTGCCAACACTGGAAAATATGGCATCTTAATGATAAATTAATTAATTTTATTTTCTGTAGCACTAAACATGTTGCCCAACAGCTTCTCCAGAGTGGATATAGATATATTAGACAAGTCCACATCATTTTCTTTACATTTAGGTGAAGAATATAGTGTCTTGTGCTGTATTTGCGTAGCTGGAAGATACCAGTCAGCTTCTGTGTTGCTTACAGGAGGCAAATTGAAGAGACAGCAGTAGGAGTTTATTTATAATGATGAGAGGGTGAGAGGTAGCTGACAGAAAGCTCTAAGGTATCTACACTCAGAGCCTTATTATGAGTGCTCTGGTAATCCTTCCGGTAATTCCACCCCTACCCGGAGTTACTGAAACTGGAACTACCGCTGACTTACTCAGAGTTACTCAGTGATCAGAAGTTGAATATTTGGAGATCCAGTAAGAAATGAACAATTACCGGGTTGAACTGGTAATTCTGGGCCAGATTCCCTCTGTTATTCCTCACTTCGCCTTGAGTTTCACCTGGAGATTTCCACTATTGCAGCCTAAATATCAGCATTAAAACTCAACTCCGCTGATCTTAAAAGGAGCTTATGTTTTAAGTTGGACCAGTAAATGCAGTTACTTGCTCAATTGGAATTAAAAAGGACCATGTGATTTAGTCAAGAGAAGAAGGTTACCATCTTTCTTAGAAAAAAAAATACTGCCCATGTGTTTACTTTTTGTTATTCTGGGACCACCACGAGCCCATAGGTGGAAAAGTAGTATTTCAAAAGTGTCACGACATTTTTGTAACATCGTAATTATCCCTTTGTTTGTTCTAATAGACATTCTGGAGTGATTTAATCAGCACTCGAATACCTTTTACTGCACGTTTGCTCTTTTAGGTTTATATTTGATAAGAGGAAAAAAATACCTGATTTCACTAATTTCCCAAAATTTTTAAGAGCCTAAACTTAATAATAAAGGTTAAACCGGTAAAAAGCTGGCCAGATGGCATCCCTACCCAAGTGTCTGGCCAGTAGCACATTAAGCTCTAGATCAGTCCTAGACTTGCTTACAGAATTATTTTTTCAGCTGCTTTGTCTAGTACTGGTGGTTTGGCTGTGCTCACAAGGATGAGCTAAGTAACTTTGCCTAGTACCAATAGCTTGGATGTGCTAACAAGGATGAGCTAGGACCTTTGTCTAGTACCGATAGCTTGGATGTGCTAGCAAGGATGAGCTAGGACCTTTGTCTAGTACCGATAGCTTGGATGTGCTAGCAAGGATGAGTGAGGTACTGAAATTCTGAACCCGTTTCATAAAAGTTGTCGTATCATGACGATTTTGGTATCAGCAGATCGAACATGGCGAGTGTAGGATGTACGAGTGTTTTCGTCATATTCAAGTGACGAGATCACCATGAAATCAGGGTTTCCGTTCTGAACCCTCGGGTTCCATTTTGTGAGCGGCAGCCATTTTGTGGTTGCCCTCACATAGGCCGATGACAGTGGTCGAACGAGTCCCCAAGCACACGTACACTTTAGCTGACTTCTGAATGACCTGAGCGAGCGACCCTCTTGCCTGAAGCCAAACTTGTTAAGCCAGTTCCTTTCCCAGTAGCTGATCAAGATTACTGATCAAGGCACAAGACACCATCAAACCTTTTATTGCGCACAACTATGTCTTATCTTGCTCACACCTGTCTCTGCTCCTTTCTTTATGGTCCGTTTACGATGGGGATGTGCCTGTTTTTATGGTGGGTTCGATCGACCTGTCTGATGAAGAATGTTAGGTTTGACCAATAATTGATTGTGGGCTGGACAAACTGAAAATGGGCTTGTCATCATGATCCTGCTGTTTGTTTGTCGTGAAAACATGTGAATGGTCAACTGTAAATAAGGAATGTTTGCCTGAAGCATAATATTTGGTATAAAAAGGGATGACTAGCTTTGTAAAGTTGAGCAGCCTCCTGAGAACATACACCGTGTTGTACTTCTAGGATATCTGTTACTGGCTGCAGCTAATAAAATTGATCTTTGACGACACCAAGAAGTATCCCGTGTCTCTGTACTCTAAGACAGGTGGACCCGGAGACTAGGGCGTTTTCCCTGGCGCCGCTGGGTCTTAAATAACCCGGTTCTTCATGAGCTAGGACCTTTGTCTAGTACAGATAGCGTGGCTGTTCTCTCAAGGGTGAGCTCGGAAGGACCTTTGTCTAGTACTGGTGGCTTGGCTGTGCTCGCAAGGATGAGCTAGGACCTTTGTCTAGTACCGATAGCTTGGATGTGCTAACAAGGATGAGCTAGGACCTTTGTCTAGTACCGATAGCTTGGATGTGCTAGCAAGGATGAGCTAGGACCTTTGTCTAGTACCGATAGCTTGGATGTGCTAGCAAGGATGAGCTCGGAAGGACCTTTGTCTAGTACCGATAGCTTGGATGTGCTAGCAAGGATGAGCTTGGAAGGACCTTTGTCTAGTACTGATAGCGTGGCTGTTCTCTCAAGGATGAGCTCGGAAGGACCTTTGTCTAGTACTGGTGGCTTGGCTGTGCTCGCAAGGATGAGCAGGGACCTTTATGCAGAGGTCTGCATCTATGGCCTGTATTTGTATGTATGTATGTATGTATGTATGTATGTATGTATGTATTTCTGTTGACAGATTGCCTATGACTTAATCCGGATGGCGAGTACTTGTATGTGAGCAATACAACTTTATATTAGGCAAACATCATATGCAGCATTATCCTAATAAAGTTTTCTTAAAAAGTATACCACCTGCAAGCATAGTTTCTGAATAGGGGTGGCCCTAGACTAGCTGCATCTAGCCACCGTGCTGAAAGCAAGTTCACTGCCACTTAGAAAGATCTCAGCGAAACACCGAGTTTCAATAGATATTTACCAAGAAATGCGTTGACCTTGGTGTAAGTTTGTCCTTTCCTGGCGTGTGCTGTCTGTGTCTGCTATCTCCCAGTGACAAGATCTTCAAGCAAAGTTCAGCTTGCCTTACTTTCGTCATTTGCAATGTGTCATCAAATATAATTCTGCCGCAATATTTGGTCTTGATTGAAACCACATAAGTTAAATGGTTTTACTACAGGTTCTCCGTGGCATGAGATATGCGAGTGTCTAATATTATTATTCTAAAGATGAGAACTTATTTATTTATTGTCTGAGAAACATAGGGTAAGCCGCTCACCCGCATCATGTCGGGAGCATCTATAGAGGGGATAGCCTGTTGATATGATTTTTATTGGCTTTTTTCATGATTCTACAGCAAATTTGTAATAAGGAATATGATTTATAATTGTAATAATGTCTCTGGAATTCTTACGAATGTTTGTATATTTTATCTTTTCTTTTTATTGGTACAGGGTTTTAGCTAAAAATGAATTAATTACAAGTAACAGAAAGCAAATTATTGATACTTATGACTCCTGCCTTATGCAGAAATCATTCCTTACAACAAAAGCAATTAGTAGGAATAAAAAAAAGGTCTGATTATATTGCGTTAAACACCGCTACAAAAATACTTCCAAACTGAATCGAAACGTGGAAACTGCTGCGACCAGTTTTTAGAAAAGTTTGAATCCGATAAAAGAGGTTGTTTTCTTTCAGTAAATGCTCCATTCAAGTATAAATGGCACATGCCCAGAAGATCCCTGGGTAATTACAAATTTGGATGGCTGTTTAAAACCACCGTGCAATTACAATCAGGAGCGGCGAGGGAGCTTGCCATCAAGCCGCTTGAACATTAACAGTTCCCCAGAGCATGTGCTGTTAAAACGCTATCTGACCTCCATCTGCAAGAGTTTACAGCCAGGCAGAAAGTCACTCGCTCTTTCTTTAGCTTGGTTGTTCCAGAAGAATATCTTCATTTAGCTGTCATTATGAGCCTGTTAACTGGGATGACCTCTTTCCTAGGCAGCGAGTGTTCTGAAATGAAACCGACGAGTTGTAATGAAACCAGGCAGATAACTTAAAGATTTATTTCACAGTCTATTTTTGTGTTGAAAGACAACGGCTTCAAGCTTCGGACAACAAAGTAGAAAATCAAAAATTAAAGAGATGTCGCTTACAAAAATATATCTATATTGGAAAACGGTACATTTTTCCCTTCTAAAAGCAAATAAAACTTGATTACCTTGGTCGCATTTTTTTCTATCATTAGACATGCATGTAATATGTTCCTGACAATGATAATTTTGAACAGTAAAATTCAACATTTTGCAAACCTGTTTACTATGCAAAGCCGTTTTGCACAACATTTTCAATTTCCTGCCTTTTACATTTTTGAATTTGCATTTCATTTATTAACTCGTATTTTTCGTATATTATCCACGATATAACTGTAGCTCTAGTCATATGCGCCTATTCTCGTTTTTTTAATTTAAAACATTTTCATATATTGTTAAGTAACAGAAAATTCAAGAACAATCAACATTAAAGGGACAATAATAGGAGAATTGGGCTGAGAGAGGAAGAAGATAATAAGGGGACTGAACCTTTTATTTGGTGACCATGTTTGGTTGGGAATCAATGTTATTCAGGATCTGGTAGATTGGAACTTAGGTCGGGGAAAGAATAGCATGGTCGGGAGACTTCACTAGAAGAATACATGGGCATTTCATGACAGCTAAAGGAATATAGATTTTCTTGATTGTAAAAGATAAAACTTAGGGTCAAGGTTGCTAGTTCTCCCAGGAGTTCTTCTATGTCAAGTTGGCCTCTGTATTACGATATGCTCAGTTTTCAGTTTTTGGTATAGTTGTCATGTTTTTGAAGTGGTTAGTCGTGACCACACATGTTTTAATAAGTGGTTAATGTAGGAAGCTGGCTCTGTATATACTATACCAAATTAAGGTGTAGTGTGCCCAGAGTCCAGTGGAACCTCAAAGGCAGGCAGAGGTAAAAGTAGATAATACCTTTCTCTCTATTTGTGGTAGTGTGGGCGAGCAGTAAGTCTTTGTCAGAGGTTAGTGTTAAGCATGTGTTGTACACACTCAGGCAAGAAATGATGTCACACACTCAAACACTGAACTCAGACCAATTTGTTTGTTTAAAGAATATTATTTAGTTGTATTTTATTTTTTAGAACCAAGCCAGGCCTGGTACAGGTAAGTGTAATAGTACTTTGCAAGAATAATGCAGTTAAATACAGTTTGAATGCTGTTGAATGCAATTGGATTGGTTACCGGTAAATCACTTGTTCATAAAACAATTGGAATTACTTTTCAGTTACTTTATAGATTACATTGTACGTTACTTTTCAGATTACATTTTAAGTTACTTTTTCTTCTTAGTGTGATATGCCTAGATATCACACTGGGACATTTCCTAGAGAAAAGGTAAGTAAAACAGTTTTTATACATATGCAGTTTCTTAGGGTTTCATACAAACCAACTCTACACACACAATAATTTTCACAAGAAAGCAGTCACCTATGGGAGAAAACAATGTTATCGGTTTAACGGTAAGTACTTAGGTTTTGGAGTTGTTTTTCTGGGATTAAAACAAGAGTTCCCCCAGGGTCAAGATTGCACTCTCAAAGCACCCTCTGTGGCACTAGGGCGGCCTGGTGCAGAGTGCTGAGGCCTAATTTATCCAATAGGGGGTCTCTGGTTGGTGGCTGCTCACGAGCAGGCCACAAGGTTGTGGGAGCAAAGCTCCTGGACTTATGCTCAGGGCAAAGGGGATCGGATTTAGCACACAAGGTGCACCCACAGCGGCGCAGGGGAGGCTGGGTGCAGGGTGCTGTTTTGGCGTCGGGTGCCCTGTTGTTTTCAATGGGGATTCTCCTGTAGCAACAAACACTGCAGGCTCGAGGACGAAGATCTTCTGGAGGTGACCATCAGTTGGAGAGGTAAGTTGGGATGTCGTGAGATGCCAGAACACCATCGCTTGGGCCACCCAAGTCCATGGGACATCGGGTGCAGGGGTGTCTTTTGGCGTGGGATTCTTCTTACTGGCTCCGGTCGTGGTAGGGGGGACCCTCCAGAAAGGGGTAGCAGGCGTCTGTTGGAGCAGGTCAGGCATCCCCAGATCCCTGGTCAAGATCACCGAGAAACCTCCTCGTGGTGTTGGACCACTCAGACTTGGGCCGTGGGCACTGAGTGCTGAGTGGTACAGACTTGCGGATTTAGCTGGAGCCTGAGTCTGTGGGAGAGCAAATCCGGTGCTCACAGGAGACAAAGTCTGGTTTGGGAAGGCAGGGCAGGGCAGGTCCTCCAGTTTCTTGGGGGTTGCTGGCTGTAGAACACACCGGAATTTCGCTGGAGCAGGTCGAGGTCGGGTCGGGACAGGCCAGTAGGGCTGGGGCCAAGTCAGTTGGTGTCCTCCTCTTCTTCTGTCAGCAGAGCTTCTTTGGTCCTTCTTCTTCCCTCTCCTTGTCTGATGAGGCAAGGTTCAGGGTTGCCCCTAAATAATACATTATGGGGCACCGCAGGTAGGTACAGGTTGGGACCAATGGGTCCCTTCCTTGGGGTGGGTACACCCCCTATTATGCCACCCGCCAGTGGAAGGGGGTAATACGCCTCACACTGGTTGGCTCGGTCCCTCCATAGCCAAGATGGCGGGGACTAAGAGTTGTGCTTCACCTCGCCTCCCCCACCTGATAGGTGGGGTTGGCAAAGGTAGGCACACCTCTCCTCCTAACTTGGTTTTCACGCCGATTCTCATGCCCAAAGTGGGGGTCAGAACTGGTGGGGGCCAGTTGCTGGGAGCAACAAATGGCTGGGGTAGCTCACAAAGGCGGCAAGCCTTTGAAGCTTCCCCTTTGTGGACCCTGCCCATCCTGGGGAGGAGGCTTGGCACCTCGACCCATGATGTGCTTTGTTTCAGGACCCAGAGAGCAGCAGGCTCTCGACCCAGGGCTCCAGAAACATGTCTGGCGGTGGCAGCTGGTGAGCAGCCACTCAGCCAGGACACTAGAGTGAGGTAAATATATCAGGGGGCATATCATGAAGCCCTCTGAGTGCATTTTTCATTAAATCTCATACTGGCATCAGTGTGGGTTGAATGTCCTGAGAAGTTTGGTACCAAACTTTCCAGTTTTCAGTAAAGCCATCATGGTGCTGTGGAGTTCGTAATGATAAACTCCCAGACCCTATACTCTTTATGACATTACTGCACTTACAATGTCTAAGAATGGACTTAGGTTCTGTAGGGGTACAGGTTAAGGTCATAAAATCTTTTATGTATAAACAAAAAGGAGGAGTATCACCAAAGGACCAGGTAGTGGTCCTAATGGAGAAGGGGGAAGGGATGAAGTCACAAGGAAGATGTTCCTTTTTTAGAAGACCCCTCACTCACCAACCTGGTTGGTGGCATGCTTCATCATCGGGGTCCCACCCGGATAGCCGAGTGCCATCCGGGTGTGCTGCGACACCTGAATTACAGTGGAGCGGGTAATTTCTGTTAGTGTAGTGCAAAAAGTGATTTAAAAATTGGCGCAGTATACCTTCAATAAAACTTTAATCTGAAGGTACTGGACAATAATAAAAACAAATCAAGATATCAGAGTGGGTTAGATTGACCAACTATATCTATGTGAGAAGTGCTTGGGTCTACATGTTTCAACCTGTGTTGGAGATTTCCAGGTTTTAGTCAGGACCAAAAAGTGATAAGAGAACCTGGGCGGTATGCACACGCTGAGGTGCATCCAGCCCTCGGCCCTCAGGACCTAACTGTTAGTCACAGTCAGGCGGATAAACTTCCAAATTCTGAACTCAGGGAAAAATAAAACCTGTGGAAGGAAACAACAAGAAACAAACATTCAAGTACATGCCTGTAACATGTTTTTTCTAGGTGTCTGATGCTTCAAGCTAGCCCCCGAAATTGATATGGTTATGGTGAAATGGGAATCCAATCACTGATGTATATTACTTAATCGCAACGATCCGTGAGGTGCGCAATGGTGTGCAACAACGATAATATACGTGGTGCCCACTGCTGTCACCTTATCAAACAACTAGTTGTATGCAATTCCTAAACATATTGTGCCATATATAAAAACACGTGCCAAATGTACACTATCAATAGCACCTGTCTGATTATATTAAACATGCCACTGACCCGCATTCACATGCAGTGGAATATCAATGCTCACAAATCAATAGTGAGCTTCATGTATGTAATTAATCTGATCAGAGCGTAGGCTTTTCAATAAAAATAGCGATCGCTATATGGAGGACATGTGGAAATCAAGGAAAAACGCTTACTCGAAAAACTAGTAGATTGTGCCTCATAGGAAACGAGGACAGGCTGGGATTCCATGTCTGTCTGTATAAGGAAAGAGAGCGCAGGTCGTGAGCTTAAATGCAATGGCGTGCTTAGTGAAGCTATATTGTGGCAAATAACGGCAGGATCTTGAGGTTTGCCAGCATAACCTCAGCGCGTCTACTCACTGCGACCGGAATGCGGAAAAGACCATTGTGCCTAACCACTGTCCTCAGGATCCTCGAGGGTAGCCCGATCGGCAAGCTACGGGGCATTAAGTGGAGACTTCCGGGTATGGGCGTGGCCGGGAGGTCACAAGGGAACGTGACGCGCGGGAGCACGCCACATAGTTGCTATAGAGACAGGGGGCGGATGTATAAACTAGGCGTCCTGGGTTCCCAGGGTTGCAAAGGGAAGGGCAGTGAGTCTATAAGGTGAAAATACCGCAATAAATATACACGCTATGGTTAGGAAGGGAAAACGCAGTAAGATGATGAGCCCACATGTTGTATGGGTTTGTGACACCAATAATTATAACAATAAGATCCATTAACAAAAATAGCAATAAAATACATGGAAAAGTTACAATTAGAATGATAGGTGCCATATAGAAAAAAGGAAGAAAAAAAATGGGGGAGGCATTGCGGCGGTTGATGCATTGGATGCCACCAGGAAAGAAAACTACTTTAGGGCCAGATAAGTCACAGTAAGTTCAGTGGGGGGTGCCAATCCAAGGATATTTCTGATGGAAGTATACTACAACAGGCATCCCTTAGCGTTGGAGGACTGTGTTCCACGGGATGTTATCGTTAAGCCCATTTCAGAAAACACTGGGCGCTCATTGCTTGGCATTGCACCCATGATTGGATACTACTGATTCTAAAAACAGCACTGCGCCTATCTGAGGCGATCGTGGTAGAAATTCAAGTGACTGAAAACCATATAAAAACCACACTGACTGGTTACAAAAAGAAGTTGGACGAACTGAACAAGGAAATAAATGAATATAGGGACAACCTTACGAACAAAAAGTAAAAAAAATTCATAAGGACCTAAAAAGATTTACCTTTGTGAAAGCATATACTTACTCTGATCCAGACTACACGCCTCAAGCTAAACCTGATGACGACGCAGACGCATCAAGCAACTCCTCAACAGCGAGTAGCAGTTCAAGCACAGGGAGTAACCGTCAGAGACAGAGAGGAAGAAATAGGCCACAGAACAATTGGCCTACGTATAATCCACATCAGCTCCCTGGATTCCAACCTCCCTTCAACCAGCATCAACATTACCCTATGTATGGATGGCAACCACCGTTTGCACCTCCGCCTCTTTTTGAACCACCGGGATTCAGGTCTCCTTTTTTAGGCCGGGGCAGGAGAGGGAGAGGAAGAAAAAAAACGACCAACCAAGTCCATTGGGAAGAAGAAGATCCAGTGGGCAGCTACACCCGGAGCAAAGCCCAGGTGGTAACAAGCAACAGCAGAACTTAGTGACGAATTTGTCAAAAAGACCACTCTCCCAAGTTGAAGAGAGAGTTCTCAACAAAGGCCTTGGTTTCGTACTTACTGCCCGACTGGATAAATTCCAACTTCATTGCAAATTGGCTGCCTTTTTCAGGAAACTACGACTCAAGCCTTTTTTTGAGAAACAGGGGAATTCATCTCTTACTGAAAATCAGAATGAAACAGGCTTACGTGTAAAATCTACTTTCAGACCCCCACCCCACACAATCCCTGTAGAAATTCAAACTTTTGAACAAGCTGTCTATAACGATATTGAAAACCTGCCTGCTACCTCAACCTTCCAAAATATGAGCAAGGAGGAGAATGTTGCACTGGTGAATTTAAAATTCTGTGAAACCATCATTATAAAGCCAGCAGACAAAGGAGGTGGTGTGGTAATCCTAGACAAGGAAGCATACCATACTGAATGCCTACGATTGCTGTCGGACAATAGAAACTACAGGCCCCTTCCGTCCGACCCCACCAACGACCTCAGATCCAAAATAAAAAGCCTAGTCGACCAAGCAGAATTAAGAGGACATATTTCAAAACAAGAAGCGGAGTACCTCTGTAAAAGTGAAGGTAAGATCCCCTACTTTTACATCTTACCAAAGTTGCACAAGAGCAAGACTCCACCACCTGGGAGGCCTATCGTATCCGGGATCAATTCCCTCCTGGAACCTTTGTCTAGCTTCTGCGAATTCTTTTTCAAAACACTGGTCCAAAAAACCTCCACGTATCTCCAGGATACTAACAGTCTCCTGAGAATGCTGAAAGATCTTACTACAGACGACAATACCATCCTAGTCAGTTTTGACATTGAGAGCCTGTATACCAGCATCCCACAAGATGACACCCTTATGGTCCTAAAAAAAAAACTGAATCAAACAACGTGGGAGTATAACACACCGAAGACCTTCATCTTGGAATGTGCCAGATTAGCACTCAAGAAAAACTACTTTGAGTTCGAAGACACCTTGTACCTCCAGACAGGAGGGACCTCTATGGGTAGTATTTTTGCCCCTAGTGTGGCGGGATTCTACGTGTACGATTTTGAGAGAAAATTCATATTGAATGACAACAATCCTTTCTCTTTGAATATCGTATTTTGGAGAAGGTACATAGACGACGTCCTTGCCATTTGGCAAGGACCACTCGCAACTCTGGTAGACTTTACCAACTGGATCAACACTTCTGACCAAAACCTCAGGTTAACGAACACAATCGACCGTAACAAAATGATCTTCTTGGACATCTCCATAAGAAAGGGAAATGGCCATCTGGAAACCAACACATATCATAAACCCACTGCAAAAAACAATCTATTGAGGTTCGATAGCTACCATCCTAGACCACTGAAGGAAAATTTACCCTATGGGCAGTACCTAAGACTACGTCGTAATTGCAGTAAAATCAGCAACTACCGCACTCAGGCAGCCACTCTAACTGAAAAACTATCCTTATGAGGCTATCCAGACCAGATCCTGAAAAAATGTCAAAAAAGAGCGCGTAATCAGCCCAGAGAAGCACTACTCGAAGAAACAACACATACCGTAGATGACATTCCTCCGACGTGTGTTACCACTTACAACACGGCATCTAACTTGATGACAAAGTCAGTCAACAGACATTGGTCCATTCTGAACACAGGAAACCTACATTGGGAGAAACCCCTTTTTTCCTTCAAAAGGTCCCGTAGTTTAAAAGATTCCCTTGTGAACACACGCCCTAGGATCACTACCCAAGAGCCCATACAAACTATCACTATGGCCTGGGGCATGCTCAGTGTGGTGGGCCATTTCAAATGTGGTAATTGTAGTGTGTGTCACCTCACAAACAACACTAAAACATTGGATCTAGAACCTGGCAAAGTATGGAACCAACGGACACACACAAACTGCAATAGTGAGAACGTGGTGTATCTCATAAAGTGCTCCTGCAACCTGTCGTATGTGGGAATGACCTGCAGGAAAGTTAAAATGAGAATCTGCGAACATCGCAGCACCATAAGATGCAGAAAATCCATGACGAAATTAACAGAACACTTCCTAGAGAAAAACCACACTACCAATGATCTCAAATGGACAGTGATTGAGCAGATCAAGTCTGGACCTAGAATCCAACAGTGCTTGTTCGAAAAGGAATAGCGTTGGATTTATAGACTTTCGACCAACAGAATTGGGCTTAACGATAACATCCTGTGGAACACAGTTCTCCAACGCTAAGGGATGCCTGTTAACCTCTTTCTAGTATACTTCCATCAGAAATATCCTTGGATTGGCACCCCCCCCCCCACTGAACTTACTGTGACTTATCTGGCCCTAAACTAGTTTTCTTTCCTGGCGGCACCCAATGCATCAACCGCCGCACTGCCTCCCCCTTTTTTTCTATATGGCACCTATCATTCTAATTGTAACTTTTCCATGTATTTTATCGCTATTTTTGTTAATGAATCTTATTGTTATAATTATTGGTGTCACAAACCCATACAACATGTGGGCTCATCATCTTACCGCGTTTTCCCTTCCTAACCATAGCGTGTATATTTATTGCGGTATTTTCACCTTATAGACACACTGCCCTTCCCTTTGCAACCCTGGGAACCCAGGACGCCTAGTTTATACATCCGCCCCCTGTCTCTATAGCAACTACGTGGCGTGCTCCCGCGCGTCACGTTCCCTTGTGACCTCCCGGCCACGCCCATACCCGAAGTCTCCACTTAATGCCCCGGAGCTTGCCGATCGGGCTACCCTCGAGGATCCTGAGGACAGCGGTTAGGCACAACGGTCTTTTCCGCATTCCGGTCGCAGTGAGTAGACGCGCTGAGGTTATGCTGGCAAACCTCGAGATCCTGCCGTTATTTGCCACAATATCACTTCACTAAGAGCACCATTGTATTTAAGCTCACGACCTGCGCTCTCTTTCTTTATCCAGACAGACATGGAATCCCCAGCCTGTCCTCATTTCCTACTCATTTTTCGAGTAAACGTTTTCCTTGATTTCCAAATGTCCTCCCTATAGCGATCGCTATTTTTATTGAAAAGCCTACGCTCTGATCAGATTAATTACATACATGAAGCTCACAATTGATTTGTGAGCATTGATATTCCACTGCATGTGAATGTGTGTCAGTGGCATGTTTAATATAATCACACAGATGCTATTGATAGTGTACATTTGGCACGTCTTTTTATATATGGCACAATGTGTTTAGGAATTGCATACAACCAGTTGTTGATAAGGTGACAGCAGTGGGCACCATGTATATTATCATAGCTGCACACCATTGCGCACCTCACGGATTGTTGTGATTAAGCAATCTACATCAGTGATTGGATTCCCATTTCACCATAACCATATCAACTTCGGGGGCTAGCATGAAGCACCAGACACCTAGAAAAAACATGTTACAGGCATGTACTTGAATGTTTGTTTCTTGTTGTTTCCTTCCACAGATTTTATTTTTCCCTTACTTCAGAATCTGGAAGTTTATCCGCCTGACTGTTACTAACAGTTAGGTCCTGAGGGCCGAGGGTTGGATGCACCTTAGCATGTGCATACCGCCCAGGTTCTCTTATCACTTTTTGGTCCTGACGAAAACCTGGAAATCTCCAATACAGGTTGAAACATGTTGACCCAGGCACTTCTCACATAGATATAGTCGGTCAATCTAACCCACTCTGATATCTTGATTTGTTTTTATTATTGTCCAGTACCTTCAGATTAAAGTTTTATTGAAGGTATACTGCGCCAATTTTTAAATCACTTTTTGCACTACACTCACAGAAATTACCCGCTCCACTGTAATTCAGGTGTCGCAGCACACCCGGATGGCACTCGGCTATCCGGGTGGGACCCCGATGGTGAAGCATGTCACCAACCAGGTTGGTGAGTGAGGGGTCTTCTAAAAAAGGAACATCTTCCTTGTAACTTCATCCCTTCCCCCTTCTCCATTAGGACCACTACCTGGTCCTTTGGTGATACTCCTCCTTTTTGTTTATACATATTTGGTCTAGGGGACCAGGAGTACCTCCCTCCACATCGTGGAGAAACCCTTACTCTCTCTTTTTGTCTTTGACATAAAATATTTTAACCTAAATGGCCAATATCAGCTGCTCATTAATGCGGCTTGCCAAAACTTGAGGCTGTTAACTTATTTAAAGTTCCTTTAAAAAATGATTTTTCTTGTGTTTCTGGCACTATCTTTCCTTCTCTTATTTTTATCATCCATTACAGGTCCAGTACATTCTTGAGGTGGAGATGTGTCCCTGTGCCCTGATGAAGTTGCCACAAACATTTAGGGCAATGAAACATGTTGGCCCTTCAGGTTAAAATGGTCTAAACATGCCGTCTTTTTAACTGAGTGTGAACACTAGTCAAAATAAAAAAATATGTGTGATAGATGTTCACAGCTCTCTTTTAATTGATGGAGAATTCAGTGCACTCTTTTTTCACCTATGGGCTTAGATGGAAGATAGATGTCACCTTCATTTATACACCTCACTCTTTCATTTTTAGGTTAAGCCTAGGCAGTGCGCATGCACTGTCTGCAAGACCTGTTGTTATCTCCTCTATCAGCTTTTGGCATGCCCATCAATTGCCATTTGTTCGTTGTTGTGCCATTTAGAAATACAGAGTTTTAATTGGGGCACTGGATCTGATTCTCCCGCCTTTGCATGCTTGGGTCACGCTCATTGTGTTTTCTCATTGGCCATCCCAATATGTCCGCGGTTCCTCCTGGTCATCCTAATCAACCTGTTTATTTTGTAGGCTATCATCATTGTTTTAGGCATTTAGACCATGTAATGCAGCAATGCTCTGTTCAGCGCCTGCAAAGTGACAATTTCCGTCCGGTAGATGTGGAGCCATGCCAATAGTTCTAACTCAAACAAATGCGATACCTATTGCATTTCTAATGCTTGTTTAATTTTATACATTAGTTAAAGAGTTAGGTCACATCCTTTTTCTGTCAAGAAAGTGCAGATGATGACAGAGTGAGCAAACTGGTGAGTACCAACCAGTAGCTCCATGGATAGTGCTTACGTGAGGCACTTTCTGACCCACCTCACAATTTTTATTCACATCTTGTCAGCCAACTTGAAGACCATTGGCTGATGGGCTTGTGACCTGAATCGTGTGGTTGATGAGTCTTTAATCATGATTAACACATATGGGTGGGCATGACTAGATAAGTAAGCATCGCCTGACCAAGGAGTAAGACATGATACCCACTTGGCAGAAATTGTTTAAAGTTGTTATGTGTTTTTTATAACCAGGTCTTCTTGTTTTGTGAAGGTACTTTACTTAGCAACAAGGAGGAGTTCGATGGGTGGTGCAATGGCATTCCCATGCAACCACCCAAGGTGTTTGATGCAAAACTTTATTTAATAAAATAAGTAGAAAGAGTGTTGTGACAAAAAATAGCATCCATTTCAAGGTGCTGTCATGTCAGAATGCTTTTATTTCTCCTTTCTTTTCTGACTTTGCATGTGTGCTGCACTGTACAGCACACTTACAAAGTGGGAAAATATTTAACGTTAGTCTAAACATAATATTGTGTACTGAAAGGAAAGCCTTCAAGCACAAAACCTATGCTTGGCTCACACAGACTCCCTTGCACTGTGGTGCAAAGGTGTGTGCATGGCACATGGTGCATGGCTGCCTGATTGAGCATTAGTATATGTACACAAGGGAAACCCAAAGATCGTAAGGGGCCAAGGGTACTTCAGTATTTCTAGAGACAACAGCCCCTTAACAAACTTAATAAAGAATCAAATACAGTCATTCTGGATACAAAAATCAGTTCCATAAACTCCAGGATGAGATTTAGCCCCAGATTTGCTACATTTTCAAGCAACGCAGTTCAGCAGCTAAAAATGCTGTGCTGCGTTGCGTGAGAAGGGGAAAGTAGAAGAGCTCCATATTTACAGAAATATGACACTCTCCTCCTCTCTCTCTAGTGCCAGTGCTCAATAAAGAGACAAAGGCCCCTTAACAAAAAATGAAATGCAGTCGTTCTGGATACAGAAATCAGTTCAATAAACAGATTCAATGATCAGAACTTTCAATTTTATTACTACAATTAGAACAAAAAATTGATTTACCCCAGCCGGAATAATTTCAAAACTAAAGTTCAAGAGATCAAACAAACAATGAACTGAAACAATGAGCAAAGAAACAACAATACACAGAAAACCAGGTGTTTAAAACTGACAAAAAAACATATAGACATTTACAGGCAAGCAAACAGTGACTAACATTAATATAACACCTTAGGTCACTTCTTATTAAAAGCAAAACACTACCACACCCAAAACAAAAATACTACAAAGCATAGTGTAACAGGTCATAGTGTATGTTGATGACGCTTTGATCCCGTAAAAATATGGGATCATGATCAGGACTGAGGATCAGTTACCTGGCATGAGAACAATTGATATAGCACATGAAGCACCTGATTTTTCAACAGTCTGTAACTAAGCAAACAACAGGTGTCAACACAATTGGTGCCTGTTCATGAGTACCATAGGAAGGTGAAGCACCTAAAATAAACAAGGAGAGAAAAGGAGGGAATGAGAATGAGAATTAGGAGAATGAAGAAATCATTTTTATTTTTAAGATATGTATATTGGGGCCATGCACCTAGAGAGATGTGTACTATGGAAACTGCTCTTGAAGTAGTGGAAGTAAAGGACCAAAAAACCTGCATGAAAATTGAGACACGGGCAACATGCTATCTTGTACCCTGGCAACAAATGATTACTAGTAACGCACCGATCAATAATCCATAGCATCAATGCGACTGGTAAGAGTGTGATCCCAGTCCCATGCACGTATGAAGAATTGAAAAATATAAGGGCAGATATATCTACAAGGCAGTGCACTGATATATCGAAAAATTGTGACGGATTTGGGAAAAATACAAATAACCACCTATATAATGATACAATCAATTTCTAAAATAAAGGAATTGAGTGAGTATAACGTATATTCTGGTGTAAGAGACTAGTATAGTAACAATTCAGAAGACGGTTACTAGTGCTGCTTCTATTGACACACGTTTTCAATACGATGAAAGGGTATACCACAAGTGGGAATCCATGCCTGTCTGGATAGGAATTACAAAAATGAATCTAGCATATTTTGGTGGTTGTGTGGTGATTTCGACATAAAGGAAGTTACCGTAATCAAGTCAGCTGGTGATCAGTGCTTGAGTGACTGATGTTTGGGTGTTTAGTGGTAGCTAACTGAAACCTTTCTTCAGAAGTTTGAGGGCGTTCAAACAGTTGGAGGTGACCATGTTGATCTGGTTAGACATCGAAATTTGCATGTCGATTGCGAGACTTAGGTTTTTTGCTAAGTTCACTGCAGGGTTTTGGGAGTTGGCCCAAGTTATGTGGAACAAAAGGCTTAAGATCAGAGAGAGGTATTGTTGCAAAAACAGACCATTTCCATCTTATTGTAGTTGAGTTTCAAGCAGCTGGTCCTCATCCCGTTTACCTCTTTTATGTTGATTGGCAATAAATTCACAATGTAAAACCCTTTCTTTTGTATTTGTCAGAGAGTTCAAAATGTAAAGGCACTTTGTTTTGTTTTTGGCAAACAGTTCAATGTAAAACTTCTTCCTTTAATTGTCAGATAGTTCAAAATGTGAATCTCTTCCTACTATATTGGTCACAGGATTACACCATGTAACACCCCTGCAGACTATATTGCAGACTATAGGCCCGATTCACAGAACAAACTTAAGACAAAATCCTAAACTTACTACTTTTGGTATTCACAGAAGTTAGGATTTTGTCTTAAGATTGTCTTAAGACAGACTTACGACAGACTTAAGATAAAATCCTAACTTAAGTCTGTCTTAAGTCTGTCTTAAGACAAACTTAAGACAAAATCCTAACTTCTGCGAATACCAAAAGTAGTAAGTTTAGGATTTTGTCTTAAGTTAGTTCTGTGAATCGGGCCCTATATTTGACCTGTGATATGCATTAACCATGTCCTTAACACTTATGAGCAACAGAACAACATCTTAGGTGGACTAACATAACTATTTTTCAATCAAGTGCGTATAGAGAAGAAGATGAACACATTAAGCCCCTTGGGGTTCTACTCACAGATAATATCACAATTCACTGATACCTTTATGACACATTTGAAAGTCTCCTCTGCTACAGACGTTCAACACCTCATACACTACTTTCACCTAATCCAGACAAGAAAGTCGGGCACCTACCTAAAGCTTAAGCCCACCAAAGCAAAATCTCCGCTGGGACAAAAACAACAACCAACAAATGATCCAACCATGTCTCAACAACATGAACCTTGATTGATTTAACCCCCAACTTTGACCCAATGCAAGTCAAACAGATTCACTCTTGAAATCAAGCTAATCCTCATGGATCACATACCAAATGAAATCACCTTAACAAACTGAAATCATTCCTTCCAGAAAGTGACTTCAGAACTGCTGTTCAAATCCCTCATATTCTCACATCAGGATGGTGGCAATGCCCTGCTCTGTGACCTCCCAGAATGCACACTGATCAACATTAAGGTAATTTTGCTGGTTACAGCATGCCCCATTAAGGGCATGAGAAATATGTCCACATCATGTCCACCATGATAGAAATTCACTGGCTTGCCTAGACACTAGACAGCCTTCAACATTTTCAAAGCTAGCAGCAATATCATCAAAAAGAATAGGTCTTCTCACTCTAACAGACAAGCTCACCATCTCCGGTGTCTCTTGCCACCCCTGCATCTAGGACACCTTTACACTAGGAATGATGAAGCCCAAAAAAGAAAAACAACAGGGCAATAGACCCTCTCCATCTACACACATAGGAAGGGTTAGGTGTCTTGCTCTCTGATGATTGTATCAAGTGTTTAGACACCATGATGTAAGCCTGTTATGGGCCAGCTCTGGAGACTGCGGCTGATATGCCAATAGCAGTTTGAGAGGAGAAGAAGGATGAATCACACGATAAAACAGATCAGCGCTTTTGGGAGGCTCTGGACAATTCCAGGCCAGTAAGAGGTGGAAAGATTTAAACCATTTCAAATCTTTATTTCGATCTGGTGATCATAAAAGATATGCAAAATATCACATCATTAAAATTCCAAAGTATCAGTGTATCATTAGTATTAATACATAAGTTTAAAAAAGAAATAATAAAACAGGGGTAATAGTAAAACAAGGGCAGGGAGTTTCAAGGGTCTCTTGCCACCTTAATATATCGGATTCGAACATGCCACATTGCAGTTAGGAATTTAGCTAAGGCAAACACAGTTGGCGGTGATAAATCTGTCTTTAGAACTCTGAATGCAGGTAGAAATGTTCTAAATCCCAGGTTTTTAAGGAGGGGGACGAGCCAAAATTTCCTGCTTTTTTGATAGGCTCGACAGAAAAAAATCACATGTGCTTCATTCTCCTTAGTGTGGGCACATGCAGGGCACGTCTCTGTGGGGGACCGGGAGGACCATGCTTTGGTAAAGGACATCAGGGGAAGGGTCCTATACCTCCATTGCAGAAATAGTTTTCTTGTTAAGACAGGAGTCATGCCATCCAAGACACTTTCGAGGTTGTATGAGTCTTTGATTGTGGTAAAACGATGTGTCAGAGATCCCTCTCGTGCACTATCCAGGGCTCGGAGACGCATTTTGTCGACATATGCTCTGGAGAGCACTTTCCTTGGGATCATGGTACTTGTGCTTTCTGGATGTGACCATAGTTCTGGTAGTCCAAGGGTCTCACAGGTTCTCCTGATATAATTTATCCAAGGGATCTTGGTGGCGTTGGGGAGAGATAAAAATTCCTGTAACTCAGATCTGTAGGAGGTAAGATCTTAGCTGCTCCAGATACGACGCCAGAATGTTAGTGGTTTGAGCCCTAATTCCTCCGTGATAGGCCTAGACCCAAGTCCAGTCTCAGGGGCAGGAGTGGGGTACTTGGCGGGAGAGCGGTCAGCTGCCTTAGGAATTTGTTTTCTGTGGTCAGCAAATTAGATGATAAATTGTGACCCCATATCTCTCCCCCATAGGTAACTCCCCCCCGCGCCTGGGCTTTATATATTTGAATAGCGGGGCTAAGAGGGCGGTATGTTGACTTAGTCGCAATCCTCATGATACCACCCGCCCTCTGGGCCAGCTTCATATTCGCTTTAATCTGGTGAGCCCCCCACGTGAAGTTTTGGTTTAGGGTTATCCCCAAATACTCTATTGTGTGAACCCTTTCCAAGCGCACTGTGCCAAGCAGAGGGTTTGGCCGCTTGAAGGACATGGGGTTTAAGATCATAAATTTCGTTTTCTGGGGGTTAATTTCGAGTCCCCTTTCTGTGCAAAATTCCAGAAAGGCGTCTAACACCCTCTGTATGCCCATCGGGGATTTGGACAGGAGCAGGGTGTCATCCGCAAACATAATTGCGGGCACCCTGCTACCGGTCAATTTTGGGGCATCGGTGTTGGCAATCCCAGTCAGGTGCTTGATTACCCCGTTCACAAAGAGGCAGAACAAGGTCGGTGCAAGCACACAACCCTGTCTCACCCCTCTGTGAACGGGGAATCTTTCAGTTAGATTACCACTTCTCCCGCACCTGACCCGTGCAAAGTTGTTTAAATGTAATTTCATCAGGATTGCAAGGATGTCTTTCGGAACGCCTATCTCTCCCATTACCTCCCATAGTTTGGATCTTGGCACTAGATCGAAGGCGGCACGTAGGTCCACAAAGACCGTGTACAAGGTGCCGCCCTCGATCAGCGCAGTCCTCCAGTACATGAGATTTAATCTGAATATTTGGTCAATTGTGGAGACCCCCCTTCTGAAACCTGCCTGGTATGGGCTAAGAGTGTCTGTTTCCTCCAACCAGTTCTGCAACCGGTCCAATATTAGCCTACCGAAAAGCTTCTGCGAAACATCGATAAGGCTTATTGGACGGTAGTTGGCTGGGAGCAGAGGGGATCCCTTTTTAGGTCTCGCGTCAGCAAAAGACCTATTGCTGCCCAGTTAGCTCTGAAGGGACCACAGACCGGGGCACGAGCGCCGATTGCACCTCGTGGACGCGCATGCCCAGCCCCGCCTCCTGAGCCGTGCACATCTCAGTCATAGTCAGCCATGCCTCTCAGTCGCGCGCGCACACACACACACACACACATGCACACACACACACACGCACACAAACACGCGCGCACACACACACACACACACACACACACGTGCCAAGCCCCCAAGCCCCACTTACCGCATCAGTGGCCTCAGCCGCCACTCCTTCTGCTGCCACCGGTCCTCTGCCATCCACTCCGTGGGCGCGGGCTTCTCCGAAAGACAAAAGTCCCGCCCCACGACAGCCGTGAGCGTGCACATCCCGAAACCGGAAGTTCGGGAGTGTTCCCGAAACCGGAAGTTCGGGAGCGTGCACGCTCACGGCTTGTTAAAACGTGTTACACAGCGGCGTTATCTGCCGTACATTATGCCTTACAGTTTTTAAAAAACGCTGCACCCTGCACCACATTGCCATTCAGGGGCTTTTATTGTCTGGTACCTCTTCCACGACTGGCAGCTGGTAACCTGTGCGTGCTAGACTTTCGGGACGTCGCCAGGCGGCCCGTGTCAAGCTGGGCGCGTGCTTGCGGAGCCCCCGTTCTGTGGCCACTCTTCCCGTCTCGCGCTAGGGCGTATGCCGTCTGCGCCAGGGCAAGGAAGTCAGCGCGCCCTGCAGATGGAGCATTGCACCCCAAGGTCCTCTCCGGCTGCAGCACGGCTGTACTCAGCTCCCGGGCACTGCGAGCAGCGCTGCAGCCCTGGCCGTGGTCATTCAGCTGCTGCAAACGTGGCTGAGTTCCAAGACCTACCTCTTCAGGCAGAAGGACATCGCAGAGCTGGCCAAGCAGCATGCAGGTGAGAGCCCGCTGTAGCCTGTAGGAGGGACGCTGCACAGATGGGGGTCCCACAGGCAGCATGAGAATAGTTGACAGTTCGTCTGGTTTACAGGGCATCACAGTTCCAGTCCTGGGTTTCATTTAACATTTGATTTCTGAAATCAGTGAATTCTAGAGGATGTAGTGTTATTTTACTTCCTTTAAAATGGCGAGAATTAAATGTCTACATAACTGGCAACTTTCAGCACACGACTCTGATACAATGGGTGGTATTAAAAACTGAAGAAAAGTCGGACTAATTTACCGAGCTTAGAGATGTAGCGCTGTTCTCGCAGATCTGCCCCGCTTCCCCAGTTATGTTAAATTGTTAAATTGTTAAATTAGGGCTTATATAGCGCAACGGCTACTCCAAAGGAGTGTCCCGGCGCTTTGAGCTCCAAACCAAAAGGGGGGCAGAAAACATAACAGTAACAAAAAAAGGGGCCACAGAGGGGAGAATTATCCGGCAAATAGCCAAGTTTTCAAGTTTTTCCTGAAAATAAGCAAATTAGAAGTGCTCCGCAGAGACAACGGCAATGAGTTCCAAAGCTTAGGAGCGAGAAAGCTAAAAGACCGGCCGCCTAGCCGAGCCTTTTTGATACGTGGAACCCGAGCCAAGGCCAAAGTTTCTGACCTAAGGGAGCGTGCCGGTCGATAAAAGTCCAGCCTCCTCTGAAGATACTTGGCACCAGTGCCATATAAGGCCTTGTGGGCAAGAGTCATGGTCTTAAACAGTATCCTCTTCCGCACCGGGAGCCAGTGAAGGGATGCAAGAAGATGAGAGGCACTAGTCCGACGATGAAGGCCAAAGATGGCACGCGCAGCAGCGTTCTGGGTGATCTGCAGGCGTTGGAGGAGGTATTCAGGCAGGCCCAGATAAAGAGCGTTAGCATAGTCCAATCTGGACCCTATGAGGGCCTGAACGGTAATCCTCCGATGTTGCTCCGAAAGTAAGGGGAAAAACTTGCGCAACATTCTGAGGATCCCGAAACAGGTTCCCGTAAGGGTGGACACCTGGGATTTGAGCGACAGCTCATTGTCGATTTTGACTCCCAGGTTCTTAGCCCACTTAGATGACTGTGTGGGAGGGAACTTGTCTACAGGCCACCAGCCTCGCCAATCTGGTTCAGAGGGGCATCCGAAGAATAGTATCTCGGACTTATCCGAGTTGCACTTGAGGCTGTTTTGTGAAAACCAGCTAAAAACAGCCCCAAGGCACTCGCGGATCCCTTCGCCATCAAACTCTTCACCCTTACGACAGGTGAAGAGGAGCTGAGTGTCGTCAGCATAAGAGACGATCCGGGCCCCATAGGACTCCGCCAATGTCGCCAGAGGGGTCATCAAGATGTTAAAAAGAGTGGGGCTCAGGATAGAGCCCTGAGGCACTCCGACTCCCAATGGCGGCATCTCGGCGGATCCGGGTGGAACCCAGACCGTCTGGCGGCGGCTGGCCAAAAAGGAAGAAAACCAGTTGAGCACCGTCCCCCCAAGCCCGATGTCATGGAGCCTAATGAGGAGATCCTCATGGGGGACGGTGTCAAACGCCGCCGACAGGTCTAACATGACTAACAGCACCCTGCCTCCCATATCCAGCACCTCTCTAATGATCTCCGAGACTTCCAAGAGCGCCGTCTCGGTGCTTAAGTTGGAACGGAATCCCGATTGGGACTCATGGAGCAGATCATTAGACTCCAGGAAATTGGAGAGCACGCCATGTACGTGCTTTTCCAAGATCTTGGTCAGTGCTGGGAGGAGCGAGATTGGTCTGTAGTTGGAAGGAGCCTCCGGGTCAAGATTAGGTTTCTTGATCAGAGGAATGACCATGGCTTGCTTCCAGGTCGGAGGCAAAAAGCCCTCGCTCAAAGAAAGATTAAGGATGGGATTGGCTATAGGATTTATAGCATCTGCCACTCTCGCCAGAAATTTTGCCGGGCATGGGTCTAATGGTGAGCCCGACTTAAGGTTCCTCATCAGGGTTAAAGATGTGTCAGCCGAGAGAGGAGGAAAATCGAGCAGGACTGGGCCCGGTGGAGACAGAGGCACTGCCTCAATCGGCCTCACAGACACATTATCCAGGTCTCTCTGCGGAAAGGAGGCCTGGATTTGCCTGATTTTGGTGGTAAAAAAGTTGGCAATAGTGTTGGCCCAGATCTCTGTCGGGGCACTCTGAGTGGAAACAGACCGAGGGCCAGTAAATTCCCGCACGATTGAGAAAATCTCCTTACAGGAGTTGGCAGCGTCGTCAATCCTTTTGGCGAGATATCGTTTCTTGCTCTGAAGAACAAGTACATGGTATGCCTTCATCGTTGTTTTATAACGTTGTTTAGCCTCAGGCTCATACTGGGCTCTCCATGCACGCTCTGCCACTTTACAATGCCTGCGGGCAATGGCTAGGTCCTCCGTGAACCAGGGAGCAGAGACCCGTCGAGCAGCGGACCTGGGTGGCTGGAGGGGAGCGAACTCATCGAGTCTGGCGAGGAGCCATGATTGTAAGCTCTCCAGATCTTCCTCTAGATCCCCAGTACAGACCACAGGGTGATCAATTAAGGCATGTGTGAGCATGTCCGAGGTCACCCTGTGCAGTGTTCTGTAGTTGCTGCCCTGCTGTCTCGTAGTTCTGGCAGGGGGGGCCGAGATAGAATGTATTTCGAAGTGGGCCAGGAAATGGTCAGACCAAACGATAGGCGAGAGTGTAACGTTCATGATAGGTATGGTGGAAAAAACCTGATCAAGTGTGTGGCCTTTATCGTGGGTAGGACCAAAAAGATAAGGGGAAAGGCCCAGGGTAGATGTAATATCCAACAATTTGATGGCATTTTGGTCATTGTGGTCGTCCATGTGAAAATTAAAATCGCCTACCAATAAGCACTGCTCCGATCTCAAAACAAGGACCGACATGGCCTGTTGGAGGTCCTCGAAAAAAGAGCCGACAGCGCCCGGGGGTCTGTAAACGATCATACCCTTCAATGCTTGTTGCGGTGATAAAGAGATGGTGAAGGCTAATGAATCGGTCCCTTCGATGGTATGTGTGTGAGTGACCGTGCACGGAAGAGAATTCTTCACAATCAGGGCGACTCCTCCTCCCCTTCCCTTGTCTCTATCCTGACGATAGATGGTGTAGTCAGTGGGAATGGCAGCCACTATGTCCGGATTAGAGGAATCATTGAGCCATGTCTCAGTAAGCATCAGACAGGTGGGACTGATAGTTGACAGAAGATCAAAGATCTCTTGAGTGTGGCGATGCAATGACCTCGTATTAAGGAGTAGACAGATATGTTTAGAGCTACTCTCCTTAACAGACAAATGGGAAGGGAGGGTGCAAACAGGGTGCCAAAGACAGGCAGGGCACTTATGCTTACCCTTATACCGGCTAGGGAAGACTGATAGGCATGAAGTATTGCGATTGCGCAATAACAAGAGCTCCTGAGCGGAATAGCAGCACATAGTGGCCAGAGGTACCTGCCACGCCGAACGCCTCCGAGACGCTGACGGGCGCAGACGGGCAGGACTCTGGCACGACTCCGGCGCAGATCCGGCGCGGCCGCTGAACGCGTCCGCTGCGCGGAGAAAGAGGTGAGCTTTTTATAGCGCTGCTAGAGCGCGCGTGTGGAAGTCCTACCCCCAAGATGGCTGCCAAGATGAGATCCCAGCCCTCGGCGTCAATACTCAGCCGAGGGCGGTCTCAGAGTCCCAGGCAAGGGAGGGGGGGGAAGCAAAGCGCTTACAAGCGCTGGGAGATCAAAAAATAAGCAGCGCTGTGCTCCTGCACGCTTTAGACACAAGCGCGAGCACAACTGCAGAGGCACACAATGAAATTGTAAATTTTAAAAAAACACGAGTCAAGTGTTCTAAATAAAAGAAAAGTAGGGAGACCTCCCGGCTTCCGCCTCAGGAGGGGAAAGTAGGTTCGAAGCAGTCTTTACTTCTGTGCATGATCCTAGCTCAGCGACCGATGCACATATCTTAAACTTAGCTGTTGTGCCTGTTTACTCCGCGGAGACATGTACATGTCAATCAGCATTTAAAACTAGAATGAATACGGGTTTAAAAAAAAAAAAATATATATATATATTTATTTCTGCATGTAGTAAATGCCGGATGTGGTTAAAAATATAGCTCAAGATGTAGGGACTGTAGATGGCATGTGGAGAGAGGTGAGTCAGACAGTTCCGAGGCTAAGGGGTGACAAAAGTAAGTGAAACTGATGACATTTATACAGATTGTCCTGCACCTGAACTACCTGTTTGCATGGCTCTAGGCCCAAATTTAGGTGCTCAGTTGTAGACCAGTGGCTGCATCTCCTGTTTCTTTATTAGTTAGTACAGTTGAATTGAGTCAATGTCTTTGTAATTTGTATCCGTAAACATAATCTGTCCGATTACACCATGAAATACACAGTATGTCCTATCTTGATGGGGCAGCGCCTTTCTTTGAAAAGGTTAATTTGGCCCCAAGGCCATTGCTATTAACAGATCATCTTGTTTTCTTATTAAATTCCTTCATCCACTCATGACTTACTTAAGGAACCCTTCATAGACATAGGTATTTTGTGGAGCTTAAGTTGACTGTATTAAAAAAAAGTTGCTACTTTAAGTGTTAGATGCTGCTGCTTGTCTGCAATGAGGTGTCCTGGTAGGTCTTGGTTTTCCATGGAATGCAGCTTGTTTGGCTCTCCTTGAGTATTTTATTTTGTACTTCCTCACATCATGGCCAGGGCTGCGGTGCTTTTTTGAGTGAGTGGAAAAGTAATTGAACTTGTTCATAGATCATTTTGTTGATCAGTAAAATTCCTTCATTTAGCGAATATTGACTTGGTCCAAACTTAATGCCAACTTTGCTCAGTTCAAAAGGAATTTGAAGCAGGGTCCATATTGTGATTTGACCATGTGTTGTCTGACCTTCAATATTTGTACAGTGAGATTATGTCTTTCTGAAGCTTGATGCTTTTAAGCAGTGATTCTGTTGCCCCTGTGTCTAACGTGTTTTGGTCTTGCAAGGCTCAGTGACAGCATGGGAAATTGTGTTATCTATTCTCTTTTGAATCATAACTTACACTACATTTTTATTGGATTTCATCTTGTCTATAAACTTTAAATAATGAAACCAAATTCAAAATTACTTAATTCCTTCCTCACCGTATCAGATGTAGATTCTCAACCTATGAGGTGTAGGGTTTTTGCTGCAATTTTACAGTATATCTACGGGTGTCCTATTGTCCTTGGCCCCGTCATTAGAATTGGGGCTGAATAGCACTTTCACAGATCCCTTCTCACGGGACACTGAACAGTCATGACCACATCACTCACAGACACCACCACATCACTCACAGACACCTAGCCTGACAGCCTAGATGGGAGGCAACCAAAGTTGCCAACCCACCTGACGGTCGTCCCCTTCCCCCCCATTTGGCGTATTTGGAGAACCCTGCGAACCCTGGGCAAGTGTACTCCTCTCTTGCCCAGGTTTCCTGGAAGAGGCAGATACTTTTTGAGCTAATGAAAGACAGCCACTCCGGGCAATCCATTTTATTACCAAGCCCAGCTACATTCCATGAAATCATGTTGAATGTTAGAAGTCTTGGGGGTAGTGTCTCAGTATTGGGGTGGCTGTTTTCTTTTGCGGCAGAATTTACCGTTGGGTGTTTTAGTGATTCCCCCTGTCCAGCCCCTAAGTTACTACTATTTCCCAATGTATCTGTTATAGGGTTACCAGGGTCTTGGCAGTGACTGAGTTCATTGGGAGCAGTTGTTAATTCTTCTAAGGGGTGGGCTCGTTCACGGGAGGTATATCTGTCCTCACAGCCATCTGTTGGATAAAATTGGTGCCAACCCCTGACTTTAGACTCTAGCAGTCACTCAACCATTTCCAGGCTGCTGTACCTGTTAGAAGTGGGGAAGTAAGCTGGGTGGTGCATTCTGTGTGGCCCTGGGACTCCTCTCGTTCCACCACCCCATCCACCCCTCCTCCTAGTGCTATTCTCCCAGCCCTCTTCATCACCATGTATAGGTAAGTATTCGGGCACAGAGCTCCTATGATAATGAGGCTCCCTCCTTCCAACACAATTACTCTTCCAATCTCCCAATAATTCTTGGTGATACCCCCATCTTGGATCTTCTATTGTATACATGCTTGATGGGTAAAAGAATGAGAGAGGGAGAGACTGGATGTTGCTCCCTTGGTCATCAAGACCCCAGCTGCAGATGTAGGAGGCTGTCCTTGGTTCTCTAAAACTGACCACAACGCAGTCACCTCTGATTGTTTTTCTCAGATTACCCACCCAGGCGACACGTCCCACCATAAGAACATCGCTGGTTGTGCCTTGCGGAAGAGGTCTATATATAGACAACCAGTTAATAACTTTGTTCTTGAGTGAGGCAGTCGTCTCTGTGGCAGTGGGTAATAGTTCGGGGACACCCACCAGGATCACTGTATAGGGGGACGCCTCAGGTGGTAGATTTGCAGGTTTGATTTTGCGGAGATTATTTTGCATGTTATCTACGGGTTTTGGATCGCTTTGTATTTTGTCAGAGGGATTAGCATTATCTTTAGGGTTTACAGATATGTTTGAGGATGGAAGTACCAGTGCCTGAGTTTGTGTTGGTGGAACGGTTTTGTTTGCAGTGGCCATGGGTTGTGGAGTCTTATTTTGGTTGGGTTTGTGTTGTGTATGGTGAGGAATGGCTGGGCCAGTTTTCTTCATTTTATTTGTGGAGTCAACGCTCTTTTTAAGCTTTAGGTCTAACCCCCCTTTGGCTCCCTTAGTTTCTATTTTGAGACTGTCTGCCAATTGGACTGTAGATTTTTCGATGTTGACCAACCTGGCTTCGATCTTTATCAGCCGGGCTTCGAGGGGGCTTAAGAGTGACCTAAACAATGTAGCTATATCTGCGAGTGTAATGTCCTCGCTAGAGGATTCCATAGAGATGTTAGTGGAATGAGGTGATGTGTCCGTCGGTACAATAACAATTGGTGAGGCATCTGCACTAATCTTGGATGATTGGCCGGAGATATTGGCACCAGAATTAGCAGCGTTCTTTTGGGGGTTGGGCTTAGATGTTTTTGGCTTGCACCCTCCTTTGGTTTGCCCCCCTTACTTCCTTTTTGGAATTGCCCCTTCCTTTACTCCCCTTGAGCGATCGGAGGTGTTTTCGCTGATGGTGACTATGGCCGAGTCCTGGCTAGGGATCGGGAGTGGGTTAGGTGGGTTAGGTGGTATTTGGCCCGTTGGTAGAGTCATTAGGCTCATATCCTCAAGATCATTTAAGGCCTCCATGGTAAGGTCTGGGTTAATAACTGACTGATTTGGCTCTGAACCCTCATGGATGGAAGTCTGAAATTCTAGCCTTCCTTCGGGTGATTTAGCCAGAGCCAATGGACCCATTGATGATCTCCTTACCCAATCGATTTCTTGGGAGATACGTCTTTCGAGTACAGCAATCTCGTCTATCAGAAGTGATCCTGCTTTGACAAAGTAATTATCGATGGTACCTTTGGCAGTTCCAGCCGCAACCTGTGCGGATTTGCTCCTTGTTTCCCTGGTACTCATCCCTGGGTCTGTGTGGTCAAGGGGTGTGACAAGTTGGATGGTGTAATAGTCCCGACCAGGGGGGTGGCCCGGTCCCGGTCTCTCCGGTCCTCAAACGGCCTCAAACGGCCCGCCCTTTGCCCTGCCCGCGCTTCGTTCCGCGCGCGTCCCGCGTGCGCGGGTTTTAGTCTGTCTATATACGTGTACGCTGGGGGCGTGGCTGACAGGGAGAGCGGGCCAGGTGTCAGGTGTTGGCCTCGCAGGGACTCCTGGTTGTTGGAGTCCCTGGCGTCACGCTCGCAGCCCTGTAGCGCTGCCACACACACCCCAGTGGTGTCCTTGTGCTGCGGGACCCGCGGAGCGGGTCCGGCGAACAGTTGCTGGAGACTGGGCAATGCTAGTGGGTCCGAGCAGCAAGTCCTGGAGTCCGCTCTATCCGAGGTTCAAAAAGGAAAGAAAATCCCACCAGGTACGGTGAAGGAAACTGCTTTTCACCAGGCAGGTTTGCTGGGGGCGTGGCTGACAGGGAGAGCGGGCCAGGTGTCAGGTGTTGGCCTAGCAGGAACTCCTGGTTGTTGGAGTCCCTGGCGTCACGCTCGCAGCCCTGTAGCGCTGCCACACACACCCCAGTGGTGTCCTTGTGCTGCGGGACCCGCGGAGCGGGTCCGGCGAACAGTTGCTGGAGACTGGGCAATGCTAGTGGGTCCGAGCAGCAAGTCCTGGAGTCCGCTCTATCCGAGGTTCAAAAAGGAAAGAAAATCCCACCAGGTCCGGTGAAGAAAACTGCTTTTCACCAGGCAGGTTCGCTGGGGGCGTGGCTGACAGGGAGAGCGGGCCAGGTGTCAGGTGTTGGCCTCGCAGGGACTCCTGGTTGTTGGAGTCCCTGGCGTCACGCTCGCAGCCCTGTAGCGCTGCCACACACACCCCAGTGGTGTCCTTGTGCTGCGGGACCCGCGGAGCGGGTCCGGCGAACAGTTGCTGGAGACTGGGCAATGCTAGTGGGTCCGAGCAGCAAGTCCTGGAGTCCGCGCTATCCGAGGTTCAAAAAGGAAAGAAAATCCCACCAGGTCCGGTGAAGGAAACTGCTTTTCACCAGGCAGGTTCGCTGGGGGCGTGGCTGACAGGGAGAGCAGGCCAGGTGTCAGGTGTTGGCCTCGCAGGGACTCCTGGTTGTTGGAGTCCCTGGTGTCACGCTCGCAGCCCTGTAGCGCTGCCACACACACCCCAGTGGTGTCCTTGTGCTGCGGGACCCGCGGAGCGGGTCCGGCGAACAGTTGCTGGAGACTGGGCAATGCTAGTGGGTCCGAGCAGCAAGTCCTGGAGTCCGCTCTATCCGAGGTTCAAAAAGGAAAGAAAAGATTTAAACACCAGTCACAGGGTACATCTTGCCAGGCAACAGAGGTTGATGAATTGTATAAATATGCCCGGTTGCATAGTTTGCACCATTTGCGTGAGATGCACCTTTTCTGTTTTAGTCCCCTTCAGTTCCTTTACATGTGAGGGTAACTCTTTCCTCCACAAAGACCGATCTCTACTTGATACCTTTCTGGAATTCCTGCTCCAACTTCAAACACTCCAATCCTCCTCGATTCTCTAGTATTAGAGTGGGACCTCCGTATTTGGTTCCCAAAATGTATCCTGGTTGTCTGGAGGCTGGGTGGCCTCTCCACTTCGTTCTCCTGGTAAGCCATTCTACTGTTACTCACAAGACATTGTATCCTGTTGTACCCCAGTATATTTAGGTTAATGATACCTTATCTAATATATTATGGGAGCTACCAGTCAGTACATTGCAGACCAAGGGTCCTTGCTGCATGCCAACCACCAGCCAGATGCTTGCAGAGTGTTTCTGAAAAGAGAAGGAGTGGGGTTAGTGCCAAAGAGCCTGGCCAGTATTCCAGTGAAATCCTGACAGGAACGATATCTCCATAGCCATCAGGTCGGTTCCTATCCGACTACGATTTAGGAAAGAGCTGAAGACTCTTTTTAAAAAAAATAACAATACATTATGGTGCAAAAACAGCCCAGAAACCTTCTACATCTACAATTGCATGCTGACTGTGTCTTTGCCTTTGATTCTGTACAGCACTCTGCTCCCTTCTGACTAGCTTTGCACGCACATACATACATTGTAATCCATTAAGTGACTCACCAATTCATTTTTGTACTCATCAATGTATTCCATACATGCATCTTAAACAATAATTCATTCATTCATCCCCTTGTCTGTCTGTTCATTCACCTACCCTTTAACTAATTTACACATTCACCCACTCAGCAATTCACAAAACCACACATGGATAATTGCAAATCAATAAAGAAGTTCTTATGTTTATTGAGAAACAGACACACCTATTTGGCTTCAACAATGCCTGTTTGTATCTGTTTCTGTTTTATTTCACAGCAACGAGCTAATTTGGTGCTTTTTTATCTATTTCCAAATTACCTTTCTCCTGGCTTCTAGGCCATGCCAAAAGTTGGTGCCAGTTTCATACTATTATGCCACAAACTGAGGATCTTCCAGTGTTGACCCCACAACAAATATGGACGTAAAGTTTCAATTCACATGTGGCAGTATCTGGGCCGTCTCCCATTGATTGGATTGTGCCTCTGAGACTGTATTTTAAAGAAGCAGTCAAGATTCGGGGGCATATTTATGAGGGCTTTGCATCATGGTTGCAACAAGAAACGTGGTATGTGCACAACGCAAACCTCTCAGTCGCAATTATGACGCCATACAAAGCCACTTTGCTTGGCTTTGAATGGCTTCGCAAATATGGAGTAATACAATGCAGTGGAAATTGCAGCGTTGCATTACTTTGCGCAAGGGAGGCATTCCATGGTCATTGCGGTGGGTATTCCCAAACAACTCCCGCATTTCCAAATTTACAAGAACTTGCAAACCTGGGAATGCGTCAAAATCTTTCGCCTCCCCCGGTGAGGCGTATCAGGGGTAAATATGTTTATTTCTCCTTGTTTTCCGTCTTTCCATTGATTGTTTTAAAATAAATCCTGCCTGTAACGCAGGCACCTTTGCACCATGGTGGAAAGGTGCCGCTAGTTTTGCTAAAAAGCACCAGCTCAGGGGGAACAGTCCGGAAATGCTGCCCTTTCCCTGTGACGCAAGGCAGCACAGCATGGTAACTTGCTGTGCTGCCCTGCACCACAATTCCTGTAAATATGCCCCTCTAGTTCTAGCATTGACTTTTGAAACCGCATCACATTTTAGTTCATATATTTTTTAACCCAGTCAGTAATGAAATGTGCAAAAAATATAAAATGACCAAATGTTCTCTAATCCAATAGATATTATTTATCTAGTACTATTTTATGGGTTTTTTTCAATCCTGTTGGTTTTTAATTATTATTTCTCTGTGCCTTTTCCTGGATAGTCCATTAGACTGCACGCCTATACGACAGCTACATTAAAATATGATTTATTGTGTGGGTCCATTAAGAAGTCCCACACACACGTTTCCCTAATCCTCGTGTGGATTATATGTTTTGACGTATAATGAAAGTATATATTTGCCTATAAATAAACCAGACAGCGTGGAAGACCGCCTCTGCAGGGGGCATTCGTCTAAGTGAACTTCGGGCACTGCATATGTGAAGCCTCTGTGTAAGGTTTTACAGTATTTTAAGGAAACACAGATACTGCAATGTGTATATTACCCCATTAAGCAATAATATTATTTCAAGCAACAGGCAGCAAACCACAGCCATTTAAAAGGAAACAAAAACCTTCTGCATACGGCTAATGGTTTTTTCAGACATTACCGTAATTTTTTCCTTCAATTAAATGTTGTGACTTCAAAACACGAATCTATGAATAAATGAATTAAACAGTCCGTTTCAGTTACACAGACCTTTTCCTATTTGAAAAACACATGTGGGTTTACATAAAAGTAACACCCTTATTATTTTTGCTACGGACATTTCGCCACAACGCTTTCACTACTCTTAAGCCTACATTAAATATCACATTGGTAGGCTGTGCCCGAAAAATGAAAACCCCACTACTTTGAATTAATATTTTTAATTAATTTTACTTATTTTTCACATGAATCACTTGGCAGCAGTGCACTTTAGTAAAACAGTATATAATTATTTGAGTAAAATAAATTAAACTATAATATACAAAAATATAATAAACCATAGCATGGCTAAATCGATTCACCTTTGAAAGTGGTAAGCATGCTTGCTTTGCACAGAAAAAACATAAATGAAAAATATCTAACTGCCATGTGGTGCGTGTTCATACACTGTGCCACCACGCACATACACGTGACAACTTCCTCTCGGAATGGTGTTTTCTCAAGAAAAATGTATTCCAAGATGGCCACCGCAGTGTGTGCATGCATCGCAAAGCACATGCATGGACCACTGACCTTCAAACGCAAGTTGTTTGAGGAACGCCATTCCAGGATGAGCACTGTGCAGCGGGCATCTTGTAATTGTGTTTTCTAAAAAGCAATGCATTTTAAGATTGCCTCTGGTGCATGTGTATGCTTTTTAATGCACTGTCGGACATTTTTTAATTCAAGTTTAATTTACCATTCAAAGATGGCAGCAGTGTACAGATCAACTTTGGTCATTGCCGACATCTTCTCTAAAGTAAAACAAAAATGTAATAAAAAAGTTAATGAAGTGTAAGGATGAGAGAAGAACTGGTGAGAGCCAAGGGACAAAGGTATTCGAAGGGAGCGCAAAAAAGCATGGAGTTCAATTGCACTATATGCAGCTCCTGGGGCTGCACCAAAGCTTTTGAAAATTGAAAAAATAAATAAAAAATTAAAACCAAAGCAACAAGCAGGAAAGGGAGGAACATGAAGGGACATGATAGCAACAGATGTATGAGATTGGGGAAGTTATGGTGCTAAGCGTACAAGGACTGGGGAGCGAAAGAGAGAGAGAAAGAGAGAGAGGAAGAGGTGTTCCAATATTGATTCAAAAACATAATTTGACCGTAATATCGTGGTCAAAATATTGTGAAGACAAAAATACTGTAAGCAGGACTATCAATGGTAAGTATATAGTTTCATCATTGTTTTACAATAATATGAAAGTATAAAATTATGTTTTGTGCAATATATTTATTTTATTATTGTACTATTCTTTATTTTTATGTCATTATATATGTTTTTGTGAACTTTATTTGTAAATATTTTTAACAATATTATAGTAATGCTTTATATTTTTCAAGGTGTTGCGTTCATTGGGGAATTGGGTGGGAGGTGTTTTAAATAAACCAGTTATTAGCTGATAATTAATTGAGTCACCATGCAAATTCTTTAATTGGATATTTATTTATTAACTTAATTCCTTTTAACATATAAACTGTTTTCATTTGTTTTAGAGTTTGTAATACATTTTCTAGGAGTTATGTGGTGTATTGGGGTTTAGACAGGAACCACTTTTTTAAGTGAATTTTCATTATTCTGAGGGCCTGATTTAGATATTGGCAGGTCAGGTACCGCTGTCGCTTATTCAATGGTTTTACCGCCCGCTGACTTGGCAGTCCGCCCGTCATATTTAGTTGTTGGCAGGTCCATAGATTAAAGACTGCCAGGGTCCCGCTGACTCCGCCAGGAATCTTCAACCGCGTCGACGGCAGTATAGGCAGAAGCGGCTGTCGGCCACATTCCCGCCATCCCGATTACCATGTGCCTTTCTGCTGTGGCAGCTGTGGTGGGAATCCCTCCTACTTCGAGTCGGCGGGATTGAAAGAAATAAGGTAAAGGTTTACCTTTTTTCCTGCTTTACGCTTCCATCTTATGCCACATCGGCCAGATTCCTCCTTTGCTGCACCGACTCCAGCATGATGCTGAATGGCTCCATTGTGGCCGATATCTACGGTAAGCTACTTGTACAATTGTCCTATGTATTGGCAATTGCTGTAGCATTGTGTACATCTGCATTGTTCTTACATGCTATATATTTCTTAGGTGTCAAGCAACAGTGTTTATTTTCCTACTAATCCAGGTAAAATGAACACACCTGTATTGTCAAAAAATATTTTTGTTGTGGTGCTTGTGGGTATTGTGCTTGTTGTGCCTGAGGATGTGCATTCAATGTTGTGTATATGTTGTTGTATTGCACGCAATATGTAAAAAAAAAAGGGCATTCCACTTTACCCACATATACATTATGACACATTCGCAACATATATAAAAATTAAGATAATGATGAGTATCACTTACCTGTCTCCCCACCACCATGGCCTCACTCCGTCAGAACACCGCCACCAGGACACCAGCAGCACAACGGGAACATCTAAATCTGCTTGGCTAAATCCCGCAGGCATGATGGCGATTGAGTACTGTCAGCCAGCAGAGAAGACCGCTGCAGCTGTGGTCTTCTGTCTCTTGCCACAACATCTAAATAAGGTGGGCGGACCACCATCAGCTTGATGAAGTACGTGGGACTGCTGCTGCAGCAGGACTGTGGTAGTCCTGCCAAGATTCAAATCAGGCCCTACATTTTTTATATATTCAATTTGTAATGTTTCAGTAAGTTGTTTTATAATTTTCATATGCATTTACCTTTTTTTGGGGGGGGGTGTTTGGTGTTTATACGTGAATTAGGTTGGCAGCCTTTAAATACAAGGCATCCTTTAACTATAAATAAATAAACAATTTACTTTTCTATTAAATATGATATGCTTACTATTAAAATAAGAATTTTTATTTAACTTCTTTATATTATAGCTTATTTTTTAACTATTTAAATATGTGAATTTATGAATATAAGCTACTAAAAATTATTTATTACATTCTTGGCATAGGTTGTGGGGTATATATTGGAAATGGTTAGGGTAGTGTGAACTAAAAGTTTATTTGATTAATGTAAAACTTAAATATTAAAAATGTCAAAATGGTCAACTTGTTTTGGTTCTGAAAATAATTGTCATTATTATAAGAGTTCTTTGTTTTATTTTATTATATGAGAGTTTGGGTAATCTTGTTTTTTTAAAAAAGTTTGAATACTTTTTAATAATTCAGATATACTTATGATTTGTAAGCATTTGTATTAGTAATTGTAAATAATTTTATGATTTTATATAACAATATGGATTTTTAATTTTTATGTTTAATTTGAAATCATTACAAATCTGTTTTTTTATTATTTGGGAGCATTAAGTCTGATCCTTTGTATGTAGGCACTATCAATATTTGTTAGAGTGGAAATAGAATTGTAAATTTGAACACCCTCCAACCCATAATGTATGCACATTCCATAATGTTTATTAGATTGGAGTTGCAATAGTAAATGTCACCACCCAATGTATTCACATTCTGAATGTTCAATAGAGTTGAGTTATAATAGTAAATCTGCCCTCATGTATGACCTTTTCCCTGATATTTATTAGAGTGGAGTTCTGACCTGCCCTGAACCCCCAATTTATATACTCTTCCCAATGTTATTTAGACTGGAGTTAGAAAAGTAAATCTGTACCCACCCTTATGTATGCACGTTCCCCAATGTTTGTTAAATTGCTGTTAGAATAGTTAAATCTCTTTCTATGTAAGTACTTTCCTCATGCTTGCTAGAGTAGAGTTACAAAACTAAATCTGAATCCCTTCACCCCAGTTTGTACACACTTTCCCCAGTGTTTGTTAGCTTGGAGTTAGAATAGTAAAAATTGACCACCTCTATCATTGTACGCAATTTGCCTATGTTTGTTAAATTGGAGTTAGAATAATAATTTTGACACCCCTATGTAGGGACTTTCCCCTGTGTTGGACTGAAGTTAGAATAGTACATTCCATGACCCCTACAACCCCTCACTGTGTGAAATTAGAATAGTAAATCTGCTCCACAAATATATGTCCTTTCCCCAATTTTTGATAGATTGGAATTTGAATAGTAAATCTGACTCTCCACATCACAATATATGCATTTTTCCTTTTGCTTGTAAGATTGCAGTTCGAATTGTGTTTTGAAATGTTTTTTTATTAATTTATTTCTCTAATAATTTTGAATTAGTGTTCAGTTACTAAATCATACAGGATTAGATAATACTTCATTTAAAACTAAGTTTTTGAAATGTTTTTATTATATTTCTATTTTACTTTACTATTCTATTTTGTTTGTTATGTTTACAAATATTACATTTTGTCACAGGTTTTCAAACAATATTTACATTGGTTAATGAATGTAAAATATGTTTTAAATGAATTATTGGGTATATTTTTTATTGTATTTTTTTAGTTAGTAAATACGAATACTAATATTTTTTTTATTTTCAGGTATTTTTATTTGTACAATAAATGTACCACAATGTAAAATGATTTTTGGGGGATTTTTTTATCAAAATATTTTAATGTAATTCAGTGCAATTATATATATATGTATTCACTGAAAAAAACATAGGTTTCAGGGACGTTATAGTTAGAAATGAGCATTTAAAAAAACATAGAAATTCACAGAAAAAACCACAGGGTTCAGGGTCGTTAAAGTTGGTTGTACATATCACTCATACAAAACCAGAGAAATTTGGCCGTTATAGTTGGTTGATCTAACTATACCTCACGTCCCCGCAATGCACTGCTGATGACGTCACATATTACATCACTCGTGACATGCTCAGTGACATCAGTGGGCCACTATTGGTCCCGGGGACCCCATCCCCCGGGGCCGGCCCTCACTTTGGGTACCGCGGGGGGAACCCCAATGCCCTTGTGGTCCCATCCTGCTCCCCGCCTCCTGTGGAAGCTGGCATTGCTTTTGGACAAGGGGAGTTGCTGATATGCAGCTCCCTTTGCCCAAAAGCAATTCTGCTTTTCTTCTTGGAAGCGAAAGCAGGTTTCCTGCTCTCGCTTCCAAGAAGCAAAGCAGTGTTTGCTATGGCAGGGCGGGTGCCGTGCTCCCGCCCTGCCATATCAAACAGCAATGTCCCGGGGGTGGGCACCCGAGGACATTGAAGGAGTTAGCCCTTAGGGGTGGGGGTCCCCAGGGCCATCTAGTGCTCCAATAGAGCGGCAGCACAGCCCTCCTCCCAACTGATTAAAGCACCGGGGAGGTGGTGGTCCCGGGGCAGTGTGGGGGGACTTGAGCCCCCCCACACTTTGTTTTTGAAAGTAGCCCCGGGGAGGTGGCAGTCCCCAGGGCTGCGGGGGGCGGGAGGCACGCGCCCCCGCATTTAAATCATGTTGCCCCGGGGAGGTGGTGGTCCCCGGGTTTGGGGGCTCGCGAGGAAGGTTGGAGTGACAGGAGCTAATGGCACGTGTGAAGACACTAGAAAGAAGTAAGCCTGGGTAGAGTTTGCAGAGTTGTACCCCGTGGAATTTCACGTTACTGGAAAACTCACTGAAATTCTGTGGAGTTCTGTGCCCTGGCGGAGTACATTCTGCACCATCATTGACCTCCTCTGCCCAAACCCAACTCCTCCAACCCCACCGCCCTCCTGCCCTGGCATAGCAAGGCCTTACATCACCTTACCTGAGCCTCCTCCTTGAGTCCTTGATGGGTGGGATATGGCACCGGCTGTCCAGTGTCCATGGCAGTGCAGCGGCAGCCCCGCCAGTCTCCTAGCTGCCACTACCTTCCTGCTGCCGGGCTGGCTGCATTTGTGGGAGGAAATTTGATTAGGGCGGGACTCGGAGCCTGAGCCACCTTAGTGCAGCAGCTGTCCACAACTCAGACAACAACAACTGCAGTGTGCATGGCGTATTGCGCATGCAGCATACATGGCTAATCCATCAGGAGCAGGCATGGCACCATATCCTTTCAGCGGGTGTTTCCTTTCGAGACAGCTGTTGTACACTCAACTGGAAATCCATGGGCTCTCACTAGACACTGCACAGCTCTGTATGTGTCTGATGCCAGCATTGGCCAGCTGATATCGTGGGCTTCTTTGCATCCACTTGCTTGCCCACCATTACGCCGAAGCAGCCGGTGGAACTGGATGAGTTGATCATACCATTTGAAGTAGGGAAGGCTGTCAGAGCTCTGGACATGGGCATGACGCCAGGGCCAGATGGGCTGCTAGCGGAATATTATAAGACACACACTTCATTGTTGGCCCCTCACCTGCTTGCCCTGTATGAGGATTCGCTTGAAGCCTCCATCTTCCACTGCTCTCGGTGAAGCTCTGCTAATTTCTTTGCCTAAGCTGGATAGAGATCCAACGCTCTTGGCCTGCCGACCACTGGTGCTTTTAAACACTGACTATAAAATCCTGGCCAAAATACACGTGGATCGGTTGGCCACCCTGGTGCCAATCTGGTGCACATTGACCAGAATGGATTTGTGCCATCCCAGAATACATATCTTAACCTGCGTCGATTTTTCCATGGGGCCAGCTATTTATCCTCAGGTTGGCCTCACTCTGGGTGTCTGGTGTTTGACTTGGAGAAGGCCTTTGATACCATGGAATGGGAGTTTCTATACGCCTTCTGTCCCGCTATGGACTTGGGGCTCATTTTCTTGTTATACAAATCTCCTTCCGCTAGAGTCAAAACGGGCACCCTTGTGTCGGACCCTGTGCCCATCAGTCGTGGTACCGGATAAGGGTGCCCGCTGCCATCTCTGCTCTTCTCTCCAGCTATAGAGCCGCACGCGGAAGCTATTTGTGGAACTGGGGCAGAATGGGCTATCCCATTGAGTGATGGGATGCATCCGATCTCCCTGCATGCAGACTACCTGCTCCTGTACGTCTGGGACATAAGGAGAACGCCTGTTGACTTGGCGCGGATCCTCAATGATTTTGCATCCCTCTCTGGTCTCAGAGTGAATTGGGTGAGATCTTGTTGTACCCATTCAAGCAGGCTTGCCCCGACACCCCAGTGACCATTAACAATATACCTGTGAAGTAGCAGCCCACTGTCTTACGGTACCTTAGAGTATGTGTATATCATCAGTCAGTGGACCTACTAGAGGGGAACATATCATGGGTGATAGCAGCCATCAAGTTGCAAAAGCTCTTCTGGCTGAGTCTGCCTCTGGCCATCATGGGCCGCATAGTGCTACTTACAATGCTGGTACTGCACCGGTTACTGTATTTCTGCACTTACTTGCCAGTGTATATTTGGCCTCCTGTCTTCCGCTTCTTCAAATGCATCATGCATGAGTTCACATTGAATGGATTGCAGTGCAGGGTTGCACTGTCATGGAGGCCTCGCAGGACCTAATATGGAGCACTACTTACTGGTGGTGCAATTGCAGTGTGTGGCCAGATAGGCCAGTGGACTAAACCTTGAGGATAAGGGTGCACTCTCAACAGAGTGCCCGCACTTGTCAGTCCTGGAGCTCTTTCATCCCGGGAGAAGAGGTGGGGTGTCTGTCCAGATAATGCTGGAGGTGGCAAACAGATGCTTTCACCATTGCTTGCATCACACGTGCTCTGCCATACCGTATGTGCAGGCATTACTGTTGCAAGGCATGCTGAGGGGTGGCAACTAGGGTGGAACTTTCTGCCTGGCAGCCGGTTGACCTACAGACTCTGGGCAATCTATACCAAGATGGGTTGCTGGCGCCCTTTGATGTCTTAGCCCACGATTACGATGCAGTTTGGAAATCTCCCCGACCTAATGGGGTTGGGAATGGTTTCCAACCGACTCAGATCTGGAGAGTCCGACCGACCAAGTACGATGCAGCGTATGCTTCCAGATAGGATTCAGTTGGACTCCCATTGACTTCAATGGGAGCCTATGTTCCAACCGAACGCATAGGTTCCCATTGAAGAAAGGGGTGGCTGGGGAAAATTGGGCACCCTGTGATTGACAACCGCAGGTGCCTGCGGTACTGGTTCATGGCTGGTAAGGGGGAACCATGGGTACCCCCACAGGACCGGTTGGGAAGGCTTTGGGTGCAGGGGGGCCCACTACGGGCCTTCAAAGTCTGATTCTGACTGCTGATTCGAGTCAGACGGCACAATTCGGAAAGGCTGTCTGAATCCAGCATTGTACTCAGTCGTTAGAAATGCAGCCCGTAGAGACGTACGATTCTGCTCCGTATAGCTCGGTCATTCTGAATGCCTTTGGGTTCGGATTGGGATATTCCTAATGCCTAACTTGCATCATACTTGGTTGGTAGGAAACCTTTCCAAGTCAGTTGGGAAGACACGTTCCCGATCTGATTCGGACAGAGCAAATGCCGTTAGGAGGTCTTCCTAACCGCATCATAATTGGGCCCTTAGTAGAGGACACTGGACTGCCGCAAGGTCAGTTTTTACTTCTTACCTCGTTTACAGCACTGCGAACCCTATGGGGGGATGTGTCTCGGGAGTCTGACATGCATCTTACAATTCAATACATACACGTGATGGGCACAGGGAGGACTCTCACAAAGTGGTTTGCTAGCTTGCTGTGCACGCTCACAGAATACTCGTTAACGTCTCTTCAACATCGCTGGGACATGGACCTGACTCACCCATGCACAGACCACGAATGGATGGCTACACTTGAGGGACATGCCCATATTCCTAGACATGCTAGATTCTGTCTCATTCAGTACTAAGTATTGCACAGAGCCTATTTGACCCCAGCTAAGATCAACAGGTACTTACGGCGTACGGATGCTTGTTGTCCCTGATGTAAGCTGATTGATGCGGATATCATTCATATGCTCTGGGGCTGCCCCGCGCTCAATGAGTACTGGTGTAGTGTCACAGCACACTTAGCTGGCTGCACTGGACACACAGTGGCGTATACCTAGGATGTCTGTCTCCTGGGGCTCTTCTGTAGATCGGCTAGGCACTGGGTGGAGTCCAGGTTTATAGATCTGGGACTACTTGCAGCTAAGTGCTTAATCTCCAGTGAAATGGAACTGTTCGGAACCTCCCCCCACGCTGGAGTAGTCCCACTCACTAACAGGCTAGGCGCAAGTTGAAAGCATTGCCTTGCTCCACAAAGACACATAGGAGTTACGTAAAGTTCCGATGGCAGCTGACTGGGATGTCATATTGCAGGACTTTCAATGCAGCTGGCAGTCAGAGGCAAGCCCCAAACCACAGTAACATGCACAGAAGTAGTGGCAGTAGCCTGCTTCATGGACGCGCTGGCACCTTGTCTTAATCTTCCAGGGATGCAACTAGATACGTACCCATTGATCCTACAGTTGTGTGGCTTGTGCAGGTGGTGTGAGAGAGAAGAGTAGAAGTTGAGACATGTGTTCGGCATCAGTTAATACTGTTATTCCCTAGAACTTGGTTCCTCTGCCTTGCTTCAAAGTGCCATACTCGTCAGCTCCTATTTGTGGCATAAGACGCAGCGTCCAATCCTTGTATGCTCTGTAATGCATATTGGCGAGTGGCCCCGTGTTAGTCACCGCGACCAATGCTCCAGGAGATGTACTTAACTATTGACTGAATTATTATTACCTGTGAGGTATGCACCTCGGTGCCTGAGCTGAAATGATGTTTGTAACTGTATGGCAACTATGTTTTATGAAAAATACAAATAAATAAATTTAAACAACATAAAAAAGTATGCTGCAGCACACATGGATGAAGCAATTCCCCTTTCTAGATCATTTTTGTGAAGGAAGGTGGCCCTTCTTGCACAAAATCAATCAGCTCCACAATGCATCCACCCTTGCACCATGGCACAAGTGTGCCTGTGTTGGACCATGGCAGCCATTGTGCACCAACGTTGGGGAAAAAGACGGAATACACCCTATCTTAATGATAGGGTGCATTACTGCCTGTTTGTTTTGTTACAAGGCAGCGCAGAAAGATTCCTTGTGGCGCTGTCCTGCACCAAAACCTCTTAAATGAGGCCCCAAGTGTGTTTACATCATTTTTAAGACCAGGTAATTCCTGACGGTTTTTCTTTTTTAGTGGCATACTAGGAGATCCTTGTAAATATTGCGTTGTGTGTTTTGCAGGAGTTTTTACGCAGGAACAGCTACCTTGCATCTCATTTTCAGTAAGTCACGCTAACGGAAGTGGCGCTGTGAAAAATTCACGTTAACGTTGGAAAAATGCCTGTAATTGGACTTTGCGGCAACTTGTAAACATAGCGATAAAAAAAAGCTACCTTAATGCCAAAAAATTGACGCTACGGCGGCATTAAATCCTTGTAAATCTGCCCCTTCTTTCTATGTTAGAATGGCAACAAGCTTATATAACTAATCAAAGCACATATTTATCATGTCAATCTTTGCCCATGAGACACTTTCAAACAGCTTCCTCAAACGAGGATACGGTGTAACACCACAACATTTTACTGTTTCCTGGACAGTTATCAAGAAGGTGAAACCAGGAGTCATCCCACCAAAGCTTACATTTGTTCTAATTAGAAATGACCCATTCCCTGGGAGTGTGTGTGTGAGACAAGAAGGAATAAATGGAGCAGGTGCTGAAAGTAATCTACATGCACGCCTGGGCTTCAAAGAGTCACAAGCTCCATGTAGAGTGATAGAGTCATAGAGGAGTGAAGGTGATAGTGGAGAAGTGTGGCTCACTGGTTAGAGGCAGCAGACCCTGAAGCAGAGGTCAGCCCGGTACCAGGGTTCAATTCCCGACGCGGCAGGGTCTTGGGTCAATGTCCGCGGACTCGATAATTCTCGCCTAGGTGCCTACGCTAACCATGGGTCCCACTCTACAACTCTGGGCAATAGCTTGCTTAATCTCCACAACGGCCCTATCAGCGCCAGGGATGCCTGGCTTCACCTTGGGGGTGCCCAGGAGGGACCATCCCACAGGGAAAGCCAGGGCGGGTTCCCCAGCGGTATACAGCGCCAGGACGCCCCGAGATGGGGTAAAGGTGCGCTTTACAAGTATACATACATTTACATTTACATTTACATAGTGGGTTGGTGCACACATATGTGCTTATGAATGCAAGATTGTTTTTTGTCCAGCAATAGAATTTAAATGGAAACTCCCAGGCATGGTAAAGGGAAGTATTGTGTATTTTTTCATATCTACCCAAGGACATGTGTTTTTCACAATCATAAAAAGCAAGATATTAATTGGCATAGAAATTATTTCATTTAGAAACCACTTATGATATTGGTCCTCTGCCACAGAAAATGGGGTGCCCTCGATCCCCTTAATGGACAAAAAAATGCACAATGCTTCTTTTGCAGCCATTGTTATCTGTCTTGGGTCAAATTGTAAAGAACACACACATGGCACTTTTATTTATGAGCTTCCAAGGCACTTTATTAGCTTTCAAATTTTGTAATGCCTGATTTAGCTTTGTTATAGCTTCATGCTGAGCTTGTCCTTGGTGGAGACTAGGATCTCAGATTAAGGGCAGAAAAAATTTCGTTGAAATTGTGGATGCAAGTTTTGCGAGTTGTCAAAAGCATTGTCAATAATCTTGAATGAATAATATATTTCATTTTCAGTCTCCTTAATTCTTTCCGCATCTTCCCTTTCTGAACATGCCTGTTCTTCATTATAATGGCATTTATTAAAGTGGATATGAACTGTTTATTTTTTACTGGATGTTAACCCAGGGATAAAATTACTTAAAACACTGCCTTCACTTATCTTTGGCAGGTGCTCTTTTATAGCATTTAACTGGAGTATGTTACCCATCCCATCTCTGGCACAACTTATCAACACAATGTGTTGTCACCCCATATAAGGGAATATATGTTCTATCAGGGATCTGGACTATCTGCTAATGGGCAAGCAGCTTTAGAAAGGAACCTGTTCATATATACATCAGTATTAATCGGCAACAGGGCAATTCCATCTGAATTAAATATAGTCAAAATATATGTTCTATTTTGCACCATGTCATTTAAGTTAGCATCAATAATGTCTTCCTTCCATTACCAATGTGAAAAACGTGTTAAAATAATTTTTGCAATGAATGGTGTTTAGAGTGTATTAAAAAGGTGTTTGGGGATGTGCACCCACCCACAAAAGAGTAAGCCCATTGTTAGTCATAAAGTGCAAGTCTAAAGTTATTCCTCCCAAAAAGGGACCCAATACAGTAGTAAAATACTACAGCTCAGATCTGAAGTACGTGTTGCACTACATATGACCAACCACTGGTACAGCAACAACCTCCCATAGAAAATAATGTTGGCTGGGACAATTTCTTACAACCTAAGACTATGCAGTATGAATTATTAGGTTTCATTTCCAGAAAAAGAGGAGTATTCATGGTGGAATTACAAGGCCCTAGCATGCCTTAATTTTGTAGCTGATCTAAAATAGCTTATATTGCACTTAATTTCTAGTTTTAAAGGATATTGAGCTTGAAATTGGAGCTCACTCCATAAGAGAATCACATGTGGAAAGTGTCTTTGTTTCAACACCCTGGGTTTCTATACAGAGCTGGAGCCTGTTTCAGAGCCCACTGACATGCATATTTTCCCTGCGTTCTTGAAAAATTATGGATAAAATGGCTGCATTATCCCCTCCTCACCTTGACGTGCATCCCTTATGAACACCAGAGTCCAATCATCCTCTGCAAGAACAATATTGTAAGCATCCAATAGCATGGTGTTTCACTCTCAATTTGTATTTCTACATCATGAACCCTGTCTGGAGGGTTTACATGCCGCTGCTATGTCTCAACCTATGGTTATTCTTTAGTTGGAGCCACCAGCAGATGCTCCTTTGCAGTCTGGTGAACCATCGTCAGTTCATCAGCACTGTCTCAAGGTGCAGCCGTCCAAGTCCCATTCTGCAAAAATATCCATAGTTTACAGGGCAGGCTCTTTTGCTAGACCAGCAAATTTCTTTTTTCTCAAAGTGAGTGTTTGAGTACAAATCTTTCTCTTTCTTCTTTACACTAACTTCTACCTCACATGCTGATTAACTTTCTTGCTTGACGTACTAATCCTTCCTGCAATAATCAATGTATCTATTTCTTTCAGGTTTTTTTTTTACTGTTGCCAGCGTCCCGGAAGGAACTGGAAGAATGGCTATGATGATACTGGTACTGAGCTGGCTTTCTGGTTTTATCATGGTCCCTCAAATTATATCCATCCCTACTGGATTCCTGCATTGAGGGAGATCCAGTCTTCTTTTTTACTTTTACGTTCTGCTTCATTTTAGTTTTCAGCCCAACTTTCTCCTTATTGAAACCCTCGTTTCCATTCTTTGCTTTGAGATGCAGTTTTACAGCCTGTGAACCTAAGATTTCATGGCCACAGAGGTGTAAACTTCTGGAGTAAACTTTGGAAATACATAAGGCGCTAAAGGTACCCCCAAAGTATTTGTTTTTGGTCTAGAGGAGGGGGAAAATTGGAATATATGCTATAAAGAAAACCTCTGAACTGACCTATCTTATTTCACAGGTTGGTATAACTCAAAAAACTTTTTTCTTCAGGGACAACGCACAACCATATCAAAGTGTACAAGAAACAATAATTTTCATTTGAATTGCATTTTATTTATCATTTGTTTCTCTTGGTATTTATCATTTCAAAAAGCAATTTTTATAGTATTTTTAAAAAAAAATCCATACAAAACAGTGATTGACAAATCATCATTTCCATATTTAAGAAAAATAAGTCATCAGAAAAATACATAACAAAATATTTTGTATCTGTGTGTTCATACACAACCCCCACAAAAGCAATTACTAAAAAAAGGCTAGATAAAACAGCTTTATGCACTCATTCATATCAGTCTCACCATTCCGTCTACTCATACACACACTCTCTCACATTCTACAGACAAAAAATCTAGAAACAAAAGACAAAAACTGAGTTTTATGGGCCCAGATAAGAGATATTATTCAGATATTGTCCATGGGCACCATCCCCAATTTCTTATTAATTATCCTTCTCTTGGGGGTCCTTCTCAGTGGAGTTCTCAGATGTCTGAATGTGGCCTGTGAAATAAGATAGGTCAGTTCAGAGGTTTTCTTTATAGCATAAACTTTGGAAATTCCTATTGCTCAAAGGGAACTACTGACTACCACTGGCACATAGCCGGGACTGCAGCTTCTTCACAAGCCTAACTCAGAACTATCGAGGAAAATGTTTTTAAATTACCCATTACTTTCATTCTTAAATCTAGTGAAGATGCAGCCCCATGCTCATCTTGTATGTTTTAACACCACTGTTAGCATCACTAATGAGGGTGTGCTGTGCTATTACATTATATTCACAAAATGTGTTCGCCTAGTGGTACACTCTTCTACGGGTGGTACCATCCCAAGTGGACTACACAAAGTTAGGATCATATGCCCATCCTAGGATGTTGCGTGAGGTTAGACAATTTCTAATGGGTTAGGCTTGTGAGCAATCCAGAATGTAATTGCATCTTTTTTGTTCGATGCTTGACCATAATAGCATTAATAGTCTGTGGACCAAGGGATGTGCATGTTGTGCAAAGCTAGGAACAAATGTCCATCAGCTGGCGATTGTAGGACATACTGTTGAAGTCACCTACAAATAGCCACGACCTGCTTTAGTAACTGTCTTACTTTTGCAATTTTTAGATTCATTGTGCCAGGATATAGGGTAAACCCAGCCAATACAGGCCAAGTGGACCCATCGTTAATTGAGCAGCCCATTCCATCTTTGATGTTCTTGATAATCTAACAGGATTTATGTCACAGAAGGGTTCATATTTTGCTGGGAGAGCAGCATCTTTTATCGTATGAAAATTCCCAATATTGGGATCTACAGTATCAAATTCTATGCATAGGTAGAATATTGCAAAAAAGCATATAGCATATACATTTAGTATGAAAGCTAATCTATTCCCCTTGTTAAAGATACCCGTAGCAAAGAGACTGGTGTCTGATATTTATCAGAACAGGACAGCTAGTGACATTATTAAACAAACAGATTCAAAATATGAAATTTAAAACTGACATTAAAGTGCGGAATAACCTTGTATAAGTAAAGCACCTGGCAAAAACCACAGGAGAAAGGAAGCACCTACCTGAGCCGATGGACATATCCAATATTACAACTGATGTCTCCGCTATCTGTAATGATTGGTTTGCTGAATGTGCCATCTAAATTACTCAAAGGTCTAGAAGAATGTGTTCTATGGTAGGGCACCAAAATAACACTTTTCTAGATTTCTCTAGAACATGACCTAGGAGATAGAATTTCTGTACCCCCAGGCACTAAGGACTTTGTCAATGTGCCAACACAAGACAGAAAGTCAGTTCAACTGCAGCCACCTCACAACATATTGAGCAGTACTTGAGTGAGATGCATTTCAGGTAATGATCAATGTTTTTTTTTTTTTTGAAGACCTTTATTGTACAGATGGTAAATGTCTTACATGTTACATTCAGCGGCTCTCAGGGGCCAGCCGGGCAGAAAACAGTCAGGTAAACCTATGACTAGATGACACAGCCATTTAGCCGACAACCCGGGGGTCCGGCGGCGAGTCTCATGTGGGTGTATATGCAGCCATCCGATGTGCAGTTACTTTAGCATTAGATCTTGTATTTTTGTCTTACGTTGTAGAGATTTGCTTTGCAGTGATCACCTAGCATTAGTGCCATGATAGCAATCCCCCAATTCCCCGCAAATAGCCTAATAGTCAGTTGTGGGCACCAATAGCGGGAGGGATCGGCAACAGATGGTTTACCAGATCCGTGACCGCAATGCTGGCTGTGAAACGACAAGGTGTGCAATGGTATAGCTCACTGAGGCAAAGTAGTAGGCGATTATGTGCGGCAGGGTTAGTCTGCAGCCATTCCAGGCAGGTCTCAGGTGTCTGGCAGTATGGTGTCTGCGCGATCTCCCAGCGGTAGTGTCGGGAGGTCGCAAAAGACGCAGCAATATCTGATAGGATGCGCAGCGGGTCCCTTGCTAACATGGGCGAGGGTGTGTGCAAAGTCGTATCTCTCTCAATGTGTAAGTGTCACCGTGGCTTCGCAGGGTATGCGTAACTTGAGATCAATAAGGTATCGCTTCCTGATAGTGACATGCTGCATCCAACGTCTTCCATTGCGTGAAGAAACGGGTCTGGTCAGGGAACACGACCAGCTAACAAACCATTCCCCATGCCTATATCTTGGCAGGGAAAATCTGGGGGGCAGGGCCAGTAAGGAAGGGGTAGGGGGGGCTTTCGTCACAGGACCTCATAAGCGGCGGTGGTTGCGGGGCAGGGCCTAGCAGGGCGTCTCGCCACATGAAGTGAGAAATGAGGGGGGGGGGGATTCGCTTTCGTCCGCGCTGGAGCTGACTGGGCGTTGCCCTTGGGGATGGTCAGAATGCAGGGTAGCATATCACAGGGCGTCAGTGCCGCCCGCAGACGTGTCGTCTGCTTTCCTGGTGGAAGGGGGGGAGGTTCCTCCCTGTCAGCAACCGCAATCGGCGCAGGTCAGTCGTGGTAAAGGCAGCGGCTGGTGTGCGGGACTGTGTGGGCGTCCGGTGCAGTGTGTGGTATAGTAAGTGCCTATAGTCGTTAGTGTGCATCTTGAAGTCCAGAGAGGCGGATGAGCAGGGGAAGAGGAGAGCAGGGCCTTGCCAGCGTCCGGTGCTGAGAGGTGATGTGATGCGCCGGTGCGAGCGTGCCTCAGGTAATCCCCCGCTCCTGGCAGGCGCGTCGGAACGCCTTGAGGAAGTCGTCCCAGAGCTGAGCAATAGGGAACTTGCGTAGTCCCGCTGTTTCCTCGCGGAGAAGCACCGTGCCTTCCGCTCGCGCCCAGTTGGTAAAGGAGGCGCGCCAGTGCTGTGCGTGAGGGGGGTCGCTGCCTTCCAATGCTTGGTAAGCAGACGTTTGGCTGTTATAAGCCCCATGTCCCAGAAGCGCGTCCGCACTTTGTTAAGTTTAGTGCGTTTGTATAGCCCCAAGATGCATGCTTCCCACGTGTGCGGTACCTGCTCGCCAGTGCTGCGTGTGAGTAGCGTTACAACCTCATTCCAGTACATGTGTACGTCAGGACAATGCCACAGCATATGCAAGAGGTCTGCTCCGTTCAGAGAGCAGCGCGGACAAGCAGCATCAGTGGTTGTGAAGTACCTGTTTATCTTGTCAGGTGTCAGATAAGCTCGTTGCAAGATGTAGAATTGAATTATTCTAAAACGGGGGTTGCGTGGGATGTACGTCGGTCCGGATAAGATCATCGTCCATTCTTTATCTGTCCATGCCTGTCCTCTATCCGTCGCCCATTTGTCCCGTAGCGGCAATGTAGACGGTTGCGAGTGCATTAGTAGGGCCTGCGCCAACCAATGTATGAGCCATTTCCCATAACGTGGAGATACTGCATGAAGCTGTGCATTGGCAGTTCGTCAGTCATGTCGCCCCAAGACTGAGTGAGTGTGCGTAAGAGGGACGCATGCAGTAGGAACTGGCCAGCTGGGATTTCCGTGCTAGCGGCCAGGTCCGCAAAGGTGAGTAGTGTTCCGTCAGCGTATAGATCTCCCAGAGTGTCCACCCCCGCCTGTGTCCAGCTAGTTAGTCGAGTCACAGTTATTGCATCCACTGGCCCTGGAGTACCCAGAATAGGTAGTATCGGGGCGTAGGGCGTCGTCGCCCGGGTGAGCCATAAACAACGCAGGAAGCATCTGCGCGCCACCGCCAGGTGCAGTTGTAAGGGGCAGGGAGTCCGGGTTATCGGGTGGAACAGCGTGAAGATTTGTGTTTGCGTCCAGGCAGCAGTTGCCGACGCAGTATCTTCGAGGTGCTTGCCGCTGAGCCACCCCGTCACCCTCTGCATCTGTGCCGCGAGGTAGTAGAGCGCCATGTTAGGGACCGCCAGGCCTCCCTGTTCAGTTGGCATGTAGAGCTTGGTCAGCGCTACGCGGGGCCGGCCCGTGTTCCAGACGAGACTGCGTAGCAGAGCTTCCAGGTCACAAAATATTTTATTTGGTACGTATGTGGGTATATTGGCAAAATAGTACAGCAGTCTGGGCAGCACTATCATTTTAGTAAGCGCTATGCGGCTTGGGACGTTTAGAGGTAGGGTGTTCCAGAATTTGATCTGTGCTCGAATCGAGGCGATGGCCCGCAGGAGATTCCCCTCAAGGATATCCGTCGGATTCCGATATATTCGGATCCCCAGGTAGCGGAACGTAGTGGGATGCCATTGCAATCTACCTCCGCCCAGACGCACTTCACATTCGGGCGTGTCTGGACTAAAGGAAAAAGCCCCCGATTTGGACCAATTAACCCGCATTCCAGACATTTCTTCGAAGGTGCGGAAGGTGTCGGCTAGGGAGTCAGGGATGTTAGTTATGTCTCTGACGTACAGCAGCAGGTCGTCTGCGTATAGTGACACTGCGTGTAGACCATCTATTAGCGGGATCCCCCATTCAGGCCCCTGAGTCCTGAGGATTGTGGCCAGGGGTTCCATGGCCAAGGAGAACAATAGAGGCGACAGAGGGCAACCCTGTCTGGTGCCTCTCCGCACCCGGATAGAGTCCGAGAGCAGCGCGCCTGTGCGAACTCGGACCGTCGGTTTGTCGTACAGCAGGCCCACCATGGCTTCATAGCCTCCTCCCAGTTGGTACTTTTCCATAACCGCTCCCAGGTATGGCCACTCAACCGAGTCAAAGGCCTTCTCAACGTCTAGTATCAGGCATCCCGCTCTGGGCCACTGATGGGTAGCGTATTCCTGTATATGGAAAAGGCGGCGGATATTGTGGAAGGTGTGGCGTGTCGGAACAAAACCGTTTTGGTCCTGATGCACCAGGCGGGGCACATAGGGGGCCAGTCTCCGGGCTAGTGTGGAGGCCAGTATCTTATAGTCCGTGTTTAGCAGCGCCAGGGAATGGTAAGAGCCCATCCGCGTGCAGTCCTTGTCAGGCTTTGGGATGGAGATTAGGGTTGCTTCGTTCAACGATGCGGGTAAGAGTGCATCTTCCGCTGCTGCGGCGTACACGTTCAGAAGCCGCGGAATGAGGATATCCGCGCCTGCCTTAAAAAATTCGGCCGGAAGCCCATCCGGGCCAGGGGATTTGCCGTTAGATAGGTGAAAAATTGCTTTGCGGATCTCGTCAGGGTCAAGCGAGGCTCCTAGTTCGTCCTGTGTGTGGTAGTCAGGTGTGGCATGGGCAGAGGGGAGAGGTAATCAGCAATGTCCGAGCGTGTGCGCAGCAGTCGGGAGCGGTATAATGCATCGTAATGGTGAGTGAATGCATCATGAATCTGTTGTTGCGAGTACAATAGGCCCCTCCCTTCCGCGTGTATTGCCACCACTGAAGAAGAGCGGGACTCCTGTGAAATCAGCCAGGCCAGCAACTTGCCAGGTCTATCACTTAGGTGATGTGTCCTCGCCGAGTGTGCTGCGTAGTTAATGTCTCGGAGCCGCTCCAGTAGGCTCGCATGTTCTGCGCGCGCCCCCTGCAGTGAATCAGCGCTACCGTCAACTGCCTCCCCCTCCCTATCCAGTAGGTCGGATTCTATCCGGGTCAGTTCACTTTCTAGTTGTCGTCTCATGTGGCCCTGTGTCCTCAGGCAGTGTCCACGGACCACTACCTTGAAGGCATCCCACTCCACCTGGGGGGAGGAAGCCGTGCCCGCGTTGTCCTCAAAGTACTGAGAGGTGTGTGTAAGGAGGGATTCGTGGAAAGCCGCATCAAGCAGGAGCGCTGGTTGTAGTCGCCAGGTGGGAATGGGGGGGCGCGGGCGGTCCCAAGCCATGGATAAAAAGTGTGGGTTATGATCTGAATGCGTGCGGTGTATAACGTGTCGGTCACTAGGGGTAGGAGTGCAGTAGACGCCATAAATCTATCCAGGCGGACATGTAATTCGTGGGCGCCTGAGTAGTATGAGTAGACCCGCGTCCCAGGGTTGCGCGATCTCCAAACGTCATGGAGATCCCACCGTTCGGCCCATTCCAGCAGCGCCTTCGTGGCACCACGCGTTGGAGCGCCCATGGGGGGCGGGAATGAGCGGTCCATTGTTATGTCTAATGTGCAGTTGTAATCTCCCCCCAGTAGCCACGGGACCGCGTGCCAGGACGCCATCATCGTGGAGAGGTGCATCAGGAAGTCTCCCTGATCAGTGTTCGGGGCATACAGCGATGCCAGCACTATCTGCTGGCCATCCAGTCTTCCTTGCACTGCAACAAACCTGCCCTCCTGGTCTAGTGTAGTGTCTGTGACTGTCCAGGAGATCCCAGGGCGGACCCATATCAGTGCGCCGCGGGCATATGAGGAGTAGGTGGTAGCATAAAGCTGTCCGCGCCACTTGCGGTGTAGTGCCAGTACCTCTGTCTTATTCAAGTGTGTTTCCTGAAGTAGTGCGATGCCTATCTTGTGTCTTTTTAGGTAGGAGTAGATCTGGTAACGCCTAGCTGGTGTGTGCATTCCCCTGATGTTCCAGGTGCATATCCGTATCTCAGACATAGCGCTCCTATGTGTAAGCTCCTCCAGCCCCCCCGCACGTTAGACTCCCAAGCAGCACCTCCCGCCAAGCCCAAAGTCTCGTCCCCAGCACTAGTCCGCTCCAGGGTCTCAATATGGAGTGTGACGATCTCCAGCGATTTAGAAGGGTAGGGAAAGGGGGGGGGAACATAAAGCCTCAACATGGCAACATAACCTGAAATGCCAAAAGGTCGGCTGCACAACATGTCGCCGTCCAAACTCTCAAATGAGCTCGTAAACTATACAGTTCTAGGGGTTATCTTGTGGCGTATTGTATAACAATTGCAATTGCAGTGTAGTTCAATGGGAGCGCAGCAACCCTCCCGGGTAAAGTAGGGCGGCCATCGCTGCCTGGCAGTTGCCCGGGTCTTGTCTCTCAGGGGGAAGCCGGCAGTACTCTCAAGTGGCAGGTGGTGGGGGCAATGCCTCCAGGAGGAGATCTCTGTCCCCGGATGGCTCGGGGAGCGCCAGCCGGCGCGTGCAGCATCGCAGAAAAGGCGACCCCTACGCAGCAGTGCGCAGCATGATCGCGTGTGTGTGGTGGTCACAGTACCTGGCTGAAGTTCAGGGTCTCAAGGAGAGCGGGGTCCAGCAGCTCGCAGCCGTGCAGGCCTTCGCTCGCGAAGGGGGTCCATGAAGCACTCGTGCAATCCTGGTCGCCCCAGTGCGTAAAGGCGGGAAACCGCTCGGGCCAGCTCAGCCAAACAGGTCGGCAGTTTGTGGGGTGACGTCCGGCAGTTCGTCCGTGCGTTGGGAGTCTGGTAATCCATAGATCGCTTCATCGTCGCTCCGGAGGGGCGCCGGGCTAGCGTTCGGGGCAAGGGATGGAGCCGGAGAGCTGCTGATTTTCGCCACGCTGCGGAGAGCATCTTGTTGTCCTTGCATCTTCTCGTGCGCAGATGGGGAGTGAGCCGGTGATCCTCGAGCTCTGGGAGGAGTGGGAGCTCTGCGTCGGCGGCGTCTCCGAGCCCCTCGTGTGCGTTCCATGGTGGCAGTCCCTTGCGCTCGTCTAGGTACGTCAGGCATGTTCTCGTAAAGCCAGGCCTCGACTTCATCAGGGTTCACAAAGAAGTGCGTCCTATCTTTCGCCACCACCCGTAGTTTGGCAGGGAAGAGCAGTATTGAAGCGAGCGAGTATTGAAGTCCAGCTTGTCGCAATCTTCTCTTCACCTCCAAGAAAGAGTGTCTCTGTCTTTGCACTTGCACTGTATAGTCCGGAAAGAACATTACCGTAGTGTTGTCAATTCGGATCTCACCCAGCTTCCTGGCTTCCCTCAAGATCGCATCGCGGTCTCTGTAGTTCAGGACTCGTAGGATGATAGGTCTGGGGTTCGAGCCAGCCGAGAGGGGTTTGGTGGGTACTCGGTGAGCCCGTTCTACCACGAAGTGGGGCGATAGTGTGCCTTCTGGCAGCAGGTCACGTAGCCAGTCCTCCACTCTCCGTGTAGGGTCCATCCCCTCCCATTTCTCCGGGACGCCCACCAAGCGGATCTTGTTTCTTCTCGCCCGTCCTTCAGCATCCTCTGCACGTTCTTCCAAGAATTCCACCCGGTTGAGGAGATCCTGTATGTGTCTGTCAGACTGGGTCACCGTCGGTTCCAGCATTGCCACCGTGCCTTCCAGCGTCGTGGTGCGTTCCTGCAATTTCTTGTGGTCAGCTCTGAGGTGAGTCAGGTCTATTGCCACACTGTCTATTCTTGTTTCCAAGGAGGTGCGCGTCTGTTGGAGGGACTCTTCCATTCGTTCCATAGCTGCCAGGACCGAATCCTGTTTTGACGCCACGTGGTCGACCTCCATCTTGGACGATGTCTTCGTCGTCTTCCCCTTCACCGATGTGCTCCCCGTTCCGGTGCGTGTCATAACCCCTCCAGACATGGGGCAGGCGGCGTGCACAGGTAGTGCCAGGGGCGCAGGTCGCGTCCTTCTGGGGAAGCACCGGGGAGCAGATGAGCCGCTGGGTCGCGACCGTGGTGTGTCCGGTAGTTCAAGTGTATAGGGCGCTATCTACAGCTCCGGGTCTTTCGTGCAGCGGTTGAGGATCAAGGTGTGTACCAGTGGATCTCAGGGGTGGAGGCAGGGGAGAAGTAGTTTCCCACCCGGGCGTCTAGCCGACTCCACGAGCCGTTCCCGCGTGGCCAGCAGTCAGTAAGTGCCCTTTGCCGCGCCGGACGCGGTTGTTAATGGGCGCAGGTCCTGTAGTCACTCCAGCGCCCCCAGTTTCCGCCTGGCAATCAGGTGTCTAGGGCCCGTTAACTCCGTTCCTGAGAGTGTTCCCTGATGCAGCCCGAGTCCCACCTGGGCCGTCTCCGCAGTTAGCGTGTCTTACAGGGCAGAGGTGTTGCAGGCGCACAGGGGCTCAGCCGGCAGTCATAAAAGTCCGTGCCCCGCCAGTGTCCCCCGCGGTCCTCAGGGGGTGGGTGTCCCCAGCGCAGTGACTCACTGTGTCTCGAGGTCTCGCGGGCTCCAGGGGTCTCTAGCCAGCAATGGCGGCGGGAGGCAGCGTGCAGTCAGGAAGCAGGTGAAGGAGGAGGGCTCCGTTCATTATTCGGTGCCGCCGCGCCAGTCACGCACCTCGGCGCCGGCTGTGTCCAGGGCCGGGCTCTCGCCCCCGCGCCTCCGCGCCCTCGCGGGTCTGCCTCAGCCAGGTGTGGTCCGCTGCAGGCTCCGGCCGTCTTCGGCCCGTCGTCACGTTGTCCAAGGCTCTCCGGGGGCTCGGAGTAGGAAGGCTCCAGTCGCAGCAGGACTAGGGTCGATGTGCCCTGCACCAGCCGTGTCCTCCAGCAACCGGGTCGTCTCCGGAAGGCCGCAGTGTGAAGCCCGGTAGGCCGCAAGGAGCCGCGGCCTCGCGTACTCGTGCCGCCCAGCAGGGTTACAGGCAGTCCGGGTGAGACAGCGTCGCTGGCCTCGGTGCGGAGCCCCGCGACCGATCCGCTCAAAAGTCGGCCTGTGCGCGGTCAAGGGTTGCGGGCAGCTCCGCCAGCAGTCTCAGACCAAACAGGATAGTCGGGGTCGGAGAAATGTCCCGGGGTAGGGGAGCTCAGGCAGGAGCTCTACCCAGGCACGTCTATCGCCATTGCGTGCTAAGCCACGCCCCTTCAGGTAATGATCAATCTTGTGCAATATCACAGAGCTGATTAGCTGCCATAGTCCAGCCTTGGTAGGACCAGAGCTTGTACCACCTGTTTGAAGTCCTTTTGTGGAAGGAATGGCTTGATGTTTCTGAGTGTCCTCATCAAGAGGTTAGCTCCCTTACACACATTACTAATATGATTTTTCATATTCAGATGTTTGTCCAGGGTGATTCTATGAGATTTAGCTGAATCTATGATGAGAGTGGTGTAATTGAAGGCAGTAAGGTGATTCAACCAAGGGTCTAACTTGGGGATGTGGTTCGGAAGAGAGATGAAAATGAATTCAGTTTTGGAGGTGATGAGCAGTAGATGGTTCTCTATTAACCAATTTTGCGTAGTATTTAGGGTATTGTTGAGTGAGATGATGTTGTCCGGTATGAGATTTTCAGATAAAGTTGTGTGTCATCTGCGGACATATGGAAGAGAATGTTCGTGGAATTTAGAGAATTAGCTAGTGGTTCCAAGAAAAGGTTGAAGAGGATAGGAGGTAGGGCGGACCCGGGGGGGGACACTCATGAGTACAGGAGAGGGCTGGGAGAAGGAGTGGTTTGCCTTGATTCTTTGTGATCTGTGGTGAAGGAAGGACGAGAACCATTGTAACACCAGACCAGAGAAACCTATCCTGTTCTTCAGAATGGATAGGAGGTTGTCATGATTAAATGTGTCGAAAGCAGAAGAAAGGTCAAGGAGGATAAGGAGGCAGAAATCATTTTTGTCAAACATTTTTAAGATGTCATTCATCACGTGCGTGAGAGAGCATTCGGTACTGTGCCCCTTCCGGAAACCGGATTGTAATTGGTCTAGGAGTTGGTAATTATCTATGTGAGCACAGAGTTGGGATTGAATACATTTTTCAAGTAATTTGGCTAATGTGGGGATGTTGGGGGTTGGGTGGAAATTATTGATGCCAGATTTATCTGCATTAGGTTTTTTTAGTATAGGTAATACCTGCTCTGCTTTTAGGCAGTCTGGGATCGTGCCTTGTGCTAGAGCATGGGTACTCTCTCTGGGGCCAAATTTACAGTGTGGTTTGTGGCCGAAGGCTGCACCGGTGAGGGCAGAGTCAGTGGGGGAGTGGGCGGGGCTAGAGCAAAAATTAAAACAGTGACCATGAGGTTGAACACAGGCCCCTGCAGTGGACTCCTTCATCTACTGAGCCACCTGACCCGGCATACACACATCTCTCTCTCGCTCTCTCTCTCTCTCTCTATCTCGCTCTCTCTCTCTCTCTCTCTCTATCTCGCTCCCTCCCTCTATATCGCTCCCTCCCTCTTTCTATCTCTCCCTCCCTCTCTCTGTCTCCCTCCCCCTATCTCTCTCTCTCTCTCCCTCCCTCTCTTTCATCCTCTCTCGCCCTCTCTCTCCCTCTCTCCCTCTGTCTCACTCACTCTGTCTGTCTCCCTCCCTCTGTCTCCCTCTGTCTGTCTCCATCTATCTGCCTCCCTCCCTCTGTTTCCCTCTATCTGTCTCCCTCTATCTTTCTCCGTCTCTCTGTCTCCTTCCCTCTGTCTCCCTCCTTCTGTCTGTTGCCCTCCTCCCACTGTCTATCTCCCTCTGTCTGTCTCCCTCCCTCTGTCTACCTCCCTCTGTCTGTCTGTCTCTCTCCCTCTGTCTCCTTCCCTCTCTCCCCCTGTCTCCCTACCTCTGTCTCCCTCCCTCTCTCTCTCCCTCTGTCTCCCTCCCTCTGTCTCTTCCTCTGTCTCCCTCTGTCTGTCTCCCTCTGCCTATCTCCCTTTTTCTGTCCCTCCCTCTGTCTCCCTTCTTCTGTATCCCTCTGTCTGTCTCCCTCTGTCTGTCTGTCTCTGTCTGTCTGTCTCCCTCCCTCTGCCTCCCTCTGTCTCCCTCCCTCTGTCTCCCTCTTTGTCTCTGTCTCCCTCCCTCTGTCTCTCTCCCTCTCGCTCCCTCTCGCTCCCTCTCCTTCTCTCTGTCTCTCTGCCTCTGTCTGTCTCTGCCTCTGTCTGTCCCTGTCTCTGTATGTCCCTGTCTCTGTCTGTCCCTCCGTCTCCCTCCCTCTGTCTCCCTCTCTCTGTCTCTGTCTCCCTCTCCGTCTCCTTCTCTCTGTCTCTCTGCCTGTTTGTTTCTGCCTCTGTCTGTCTCTGCCTTTGTCTGTCCCTGTCTCTGTCTGTCCCTGTCTCTGTCTGTCCCTGTCTCCCTCCCTCTGTCTCCCTCTCCGTCTCTCTGTCCCTGTCTCTGCCTCTATCTGTATCTGCCTCTATCTGTCCCTGCCTCTATCTCTGTCTCTTGTTCTGTCTCTCTCTCTCTGTCTCTATCATTCTCTACCTCTGTCTCTGCCTCTATTGGTCTCTGCCTCTGTCAGTCTGTCCCTGTTTCTGCCTCTATCTAGCTCTGCCTGCCCCTGCCTCTATCTGTCTCTGCCTCTGTCAGTCTGTCCCTGTCTCTGCCTCTATCTAGCTCTGTCTGCCTCTGTCTCTATCTGGCTCTGTCTCTATCTGTCTCTGCCTCTATCTGTCTCTGCCTCTGACTGTCAGTCTGTCCCTGTCTGTCTCTGTCTATCTCTGCCTCTATCTGTATGTTTCTGTCTCTATCTGTCTCTGTGCCTCGGGCAGTGCACACGTACTGTGTCTGCACGTCCCAGTCACCAGCCCAGAGACGCCCCCCCCACTCCCCCTTCTGCCTGTGTAATGTAAAAGCCATCTCGTTTTCTCTCTGAATATGCTGCTTTGCGGGGTTTGTGTCCCACCACTGGGCCTGGGGTCACATCTGTCGCTGGCTTTAATTCTGACTCTCACCCCCTAGCATTCAGATCAAAGCCCCCCTTTGGCGCCAGTCACCCGAGTACTTCACAGGTCTTTAAAAGACCATTTACTCGCTAATGAGGCTTTGTTGTATTTGACCTCTTCTTAGCGCCCCTGCATCTCCACTCTGACTACCGGCCCCCTTAGAGCAGCAACCGGCGGTGTTTGCTGACACTCTTTAAAAAAAGGAAAAAACACAGGTATGATGTCCGCATGGTGTGCGGGCCGCAAAGGAAGGCTTGCCGGGCCGCTGGCAGCCCGGGGGCCATATTATGAGTACCCGTATGCTAGAGAAACATTTACTATCCTTGTCCAGGTGGGGATGAGTACATTCTTGATTTCTTTGAAGATGGCCGGTGGCGGCGGGTCACTGAAGTGGTTAGATAGATTGATGTTCTGAAGAATCTTGTGGATGTCTTTTTCACTGAATGGGGTAAAGGTGCTACATGCCGCATTATTCTTGGCGTTCAGGCTGATAGGTTGGCACTTTTCTGAGAGGTCACGGGGTGGTGCGGACCCGGGGGATGGCAGGGCGCCTTCTTATTACTGAGTTCAATGTTGATGAGCCTTGATTTCTCAATGAAGAAAGCAGCAAGATCATCACAAGAAGGTGGGCTGCCTGCACAGTCAGAGTTGTTTGGGCCTACCGTTGTTTGCTGTTTGGCCAACTCGAAGACTTTCTTTGGTCGGTTTGCAGCTTGGTCAAGTTGGTGTCTGAAGTAGTCAGCCTTAGCACTCTTGATTTGTTTGCTGTAAAAGCTTCTAACATCTCTAAGGAGTTTTATTTGTTCCATGGAGGGATTGGATCTCCAAGAACGTTCAGCTGCCCTAAGGTTGCGGTGTTCCGTGTTTAAATAGTTTTTGTACCACGGTTTGGATATTTTTGTTGAGGCATTTTTTAGTTGGACCGGTGCGATGTCATCCAATATGTTAGAGATAGTCGAGTTGTAGGAGTCAGTGAGTGCCTGAACATCGAACACGTCTGCTTGGGAGGAGAGGGCAGATTTACACTGAACTGCTAAATCAACTGAATTTATTGATCGGACGTCCCTTTTCCAGACCTTGATTTCGTTGGTTGAGCCTTCCTCAACGACACCTCCCTGTTTATAAAAAACTGGATGCAGTAGTGATCGGACCTGTCGCAAGGGGTAATGGTATCTAATGTGATGGTCTGCTAGTTCGAGATAATGAGGTCTAGAATTTCTCCTTTATTGTGAGTTGGTTGGTCACAGTGCTGAATCAGTCTTGAACATTCAAAAATGCTTTAAGGCAAGTTACCGCTTGGTCATTAGGGTTAGACCAGTGAAGGTTGAAATCACCAAGGAAGATTTGGGACATGGCTGAGTCGCTATTGCCAGATATGACTTCCATAAAATGCTCAATGAAGGGGAGATTGTCTCTCGGGGGTGGTTAAAAGTATGAAGTTTGCAAACCGGCAGGTTAATACTGGAGATGCTGAGACAAAGGTTTTCATCGGAGGAGGGCAAAGAGGACTCTACGTGACAAATAGAGAGTGTGTTCCTATGAATACATGCTAGGCCACCCCCAAGCTTCAGAGCTCTGTCTAGCTTAATTATGTCGTGAGTGGGAGGTACTAGTAGGTCTAGGAAAGGGGTGGAGGTGGGATTTAGCCAAGTTTCAGGTAGGATGATAATGTCTAAATTGTTGTGTTGGATGAGGTCGAAGATGTCTGAGACTTGTTTATAGGCTGACCTGCAATTGAGGAGTACATATTTAAGTTGTGGTGGATTAGTGTGGGATGTAGACTGCATGACGTTCACTCTCTTGAGGTTGTCTTTATTGATGATTGTAGGATTGTGAGGAGGTTCTCTTTACGGGTTTGAATGGATGGTTTGTATTTTGCTCGGTGGGATCAAGATGGAATTGGACCTAGTAGAGTACGAGTTGTGCAGGTCATTGAGATCATTGGGAGCTAGGTAATTCTCACATCTTCTGGGGCGGGAGGGCGCGTTAGCTAAGGGAATGGTTTGCGAGACGGGGGGGCTAAAAACTGGCCCAAGCGATCACTCACCACTAGGGGAAACTCTGGGCTGGTTCGCGAAGGTGAGGAGGGAGCTGATTATGGGGAAAAGATTATTTGAGAGAGCTTTCAGGTCATGTAGTTCAGTAGTGAGGAGGTGCAGCTGAAGGGATATATTGTACAGAAGCGTAACCAAGTCCGAAAGGAGTAAAGGGTGTGTTGGGAAGGCAAGCGGAGAAAGTGGGCCTTGGTAGGAGCCCTTGGGATCCAAGGTGATGGAGATCAGCTCCTGTGGAGGGAGTTGAACAAGTGTGACTATCGGAGTTCCTTGACCTTTAGATATCAAAGTTGGAGCATTAGTGAGGGCGATATGACCGTTGAGATGAGGGTCAGATACGGTCCGGACAGGAAAGAGTAGGTTTGAACGAACATGGTCGATGGGGGGCAGTTGCCCTCTCACCAACCTAGAGAGAGGTGTGGGGAGAGGGATGAGGGAGGAAGGGTCAGTCGTTGAAGGCAATGATAGTGGGTCACAAGGGGATCTCTCCAAGCATGGAACATATATAATCGGATTGGCTGGCTGAGCAACAGGTGAGCCCAGGGCGTCTCTCACATTCAGAGTCTGGGGTCTAGAGGGATGGGGAATGTCACCGGAGGACAAACCCGCTCTGTGATAATCTAAAGGTGAAGAGTGATTTAACGAGTGTGAGGGCCTACCCCTGAGTGGTGGGGGCAGAGCAAGGGAGACCTGAATGATGGACGGTTGAGAGTGGGTGTCATTGGGTTTCGCCAAAAATGCGTTTTTGAGTAAGGGGAAGATAGTGGCAATCTTAATTAGATTGACATTGGAGGCTTGGATTAGAATGATCCCATTGATATAGAGGGTGATGGTGGCATTTGCGTTGAGCATGGACGAAGGCGCCGTAGTAATTTGAGACCATGAGGTGTTTTTCTGGTACCTGAAATTCGGAGCGTCAAGTAGAGGACTTTTCCCCAGCATGCACTTTTCCTGGTGTAGAAAATAAGGTGGTTGGAACTAATGCCTTTGTTTGTGCAAAAGTAGACATACAAGATTAAGGTTTCTGGCCTAGCTCTGAGTATGTGATGCTTGTTTTTTTTGGTGGTGTTTTTCAATAGGTTGGGTGGGTAGTTGATGATGAATGCATTGGAACCTGAGGGATCGGGACTTAATTCCATTTTGAGAGTGTGTCAGTTGAGCGATGGTAATGACATATCCGTAGAACGTGGATGGTGGTAGGAGGGGAGAATAATACTAGGGAGTGTGGGATAATGACAAAGGGTCCATTCCAAGATGGCCACCAAAAACATAGTACAACCACCCCTTTTCTCTTTCTATGCCCAGACCAGGTGTGTGGGATAATGTCAGTATGCCCACTCCAAGATAGCCGCCAGAAGCAGAAGGGTCAAGGCCAGCCCTTTGCACTTTCAATGCCAAGCCGAACAAAGGCTGGGGAGGGGGGTAACACACCACGGACTCCAGTGAATAAGGGATAAAAAGGATGCCCGAGATTAAACAACAATGACAGTCACGAACGAAAAGGGCATCCCACTGAGACATCACACAAAGGCAGGATGCCGCGCGAAGCGTCTGTAGAGACTCCCAAGACCCGCATTCGCCTCCTCCAACCTGGCAGTAGGGAGGAAACCGGCACACAAGAGGCTCCAGAGTGACCGTGCTCATTTCACACACCGGGTGCCGCAGTCATGACGAGGTCAGGCATCTGCTCCACATCTATTAACGAAGAAATAGAATTAATAATTTTTAAAAAAAGTGGATTCAGGCCGAAGAACTGTGATCACTTCAAGCACCAGGTGCAAGATACATTTTTAAGATTTATTTTAAAATAAAAATCCTGTCCTAGTGCACACAATATGAGTTGATCTATAACAAAAACAAACAGAATAGTAGATGCAATGTTTCTGAATAATGTGACCAGCAGGAAATAGTCCAACATGGTGGGCTTTTAATTTTATATCTATCCCGCTCTCTTAAAAAAGCCAGAAGTACTTTTTACACAGAAAAAATTGAAAGGGCTAGCAACTCCTCCAAAGAAATGTTTACCATACTTAAGTCCCTCAGAACACACGAAACTAGAGACGACTCTCCCGCATCTATGGAGAGCTGCAACAAGGTGGCAGAATTCTTCGCGAATAAAGTGACTAAGATATACAATACCTTCCCGGTAGAAGCTCGACAAGGTATAGGCCTGACATGCGGAAGCCAGACCAATTTTGCAGGGGTGACGCTGGATGCCTTTACAATCCCGGAAATAGAATAACTAACAGCCATAGCAGAAGGGATCAAATCCGGCTCCCCTCTGGATCCGGGCCGCCCTAAAATAATAATGGAAGGAGCCATGGCAATTATGCCATATGTATCGGAGCTTTTCTCACGCTCATTCCAAACTGGCACTGTCCCTACTAAATGGAAGCAGGCCATTGTCAAGCCACTTAAAAAGAAACATCACTAGACCAAACCATATTAGAAAATCTCCGCCCAATCTCACTACTGCCATTTGTGGCAAAGATTGTGGAGAAGGCAAAAAACAAACAGTTGGTAAAACATATAAACAGGAATGACTTACTCCATCCCTCCCGATCAGGCTTTAGAAGGGCTCACTCTACTGAGTCAGCACTACTCATGGCCTCTGAAACTTTGAGAATACATGCTGACAAAGGACAAACAATCGCACTGATCCGCTGGATCTGAGAGCGGCGTTTGATACCGTCTCCCACAAACTGCTCCTCCACAGGCTAGAGACGTGTGGCGTCAGGCATAGGCCCAAAGCTGGCTGACATCGTTCCTCTCTTCACGAAGTTTCCAAGTGAAATTAAATGAAATAGGGATTTATAAAGTGCATGGCTGCCCTTGAACGTCCCAGCGCTAATGACAAGGTAGAGGCAAAGGAGGAGAATCAGGGAAAGAGCCTGGTTTTCAGACGCTTGCGGAACGTGAGATGGTTGGATTCCACTCGCAGGGTGAGAGGGAGAGAGTTCTACAGTTTGGGAGCAATGAAGGAGAAAAGACGACCTCCTGAGCGGGCCTTTTTGATCCTAGGTACATGTGCCAGATGGAGATGGGCGGAGCGCAGGTTTCTTTTAGTATCATGATGTCTGATCAAGTGTTTGAGAATGGGTAGGCCGTTGTTATGGAGGATTTTATGGGTCAGACAGAGCGTTTTGAAGTTGACCCGCTCCTGCACCGGGAGCCAGTGGAGTAGCCTCAGGGCTGGTTTTGCCGAGCTCCTACAGGTAGTGCCTGTTAGCAGCCTAGCTGCCGAGTTCTGTACGCCCTGAAGTTTGGCAATTACTTTTTTTAGGGCGCCGAGATACAGGGCATTCCCGTAGTCGAGTCTGGATATTAAAAGACTCTGGATGATGAGTTTCCTAGTGTCTTGAGGAAGCAAAGGCAGGATTTTACGAGTGGTCCTAAGGATACCTTAGCATGCTCCGGCAGATTTCCTAGCTTGGGTTGTGAATGAGAGGTCCTGGTCTAGCCATAAGCCCAAACTTTTAATAGAAGATTTAGGGGTCGGGGCTGGACCCATGCAGGGAGGCCACAGAGAGTTTGGATTAAAGTGGGCTGGGTTACCTAGTACCATGATCTCCGTTTTCTCGCCGTTAAGCCTAAGGTGGGATCGGTCCATCCAGCGTGAGATGTCGCAAAGGCAGGAGTAGAGATTGTCGGGGGAGCGGTCAGGTTGGTTGAGAGATACTACAAGCTGCGGTCCGTGTACGTCACTAGCTTGAGTCCATGGGGGGACACAATTTCCTGGAGGGGTGACATGTAGGCATTAAAAAGGGTGGGGCTCAAAGAGGAGCCCTGGGGAACGCCACAGGATAAGGGGGTGGAGTGAGATTTAGAGGGTCCCACCCAAATTTGGAAGGATCGGTTGTGGAGGAAGGATTCCGACCAGGCTAAAGCCGGCCCTGAAATACCTAATGCCCTTAGCCTATGGACCAGGATGTGATGGTTCACGGTGTCGAACGCCGCGCTTAGATCCAGGAGGATCACTGCCACTGATCCTCCTGAGTCCAAGATTTTGCGCGTTTCTTCCACGACAGCCATTATGGCTGTCTCCGTGCCCTGACCTGGGCAAAAGCCCGTTTGAGAAGGGTGGAGGAGGTTGTTATTTTCAAAATAGATTGAGCGCTGCTTGTTGACAAACTTTTCAGCCGTTTTGCTCACTATGGGCAAAAGGGAAATGGGGCGGTAATTACCCAGATCTATTGGATCGAGATGTGGCTTTTTCAGAAGGGGCTTCACAATGGACTTTTTCCAGCCTGGGGGCACAATGCCTTGAGTAAGGGAAGTGTTTATAAGTTGGACCAGAGGTGGGAGGATAGTTGATGTGACTGATTTAAGAATATGGGGAGGGGCTGGGTCACGTGGGGAACCACTTTTGATGGATGAAAAAATAGGGAGAAGGTTCTCTTCTGTGGCGGGAGAGAAGGCGTTCAGGCCGGAGCCGGGTTGCAACTGGGTGAGGGGCAGAGGATCGGGGGAAGTGTCGTCTGTGAGGGGGGAAGAGATTCTAATATGTTATGAATTTTTACGTTGAAGAATTCAGCGAATTCATTACAACGGCCCTTGAGCGGGTCAACAGGTAGGGGAGGGTCTGGTGTCTTTAAGAGTTTATTGATTATGCGAAACGTTTCTTTGGCTGGGTTAGAGGAAGTTCTAATTTTTTCCTCGAAGAAAGCTGCTTGAGCGGATTTAAGAGCTTTTTTATAGATAAGGATTGCGCATCTGTAGTCTTTCTTTTTTTGGGGGGTGGATTCTTTCCTCCAAGCTCTTTCATGTTTTTTGCATAGTTTTTTTTAGTAAGCGGAGCTCATGGTTGAACCATGGGGATCGTGGCTTACCCCTAGCGATCTGGACTGGGGTCTTGGGAAGGGTTAAGTCAAGGGAATTTTCAATCCAAGCCGAGAACTTGATGTCTGCTGCGTGGATGAGGGAGTCATTGGGTGGCTTAGGGCGTTCCAAAAGGAGCCTCCATTCCTCTGTATCCAATATCGACCAGCGACGCTCTAGACAGGAGGAGGGTAGTTTTGGCCGGTATGGAGCTGGCAAGTGCCAACTAAAGCAGATTAAAAAATGGTCTGTCCAAGGTGAAGGTATCAGGTTTTGAATTTTTAGATTGGGAATGTTCGAGAATAGGGGGTCTAAAAGATGACCCATTTTGTGTGTAGGTTGGTCACTGAGGAGGTGGAGTTGGTAGGCTGCGAGATCAAGTTGTAATTCTGAAGCTCCTTTATCATTGGGGTTGTCGAAATGAAGGTTTAAGTCACCCAGGATGAGGAAATTGGAAGAGGTGCTGGCTAATGCCAGAGCGGCTTCCAGACAAGAGCTTGAAAAGCGCCCTTGGGGGCCCTGGGGCCCGGGGGTCAAGTCACACAACAAATATATCTATCCGATAGTATTCCCCTGTCACGAGGGGTTCCACAGGGTTCAATTTGTGTCAATTGTATCTTACGCAGACGACACGCAGCTTATTGTTCTGCTATCACAGAATAAGGAGCAGGCAGCTGTACGTTTCTACGAATGTCTACAAGAGGTAGCACTCTGGATGTCCAATCACTGCCTCAAGTTAAATGGAAATAAAACAGAGGTATTGATTGTAGGCAAGATGCCATCAATATGGTCTACCGCGTGGTGGCCAGATTCCCTAGGCCAACTACCAACCCCAAAAGCAGAAGTGAAAAACATGGGGGTCTGGTTTGACTCAGAGTTGACTTTTGAGAGCCAAATCTGGAAGGTAGCTGGAAAATGCTATGGTTCTATGAAAACCCTGCAGAAAGTCCCAGATCTCTTACCATCAAATGCAAGGAAAACCATTGTACATTCAGTAATAACCTCCTAATTGGACTAGGGGAATGTACTATATCTGGGAATTACAAAGAGGGGCTTGTCCAAATTGCAGAGGGAACAGAATGTGGTGGCTCGTCTAGTACTTGGCCTGCCAAGAAGATCTAACACAAAAAAAACCTTGACAGCTCTCAATTGGTTACCAGTGGAGAAGAGAGTCGGGCTCAAGGCAATGTGCTACTGCCACCGCATCCTACTAAAGAAAGGCCCAAGATATCTACTACCTCTAATCACCAAATACATACCAGGGCGTAGCTTGAGATCACTAGACAAGGACCTGGTGACTGTACCGAGTTTTCAGAGCAAGAATGGGGGAACGCTCTTTCATGTACCGCGCCGCAAAAATTTGGAATAGCCTACCGATGGACTTAAGAAGGGAGCCATGCGAAAGTAGATTTCGTAAGCTACTAAAAACCTGACTATTTGTTCAACCACAGCAAGGATAGGTCCGGTCAATGATCTTATATTGCGACCTAGCGTGCATGTAAAAGCTGTGTCCCCCTGAGCCATCTCTAAGCGCGGGGACACACCGATGGTGTAAACATGCGCTTTACAAATGTATAAAATAAATAAATAATTAAATGTATTCAGCTAATTAAGATAACTCAGCATCAACACCTAATTTGATTTTCGAAATATGGTTCACTCTCTCATACCTGTTTTCAACAATGAAGTTAGTATAAGATATGATAGCATAGTCTGCTATTCTCGTCTGTGCTCGGAGGAAGGCTGATAAGCCCCCAGCAAGTGAAAGCTAAATAGACCTCCCCCTATCCTCTGTAAAAGTAGGTGAAGCGATTCAGCATGGCCTGTCTCATTTTGGGCCCTAGAACAAAGTCCTCTCTAGCACTCAATGTTCTGTTCCTAACGTATATTACATTATCAGGCCTTTATTAGGAGGGTAGCTCTCTAGTGGTTCTAACTGGGAATCAGGTGCAGGCACTCATGTTGAGGAGCTCTGCCTTTATAAATATCGCCGCAGTATGGTGACCTGATTAATTAGCATGGTGCAATTTATTCAGTTTTAAAATTGTTGAAACCACTGAGACTGTGACTTTTTGAATGGGACATCTGCACATTGCACGTGTAACTGCTGAACTTCGTTTTACTGAATCTATTCAATGTTGCTCTTAGACATAAAAAAGACAGTTCTGTTGAATTTGAATTGTTTTTAAACTTGTAAAGCATGCTTTGAATTTTTTTAATCCTTTTTAATCTGCTTACTTGCAAGACGCTTGTAAGGGATGCCTCACTTTCTGGTTACCGCTTAAAGCTGGCATTTTCGGAGGGTAGAGCTCTAGCGACTATGTGGGAATCAGGTGCAGATGCTCATGTCGAAGAGCTCTGCCCTTAAAAATTCGGCCAAGGTGTGGGGCCTTTGGGGGACCCTAGCAGGGCACCATTCCCCCAAGGTCTTCTGGTTCGGTGCTTGGGAATACATATTGTGCACCACTGTAAATCCCTGCACCGTGTGGCAGGCACCATGAGGTGCAGGGATTTACACAGGCTCCATCTTCTGTATGGGAGCTTGTGCTATGTCCAGTTCACCACTGCAGCACAAATTCCCATAGAGAAAAGGGAGTATGCGACCGCACCATGTGCGTTGCATTGTTATTGCAGTGTCTGGACCTCCGACCAGAGGTCGGTCAGTCCCGAGACCGCAACGGTGTCGACATCATATTCATGCCCCTAATGTTTCCCACATAGTCCACACAAAGCAAAACATGGACATAAAACGGAGTTGCCTTTCACATGATGACCAGAAAGAGCTTTCGGGCCTTATCAGGGAGGGGTATTAACCGCATGCGTGCGGCTGCGATTTTCGCGCTGTGCGGCAATTTGAAAAAAAACGCGTTACATGACGAGCTGAGCTCGTCATGAGCATGCGAGCGGCGCAACTCATGACGAGCTCTGCTCGTCATGAGCATGGAAGGGGTTAAGCACTAAACATATTCTGAAATACAGTACAGTACAATCCTGCAGAAGTGTTTCAAGCTTTTGGTATCCAACATTTCCTGGTTTCTTAAGTCAAGAGTCTCAGATCAGACCAGTATGGCCCAGGCAAGATTATTTTGTGTGTTCAAGTCAAGGCAGACTTTTCCATCTGTTGTCAATACCCCAGGAAGCTGTAGCAACAGAGGGATGGGAAATTAGTGGGTTTCACTAGAAATAGGAAAAGATTTTAAGACAAAGAGAGTGGTCTGGCAGTTTTCTTCCCATTAGAGAGCTAGAACTGGTTTCAGGGAAGGGCGCCTGAAAAGAAACATGTGCTTACTAGAATCTCCATCATGCACAGACACTGTCTGGTGAAGGAGGGCCACCAACTTGTGCAGCATGCACCCAGATTTTAATAGACCCAACCTTTTACTCTGTATAAGTAAACGACACACATGCTGAGCCACCATGCAAGATGAAGGCAAGAGAACACAGGTAATGGGCATAGTAGTGCCAATAGGCAATCTCCTCACAGTGTTACAGGTAAAAGGTCTATCATCACTTTAATGTTAAACTGGTGAAAATACCACCTGTCACTACATAGCTTGAGCTGACCTGCCAGGAGCCTTCCTTACTCAAAATTGGTACAATTTGGGTGTTCCTAGCCTTCAGAGCTCCCAAAAAAAGAAAAGCAGAAGGATGGAGCACTACCTGAGCTCTCGTGTGATTGTCCAATTCACCCCAGAGAACACATGGTTAACCAGAAAAACGTATATGATATGATGCTTTGACTTTTCCAAGCCAGTTTGTTTTGATTATTTAGTTAACTGTCTCTGAAATTGGAAGTAAGCTGAAATAATAATGCACCTTTACACCCTTTGAGACACATTTTTATCAGCTGCAAAAACCTAACTACAAATATTTAGATTTAACAATATCGATCAGCCACACATTTATCATCTGCAAAAACCACCAACATCAACATCTCTTCTGAGAACATTTCAAATGCCATAAGTTCCCCAATCACATTCTCTATTAATGCCACGTGTGCAACAGCATCTGAATAGAGAAGGACTAATCATTGGGCCCGATTCACAGAACTAACTTAAGACAAAATCCTAAACTTACTACCATTTTCGTATTCACAGAAGGCACTTACTAATTTTGGTATTCACAGAAGACACTTACTCATTTCAGTATTCACAGAAGTTAGGACTCCTAACTTTAGGACTCCTAAATGCCTTCTGTGAATACCGAAAGTCTTAAAATTAGGATTTTTCTCAATTTAGCTGTAGTAAAGTTAGGACTCCTAACTTTAGGACTCCTAAATGCCTTCTGTGAATATCGAAAGTCTTAAAATTAGGATTTTTCTCAGTTTAGGAGTCCTTAAATTAGGACTCCTAACTTTACTGCTACTAAATTAAGAAAAATCCTAATTTTAAGACTTTCGGTATTCACAGAAGGCATTTAGGAGTCCTAAATTTAGGAGTCCTAACTTTACTACTACTAAATTGAGAAAAATCCTAATTTTAAGACTTTCGGTATTCACAGAAGGCATTTAGGAGTCCTAAAGTTAGGAATCCTAACTTTACTACTGCTAAATTGAGAAAAATCCTAATTTTAAGACTTTCGGTATTCACAGAAGGCATTTAGGAGTCTTAAAGTTAGGAGTCTTAAAGTTAGGACTCCTAACTTCTGTGAATACCGAAATGAGTAAGTGCCTTCTGTGAATTCCAAAATGAGTAAGTGCCTTCTGTGAATACCAAAATGGTAGTAAGTTTAGGATTTTGTCTTAAGTTAGCTCTGTGAATCGGGCCCTTCATCATTATCTGCATTTTGCAACTAGAAAGTGGCTTGTTGAAAAACTCTTCCCCTTGAGTAAAGGTAGAAAATATAAGATGTGCCAAAACTCAAACCGAGTGCACCTACGTGACTATACTTTGTGGACTCCATTTTCTGGATAGACGTTCAAAATGGCTGCGTCACTTTGTAAGTACCCCGCACCATGGAGCTGGCTTTGCGCCGCCGCTGCGTCACAAAAGGGACACCACGGCGGCGAAAAAGAGGCGCAAGGGACTTGTAAATCTGCCCCAGAGAGTTTAACAGGGGATCCTGCTTTAACTTTCGGGGGCTGCTGAGGGCGACTACAAGCCCCAGCTGATACTGTGCCTGGAGGCACCACCTTCCTCATTGCCGTGCTTATAAGTACATTTGCTGTGCCTCAGCACGGGACGCTGCCTGAACTTTCGGAAGCCACTGAGGGGAACAACAAGCTAAAGCTGATACTGCGCCAGGAGGCACGCACCGCTTTCCTCATTGCCACACTTTTAAGCGCATTTGCTGTCTTGCACTGTGGGATGCATGTAGGATGCACCCTGGCCAAGGGTGGGCCCTGTCTGTGCCAGTCTGCGCCAGACGAGACTGGGCTGGGCCGCCCCCTAACATCGAACTCCCTGGGGTAAGATCATTGCGTTCTTTTGCTTTTTATGGCCATAGTTTGGTCACCTGCTGTTTTGTTCCAATGGGCGGATTTTCAGCTGCGAGGACACTGTTGCTCAGTAAGGCAGGACCTAATAACAAACATTCTTTGTTCCTCATGGCCGCCTGAGGTTGGGTTGGGTGGGGAAAGCCCACCGCAACGCCCTTGGAACGCCTCCCTGGCACAGAGTAACTCCACACAGTGACTTGTGCTGCTTTGCCTTACTGCATACCAATGAGGCCATGCAAAGCCACGCAAAGTGGCTTTGCGTAGCTTCATAGAAATGATTGAGTGGTTTGCACTGCCGGAGAATCAGGTAAAATTGACGCTCCGTCAGCGCAAGCCCCTCATAAATAAGCTCCTGAGTTTGCAAAATGCATAGAAACACTTAAGTCTGCTTTTAGTTTGGTAAGATCACACAGGATCCTTCATGGCTTGGCTTATCAAAAGGCACCATGCCACACGCATACACCTTTTCCCTTTTTGGCCTTTCATTAAATCATTGTTTTCAAGGAGTATTGGTACATTTTCTTACATTAAGTCAGAACTACAACTTCCAGAATGCACTGATTTGTTAAATGAAAGCTCTGGACAGGAAAATGGGGTTCTGATAACAGGGAGCTACTTGACTTTGTGAGGGACATCGAGTAACACACCCCAAGAAAAGTAAATAGCTATTGCCAATCTTACAAAGGACCACATCATCTGTATCATTAGCCACTTCCTCAGATTAAAGAAAAAAAACAGACGTTTTTGTGGAGTAAGAGATACCTCCATAAAAGTCTTACCAATTTGGCCGTTTAGGTAAATGGAGTAGTATGTCATATGATAGCTGTCAAATTAACTTGGAAACAATCTTTCAATGCCTGTTGGACCCTTTAGACACGTGAGTTAGTGATGTTTGGTTGCATTTAAGCCAGTTTTAACACTGGCTTGCATAATTGTGCCACTCTTTATGTGTAAGCCTACCTAATGGTAAGTGCCTCCGAATTTTTTTGCAAGGCATAATAATACATCATTTTTGCTGTTTAGTCAGCAGCTGGCAGGGACGGCTCCTCCGTTATGGCAGAGGAGCGTCACCCCACTAGGTGACAGCAGAGGTAAACACTTAAAAAATAAAACGATAGTAAACCAATTTTATTACCATTTTATTTCTCTTCTTACCTGCGGCTGTGCAACAGCAGTGGGGAGGAGGGGCGATGGATACTACTAAGTGTGCATGACTGTTTGACTGGCTGACTTAGGCCGGCCAAGCCATCATGAGCACTTATCATTTCTCCACCCGGCTGTGTTGTACAGCCGGGTGGGGAAAAGCAACAGGCTTCTAGTCCCTGTCTGAGCATCGAGCCACTGTGCTCAGACCAAGCTCAGCGCTGCACTCATGATGAGAGAAGTATCAGGAATTGGCATCTGGGAGACTGCAGGATTTTATCGACCCGGGACAGACCCAGCATCAGGATCGGGAGCGGAGCAATGCTGCAGGTAAGTTCTACATTTAAAAAAAATGTTGTCTGTCCCCCCCACATCCCCCTTGCCGCACTGCTTCAGATCAGGTGCAGCTGCCACTGGCAGCCAGAACTATAGAGAGGTTTCAATGCAATTTGCACAACTGCTGACGGAATAGCCAATCTTCCATTAGCCAGTGGATGAGTAAATAGTGCAGTTTATTTTTTATTTGCAAGGCCACCGACCAAATAGTAAACTAAGGGTCATATTCTCAAGGACTGATCACCGAGTTATCGGCACTTTATTGCACCCAAAGTGGCGATAAATGTATTGCCCTATTCACAAGCTGGTGCAAACAGCTGATATCACCAGTTTTCCTGCTATAGCAGCCGCAAAAAACATCGCCACAGATGAGACGGCAACTAATGCTAATGATATGCAGAGTAGGCGTTCCCGTGAAAAAACCCGCAACAACACCACTCCGCAACATTCTGAATGACCAGCCAGATCGGCGAAGGAATCCCAAAACAGGCGATAGGGCGCGTTAGCAGCAGGGATTGAACACCTGTTCTTACCTGGTGTCAAGTCAGACAACAACCTGCACCATAAAAGGAAGCCCAGCTCAGAGCCACACCTGAAGAACAATAGATGTCATGCAGCTCAGAGCCCAAGAGGGCCACAACACCCGCCGCTACCACCCCCAGGCCTGCCACCCCCCAGACCCCTTTCTGCCTCCCCCTCGGACTACCACAGAGGCAGCGCAGACAATGACAGCGGACCTTCAGAAAACACAAGGGCCTCACAGCCCTAACACCAGAGGATGTCATTGCCCACTACAGGCTCAAAAGGACAACCATCCCCTGAATCTTGACCATCATTGCCCACAGGCTGGCGGTACCAACAAAGCAGACAACCAACATCCCTCCGCAGACAAAGCTGCTGGCTGTGCTGTGATGAAGCGAGCTTCAGAAAATATTTTATTCTGACTTGTGAATTCAATTCCCTATAACATGAACTAATCAATTAATGAATTATTGCATGATTTGTTTGATTAATCCAACCTAGATTAAGTTTGCATCACACATGAACACGTGGGAACTAATAACTTGTGCTTTTGTTGCATTTGCAAGTTTGTTTTGTAACACATGATTAATATTGTTTTGTTTGTCATGTCTGTCCTATTGTCTTTGTCACTATTAATATGCGGCTGATCATTCAAGGCATGTGCTTCATTATATGTGCTTACATGTTTGTCCTATGTTGTGATTTGTCTGTCTGTGAAACATTTAATCATCTTTTAATTCTTTCAGATTCATAAAGCTGGAGTATATGAAGAATGGTAGATATTTTATGTGCTGCTTTATTTGTTTGCTTCTGCTAGTTGTCATTTATTAATGGGTTAATCACTAGCAGGGAAGGGTGGGTAACAGAAGGGTTTGTTTTACCTGAATTAATCACTCTTTTTGTGTTTGTTTAATTATTAGCCTGAATGTGGTTTGAGGCCTAGCCTTAGTTCTGGTTCTGAAGAAAAGCTGGTCGGCCTGTACGTGAGCAGAGTTGGAGCCAAGTGCAGTTATCTTGGAAACTTTCCATGGAACTTTGCTTTTGCACAACCTTTGAAAAAGACTGTGGCTCTAACAAAGAGACTTATTCATGAACTGCTCTGGATGTTCTTTTCTCAAGGCCGATGAAATGGCAGGGATGAATTTTGCCGAGCTCTGGTGGAAGTCAGAGAAGCAACTTTTTAAATTGTTGCAAAGACACTCGGAAGCTGATGTCACTCTATGTCAATGAACAATAGTATGGTGACGCTTACACCCTGGACGAGGTGGTTTTGGTGGTCTGACAGACAGCAACCAATCACAGTGCTGAACTTTCAGAAAAGAATTACATTTTAGTTAGATTAGCAAGCAAATAGGGTATAAAAATTGGCCTCTTGAAGGGATCTGGGCTGACTGTTTCCCGAGGGCGAAGTGCTGTTCGATTTTCCATGGACTTGTAAGCATTCAACTGTTTATTCATTATTTTCCTTTTCAGGTCAGAAAGCTAACTTAGGGTTTAGGGTCATGTTTTCTTTAAATTCATTATTTCATACAATGTTGAACTGCCAGATTTTGAGCCAATGATTAATGCAATAAAGCTTACTTAATAAAAATAAATGTTGATATTAATAAAGAACTGATAAAGTTTATACAATTTTAAGAAATTTAAAATAAACTTTTAAATTGACAAGCTGGTCTTGTTTATTGATAAGAGTTTAATAACAACATATCAGATCCATTCGCCTCATGTTTCAGCTGCTCTGTTGTTTCTTATGGGCCTGGTTTTGATTGGTAAGTGTGGTAATAAATTATGACATCATTTATAAAGAATTTCTGTTAGAGCGCTGGAACAATTTTTGGTAGCATTCAGACGGTTATATATGTTGTTTTTGACATGCATGTTACATATATGTTGGTATATTCATAGGATTAATGTCTAACATATGTTGATCTTGAGTTTGTCAGATTGTTATGTGTAGTATGTAATCTTTGGGGTTTTTCAAGCAGTGTGAAAAATTCCTGGTTGCCATGGCAAGAGTAGTGTAGCTGGAAGAGTTACACAGTGCATTTGTCTGTTTCAAAATTGTGGTATAGAATATATCACGTGTTGTGGACGTACAACACAAGTTTAGGGACCTTAGATTGACTGGTTGAATGTATAGTGAGGATTGCCTATGAAATTGTAGCATTAAGCATAGGGACTTGTTGCCTGTTTTAAAACTTTCTGTGAAAAGAGTAGTAGGATTTATTCAAGCTTGAGAGAAGGGTGAGATAGCGTCGTCTATTCTTATCAACGTCTGACGTTTTCTGTGGTTGGTTCAAGTCCTGCCAAGATTTCGTGAGTGTATGATCAGGGTTTTCTGTCTGGAAGTGCGTGAATGATTGAGATTTGTTAGAAGGGTAGGGTAAGAATTACTCTATTGGCAATTGAAACTATTCTGTGAGAATAGTGTTGTCTATTCCACGTTAAGGATACTTGAATGAATGTATAAAACTATCTCTTTGTTAGAGAAGCAGACAAATGGTTTCCTTTTATGTAGTTATTAATTGCGTTTTTTTATAAGTAATTGAAAATTGTTTTAAACCCTTCTGGGTAAAGTAAAGACATTGAAAGGTGTTTTGCGCTATTTAAATACCTTCAAAAAGCATTGCGCGCTATTTTAAATCATTGAAAAGTGCCCCGATCGAAAATTGTGAGGGAGGGGCTGATTTAGGAGTGAGAGCGTGTGGGGAGAGCCTGCCGCCGCAGCTGCTGTGTACGTCAGAGCCTGCCGTGCTCTGATTGGTTGTTATGCCTGAAGTGTTGGAGCAAGGCAGCGTTCTAATTGGCTAACTAAGGTGTGATTATTAGTTTGAAGTGATTCTTGGCTTTTGCGGATGTTCCTGTTCTGAGTTCTGCTCATAGATCGCATTAACTAATTATTTGCGTGTCGTGTGTGGTGAGCGAGCTCTGCGTGGAGGGAGACTGTAGCAGCAGCGGTGACAGAATGGATACAGCCATGTGGTGATTGGCTGGGCTTGTGGTGCGCTGATTGGCTGGAGCGCTGTGTGATTAGTTTGGTATTTTATATTTTGAGCAGTGGATTAGATCAGCTGCTTTATCGTTGAAATTGCGCTGTCTTAGAGTATGGAGCATTTTGTGAAGGAGGGGGGCAGGAGCGAGTGAGAGAGCTGTCAGCTGCAGCGGCTGTCCACGTCAGCCGCCGCGCTGTCATTGGCTAAAACGCCCCGTCGCGTCATAACAAAGCCGCGCACCCATTGGCTGGTGACGTGCATCCCTGTTCAGGTCCCCGTCATGTCAGAGCCGCGCTCTGATTGGTTAAGGCACCGCGAGTCGCGCTCTGATTGGGCGAGGTTTTCCAATTGTGTTGAGCAAGTCCCGAGTGTCACGGAGGAGCTGGCTGTGACAAGTGCAGTCACGTGTGAGGAGCCGCGACCTGATTGGTCAGAGCTTCGTGTTTTGTTGTGCGCTGGCTGTAGTGATGGGAGCTGGCTCTGAAGCGAAAGTGAAATCGCGCTACGCTTCCTGAATTTAAAATTTCATTAGGAGGCTTGATTGAGGGAGGTTTGTTTGTTGTTGCTCGAGAAGAGCCGTATCCTGATTGGCTCAGACGGCGCAGTGTTATAGAAAGGCCACGACTGGATTGGTCGAGGCTCGATGAACATTGTGGTTGGCTGAGTAATGTGGTAAATACATGCTGAGTGGCTCAGACACTCGTTGTGCTGATGCACATTGTTTATTTATTTACCAAGTGTTTATTTCTATGCTAGTAGTGCCTAGAGCTTTGTGATTGATATTTAATTCGTTTTTAATATTTAGTCATAACATTTGGGAAGGTGGAATTTCCTGGAAAGTATTAAATATTACAACAAGCAGCTACCCTGATTAATTAATAACAGCAAAGGTGATTAAAGCTTAGTAAATAATAAGCAAATAATAAATAGTTACCATTAGAATTGTAAATTAAATAAAAGTTATAGCAGTAATAACAGTTAGAACTTCTTTAACAGTAAAGCATTGTATCACAAACATGAGTTATTGGGATGATTATGAAAAGAAGCCTTCATGGTTTCAAAAGGTGAACAATTATTTTAAACCTGACAAGAAAATTGAAACGCGTGGTGGTAAATTACTTCATAAATACAAAACACCTGCAGCCTATATGGAAGGTGAATATGGTTATCATACTGTAATTTGGTTTGATAATTGGATGCATTATACTAGAAATGATGGCGTATTAGCCTGGCCAGAAGATGGGTCCTTTAATACAAACATTTTACAAAATGTAAGGAAAAGGATGATGGATCTTGTGCCAAAGCCAAGACCTACACAATTTGAAGCCTTAGTTGAATGGGAGGTTGAGATGATGGAACTTGAACGTGAAAGCAAATGTTCAGCACCCAAATATTCAAAATATGTTGTAAATAAGGAAACACATGAAGAAAAAGTAAAACGCTGGAGAAAATCAAACATGTATGATGGTCTATATCCAGTGAGAATAATGGTTACTGAGGATTTACAAGAAAAAATTGCTGGTAAGAGAATTGATGAGGAATTAGATGATGCAGTTTTAGAAGACATTTATGCAAATAAACATAAACCGCCACCTTATCAAGTAGGTTCTCAATCTACCCCGAGAGTTTCTACAGAAACTTCTCCAAGTGCACCTCCTAGAGAAGCTGAAGAAGGTTCTCCCAGATTTTTGAAATTACCTGAAAGAGTAGGATCAGTAAATAATTGTAGTACACCCAGAGAGAGCAGAGTCCCACAGGAAAATAATTTTGTGAAAAATCAAGAGAGAATACCTGTTAACATTTCAGAAATTTCTAATTACAATAAAGCGAAGGAAGATTTAATTCAACAATTGACAAAAGGCATGGAAGCAGTGACAGTACCAGTTACTATTGGTCCTGTTGTACCAGTTTTTGATCAGGGAGTCAATAAACAAACAGCTTTAACAGTTCCATTAAATGCAGAAATTCAAAAGGTTGCTGAGAAATTTTATTCAGAACTTTCAGAGATTCATAGAGAAAATTCTAAGATGCCAAATTTAACATTAAATGGAAATCTGTCAAGTTCACAAGTACCAACAGTGGCAATTTCAGATTCAGGTCTGTCTGAGAAAAGTCTGGATCGAATGGAATTATCACAAAATAGAATAAGCCCTGAAGTTCCTGATTATAAAAAACTTGATGTTGCTAAATTAAAAGCTGATCTGGAAGTATTGATCATTGGCACAATTGGTACTGACAATTTGAAATTGTATCAGGATGATGAATTGTTGTTCATTTGTAAGAGTATTCAATGGAAAGTAAAAAACAGGTATGAACAACTGGAAGAAATGGCTGCTGAATTAGAGATTGATTTGAGTAAACAGAAACATTTGCAGAAACATTACAGAGTGGATTTTTCTGAAAAAGACATTGACAATCTAAACGCTGCAGGAAGAATGACACATATAAAAGAATTAATACGTTTTCTCAGAAAATTAGGCGAAATAGGTAAATGGAGAATGAAATGGTCTAGGAAAGATCAGGTTAAAAATTTAAGAAAAGATGTAGTTTCTGAATTTCCAATGAGGAAATTAGCTGGAAGAGGGTATGTGCATGTTCCTTGGTCAAGACAGGATATTCTCCTGTTTACTAATGATTTTCCAAGGTTGAGAGAAAAGCCAGTTGAGTGGTACCGACAGGTAGACAGATTTATAAAGGTATCAAAAGTTCTGTGGATTGATCTAGATGGATTCTTTGACATTGTTGTCCCATCAGATCTCTGGACAGAATGTAAGATTTCTATAGATTGGCCAAAGGAAGAACCTCCTCGAGATTCAGTTACAGGTGCACCAGCAAAGGATGTCATGGATATTTATAATAAAGTAATTTACTGGTTAAAAGAAAAAATTCCCTCAAAAGAAGTGGATTGGGTTAAAATAGACAGAACAAACCAAGAACCAAAAGAATCAGTTCATTCATTTTATGAAAGGTTACTGTTAGTCTTTAAACAGTACAGTGGCTATGAAAAATTAAGTGAAAAAGACATGAGCCACTTTATATACAGATTTGTATATGGTCTGAGACCTGAAATTGGAGACATGATTAGAAATGGAATTGTCTGCTGGCAAGCACTTTCAGTTGATGACATCCTGAGAAAGGCAAAATACTGCAGTGATGAGATAGATGTGAAGCAGAAAAATCTTAAGGAGAAGGCAATGTGGGCACAAGTGAAGGTAGCAGAACAGCAACAACAGCAGTTAACTTCTATGCAGAAGCAGAATCAAGGGAAATTCAAAAACAATTTTAATAATAATAAGTCAAAATTTAATGTAAATGTTGAAGAATTGAAACAAAAGCTCCCGTGTTTTAATTGCGGCGAAATTGGACACTGGAAACGAGAGTGTAAAAAACCCTTCCAGAAATTTGAAAAATAATTCATTGAATCCACAGGTGCAGTGTGAGTTAAATCCGCAGCAACAGCTACAACAACAATTAAATGAATTGAGTCAACAGCGACAGCTACAGCGACAGATAGCAAATCAGCAGAGCCAGATACAGCAAAGCCAGTTTCAGCAGCAGAATCAGGTACAGCAGAATCAAATACAGCAGAGTCAGATACCTCAAGCACCATTCCCTGGTAGTGCAAACACACAGAGATTTTCTCCTGAAACAGGTTTCTGTGGAAGTAATTTGGTCAAAAATGTGTCAAAAGTTAACATGTCAAATGCTTCTCAATTTTGGTTAAAAGACAAAAGAGAGAGTGATTCTTCAGAAGATTACTCATGACGGTGCCTGAGAGAGGAAGAAGAGTGTGTGCTTGGACCCACTCTTGAGGTAGATCAGTCTGGTCCATTTGTTAATGGTAAAGTGAATGACAAAGATATCACTTTTCTTGTGGATGCAGGTGCTACCCGTTCTACTGTTAGATCAGCAGAAATAGAAAACCTTCCTCTCTCTGGTGAGTCCATCCAAGTTGTAGGTGTAGCTAATCAGCAAATTAAAACAAATTTGACAGAACCAGTGAAAGTGGAAATAGGGAACTACAAAGATAAACATAGATTTCTAGTTTGTGACAGCAGTCCTGTGAATCTGTTGGGTCGTGATATATTATGCAAGATGAATTGCAGAATATATTGCTCACCTGATGGCATTGAAATGCAAACAGCAGAAGAAGATGGGCTTTATAAATTGACTATGCTAATGATTGAAGAAGAAAAAACGTCATTATTTCCTGTATTTGATAAAAATGATTTGCCAGAAGAGCTTAAAAGGCCAGTTAATCCAGCAATTTGGGACCTAACAGGAAATGATATGGGTCTTATGAAAAATATTGATCCAGTAAAAATTACTGTTAAGCAGGGAATTGATTTCCCAAATGTTCCTCAGTACAAAATGAAGGCAGAGACAATTGAAGGTATTATTCCAGTGATTGAAAAATTCATAAATCAAGGTGTGCTAAAAGAAATTGAAAGTAGCCCATGCAATTCACCAATTATGGGTATTAAAAAGTCAAATGGAACATATAGAATTGTTCAGGACCTGAGAAAAATCAATCAGATTGTTGTTCCATGTTGTCCAATTGTTCCAAACCCTGCAGTAATTCTTTACCAGATTCCACATGATGCAGAATGGTACACGGTCATTGACCTGTGTAATGCTTTCTTTACTGTTCCCTTACACCCAGAAAGTCAGCAAATTTTTGCTTTCAGGTTCCAAAATAGGATCCTAGCATGGTGTCGTATCCCTCAAGGGTATACTGAGAGTCCATCTATCTTTAATCAGTTATTAAAGAAATCCCTGGAAGATTTGGTGTTGCCTGGCAATTCCACATTGGTACAGTACATTGATGATTTGCTTGTGGCAGCCAAAACACGAGAAAATTGTGTTACTGATACCATTACCCTGTTAAATCGTTTGGCAGATGAAGGACATAAAGTGTCACCTGCAAAGTTGCAATTTTATAAGCAAGAAGTTAAATATCTTGGTCACAGAATTGCAAACGGTACGAGAAAAGTGACAGTTGAGAGGATCAAAATGATTCGAGCAATTCAACCACCAACAACTCAGAAACAGGTGAGAATGTTTCTGGGAATGGTTGGTTACTGTCGACAATGGATTAGTGGATTTTCAGTAATTGCAAAACCACTACAAAGATTAACAAATGCAGACATAAAAGATCCAATCACCTTGTCAAAAGTTGAACTGGAAGCTTTTGAGCAATTAAAAAAGAGCTTATATGAAGCTCTTGCCCTGGGTATGCCAGATTATGAAAAGGAATTTGAACTTTACTGCAGTGAAAGAGAAGGTTGTGCATTGTCTGTTTTGATACAGAGACATGGTAAGTTGAGAAAGCCAATTGCATATTTCTCAGCTGTCTTGGATCCTGTTGCAAAAGCATTGCCAGGTTGCTTAAAAGCAGTGGCCGCAACAAGTGTAAGTCTTGACCAAAGTGAAGGAATCATTATGGGATTTCCTGTAAAAGTATATGTACCTCATTCGGTTGAGATTCGGACTTCGATTGAAGTGAAGTAGTGTGGCTCACTGGTTAGAGGCGGCAGACCCGAGAGCAGAGGACGGCCCGGGACCAGGGTTCGATTCCCGGCGCGGCAGGTTTCTGGACCAGGGTCAGCGGACTCGATAATTCTCTCGCCTCGGTGCCCACTCTGATCAGCGATCACACTCGGCGACTCTGGGCATTAGCTTGCCTCATCTTCACTAACGGCCCCACCAGACCGCCGGGGATGCCTGGTCTCACCGTGGAGATACCCATTAAGGGACCATCTCTCAGGGAAGCCAGGAAGGGTTTCGCAGCGGTCGAAGCGCCTTGGGACCCTACGGGTAAGTAGTGTGCTATATAAATGCCTATACATTTACATTTACATTCTACTTACCAGAAGCAGGACTCAACATCTGACAAGTAGCAGACTGACAAAATATGAAAAAACAATTCTGGGTTCAGACAATGTATCAATTGTAAGGTGTGTGAATTTGAATCCTTCCACACTATTACCAGATGGAGTTATTACTGAGGTAAGTAACGAAATTGATATTGATCATGAATGCCTGGATGTTGTAGATTACTGCACAAAACCAAGACAGGACATAAAAGATGTTCCTTTACCTGAATCAGACATAATCTATTTTGTAGATGGGTCTTGTTTGAGAAATGATGAAGGGATTCTAAGAGCAGCATACTCAGTGTGCACAGTCTCAAATGTTGTTGAAGGTTCACCTCTGAATGGAATTTGTTCTGCACAAATTGCAGAATTGATTGCCTTAATTCGAGCATGTGAAAAAGCAGCAGGCAAAAGAGTAAGCATAGTGACTGATAGTCAATATGGTTATGGTGTTGTTCATGATTATGGGCAACTGTGGTCCCAAAGAGGTTATTTAACTTCTGCAGGAACACCAATCAGAAATGCAAATTTGATTAAGAGACTGATTGATGGTATTCAATTACCGGAACAAATTGCTGTAGTAAAATGTGCAGCTCATAAAAAAGGTGATGATTACATTACCAAAGGAAACGCATACGCAGATAAAATTGCAAAGTTTTGCGCTAAAAATAACACTCGCTTGGAAAAAGACGATAGTCACACAATGAATTCTCTCATGCTAATTTCTGTAGTTGAAACATGGCAGGAAGTAAAAGACTTACAAGATGAGGCAAGTGAGGAAGAGAAAAACACATGGTTAAAAAGTGAGTGCAGACCAAGAGAAGAAGATGGAATTTGGGTATACAAAGATGGAAGGCCTGTAATGCCGGACTGCATGATTGCTGATATGGTACGGATGTATCATGGTCCAGGACATTTAGGAAGAGATTCCATGATAAGATTATTCAGAGAAACATGGTTTAACACAAAGTTTAGAATAATTGCGGAGTCACTTTGCCAAAGATGCTTGTCCTGCCAACAGATGAATCCTAACAGAAAAACTGTTGTAAGTTCGGGAACCATAGGACGGGAGGGTGGTCCTTTTACCAGATTACAAATGGATTTCATTGAAATGCCTATGCACAATAGGTTGAGGTATGTACTGGTGTTTGTCTGTCTGTTTTCAAGATGGGTGGAAGCTTTCCCAACTCGTCATTGTGACTCAGTCACTGTGGCAAAATTACTTTTAAGAGAGATCATACCTAGGTACGGATTTCCAGTGACTATTGAAAGTGATTGCGGAACCCATTTTGAAAATAGGTTGATGAAACTGATTTTTGGAGCTTTAAACATTGAGCAAAAGCTACATTGTGCTTACAGACCAGAAGCATCAGGAGTTGTTGAACAGATTAATGGCACCATTAAGAACAGAATTTCAAAAATGTGTCTTGCCACAGGAGTGAAGTGGACGGATGCACTTCCACTTGTTCTAATGTCAATGAGAAGTACTCCTGAGAAAAAAACAGGTCTTAGCCCACATGACATTGTGATGGGTAGAGTGATGAGGCAAGCATTTGTTCCAGTTGGCAAACTAATGAGTATTAATGATAGTGCAATCATTGAATATTGCCAAAACCTGTCTGATGTAGTGAATTCTATATTTCATCAGGTGGGAACAGATATAATCTCTAAGGAAAAAGTTCAAGCTCATGATTTGTTACCCGGAGACTGGGTAAGGACCAAAGTTCATCGAAGAAGAAACTGTTTAGTCCCAAGGTGGCAGAAAGCAAGACAGGTTATTCTAATTACAACAAATGCGATCAAGTGCAAAGGGTTAAAAAGGTGGATTCATCCAAGTCATACAATTCGTGTGCCACCTCCTAAAAACCCTGATGAAGACAGTGACACAACAACTGATTCAGATTCAGAAGGAGATCCAGAAGATCCTGATTCTGATGATCAGCGAAATAATCAACATCTGAAAGATCTACAAAAGAGTCAGAACTTGAATGAAGAAGATCTGAATATCGAAACTGGAGATCGAGGTGTTGATGATGTTCTGCTTGAAAAAGAGTCTCTAAAAGAAAAAGGGGATTCAGAAGAAGTAGAAAAATCTGAACAAAACGAAAATCTGAGCCAGAGTATTGAAAGGCGAAAGAGTGACTCTGTGAATAAGAGCAAAAAGCCTGAAACTGGGAAGCTGAAGGTGATTTCTGAAGAAGGAGAAGAATTACCAAGTACCAGTAAGGATATTGTTCCAAATGGAGTGAAGCTGCCGAGTAAAGAAGTTCCTAGGTACAGATTTGAAGTTTCAGATACAGACACTGATGAAAGTGATGAAGATTCTGAAATAAGAAATTTCAGAAAAAGAGCTTGGAAAGCTGAAAGTAACGAAAACGTGCCAAAGAAGAAAGTCCTGAGAAAAGGGGATATTTGGCCTGAAGACAATTTGAAGTTCAAATTGGTGAAAAAATCAAAAGAGCAGGTCAACGAGATATCAAGTCAAGAAGGTGATTCTGATAAAAAAGAAGAGAAAAACAAGAAAATAGAAGTAATTACTCGTAAAACAAGAAGAGTAATAAAGCCAAATCAGAAATATAAGTCTCCGGAATGGACATACATCATAATACCACCAAGTGCTGAGGTGGAATCCAGTGGCCAAGAAGATTTGGAGATTGCTGAAATCAGTGGCAAAGATTGAAGTCATTAAATTTAGATAGGAGTGTTTAATTTCTGGCATAAGGCTGAAGAAAAATTTTGTTAGGTGACTTTAGGTCGAAGAAAAGTTGTTTAGTTGGAAAAGCACATGTTTTTGTGACACAAGGTCGAAGAAAAACTGTTTAGGGTTTTATTTCTAAAAAAAAAAAAAAAAAAAAAAAGGGATATAGTTGGTAGTCTACTCACATTTTAAATTTTTAATTATATTTTTTTTTTAGAATGCCTGGATCAGATACTTCTAGGTGTTCAATTCTTAAGAGATGTTGTAAAATGACTTCAATTTGTGTGATATTATTAATTCTACTTTGGTTAATTTTAGCTGTGGTCTATCCTTTTGATGTTAATAAGCAGAAAAAAAAGACTAATATAACCAGTAAGGTTGAGTCTAAACATGAGAAACATGCTGGCAAGTCTAGCAGAGTTATTGAGCATAATCCAGAGATTCATCAAGACAGATCTGTTGGAGATTTCTCGAGCAATTCATTTTCAAGGCTTTTATCTGAATATGTTAAAGTAATGAATGTTAAGGATTGCTATGTCTGTGTAAAATTGCCTGCTTCTGTTTCAGAGGGTGTGACTTATAATATGTTACCTCTCACTTATGGCATTACTTGCAGTGTGATTGCTAGCTTGTTTTATGAAACTGGACGTCTGGAGTATTATTACTCAGACTTTGACGAGGTTTTTGCAAATCTCAAAATTGTAAATAGCTTAAACAAAGTTAGACCTGCAAAGCAGATGAGGGAATTCTTTTTAGTTACTAATGAATAAGCATGGGCGTAAAATCCGCTCCGCTCGCGGATTTTTCGGATTTTCGGCAAATCCGCAATCCGCGAACGCTCGCGAATTTGTCGAAAATCCGTGAATCCGCTCGCGGCGGATTTTTTGCTTGGTTGCGGCGCGCGGCGTGGTGCACGGCGTTCACTTTCCGTCATTTTAGCGTTTGCCGAGTTGTTTTTCTTTGCGAGTGACGCGCCATTTTAGATCTTGCTGCGTGTTCCCGCGGGAGTTTGTCGCCCGCGAATACGTACTCGCGGCTTGCCACCTTGCACAGCACACCTCGCGAGAGTTCGCAATTGCGAACATGTAGTTGCGGCGGAAAGGAACAATCTCGCACTTGCGAAATAGAGATTTTGCAATTTCGCACAAGAAAATCACCAGCAAACAGGATAAACCTTCAGAAAATTATGATTTTTATCAGAATCACTCCTCAGGTTGACATTTGCATGGCCTTTTTTTTTGCAAGGAGTCCATTTTGGGGGGGGGGGGGGGAGGAAGGAAGTGCCCCACAGTCTCCAACTTCCTGTTCCTGTCCAGCAGGCTCCTCCCAGTGCTTTGTCCATCTCCTGGTCACTTTCATTTGGATCTGGAGCTGGAAGGATTACTTTTTGTGGGTGCTGCTGGATATTTGGATTTGAGGCCTTTTTGACTGTCTTTGGATCACTTTTGGATTAGAAATCAACTTTCACAAGTAAGTTTGTTTGGGGCATTACAGTTGCTGCAAGTACAATTTTGGAACTTTTTCAGAAAATTAAATAAATTATATTGTGGGTAGCCACAGTATCCAGTAGGACCAGGGTTGGTTATGGGTGCATGATACAACTGTTTTGTTGAATTTAAACACCATTGAGGCCATGGATGGGCTGGGATTGTGCAGATTTTATTGTTTTTTGTCGTTTTTTTGGGCCTGCTGGTGTGGCCCTTTGCCCAGGGGTGGTGAGTGTTGCATGGGCCTAGTCTTTCTGTGGGGTGTCTTCTTGAATTTAAACATAATTGAGGCCATGGATGGGCTGGGATTGTGCTTATTTTATTGTTTTTTGTCGTTTTTGGGGGGCTGCTGGTGTGGCCTTTTGCTTGCCCAGGGGTGGTGGTGGTGCATGGACTGAGTGTGCCTGTGGTGTTGTCTCACTCTCTTTGATGTAAACATCATGGATGGCATTGGATTGTGGTGATTTCTGGCTGTTTTTCTGTTTTTTGGGGGTGTACTGTTGATGTGGTCTGGCCATGTGGGTGGTGGTGGTGGCCATCTTGAGTGCTGGCTGGTACAGGCAACATGTGCTTGGGGTGTAAGGGGGCCATTTTGAGGAGAGGCAGTGTCTGAGGCCTGCACTTATTTTGCCTACTTTTCATCCCTTATGCCCAGGGGTAGTGAGTGTTGCATGGGCCTAGTGTTTCTGAGGGGTGTCTTCTTGAATTTAAACACCATTGAGGCCATGGATGGGCTGGGATTGTGCAGATTTTATTGTTTTTTGTCGTTTTTTTGGGCCTGCTGGTGTGGCCCTTTGCCCAGGGGTGGTGAGTGTTGCATGGGCCTAGTCTTTCTGTGGGGTGTCTTCTTGAATTTAAACACCATTGAGGCCATGGATGGGCTGGGATTGTGCAGATTTTATTGTTTTTTGTCGTTTTTTTGGTCCTGCTGGTGTGGCCCTTTGCCCAGGGGTGGTGAGTGTTGCATGGGCCTAGTCTTTCTGTGGGGTGTCTTCTTGAATTTAAACATAATTGAGGCCATGGATGGGCTGGGATTGTGCTTATTTTATTGTTTTTTGTCGTTTTTGGGGGGCTGCTGGTGTGGCCTTTTGCTTGCCCAGGGGTGGTGGTGGTGCATGGACTGAGTGTGCCTGTGGTGTTGTCTCACTCTCTTTGATGTAAACATCATGGATGGCATTGGATTGTGGTGATTTCTGGCTGTTTTTCTGTTTTTTGGGGGTGTACTGTTGATGTGGACTGGCCATGTGGGTGGTGGTGGTGGCCATCTTGAGTGCTGGCTGGTACAGGCAACATGTGCTTGGGGTGTAAGGGGGCCATTTTGAGGAGAGGCAGTGTCTGAGGCCTGCACTTATTTTGCCTACTTTTCATCCCTTATGCCCAGGGGTAGTGAGTGTTGCATGGGCCTAGTGTTTCTGAGGGGTGTCTTCTTGAATTTAAACACCATTGAGGCCATGGATGGGCTGGGATTGTGCAGATTTTATTGTTTTTTGTCGTTTTTTTGGGCCTGCTGGTGTGGCCCTTTGCCCAGGGGTGGTGAGTGTTGCATGGGCCTAGTCTTTCTGTGGGGTGTCTTCTTGAATTTAAACATAATTGAGGCCATGGATGGGCTGGGATTGTGCTTATTTTATTGTTTTTTGTCGTTTTTGGGGGGCTGGTGGTGTGGCCTTTTGCTTGCCCAGGGGTGGTGGTGGTGCATGGACTGAGTGTGCCTGTGGTGTTGTCTCACTCTTTTTGATGTAAACATCATGGATGGCATTGGATTGTGGTGATTTCTGGCAGTTTTTCTGTTTTTTGGGGGTGTACTGTTGATGTGGACTGGCCATGTGGGTGGTGGTGGTGGCCATCTTGAGTGCTGGCTGGTACAGGCAACATGTGCTTGGGGTGTAAGGGCGGGGGCCATTTTGAGGAGAGGCAGTGTCTGAGGCCTGCACTTATTTTGCCTACTTTTCATCCCTTATGCCCAGGGGTAGTGAGTGTTGCATGGGCCTAGTGTTTCTGAGGGGTGTCTTCTTGAATTTAAACACCATTGAGGTCATGGATGGACTGGGAATGTGCAGATTTTATTGGTTTTTGTCGTTTTTTTGGGCCTGCTGGTGTGGCCCTTTGCCCAGGGGTGGTGAGTGTTGCATGGGCCTAGTCTTTCTGTGGGGTGTCTTCTTGAATTTAAACACCATTGAGGCCATGGATGGGCTGGGATTGTGCAGATTTTATTGTTTTTTGTCGTTTTTTTGGGCCTGCTGGTGTGGCCCTTTGCCCAGGGGTGGTGAGTGTTGCATGGGCCTAGTCTTTCTGTGGGGTGTCTTCTTGAATTTAAACATAATTGAGGCCATGGATGGGCTGGGATTGTGCTTATTTTATTGTTTTTTGTCGTTTTTGGGGGGCTGCTGGTGTGGCCTTTTGCTTGCCCAGGGGTGGTGGTGGTGCATGGACTGAGTGTGCCTGTGGTGTTGTCTCACTCTCTTTGATGTAAACATCATGGATGGCATTGGATTGTGGTGATTTCTGGCTGTTTTTCTGTTTTTTGGGGGTGTACTGTTGATGTGGACTGGCCATGTGGGTGGTGGTGGTGGCCATCTTGAGTGCTGGCTGGTACAGGCAACATGTGCTTGGGGTGTAAGGGCGGGGGCCATTTTGAGGAGAGGCAGTGTCTGAGGCCTGCACTTATTTTGCCTACTTTTCCTCCCTTATGCCCAGGGGTAGTGAGTGTTGCATACTTGCATGTCCCTAGTCTTTCTGTGGGGTGTCTTCAATGTAAACATCATGGATGGCATGGGATTGTGCTCATTTTTCTGTGTTTTGTCGATTTTTTGGGGTGTATAACTGAACTGATGTTCCTCTGTCTTCCATTGCTTTTAGGTGCACAAGAAGACTCAATAGAACCACCAGTGCCAGGAAGAAGTCCTGCAGCGGTGTGTGCAGCATAACGTCACGCGACGTCACATCTGGACACAGAACCCTCTGCAACTCGTGCAACTGCTGCCTGCTGACCTGCTCTGAAGAAGATGGCCCCAAAAAAAGTAACCCGTAGCTCCTCTAGCAAGAAAGGTGCCAGTAAGGAGCAGAAGAAGCAAGTTACCAAGGACACTGGTGTGCCGCCCGCCCCTTTTTTTGTGAGTAAAAAAAAAAGTATGCCTGCAGCAGCTGCAGCGGGATCTGCTGGGGACCAAGCTGGCAGCAGCACCCCCGCTCCATTGGGCTCAGTGCCACCACCACCACCACGCCAACTTAAGTCCAAGCCCTTGAGTGCTGCAGAGGCAGCCAGTATACTTCTTCAATCACCATCGACCAGTGATGTTGGCTCATCGCAAGAAAGCAGCAGCAATGTCCCTCAATCAACACAGGTTGTTGTAGCTCATCTGACGAGTGTTGAACAACCACAGCGGCAACAACAATCACATGTGCAAGTACAAGCCCAAGTACATGTGGAAGGAGAGGCAGCGCAAGGAGATGCGCATGCAGAGGTGCATGGAGGGTCACAACAAGTGCCCACAATAGTTGTTCCTCCCGAAGTAGGGGCACATCAGGAAATCGACAATCAAGGCGAGGTATCATTTGAGGAAGCCACTCCTCCTGATGATCCTTCATTGTCTTCCACAACCCTAGCAAGGAAGAGATCAAGGGTGGTGTCTACATCCTCTTCAAGCACACCTCCTTCTGATGATACGGATCAAACTTGGGAACCAGCACCACAGCCGTCTGAGAGTGAGGCACACCATGATCCAACAAAGGTACTTAAGCGTAAAAGGAAGCTCGTCCAAAGTCTCAGACTTATGGAGTGTGATGAGGCTCAACAAGAAGTGGCGGATACTGCTGCTGATGAAGACTCTGCCAACGACGACCCAGTCATCATAAAGGTCACTGCAGCCCCAGCGGGCATGCAGCAAACAGACATTTTGACCCTAGCCCGAAGAGCTGCTGCGCGTGATGATGATGATGATGATGTTGTCGATGAGGAGGCAGTGGAAACACCACAATCATTGGAGTTAAGTAGTACACCAACTCGTCCCGCTTCCATATTTCTTTCTGGCAAGAAGAGACCTGCGTCAACCTCGACCTTAATTAGTGGCGGTGAAAGTGGAAAACGTACAAAAGTTGGCCAATCCAGATCCTCCACTTCATCTGGCATTAGCTTCATGACCACCACCACCACCAGTATCGCCGCCTCCTCCAGGTCCCACAGACACTTCAAGTCCCCAGTTTGGGACTTCTTTACTGTTTGTCCCAAAAATCCAAGGTTTGCCATTTGTACCCTTTGTAAGCTTGCAGTTAGTCGTGGTAAGCCAGGTAGCAACTATGGTACCGGCGGCCAGAGTGGTCATCTTGACAGAAAGCACGGTGTCCAATGGTTTGCGCACCTAGCTGCGATCAAGAAAGGCCAAAATCAAGGAAACGTTGATGTTTCATCTGATGTTGACGAGCAGGAAGAAGACGTGTCAAACACTTCCCTTACACCCAGTACCCCTCTCAGCAGCACACCCAATGTGAGGCACACTAAGAGTGTTGGAGCGAGTGAGACACCAACGCACAAAAGTTCACCAGCGAGCAAAATTGGGTCAACGAAGTCATTATCAGCCCGTAAATGCTTGGTCCAGGCCAACATTAGAACAATGCTTACTTCAGACGTGCCATATGAACGCAACCACCCACTGACGCGTCTGTATAACACTAAGCTGGCTAAAATGCTAGCTGTGGACCTTCTACCTTTTTCTTTTGTAGAAGCGGTAGGTTTTCTTGAATTAGTTGCAACGCTCTGCCCTAAATGGAAGGTTCCGAGCCGGTTCTATTTTGCCAGAGTTGCGGTTCCAGCACTACATGAAGATGTGCTGCAGGCGATTGGGGCAGCTTTGCAGAAGAGTGCTGTTCACACAATACATCTGACAACAGACATGTGGACCAGTGGCCCAGGCGATGATTACATGTGCATCACTGCACACTGGGTCTCTTTTTCAGGTGTTATAGCAAAGCTAAACGCAGGTGTTGACCCGGACCAAGTTTTCAAAGCTGCTCGGAAACATGCAACACTAGCCATGTTTGCCTTGGAGAAAAGTCACACAGCAGAAAACCTTTTGGAAGAGTTTGACAAAAAGGTGTTGTCAATGCTATCCCCCCTAAAACGCAAGATTGGTTATGTTTCCACGGATAATGGCGCCAATGTAGTTAAGGCCATGTCACAGGGTCACCATGTTAGAGTGCCGTGTTTGGCGCACTGTATCAACCTGGTAGTTCAAAAATTCTTGAGTGATAAAGAGAGTCCAGCGTTCGAGGTAATGGCCACCTGCCGCAAAATGTGCAACCATTTCAGCCATTCTTTTAAGGCCCGGAAGCATCTGCGGAGACTGCTACTTCAACGTGGAATGCCAGTGAAAGCACTCATCCAGGAGGTGGCAACACGTTGGAACTCAACCTTCTACATGCTTGAGCGTCTGCATGAGCAGTATACGGTACTCGATCACTATTTCTTGACAGAGGCTACATCTCAGAAGGAGGACCTGCGGATGAGTAAGGCGCAATGGGCCATAGTTAAAAGCCTGACAGACATGCTTCGTCCTTTTGAGTTCTTCACGCGTGCAGTCAGCCAGGAGGACTGTAATTTGGGAAAAGCTATCCCATTGTTGTGCATACTGGAGCACCAACTGATGGCGGTTTCTTCTGAGTTTGAAAAAGATGAAAAAAAAAAAAAACATTTCATTTTGTCTGAGAAATTATTACATCGCCTACGTGGTGATGAACGTCTTAAAAACATCAACTCAGATCAGCATTACATTTGTGCTACTATTCTGGATCCACGCTACAAAAAGGCGCTGGCAGACAACGCATTCTTTCCTTTCGCTGATGCAGATGTTCAAAAGTACAAACATTGGTTAGCCTGGTCAGCCAAGAGGTTTGAAAAAGAACGGCAGGTTATTGAAGGAGAAGCCAGTACATCAGCATCAGCATCAGCAGGCCATCCGCAGTCACAAGAATCCACTTCTGCACCTGTGGCTGGGGCACAAGTGACCTCTCAGCCGTTAAAGACACCGGCAACTGGATCATCTGCACCACACACAATGACAACACTAACAGTGGCTGGGGAGGAGGATTGGCTAAGTTTGATGGGGTATGGTTCTCTAAAAAATGTCACAGGCACAGCAAAAAGTAAGCAAAGTGGAGGAACAGTTGATGACCTTGAGTCGATGGTGCAGGACTATCTGAATGACTCAACAGTGGTCTTTCTTAATGAGGAGCCATTGCAGTATTGGCATGGCAAAAAACAATTGTGGCCACAGCTCTACAACCTGGCTATAAACTATTTGTCTTGCCCACTCGCAAGTGTGTCTTCTGAACGTGTTTTCAGTGCTGCTGGTGGCATTGTAACTGCCAAACGGAGCCGCCTATCGCCCAAAAATGTGGAGCGGCTGACAATGATCAAGATGAATCAGCACCTCATACCACCAGATTACAAAGTGCGAGAAAGCACGCCACATGAAGACGATGAGGACAGCAACGTAGATGAGGGGATTTTTTCTCTGTTCGGTGCCACTGACCTCATCCAGCCTGAATTCGCAGAGTATGATGACGAAATCTTGTTCTTATTCCCTGACACCGAGCCCTGAAAATGAGACAATCAATCAAGAACTTTCTTTTTCGTCCTTATTCACTTTTATTCCTGTGTGCTTTGTGTCTCTCTTTCTTTGTTTTGCACAGTTAATTTAATTCAAACTTTAATCACCTAATCCCAAAAACAAGACCATCATCAGAACTGTCTTCACTTGTTTGCTTATTGATTTGAAGGTGCCGCAGTCTACATTCCTCAGGTTCACAAGTTCTGAAGAACATGCTCCTCTATCCTCCTCCTCCAGACTGCGATTTCCCTCCAAGCAGAGTGCTGGATTACGCACAATGAAGAAAGACTCAGCACTTGTGGGGGTGTTGTACTTCTTTGCGGGTGAGTTGACGGTTTTGGGCCCATTGCTGTGAAGCTCTAATAATGGACAAAAGTGTTTTGGACCAAATATGAGGTGGAAATTTCTTGCCGTTTTTGCTGACTTGCTTGCCTTTGAGGTGCTCTTTGGCGGGGTTCCGGGGGTTTGTGTGTAATTTTTGGTGTCTGTCGAAGCACTGCTGCGACAGTCTAATCTTGATTGCATTTGCTTTTCAGGAAATCCGTGGTGGAAAACAGGAGTTATGATGATTGATGATGACCTAGCTGCACAGCGCGTTACTTTGGACCGAAGGCCGAGAGATATTGTAAGTATGAGATTTAGCTTTTTCGCTGTTTGGGGGTGTTGTCGGGTGTTTTTTTGCGGGTGGGTTGGCGCCGGCGGGTCTTGCCTGGGGCATTCCTGGGAAGGTCTAATACCGGATACAAGTGTTTTGGACAAAATCCATAAGGAACAGCCTTTTTTTTGCCATTTCTTCAGACATCTTGCTCAATGTAGCCTTTTGGGGGGCTTCCTGCTGTTCGTGGGTGGGTTGCGGCCGGGGTCTCTGTCGAAGCACTGCTGCGACAGTCTAATCTTGATTGCATTTGCTTTTCAGGAAATCCGTGGTGGAAAACAGGAGTTATGATGATTTATGATGATGACGACCTAGCTGCACAGCGCCGCGTTTGGACCGAAGGCCGAGAGACATTGTAAGTATGAGATTTAGCTTTTTCGCTGTTTGGTGGTGTTGTGTCGCGTGTTTTTTTGCGGGTGGGTTGGCGCCGGCGGGTCTTGCCTGGGGCATTCCTGGGAAGGTCTAATACCGGATACAAGTGTTTTGGACAAAATCCATAAGGAACAGCCTTTTTTTTGCCATTTCTTCAGACATCTTGCTCAATGTAGCCTTTTGGGGGGCTTCCTGCTGTTCGTGGGTGGGTTGCGGCCGGGGTCTCTGTCGAAGCACTGCTGCGACAGTCTAATCTTGATTGCATTTGCTTTTCAGGAAATCCGTGGTGGAAAACAGGAGTTATGATGATTGATGATGATGACGACCTAGCTGCACAGCGCCGCGTTTGGACCGAAGGCCGAGAGACATTGTAAGTATGAGATTTAGCTTTTTCGCTGTTTGGTGGTGTTGTGTCGCGTGTTTTTTTGCGGGTGGGTTGGCGCCGGCGGGTCTTGCCTGGGGCATTCCTGGGAAGGTCTAATACCGGATACAAGTGTTTTGGACAAAATCCATAAGGAACAGCCTTTTTTTTGCCATTTCTTCAGACATCTTGCTCAATGTAGCCTTTTGGGGGGCTTCCTGCTGTTCGTTGGTGGGTTGCGGCCGGGGTCTCTGTCGAAGCACTGCTGCGACAGTCTAATCTTGATTGCATTTGCTTTTCAGGAAATCCGTGGTGGAAAACAGGAGTTATGATGATTGATGATGATGACGACCTAGCTGCACAGCGCCGCGTTTGGACCGAAGGCCGAGAGACATTGTAAGTATGAGATTTAGCTTTTTCGCTGTTTGGTGGTGTTGTGTCGCGTGTTTTTTTGCGGGTGGGTTGGCGCCGGCGGGTCTTGCCTGGGGCATTCCTGGGAAGGTCTAATACCGGATACAAGTGTTTTGGACAAAATCCATAAGGAACAGCCTTTTTTTTGCCATTTCTTCAGACATCTTGCTCAATGTAGCGTTTTGGGGGGCTTCCTGCTGTTCGTGGGTGGGTTGCGGCCGGGGTCTCTGTCGAAGCACTGCTGCGACAGTCTAATCTTGATTGCATTTGCTTTTCAGGAAATCCGTGGTGGAAAACAGGAGTTATGATGATTGATGATGATGATGACGACCTAGCTGCACAGCGCCGCGTTTGGACCGAAGGCCGAGAGACATTGTAAGTATGAGATTTAGCTTTTTCGCTGTTTGGTGGTGTTGTGTCGGGTGTTTTTTTGCGGGTGGGTTGGCGGGTCTTGCCTGGGGCATTCCTGGGAAGGTCTAATATCGGCTAGAAGTTAGTTGGACAAAATCCATAAGGAAACACCAGTTTTGGCACTTTGTAAGTTAGGGTTCGTTAGGGTTAGCCCTAGCAGCAGGATTGCATGTGTTTAGGGGGGTTCTATTGCAACGCGGTTCTGTTGTTGTAGAGCACTGTTGGAGCGATGCTGGCTATGGATACTTTTGCTTGCAGGCAAGTGGTTTGAATACAATCCACGGTCTGTATTTGGGTCTACTGTTACTTTCAAAGTACGTTTTGTAACCATTTTTCTGCTAGGCATCGTTTTTGGAGATATGATTGGGTTCTTCTACATTTTTGCGACTGGCTTTAGTAAGGGTCTTGGTGGGAGCATTGCTGGGAAGGTCAAATTTTGTTCTAAAACACAGTAGTACAGCCACCTTGAGGGGAAAGATCCGCTATAATATTTTGGCCATACTTATTGATCCTTAAAAAGGTGACTCAGACAGAGCACGCAATTTCAAAAATATTGTACTGTCTATTAGGGAAATCAAAGTGTGACTTTTTGAACCACACAGCGTACATACCTTTTATTTATTTATCAGTGGTATTGTAATAGCACTTCCTGTTTTCCGTTCAATAATTACAGGCCGGGTTTCAGTCAACATCCGCCAGGCAGGCAGTGGACAGGGTGTCTCTTCTGTCAGTGGTCACCACCACATTGATGGACGAAGCGTCAGCTGGAATGGAGGAGTGCCGCCAATAAGAGGAATTGTTTGCTGCATGCAACTTACTTACCAATTTCAACAGGACAACTCCAACAACATACGCAATACAGATACAGTATCCATTGTTGTCTTTTATTCTATGAGTGTGACTGCATGTGCTTACCTTTACTTTGTAACCAAAGATTGTCTGTAAACTCTGTATCTTCAATTATTGTTTGTCCATGCTCTGCTTTTTTTTTCTTCTCTCAACAAAACCTACCCAAAAAGAAACCCCCATTCCCATCCATTTTACAAACCCTAACCCTCTTCCCCCGGGCTGTGTTGTTTTGCTTGATGTCTGACTAAAATGACATCAATAATTCCACACACTTGCTGGGGAGGATAAGGTGATAGCAGCAACAGGCTGGTGAAGGAATACGAGGATATCTTCTAGACTTACTCAGCTTCAGTACTATATCTTCTAGTAGTAGTAGCCAATGTCAAATAAATTCAACGCAAGTACTAGTTATACTTGCAATACTTTACCATTTGTTAGGCTACATTATGGCACTGTTCTAGTGTACTGTCACCTGCTATTTTCTCGATCGTACCGTAACCGTTGTAATGCTACAGTAAGGAGTACAAACAAGGTTTCGTTTTCTTTTTTTCCATAGGCATGCAACTGCCACTGTGTCACACCACTAGTAACACCGCAATGAGGAAATGTCACCCGCCCAGGAATGACAACGTTAATCCCCATTTCACCTGGAGCCAGCCCTGGGCCTAGCCCTAATTTCTAACACAAATTACAGGTAAGATAAGCGTTTGGTGGGAGGTAGTATAATGGAGTATTATTTCGGAGTAGACAAGAGTTTGACGGTTGTACTACTAAAGTCCTACGACTGTTCAGGAAAACAAAGTTACTGTTACACCCCCGCCCCCCACCCACCAGACTGAAAAGCAGTAAAAAACAGGTATGGTCAGATAAAGTAGTTGAAAAATATATTTATTTATCCCTAACAAAATAATCTCCCTCACCCACCCTAACCCCAACGATTGTCTCTGAAACGTCCCAAAACGATCCCAACTCCCAAATCCCACCCCCCAAAAGTCTATAAAAAAAGGGCAAGGGACACTCCACTACTGGAGGGTGCTGGTGCTGGTGCATGATGCGGCATGGGCATCAAACTCCTTGCGGAGGGTGGCAAGCTCGGAGCGGAGGCCCTTAACCAAGGTCTTATACCTCAGGACCTCCTGCTCCAGGTTGGACATGCGGACTCGTAGGCGGTGTTGGCGTTCCTTGCAGCTCCTGTGGGGGGCAGCTGGTGTTTCGGGTGCTTGGCGGTGGCGGTCGGCTTTCTTAGCCCGGCTCGGTCCCGCTGGTTTAGTCACGGAGGAGGATGCAGTGGTGACAGTCGAAGATGTTGCCCCGCTCGACTGCGTGTCCTCCTCCTCCTCCAGGGCCACCAGCCGCCGATACTCGGCGACTGTGGCCTCCAGCCTCCGTTGCCGGGCCAATCTAGCCTGCTCCCTCCTTGTTGTTGATTTGGAAGGAGCAACTATATGAAGAAAGAAAGACATAGTCTGTAACCAATGCTCCTTATTAATAACACAAAGTGATTGAGCCGAAAGTTGGGTCACAGAGTACAAGTAGCAAATTGAAAGCACAGTACATAACTATTGAGGACAGTATCTATGTAACCCTCCCACTTCTGCATCCTTGCTCTAACAGTAGTGGTAGTTTAATGAACTAATTCTACGACCACTATGGACTTCCATTACAGTCGACTATGACAGTACACCAGTCTTATTCTTCTTCTTCTCTCTTGTTTAGGGAAATGGGTACGTTATCTTATGCAAGCCGGCAGAATGACATGGACACAGCACAGTGAAGTTGCACCCGAGAAAAAAAGTTGCACACCATGATGATGGAGACAGACTTGCGTTACTGTACCGGTCCAGTACATGCAGGTGGTGAAGCTATTACTTTTCTATTACGGGTGGCACTGAGAATACTCTGTTACAAGGGCTACTGCTTAATTAATTTACCTTTCACCCTACAGTGCAAATGAGTACTAGAAAAGGAAACTGAAGAAGCTAACTAATTTGATTATCTATCACTTCACATGGGACGTATTTAATGACAGATGAGATGACTTTAGGTGCTTTGCTTAATATTGAGTGAACACAGTGATACACCCACACATGAATGACGTACTACAAGTAAACTAAAGTTATTAAGAGAGGTACGGAGTGTCCACCGTAATAACCAGATATATGCTGTGAATGCAAACGCAATACAAAGTACTGCTACTATTCATGGTAGTATTGGACACATTTACAATTTCTTTTCCTTGCCTTCCCTGCACTGGGACGGACGTGCGGGTGCGGTGGTACATGCTCTTCAAGGTAACACTTACTTCACCTGGCGACCATCTACTCTCTCTAGATACACATTTGCTATGTAAGAGTCAGAGAATACCATGCTCCAGGCATCCATTCATTCAAAGTATACGCACACATACAGTTTCTGTTTCACCCACCCAGGCTGCTGTCCTTCCACCCATCCTTGCTTCATCATTGACCCAGCCATGCACCATACCATATTCTTTCCTTCCCAGCCACCTCTGGGTCCAAGCAAACACATATCGTTCTTCTTTGCCAGCCATCATACAAGTTCGCGTCCCACTTACTTACACCCTTCTTTCGCTTTTCGTTCATCCCATCCATCACGTTCGTCTAAGAACTTATTGGGATTCTTCTCACCAAAAACTTCACAGCTAAGTCGAAGTACATTTCGAGGAGGCTACTACCTGGTTGATTTGTAATTGTAATACACCCGTGCAGAAAGCACACTATGCAGTCTTCAATCTCAATAAGTAAGGAATATATAGCTTACCTGTTTCCGCCACCACCGTTTGATCCCCCACAGGAACGGCCACCAGCTCTTCTACCGCCGCATCCTCCCCAGAGGCCTCCGAGTCCAAGTCCAACACATCAGCCACCTCCGCGCTGGCCCCGTCACCAGATGTTACACCTACAAAGTACATTTAAGAAAGTTAGAATACACCACTCACTACTATATAATATTTGGTCTAGGAGAAATGTTAAAAAAACAGAATACAAATACAATGTAATAATTTGTGACTGTCTACTCCATAGTAAAAATGTCCCATTTTCCAGGGAAGGCTGTTGTCTTGCTGCACTTTTATGCACAACTGATGAATGCTTGCTTTTGATTTTTAACACGCACCACTTTTTCTCCTAACAGACAGAAGCTTGACTCCTGAGTCCTAAGAACACGACCAGGATCAAGTTCAAAGTAGGTGAGAGTTCGGCTCGACCACAAGAAATGTGTCCAATTAATCGTCAGCACTAACCACTTTTCCGTTTACAGTTAAATAGTTTTATGACAAAGTAGATTTCAATAAATGTGTTTACTTTTAATAAAGCTTTTACACTTAAATAGACTCTGTGGTTTTTGTTCCTCTAGACTAGAGTGGATGAGCTAAAGGTTTTGGAATTTTTGCAAGCATGAGTGCCTCTGACACTTCTTGACTGTGCTGTGACTCCGTACTACTCTCTTGTCCTGCGTACGATAATCTAGAGATCATTGGGGATCTATAATCGGTGACTTCGGGAGCTGAATGACTCTGCCACACTATCTAGTCAGTAAGGAGACAGTGCATAGAGGTATTGCTGAATATAATGGGAGTCCAATGGAATTGCCAAATGTCCAATCTTAGTTAGCTACACAGACAGACTAATAAGAATAGTCTAGTAATACCACAGGGAGTCATCATATTCGAGGCAGGATAAGAATTTATATCCAGTCTACAAGAAGATCAAAGACGATTTAGAAAAAATCGAATGAGGAACGCTAGGAAAAAATAGGTACTGTTTAGTAAAATGTAAACTTACTGGGGCCAGCAAAGGAGCCCTCGCCTGCCCGATCCTGGCCTGCATCCTCAGCACCCTCCTCCTGTGTCCTCTTGCCCTTGGGGGGAGCTGATGTACAACATGAAAGAAAGAAAAACCATAAAACATGGATGAGATTTTTCAACCAAATCAAACATTTCAAAAGAACAATAACAACATATTTTGGAAAAATAGCAAATAGATAGACAACTATTCCACGGGATCTATCTCATGTGGTATACTACGTTATTCGTATTGCCTGATTTGCGGAACGTTGACTTAGAAAGTTCCTATGTAACTCAATAAACAGACTACTAAAGAGGTTTGCCTAGGCCTGGCACTGCAGGCAGTAGTGCACAACACGTGACAGACAAAGTCCATCCTGCTTGCAGATCAGTGAATACTCAAACTATCAATCCACCCGCCACCACCGCCACTATTTCTTCTGATAGCCATGTGACTGTCTAAAGGAAGGACACTGGACTTCAGTCTGTTGGGGCTGATTTATAAGTCCCTTGCGGAAGTTGCGGCTGATTTTCCTCCATTGTTGCGTGCCTTTTCTGACGCAGCGGCAGAACAAAAGACTCGCCATGGTGTTGGTGCGGCGTATATATTAAAAAAAAAAACACATATGGGCATATGGGCGATGCATCACGTTGTAAAGCCCTGCGCCATCAGGGGGCGTTCCGGCGCAAGGGAGGGCGTACCTGCGCAGGAACAAATCCTAAAAGTGGCTGAGGGAAATCTACAAGATGTCAATCAGTCATTTTTATGACAATGATGCATGACTCAAACCCTGCGCGCTTGAAGCCGACGTACGGCTTGATGCAGCATTGGGGAGATAGGGTACCCCAGAGCATTGCTGGAGCTGCGCCATCGTTGGCACGCAACTCCAGCAATGCGCTGCCTTTACGGCACAGATGCGTAAGGCTTCTGTGACGTTTTGGGCCAATGGGTGGTGGTGGCATGGCACACAATTACTGCCGCATCCCTGCTACTTTGCAGGGATGCGCCGGTAATTGAAAATATGACCCTTACTGTCTAGCATTACGCAGTTCTTTTCTTTACAGTACACTGATACATAATTTCTCAGGCCAATGAAATGCTTCTGAACACAACATACAAAACAAAGAAGCATAGTAGCAAGCAAGGCTACTGAGAAGGAGAGCAGTGCACCTGAAAATGAAATGCATAGAAGATTTTGAAATATAATTTACCTCAATGTAATCGGCAGCATTATTGCTCTTGGTAAAGAACAAAGATTTGCAAATAACAGAGCAGGATAAAACAGAGTAGTAAATGTACTACTACTACTACTCACCAAGCCCGGGGACCTCTACGCCGAGCGCGTCCAGCAAGTCCCGCTCCCGGTCCATGACATCGGTCCAGCGGTGGGTGGCCTGGTTATATGTGCGCCGGACCCCAGAGATCTTGTACATGGCCCGGCACACCTTCTCCCACCGCTGGCGGCGCTCCCGGATGCCATAGCCGGTCGCGATCTTGCCGCCTCCCAGGATCGTCTTGGGGAGGCGGCGCTGGACATGGAAGATCAGTGCCGCCACTTCCTCCGCGCTAAAGATCTCCCTCGGGACCACTTGCTCCCCCCTTAAACGCCCGCACGGGAGCCGGGCACGGGGTGCGGGACCCTTCCCCTTCTCAGGGTGCTTCCCGGCTCCCTTTACCATGGTCTGGGCAGAAATAAACTTAAATGATAAAGAAGAAATAGAATAGTGAAGAAGAAAATAAAAGAGTTTAAAAAAGTAGTTTAAAAGTAACTAAAAGCTGCAGAAAACACAAAAATATAGAGCTAGAAAAATAGAGGGTTAGATAATAAGTAAAATTAGATCAAAAAAACTTCAAACAAGCAAAGGATGGCAGAGATTGAGAGAGGATAGAGAAAGCATGCCCAGAACCATAGCAATGAATGAGAAACAAGATGGCCGCGCCCGTTCACGACCGCGTGGGTAAGTTCGCGCGAGATTTTCCTTGCGAGTACGCGCGAACTTGTACTCGCGAGCAGCACACTTTGCGAGATTACACATAGCGGGCGGAAACGGAATTACGTCACGCCAACAAGATGGCCGCGCCCGTGTACGACCGATAGGGTAACTTGGCAAACGAATAGCTAGAAGCGCCTCGCGAACACGCGCAAGATCACGCGAACATACACGTCGCAATAAAAACAATTTTGTATTCGCACGTATTCGCGGCTTCCGAAATCGATCTCGCACGGATTCGCGCCCCAAATAACGCGCGAAATTGCAAAAAAAACGATTTTAGCTAAAATGAAAGCAATGAGCAGGTGCAAAAGTTCAAACTTAACATTAGTAACATTCAAGGTAGTGCTTCCTGATGGGCCCCTCCAGAGTTTGCAACAATTCTATGACCCTGCTATGACCCAAACAGCAGGCTCATAGAATAGCACCATAAAGGTCCTGTAAAAAAAAAATTTCACTGCAACAAAAAGCAAATTACAGATAAGGAAGGAAGCAGGTGCCAGCCAGACTGGAACTTTCAAAATTACTGACACATTAATGAAACACAAATTAATTGATGGCAGTTGAAGAAGGGCAGGTGTGCTAGCTTTTTTCAACCACCATAATCTACAGTAATAAATAAACCTAATAGGTGCCTGTGAGGATGTACTAGAGGGTGGCATGGGTGTCCCAGAGGGTGGCAGTGGTGAAACAGAGGGTGCTGTGAACCTGTGATGATAAACCAGACGTAGAAACAACATAGTCGCGGCCGTTGCAAGCCGAAAAGTAAGTTCGCAATTGCGAACTTGTCCCAAAATCGGCGCGAACACGCGCCAACACAAAAAACGGAAAAATCCGCAAGTCCGCTAGAGTTCGCGGATCTTCGCGGATTGCGAATCCGTAAATACGCAAGTTCGCGGATTGCCAATCCGCAAAATCCGCCCATGCTTACTAATGAACTCAATTATGAATATGCCTATAGAAATAATTTAACTTGCAAAATGAGAGCTGAAGAGAAGACATTCCTGAACATGGTTGAGGAGAGAAGGGCTGTTTACAAAAGAAATGAGATGTTAAAGCATGCTAAGTCTAAGTACTGGCAAATGGAGGATGCTACATTAAATGGTGTTAACACAAATGCTGCAATTCACATAGATGAACCAGTTAGTGGTAAATTTTGCATTAGAAGAGATAATACGTTATATGATAATCTTTTTGTGGGTGCTAGTCAATGTGAGGATACTTATCTTATCACAGGGGGTTGGGGATTTAAAGGTGGTAAGGATCCAATTTTTCCTGGGATTTATTTTATCTGTGGTAATAAAGCATATTTTAGTCTTCCAGGCCACTGGTACGGGACATGTTATATTGGCCTGGTCTTTCCAAAAATATTTCATGTTGACAGAAACGAAAGGGGTACCTTTGAATTTGGTGAACATTTGAATAGGTACAAAAGAGAAAGTTTTTCAGAAATCCTGGGAGACATCTTTGGTGCTGTTATTCCTATGGTGGGAATTACTATGAATTCAATCAAAATCAGAAAAATTTCTACAATTGTGGATAGATTGTCAACTGATACTGCGAGTGGTTTCCAGTTGGTTAGCACAGAACTTGTTGCTACCAGAAGCATGGTTATGCAGAATCGTCTTGCATTAGACATTCTGCTTGCAAAAGAGGGAGGTGTTTGTGGGGTCTTACATGTCCAACATTGCTGTACTTATATACCTGACAAAAGTCGGGATATAGAGTAGCTTGTTAAAAACATTACACATTTTCATGAAGAAATAGAACCCATGGAGGAAGAAAGTTTTACTGAGAAAATTGGGTAGAGAATGGAGGCTATCAAAGATTGGTTTTCTGAAATTGGTAGCTCAATCATTGGCAAAGTGCTCTATCCAGTAATTGTCATTCTTATAGTGATAATGTTGCTAAAAATTAGTTGTTTGATTCACAAGAGGAGAAAGCATCAGAAGGAAAAGAGAAGAATTTATAAACTCAGAAAGGAACAGGAGAAGGAATCTGAGTTAGAGGAAATGCGAAGGGTTCAGTTTAGAAGAGATGATCAGACAGCAGAAACTGGGGTTTAGGGAGACTAATATCGAGAGAATTCAATGTGTGTAGTCTCCAAAAGTGGGTAAAAATGTCTTGAAATTTTTGGGTATTGTTTGGTGATTTTTAAATCACCAGATGAGGGAGTTGATGAAGCGAGCTTCAGAAAATATTTTATTCTGACTTGTGAATTCAATTCCCTATAACATGAACTAATCAATTCATGAATTATTGCATGATTTGTTTGATTAATCCAACCTAGATTAAGTTTGCATCACACATGAACACGTGGGAACTAATAACTTGTGCTTTTGTTGCATTTGCAAGTTTGTTTTGTAACACATGATTAATATTGTTTTGTTTGTCTTGTCTGTCCTATTGTCTTTGTCACTATTAATATGCGGCTGATCATTCAAGGCATGTGCTTCATTATATGTGCTTACATGTTTGTCCTATGTTGTGATTTGTCTGTCTGTGAAACATTTAATCATCTTTTAATTCTTTCAGATTCATAAAGCTGGAGTATATGAAGAATGGTAGATATTTTATGTGCTGCTTTATTTGTTTGCTTCTGCTAGTTGTCATTTATTAATGGGTTAATCACTAGCAGGGAAGGGTGGGTAACAGAAGGGTTTGTTTTACCTGAATTAATCACTCTTTTTGTGTTTGTTTAATTATTAGCCTGAATGTGGTTTGAGGCCTAGCCTTAGTTCTGGTTCTGAAGAAAAGCTGGTCGGCCTGTACGTGAGCAGAGTTGGAGCCAAGTGCAGTCATCTTGGAAACTTTCCATGGAACTTTGCTTTTGCACAACCTTTGAAAAAGACTGTGGCTCTAACAAAAGAGACTTATTCATGAACTGCTCTGGATGTTCTTTTCTCAAGGCCGATGAAATGGCAGGGATGAATTTTGCCGAGCTCTGGTGGAAGTCAGAGAAGCAACTTTTTAAATTGTTGCAAAGACACTCGGAAGCTGATGTCACTCTATGTCAATGAACAATAGTATGGTGACGCTTACACCCTGGACGAGGTGGTTTTGGTGGTCTGACAGACAGCAACCAATCACAGTGCTGAACTTTCAGAAAAGAATTACATTTTAGTTAGATTAGCAAGCAAATAGGGTATAAAAATTGGCCTCTTGAAGGGATCGGGGCTGACTGTTTCCTGAGGGCGAAGTGCTGTTCGATTTTCCATGGACTTGTAAGCATTCAACTGTTTATTCATTATTTTCCTTTTCAGGTCAGAAAGCTAACTTAGGGTTTAGGGTCATGTTTTCTTTAAATTCATTATTTCATACAATGTTGAACTGCCAGATTTTGAGCCAATGATTAATGCAATAAAGCTTACTTAATAAAAATAAATGTTGATATTAATAAAGAACTGATAAAGTTTATACAATTTTAAGAAATTTAAAATAAACTTTTAAATTGACAAGCTGGTCTTGTTTATTGATAAGAGTTTAATAACAACATATCAGATCCATTCGCCTCATGTTTCAGCTGCTCTGTTGTTTCTTATGGGCCTGGTTTTGATTGGTAAGTGTGGTAATAGATTATGACATCATTTATAAAGAATTTCTGTTAGAGCGCTGGAACAGCTGCATCTGTTGGCCTCTGGTTCCTTCCAACCAAAAACTACCAGAGTCGGGGGAGTCTCACAACCAGCCCTATCAAAGTTCATCACAACTGTCTTGGATGCCATCATCAGCTTGGTACCCCAGCACCTTCACTTCCCCCACACTGCACAGGAACAGCTGGAGACCAAACAAGGCTTCTACATCATAGCTGGCTTCCCTCACGTGTTGGGGGCAATTGTCTGCACCCATATCCTACTTGTGCCCCCTGCCGACACCACACACAATTACTGCAACAGAAAGCACACGCATTCCATCAATGTGCAGGCAATAGTGGACCACCGGGGACTCTTCACCAATGTAGTCGCCAACTACCCAGGCAGTGTGCATGATTCCTACATCTTCCGACAGTCCATCATCAACCAGCGCTTCCAGGATACCACCTACCGAAATGCACTGCTCTTTGGTAAGTACCAAATGAACACACCACACACCTCAACTCCACAATCATGCAACGCACAACTCTGGGAATACACACGTTACAAACTCACATACAACATGCCAAACAACATGCCCACCTACCAGACATGACAGCATGACTTACTGTGGTAACCTGGGCTAGCCATGTACACAAGCCATTAACGGCATGGCACCTCAGCCACACAATAGCAGAATGTGGGGATAGGTGGGAACCAGGCATGTGTGAAGGAGGCAAGTGAACCATAAATAAGAATGTACACAATACCAAGTAAGGCGTGGATGTGCTGGCCAGACTGAAGTATGCAGACCACGTACATGTTGACATATACTGCTGGTGTTTGGAGTGCAGAGGACAGTGGACGCAACCATGTTACCCCAGGCAGTGGGGAAGATCGCGGAAATGTAGCTTGTTACGTCCTCCCCTGTAAACATGAGCGGAGTGGGCTGGCCAGGCGTACGGCAGGCCAGCATAGGGTTGTGAATAAAAAGCCTGTTGCTCTGGCCGTGGTTCTCTTCGTAATGGCCAATGTGTCTGCCAGGGCGGCGCCGCTCACCCTGCCACGAGGCTTACGCCGTGAGCGGTGGTGCCTGCGATCCTGTGCGCCTGCTGCACCCCAGGCCACTGGTCCCCAGACCCGTCTTGGCTGCCCCTGTGCACCCAGGCCTCACTGCTCACCTGCCCCCACTGGCGTGTGTCAAAGAGGGCCCACCACTTGCCGGTGCAAGCTCCAAGCCCGAGACCCGCGACCTTGGCAGCCTCCTCAGACCATCGCTGGCATCCGCGACACAGGCCCCCAGCACTCCTTTCTCTTTGACGTACTCCATCGCTGCCTCCTTCCTACACTGCGGTCAAGTAGGTCACACATTTGGAACTGAGTCCTGATTTAGCGATGGCCGAGTTCCTATCATTGTACGCAAGGAGAGGAGTAAGAGGAAAAGGCGGTTCAGTCCGGAGGAAAAAAGGATCATCGTTACGGAGGTGATCAAACACTACCAACAACTGCTCTGGTGCCACTAACTCTGTGCATCGCAAGCCTACGACACGTGGCTGTGAGCCAATGCTTGACCGCTGCCTCCGGCCTACACTGCGGTTGAGTAGGTCACACATTTGGAACCGAGTCTTTATTTATTTATGGCAGAGTTTATATCATTGTACAGGCCTCATCGCAGACTGCATCCCCTTACAGCTCTGGTGCCACTAAATCTGTGCATCGCAAGCCAACAACACGTGGCTGTGGGCCAATGCTGACAGCTGCCTCTGGTCTACACTGTGGTCGAGTAGGTCACACATTTAGAACTGAGTCTTGATTTATCTATGGCAGAGTTTATATTATTGTGCAGGCCTCATCGCAGACTGCATCCCCTTTCAGCTCCGGTGCCACTAACTCTGTGCCCCGACATTCATGGACACTCTCTGGTTGAACTTTGGTGGCATCTGAGTCTATGGTCTGGGGGTTGTCTTCATCATCATGTAACTGATACAGACTTGGTGTTAAGAATGAATCTGTAGCATTCATCTCCTCCATATTTTCTGTTTCTGCTTGGTTCTGCCTTGGAAGAACACCTTCCACGGTCCCACGAAACACTCCGCAACATTCACCTTGGACTTCGACGAGGACCCGCTTAACTCTCATGGCCCTCCCTCAGTGCACTTCAAATCCCCATCCCGTGGCGGTGTGCATGTGCCGGCCGCAGTGCATCCGGGCCACTAACTCTGTGCAGCTCCATTCATGGACCCTTGCTGTTTGAACTTTGAACTTCTGATTCTCTGATCACTGTTGTAGTTGTTGCCAGCAACAAGCACTCCCTGAGGGCTGGCTTACACTCACCCCACACCCATCCAGCACAGGTGTCACTGGAAATGTGACCCTGGCAATAAAAGGGGCTGGACGCACGTGCCCGTAGCTAGTTCCACAAACTATCTAAGTGGGTCAGTGTGGTCATTATGTATGCATGAGGGCCCCAGGCCCTACCACATAACATTGTACTGTGTACAGCGGACACAACCATGTCACCTCAGGCAGTGGGGTAGACCTGGGACATGTAGCTGTGTCGTACCCCCTTGTATGCGTAAGCAGAGTGGACTGGCGTATGACAGTCCAGCTTAGGGGTGTGGTTCATCAACCCGGGGCTCTGGGCGTGGTTACGTTTTGGCCTTGACAAGGAAGTAACTAATGTGTGTGTCTCTGTTGTAGTGTCGGCGTCACCCGTCCTGCAATGGACAATGTTGCAATGTAGCATGCACCCGGAATGCGGGCTCGGTTAAAGGGGTAAATGAGGAAGTGCAGGCCCGCTCAGGGTCCGGGAGCATACATGCCAACTGTTGTGTGTCGCTATTACCGCAGCATAAGCCAAAGGTCTACCCGCAACAGCATTGCGTGTTCAGCCAGGATTTACTCTACATCTGTGTCCGCCCCATCCTTACCATAGGCCTACACACACGTGGCCGCCCACCTTCAACGCACGACATCACAGTGTTGTTGTCAGGCTTGTGGACATGCACAGACGGGCATGACAATGGTGTGCCGTAGGAGTGCAAGTGATGCAACTGCGCTGCGCACACTAGTAAATAGGCTCAGGGGGAGGGAGGAGCAGCAGTGAGGCTATGTGATACACATTGATGCCTCTCATTTGCTACAAGCAGTACATGTCAAACAGGAATCACTAAATCACACACATCACACACCAATGAACTAGTGAGCCTGCCAACACATCATGCATAACCAACTATTGACTCATGTCACAGGTGATAAAGGATATGCACTCTGCCTTTGGATGATGACACCCCCTCCGAGCCCCGAACACACAGGCCCAGAGGCAGTACAATGCGGCCCACAAACCCACCATTGTCATCGTGGAACGCACATTTGGCGTGTTGAAGTCATGTTTCGGGTGCCTGGACATCACAGGTAGAAGGCTCCAGTACACCCCAGACATCGTGTACAAGATGATCGTTTAATGTTGTGTGTTGCACAGCATATGCGTACGCACCAATGCCCCATGGATACAAGTGCCAGGTGCACTGGAGGATGATGAGGAAGATGAGGCAGGTGGAACACACCCCACTGCAGCTACAGCAGGAATATCCCGTAAGAACACCATCATTGACAATTTCTTCACATGAGCATGTCACATTGTCACTGTCCTTAGTAATTATGGGACAGTACAAAATGACCACAGGCACAGCATGTGCAAATAAATTCATTCCAACACACATTTCCTGAGTGCATGTCACTCCTCTGTACAAGCACATCACTTTGACAAGTGTAAGTGCAACGTGTAGTGCTTAGAATCTCATGATTTGGAAATAGATGGTGGGTGTGTCCCCTCTGTACAAAGCAGCTGTTTAGGGTGTCACATATTCGAAATGCCATTTTGTGTCAAAGATAGTATGGAATCCCACTCATCAGCGATTCACATGTGTCACAAATCATTACATATGGTATGTCATTTGTGACCTACAATGGCCAACAGGCCTTCTTTTGGGCTCAAATATGTACCTTCATGATGCAGGGATGCACCCTGTGATTCAAGTCCCACAACATGAGCAACTTGGACGTAAGGGGGAATCAATGGCCCTACATTTGTCCATGCTTTCATACTTGATTGATCATAGACATGACACGTCTGTGTGTATTAGTATGTATTGTTCATGTTCAGTGGAGTGATGAAGCTGTCTTAGTACTGAGCCATGCAGACAACACTTTGCAATGTTGCCCCGTGGAGGGCCATCCAGAGTCCTTTAGGGATGGGAAACATCCTTTACAACGAAACTTTCACAACGCGGTACCATTACCACGCAGGTTTTACAACACAAGTCGTTACAACGACTTGCGCTGGAGGGCGCTGTAGGATGGGGAATAGTTTAATTTACTATCCAACACCTTCCCTACTATCCACGGGGACTGGAGTTGGAATAGTAAATTAAACTATTCACTATCCAGCGTCCCCCAACGCAAGTCGTTGTAACAACTTGCGTTGTAAAACCTGCGTGGTAACGGTACGCGTTGTGAAAGCACGCGTTGTACCCTCATACATCCTTTAGGGATTGACTCGTTACTCAGAAGGGGAAGAGTCCAGTCCGCAGACTGATTGCTGTGTCATTGTTAAGCAAACAAAAAACGGCAGTGCATCTCGAGGTCCAAGGTTAGTGTCACAGACTGTATTGGGGGACGGTGGAAGGTGTTATTCCAGGGCATGATGCAGAGGGCAGAACCAAGCAAAAATAAGCCATATGGCAGAGATGAGTGCTACTGCTTACTTCTTACCACTAAGGCATATTCATCCTCATCTTCATTCTCTGACGTTCATGTGCCTCACATGTGGGTGGTGGTGTTTGGTCTCCAGCACTGTGTGACACTGACACATCAGGGGCCGGAGATGTGGATGCAGAAGTAGCAGCAGCATTCATCTGCGCAATGTCTTGTGGCATTACTCCCATGATGAGGATCTGCAGGGCATGAAAGATCCCATGTGCAGCTTTCTCGTGTGCAGCCATGGTAGCCATTCTTTGTGCCTGCATCCGCTCCATGTTCTCCATGACTCTCCTTATGTTTCCCAAGTCACGAATGACATCGCTGTGGCCACTCTGACTAGACAGTTGTTGTTGTCTCCGAGTCATGACTCCAGCAACGCCAGCCATGGACTGTTGGAGGGCATGGGGCAGACTGTGGGTGTCCGTTAGGGTGTGTACGTGGTCCTTTATGAGACTTAGAGACCCACGCTTTGACATTTAGTTTGGCTGCCATGAGGTCGAACCCCACCCGCGCATGTTCAGCCAGCTCCTTTTGGCGGTCTGACACATGGCATTGGTATGCCATGTGTTCTTCGGTGAGGTGCTGGGCGCCAGACGTGGTGGTGGGTGCTTCCTGCTGTGTGGTCTGTGCAGGGGGTGGGCTCACCTCGATGGTGCTGGGCTGCCCTGCTACTTTAGGGGGGTGCGGGGGTTGTCCATGAACCATTGGAGTTCGTTGTAGTCGGTGTCCTGGGGGTCCTCTCCATCATTACTGACGTGATGTAGGGTCTGCTCTGCAGGAGGTGTTGATTGTCCCTCTGCAATGTAAAGTGGAGATGTGATTTCACAGTGTGTTCCATGTATGTTTACGCATTGGTGAAGTTTACATACAGACTGCATGACAATGTACATTGTGACTATTTGTGAGGAGATGCCTATTTAATGTGGAACAGTGGCCATTTGTACTACATCGCGGATGTGAGGTTGTACTCGCACATTGTTATCGCACAGTTTTTTTTCTCTGCTTTTATGGAGCATTTTCCCGCATTATGCGTGGGAATTGCAGGCCTGTCGCTGGTTATTGCTGATTTTTGTATCGCGGTTTGGGACATCGTCGCTTTTTTTGCGTTTGTGTTTCGCATTTTTCGCGTTACTTTTAACGCGGTCATTTGACGCGTTATCGTGAGATTATCGCATGGTACCTCCGTGTTGAGAATACATTAACACAGCGTTATTTTCCCGCAATAGACTACGATGTGAAGAGTTGCGTTAAGCTAATTTTGGGATCATTATCACACTTTCTTGAGAATATCCCCCTATGTCTGTATTTTGCCATTGGTCAGCTAAGTGGTGAAATGTCTTTGCTATTTGAACATCTGCTGGAAAGCTCATTCACAATGTCGACTGTTTAGCGAGAGGCTGAGCAAATAGCAAAGTTTCTTTGCTATGTGCCTAACTGCCAGTCACACAGTGCATAATATGTGCTATTCAGTCAGTAGTCAGGTAAATAGTGAAGTTTCTTTGCCATTTGAATGGCAGTGCCTAATTTGTAAAAATGTAAGTAACAAGTTCCGAGGTATTTCTCAGGAGGCCACCTTGCTTAGCACTACTCACTTTCCCTGTTAGCACTGTTATTAAACATCTTACATTTTGACAATTCCAGGTCAACTAAAGTGGCAAATATGGCCTAGACCCAATGCTTTTATTTTTTTTAAATTGTTTAAGATGTTGCCTATGAGCTATGCTCAAAAATAGACAACGTCGCCATGTGGTAGACTGCCATAAATAAGTGCTGGTTTTTCAAATAAGTGCCCATACTTGGCACAGGCAAACACTGCCACAAATTAACAACTGACTTGGACTCTGACGAAACAGTACGTAATCCCAGCGAATTTAGCAAGAGGCCAGGTAAAGAGTAAAGTGGCTTGTGTACAAGCCCCTTGTGTCGCCAGTACGTCACTTTTTCCCATATTAAAAGTGACACACCAGCTGCGCACGGGGTTTGTAAATCACCACCAAAATGTATTTGCAACTTACAGAGCCGCCAGACAAACAGGGAATAAGCTTTACTATTTAGGCAGCTGCCGGGGAAATAGTGAAAGTTCCTGGATATTTTACATGGCAACTTGCAAAACAGCGCATAATCTCTCCTATATGGCCAGCGGATGAGTAAATATTAAAGTGTCTTTGCTATTTGCATGCCTCCAGTCCAAATGGTACATATTCCCCCTGATTATTTTATGGCTGGGTAAACTGCTAAGAAAATTCACTATTTACCCGATAATTTCTTTAGCTTACTGGTCATATGTCCTTTTCTGTTGTGTTTCTTTCCATTAATACGTCTGAGAGACAAAGTTACTTTCCTTCCAGGAGTGTCTCAACTGAAGGCAGAAGAAAACGAGCCTCTAATGCCGGGCAACGTATGCCTGGTCTCAGGCGGGTGACCTCGCCCTTCGCCCTCTGCTCTGAGCAGAACCAGCCTCGCCTCAGAGGAAGTGAACTTAAACCCCGCCTCTCCCGGGAGATCAGCGCTCCTGCAACCTCTTATCTCCCCTAAACGTTTTCAGGCGAAAACCCAGTGAAGCTGCCCCATTAATACCTCGGATTGCGGCCTGCACGTGCGATATATTAACTGTTTGCCCCTTAGCAGCCTGCTTTTTTAGCTCCAATGTTGTTTTATCTCGCAATCATGATTTTTTTTTTACATTGAAAACAAAAGTATTCACCAAAAAGTGCAATTATTGCGACTCCTGTCAGTGTTTATACGATAATGCTTTGTATATTTACACAAATCCCGCCTTGCAGAACTCTGAGGATATTTTTAAATGGCGCACGCTCTAAAGAGCTGAAAACAATAAAGCAAGCCAGGCAATAATGTGCTCTGGGCAATTGCTCCACCGTGATTCGGAGCTGGCTATTTATTCAAGCCTTGTTAGACATTTTAACCCTGGAGGAAGGGAGGGATATTTTTTCTCCAAAGTACTGACAGGTTATTGGGGTTTCCACTTAAAATGTATTCACATAGCAATGAGACTTCCTGCTGCCTTTTAAAAGCTATTTAGAGCCACCAAACTGCAATTTTGAACGTCTTGAAATTACCTGGATAATTTTTCTTAGTTTTGGTTAGTATTTAGTGATTTACTTGACAAATAATGGAATATTAAAGGATTTTTTTAGGACATTTTGGAGTCCTAAAGCCCTCTCGCTCATTTGGACAGGGTTGGCATTACCAAGACCGGGTTGGCTATACCAGGCATAGGGCATTTTTGCCCAGGAGGCTGGAAGTCACTGGTGGCTGGCATCAACAGGGAGGAGTGGGCACACGCACGCTCTCAAATAAAATGTAAAAAAATAAAAATAAACGGGTGAGCACGCATAAACCTAACATAAAATAAAATAAAAGTAAACTTACCTTACTCCTGCTCCGGACCTCTCGCAACTGCATCTCAGCCACCAGGAAACTCCCTAGACCAAGTCTGGGGTATGCTCTCATGCTGTGAGAGCAGCTCCCTGATTGGACGGAGCGGCCTCACTTGGCGCTCCACAGCGCTCTGGAGGCCTGCACTTGCTCTAACTCTGCTATCTTAAGACAGCTGGGTTAGCGGTTTTGTTATGATCTACTGTTTGCCTTTCCCCTTGCCTATGTATGTCTTCCCTACTGCTGAGCCAGAATGAGTGTTGGTGGGCTTGGAGATGTCTGGAATGTTGGATGATTGATGATGTCGTGGAATGCATGGGTGCCTGTTGAGGTTGGGAGTGTTAGTTGGAGTGAGCAGGCTGTGCAGCAGGGAGGCTGCTCCTGGTGGGGCATCACCTGGACTTTACATCTTCCAGTACTTATCTGAAGCTGTTATCTTATGAATACATTTACAACATACTTATACATCACTTGGCTACAGAAGATCTTTTATTTACAACAGGTTTCAAAGTGCGCATGTCTGTCTGGCCGTCTCAAGATGGCCAGCCAAAGGGACAAGCTCACTTTGGAAAGTGCACACAGGCCCACCCTCGTCACCGCTGCTGTCATTCAGCAGCAGTCCCACCCCGTCCTTACGCTCGGTTCAGGACGAGCATCTGAAAAATAAAATGGTAATCAATTACCATTTTATTTTTCATCCCAGGGTTTTGGGGGGATTTTTAAGCGGGGCAACGCTCCTCAGCTCAAACGGAGGAGCCGCCCCTGTTGGAAGTATTGGGGGAGGGTTGGGGTGGTGTTGTTACTGGAGGCTGTTTTTTTATAGCAGTGCTGAAGTTTTAAAAGCATCCACTGCAGAGTTCCTTGCATATCCAGCAGTTTTCATGCTACAATAAAAATGAAAAGATATTTCTGGTGATTAATGCTCCCGCTGGAGAGACATCAGAGTTTTGTTTAGTAGCAGCTTTGACTCATGTAAGATAGCGCAGAAAGAATATGTACAATGCAGATCACAGAACAGTATTTTATGAGCATAGCGCAGTGAGTTACAGCTTTTGTCACAGAGATCTATTTGTCACTGTGCAGTAACAAGTTGTCATATTGGTAAATTTGAAACTCCATATAAAAATATCATATCATGTAAGTTAAAATAAATATATTTTCATATAGTTTTCTATTATAAATGTGTATATAAACATACCCACTTTTTCTATATGTGTGTGTGCTTGTTTAATTTGATAAATATTTATAATTATTATTTAAATATTTAATCTACATTATATTTATGATATATGTTAAAATATTAAAGTTTTACCTATTTAATATATATGTATCGTTAAAAACGATATTGTTATATATAATGTTTGATAGTAATGTGAAACGATATTTTATTTAAATATATATGCATATATTTCCCTACAAATAAAACTATTAAAAGTACAACAAATAAACAGCAGAAAAAAGTAAAATATTTCCAGTTTGATTGTACATAAAAGGTAAACAATATATGAAAATACATTTTAGTAAAAATATCTTTAAAATTATATACATTTATCTATCTTTTTGAAAATATCAAATTAAACACACAAACACAAAATAATAATATACATTTTACCAAAATTAATTAAAAAAACCTATAAATAGTAAACAATTCCCACTCCAATGTATACAACAGTAGAGAAAGTGTTAAACTCAGGAGGGGTAAAATGTACTATTCCCACTCCAGTCTGTGCAACAGTGGGGAAAGCGTTGAACTCAGGAGGGATGAAATTTACTATTCCCACTCCAGTCGGTTCAACAGTAGGGAAAGCGTTGAACTCAGGAAGGGTAAAAATTACTAGTCCCACTCCAGTCGATGCAACAGTAGGGAAAGTGCTGGATTGCTGAGAGGGAAAAAGTACTATCCCCACTCCAGTCTGTGCAACATAGTCAAAGCTTTGGACTAAGGAGGGGTAAAATTGACTATCCCCACTCCAGAGGGCGCAACAGTAGGGAAAGTGTTGGACTCAGGTGGAGTAAAATTACTATTCCCTTTCAATTTGGTGCAACAGTAGGGAAACGGTAAGACTCAGGGGAGTAAAAATTACTATTCCCACTCCAGTCAGGGCAACAGTAAAGAAAGCGATGGACTCAGGGGTGGGAAAATGTACTATTCCCATTCCAGTCTGTGCAACAATAGGGAAAGGGCTGGATTCAGGAGGTGTAGAAATTAATATTCCCGCTCCAGTCGTGCAACAGTAGGGAAAGCATTGGATTGTTGAGGGGTAAAATTTACTATTGCCACTTCAGTCTGTGCAACAGTAGGGAAAGAGGTGGACTCAGGAGGGGTAAAAATTACTATTACCACTCCAGTCTGTGCAACAGTAGAGAGAGTGTAGTTCACGTCAATCAAATAGCATATTTTAACAACTCTATTAAATAACAGAAAATATAAATATGTAAATGTTTAAATATGTCTACATTTTAACAAGAATTAAACAATGTACATATTTATTACAATGTTTTATAATTATTATAAAGTAAAACATATAATACTAAGGTAATTACAATTCCACACTATAATCTCAAAATCATACCAACCAACAAATAAAATGTAATTGAAATTAAAAAGAATAACATGTTAACATATAACATAATAAGAAGCACAATTTTCAATGAATGAATACATATTTTTGAATGTATTATTACTTAACTTCCCACCCTATACCTATACAAACTAAACAACACATACCTAAAATATAACTTAACAAATATGACAATTTCACAATTTACATAATTATCAGTTGAATAATTAATAACAAAGTAATAGGTAATTATCAATATATTATTTCTTAATTAACTTCCCACCATGTACCCATAAAAACCCAATAACCCAAATCTAAAATATACATTTTAAATATTATAACAATTACACAATTTACATAATTACCTATCAATTAAACAATTAATAATAATTAACTAATAATACATTCATTATATTTAATTAAGGGGGCGTGACCATGCAAGATGGCTGGTAGGATGCAGCTCCTTACAGCCCTGGCGATATCCTACCAGCATCCTGCCACACCAGCCACTGCTGACCCTGTGCCTGCACTGCTTCCCTCCTTGCTCACTTGGCGCTGTGGGAGGACAGACATCGACCGTATTACCGTGGTGAGGGACCGTATATGTCAATTATTGGGCCGTGGGCCTGTGCCGTCAGTCGAAGCCGTGGTCTCAAGAGACTGGGGCAGCGGGCGGTAAGCAGCATTTCACCTGCCCATCACCACTGCATTGAGCGGGCTACCGGCTACAATGAGGCATCGAGGGCAGGGGTGCAGGTGCCCCCTGTCTGGGACTGAAACTGCTAGGGTGAAGCCCCCCTTGTGCCTGTGGTGGTTGGTGCCGCGCAAGACCCGGACTGCCGGCTTTGGTCTGGACCCTGTGAGCTGCTGCATGGGAGACCCAGGGCCCGAGTCAGTGCACATTAGTGAACACATGAGGGGTGCACACCGGGGGTAGGTCGGGCCCTGAAGCTGCTCCCCTGACAGTTGCATTCACCAACCTTCTGTGGCTATTTGTGGTGCGTGGGGGCTAGCCTGTGAGTGACAACCGGACCCTGAACCATTGGAGTGTGAGTGGTCCGCTGTGCTGCGGTGATATTGTGAGGGGGTCCATACACCTGGTGCTGTGCTTGACATAGAGGACCTGGGAGACTTAAACATTGAAGGCACATGGACATCCTGGCAAGCGCACTGGCTTAGTAGCTGAGTCCTAGTCCCTCCTTGCTCCTTAAGCCTATGTTGGACCCTTGGACCATGGACCTGAGTGCTTGAGTTTGTGCTCTCCTTCCTCTGACTATCCTTGGCAGTAGGGGCTGCTGTGTGGGGCTTACGCTCATTGGCCCCCTGCCTGCTGTTGCTCCAGCAGCTGACACATCTCTCGGGGTGTGATTCGGCTTGACCCAGAGTAGTGAGTAAATGGGTCCTATTTTGTCCCCTTCCTGTGGGGAGGAATAAACAGCCGGCCCTTTCGCAGGGCAACACAATGAAGAAGTATGCCATGCCGGTCCTCTCTCCTCAGCGGTCGACACTGCAGGCCAGACCCGGGAGGAATCTTGCACTGGGGAGCCCACCAGGGTGGAGCTGCTTGCTACAATCCATGGAGCCGGGGTGGCCCTCGAAGGGAAGATGACACAATGGCGATTGAGGTCAACCTCCTCCGGGCAGACCTCAGGAAGGTGTCTGGAAAGGTGCGGGTCATGGAGGGCTCCATCTCTGAACTCCAATTTGAGGTATGTAACAACAAAGGAGTGGACCAGGTCAGCTGGTGGTGTGTTGCCCTGAATAGAGAGTAGGAATCACAAAGACACCCGTGTGGACTTGTATTGTTGGGTCACATTGGGCTGGAAAAAATCCCATCAGACCACCCTCTTGGCAGTATATCATCATATGGGGATAAATAGCCTTTCCATATACCGCCCTTGAAGTTTTGCGGAAATGGAGCAAATGGCGCTTTGTGCCATACTTGTGCCCAAAGTAAAATGTGAAAAAAGTGCAGTGCTAAGAAACAAATGATGGGTAAAAATGACTACCTAGACTAAGCACATAGCTTATCAATATAAGTGTAGGTGTCAGGATTAAAAACACGCCTAGTAGTAAATAGGTTGGACTACATCTTGGCGCTATGTGAAAGGGTCAACTAGTTTCAGCTAAATGGAGCATTGCTCCAGCTTTCATCAGGACCAAAAATTAGTAAGCTACTGCAACACAATATACTATATAGGGTGTACAGAAATGAGATACCAATAGGTTGCATCAAAGTACTCTAAAGAGGAAAAGTGTCACCCAGACTTGAAACTTCTATGTCCTCTGTAGATAGAGAAGAATCTTCTACCCAGCTTTGTGTGGGTGAAGACCTCACCTCGCCCGGCAACCGCTCGGGAAATTGAGGCCCCCGCTCTGTCCGTCGGTGCCCGCGCTCAAGACCTGAGTGCTTGAGTTTGTGCTCTCCTTCCTCTGACTATCCTTGGCAGTAGGGGCTGCTGTGTGGGGCTTACGCTCATTGGCCCCCTGCCTGCTGTTGCTCCAGCAGCTGACACATCTCTCGGGGTGTGATTCGGCTTGACCCAGAGTAGTGAGTAAATGGGTCCTATTTTGTCCCCTTCCTGTGGGGAGGAATAAACAGCCGGCCCTTTCGCAGGGCAACACAATGAAGAAGTATGCCATGCCGGTCCTCTCTCCTCAGCGGTCGACACTGCAGGCCAGACCCGGGAGGAATCTTGCACTGGGGAGCCCACCAGGGTGGAGCTGCTTGCTACAATCCATGGAGCCGGGGTGGCCCTCGAAGGGAAGATGACACAATGGCGATTGAGGTCAACCTCCTCCGGGCAGACCTCAGGAAGGTGTCTGGAAAGGTGCGGGTCATGGAGGGCTCCATCTCTGAACTCCAATTTGAGGTAGCCACATTGCCAAAACAGATGGCAGAGGTCACTTTTAGAGTGGGCACTCTAGAGGTGAGGGTTCAAGATGCTGGGGTAGGTTCCATAGCAATAATGTCTTCTTTCTTGGGTTCCTGGAGTGAGCTGAGGGCAGTGCAACGGAGGCATTTGTGGAGTGATGGATCCGGGTTGTTTTGAAGCCAGCTGAATTGTCCCTATTTAGTGATTGATAGGGCGTACTGAGTGTTGGTTGCCTCCCTGGCCTGGGGCACCGTTGCATCCTGAACTAAAAAGACATGGACAGTATGCCTCGTGCTGCTCACTTTGACAATCACAGGATCTCCATCTATCCAGACTACACCAACAAAGTTCAGGGGTCTCGAAAAGGGTTCCTAGAGGTCAAAGATAAGTTGTGGTCTATGGGCCTCTACTACATGTTATTATAACCGACTCACTTGAGGGTCCTGTCTGGGGGCAAGTATGACTTCTTCGATACTCTAGAGGATGTCTGGAGATGGCTGGAAGGATGGGACGAGGATTCCTGGGAGAGAGTGAGATCTTGGTTGGCTGCTCCCGGGAGTGCTTGTTGGTCCTTTAGCCTGAATTCGATGTCCTAGGGGGCCCCTGTGCTGGATGAATCTTCGATGCACAGAGAGTAGTCTGCCAGGAGTCGAGATTCAGGGAGATGGCACCATGGCACTGACGCCTCAGGACGCTGAGCCTGTCTTGATCGGGACTGTGCCTACTGTGGGACCATTCTTGGATGCGGCTGATTCTGCCACTTGATTATAAATTCTTTCCATGTGCTGATTTCTTCTTTTTTTCTCAAATATTCTCCCTCCTCTTCTCTCTTCCTAACTCTTGAGCCATGGAGGGATGGCCCAGTGAGGCTGCGCCGTCCATCTCCTTAGTGCAAGTACTGTATATGTTGTGTTATTGACTACGTTTGGATGTCTGGCGTGAGTTTTGCACTGTTTACAGGGTCATGGGTGCCTCCTCCCACATTTAGTGGTAGGCCCTGTTTGTGGTTATTGGGGTTAGGCTGTGGGTCCTGACAGCTCGGTATTTGATGGACATGCATTGTTACTGTTGTTATAAAGTCTGTCCGGGGTGGAGGTTGTTGAAGGAATTGTGTAATACAGAACTCCTCCTTGTTTTGAGGTGTGAATTGTTGATTGCAGTTCCAGTGATCCTTCGGCCTACACCTTTTCAATGGATGAGGGGGTCTTTGTAGGCTGCTGGTTGGAGGGAGGAGGATTCCGGTCTGGTCAAAAAATATTGTATCTTGTCATGGCTGAATGTACAAATATCTTGACATGGAGTGTTCAGGGCTTTAAAGGTTACTCTAAGCGGTATAGGGTTCACTCATTACTTCGATGTCATAGAGTGCAGCTAGCCTGTTTGCAGGAGACCCATCTCATGGGGGCTGAGTCCCTGAGGTTGGGGAAGAAATGAAGGGGGCAATTGTTTTCAGCGTCTTATTCTTCTTATGCGCGGGGGTAGCTATTTGGATTGTACCTGGGTACCCTTCCGACACACTTATAGTGAGATAGGTGTAGAGGGGCTCTCCCTCCTTATCCAAGGTACACTGGATGTCAGGGCCATCACATTCCTCAATAGCTATGCACCTAATGGCGATGATAAACAGTTATTTGGCAGCATTTAGGATTTCCTGCAAGATAGCATGGGGTGCCCAGCAGTAGCGGCTCCTGGTGGGAGTGCTACTGGGCAGTGGCGTGGTGCGGGGCGGGGGGGGGAGTAAACACTGGATTACAGATAAATGCAGGTAAGTTGACCATTAAATCAATAAAATTAATTTTGTTGCGCGCGCTGCATCACTAAATGCGACGGAATTCGTTTTATTGATTTGATGGTCAACTTACCTGCATTTATCTGTAATATGGTGTTTACTCCCCCCCACCCTGCCCCACGTCACCGCCCGGTAGCACTCCCACCAGGAGCCACTATTGGTGCCCAGTGGTTTTAGCGAGGGATTACAACTGTGTCCTGGATGGGGTTTTGGATCATCACCCATCCAAACAGGGTACTAAACCACTGATGTCGTCCACCCTTGCAGCAGTTATGCGTAACTTGGGGTTCTGTGATAGATGGTGGGGTCTGCATCCTATGGCCTTGAGTAGACCTGTCACTCCATAACCCAAAACACATTTAGTCGCCTCAATCGCATACTGGTGCGCGGAGTTGACATGCAGAACTTGATGAGGTTGACACATCTAGTGCGGTTTCTCTCAATCATGCGCCTGTGTTACTTAAATTGTAATGGGGCACTGACTTGCGCAGTGTGCCCAGCTGGTGAATGCCCTCTGATCTCTTAGCAGATGTTGTGCGTTCTGATGCACTGGCGACTTCCCTTATTGATTATTTGGAGGGTAACTGGGGGTCTGCTGCTTCTAAAGCTATGGGTTGGGAGGCTCTTAAGGCAGTCATGCGTGGGGCCTGCATAGGAATTAACCTGTGGCGTGCGATGTCAGCTGCAGGCTGAACTGGGAGCACCAGTTGGTGCATCTTCAGGACCCTGAGGTGTTCTCGCCGGAGATGCAGGAGGGGGTGCTCCAGGCTCAATGGGAGGTACTGTCAGGTGGTATTGTCAGTGTCTCTACAGGGAGGGAGACAAATCAGGTAGACTTCTAGTGTGGACATTGCAGAGAGAACATGAGGTTCCTCCTGTTCTACAAGTTCACACTCCCAGTGGGAAATTGGTGACTAGTTGCCGTGATATCCTGGGGGACTTCGTGGATTACCTCCAGGGAGGTGTATCGCACAAGGGAGGTGGGTAGATTAACAACTTCTTGACGGACTTGAGATTGTCTACTCTGACTCCAGATCTTGTGCAGGACTTGAAGAGCCATATCACTTTGGAGAAACTGGGTACAGCCATTCGTGTCCGCAACAGACCCAAGACTTGGGTGGGGATGGGTTCCCTGTGGAGTTCTACCAGACCTACTCGGTTACACTTGGGGAAAAATTGCTGGAGGTCCTCTAGGAGGCTCGGGCAAACGGGATACTTCCACACACTATGAGGGAGGGTGCCTTTTGCTGAAGCCCGGGGGTGACACAGCTAACCCCTTGTCATATAGGCCCCTTAAGATGCTTAAAACAGATGTCAAAATTCTAGGTAAGGTATTGGCATCGTCCTTGAGGGAGTGATCTTCAAATTAGTGCTTGAAGACCAGTGCAGCTTTATGCTAGCCCATAGTACCTTTAATCTCTGAAGCCTTTCTCACGTGCTTCTCGAGACAGTGGGTGATAATCGCGAACTGGCCTTGGTTTCTCTCGATCAGGAAAAGGCATTCAAAATGGTGAAGTGGCCTTTTCTGATGATGGTGACCAAGGATTGGGGTTTCACCCCATCTTTTGCAGCTGGATGCGCCTCCTTTACACTGGCCCTACAGTCTACATCAAGATTGGTGGCGACCTTTTTCAGAGGTGAGAGTTTGGGTCGGGCACCAGGCAGGGTTTTCCCCTCTCGCCACTCCTGTTAGCTCTCACCATTAAGCCATTGTCACTTCTCTTGTGCAGGAAATTGAGCAGTGTGGGATTTGTGTGGGGGGTACCTCACATGTTATCTCTCTCTACGCAGATGGTGTATGTCCGCTCCCCCTGCCAGGCGGTACCAATATTAATCTGGTTCCTCAGTGCCCTCTGCAGGGTCTCAGGCCTTCAGGTTAATTTCTGGAAATGACTCTTGTTCCCGTTTGGCAGTCTGATCGAGGAACCGCTGACCGATTGCCCGGGCTCAGCCTCCACTTGGAAACAGAGGTCTTTAAATACTTGGGGGTATGGATAGCCCATGCTGAGGACGTATATCAATGTCTGAATAAAGATAGATTCATAGCAGACCTTGAGAAATCTGTGGCATTTTGAAATAGGCTTCCCTTGGCGGTGTTTGGAAGGGTTGCAGTAGCCAAGATGGTCTTTCTTCCTCGCTTCCTTTATTTGGTTAAAAATGCAATGTTACTACTCCAACCACATTTTTTCTGTAAACTGGATAGCTTACTTATTTCCCTAATCTGGGTCAGGAGGCACAGTAGAGTGATGCCGTTGGTCCTCAAGCGTGATATGGAGGATGGAGGTCATGCTATACCGGACACACAAACTATTATTATGTGGCCAACTTACAGCATGCGGCGAGGTGGTTGGCAGTACGGGATAACTGAGAGAAGAAACTGCTCCTTGGCATGTGGGGGATGACATGCTGGTGCACTTGCTGATGCAAGTGGGTCATTCTGAGCGGGCAGTCAATTATGTGGTGCTGCAGACTACGGCGATTTGGGAGGCAATGGTGGGAAGGATGCTACGTAGGGCTCCCTTTCATAGGGAGCTAGTCTTTGGGATCTCACCCTGTTTTGGGCAATTGATGGGGATCTCTGGAGGGTGGTGGGTGTTGTGAGGTTGCGGGGAATTTATATCCCGGGGAGGTCTTTATCATGTCTCAGGAGACTCAAGAGACTTTTGAGGTGGGTCCATGCCACTTTATGCATTTTGCCAATTTGGAAAGCGTTACTCAGGAGGGCTGGGCTGGTTTCCCAGCTGCCCCTCAGCCCTTCTTGAAATAGTTGGCCTGCTTCAATAGGGAGAGGGGAGGCATCTCATTTTCTTATTTTAATGGGCAATCTGCAATGACATGGTAGCTGCCCCTTCTGCTTCGCGAGGATCCTAGAAGCGTGAGCTGGGGGAGCTTGTTGCAGATACTGACTGGGCGAGTGCATGTGCATCGGTGAAGAGGGTGTCCTGCAATCATAGGTTCAAGTTACTTTACTTTAATTGTCTCCTTGGCTCCTATGTGACTCCTAGGCACTTGAACAGGATAGACCCCTCAAGGGAGGCACGATGTGGGAAGCTGGGAGCTACCTTATTGCTTTTAGCCTGAGCCGGTGATCTGTTTCAGGGATACTGGAGGGATATGGTATCTAAAATAGTAGCGGCAACAGACATTGAGATTCTTCTGACTCCATTGGCCTGCCTCTTAGGGGTAGTGGTGAAGCACAAGGGGTGGAAGATTCCCTTGGAATGGCCCAGCTTGTACTGTTATTGGCCAAATAGAGGGTGGTCATCGGGTGGATGGGCACTTGAACACCGTTAGCGTCTGCTTGGCAGCGGGATCTCCTTGAATGGTGGTTGGCGGAGGAAATGCATCTGCGTATTACACGTACTGAAGAGGATGCCTCTGATACGATCATGTTGTGGGGGGGTCTCCTCTTAATAACTTTGCTGATGAGGTTGAGACTAGCTTGGTTGAGGGATCTAATGGGGTCGGTGATATTTGTCCCCTTTGTAACATGGCAATGTAACTATGGCAGCAAAGCCTGTTTCAATGTACTGTTCATTGTATATTTAGATTGATGGATTGGCTTTGATGTGCTCTTGCCCCCCAGTCATTCTATGTGTCTGGTATTTCTGTTCAGCCATGTATATCACTATGCCTAAATGTTTTGTCATGATGTGTAACTGGAGTCTTCCCCCCACTCAGAATGGAGTCATGCACTGCTTGCTTATTTTTGCTGCATGGTATTATAGCATAAACTAAAAAAATAAAATCTGATAAATTAAATTGTTTTGACTACCAACCCTTTACCCCTACAAACCTAACAACCCGCACCTGATATATAACTTTTAAACTATTAATAATTTACAATAATGAATTAATCATATTTAACTAACTTCCCACTCTTTACCCCTACAAACCCAACAACACCCACCTGATATATATCTTAAAAAAATATGTTAATTACACAATTTGACCTGTTAATTATCAATTAAATTATTATTAAATAACATAATTATCAATTATTATAATTAATCAACTTCCCAGCCCCTTTACTACAACAAACCCCACAACCTGCACCAAATTAATTACACAATTTGCATAAACAATTATCAATTAAATAATAATAATTAAAAAGTAATTATTATTTAAATATAAATAAATTATGTCCCACCTACAAATCCCACAACTTGCACCTAAAACGTAACTTAAAATTTTTATTAATTACACAATGTACATAATTATTTATCAATTAAATAATTCATAATAATTTAAAATTAATTATTAATTAATTATAATTAGTTTTCTTCCCACCCTGTACCCCTACAAACCCCACAACCTGCTATGACATTAACAATTACAATAAACAATTAAATTAAATGTAATAACAACTAAAAATATACAAACTATATTAAAAGACTAACAATAATTATACAAATAATTTATTACATATGCAATTAAAATATACACTAAAACACATCAACAATTATTTTAAAATGGTATTATTGACAACAATATTTTTGCAAACGATATTAACAGCATAGATATTTTTAACATCAATATTAGCAGCGTAGATATTTTTGTAAATTATATTAACAACATAGATATTTTTGACATCGATATTACTTACTTTAGAAAAATAATGTTTGTGTCAATGATATTCCTGCATCACGATATTTGTGGATCATGATATTAAAAAAAAATATATTTTTTACTCGATATTTTGTTCTAATACCTAGCAGGGCTCAGGGAGAGGCCCTGGAAGGAGGTCGGCGGCTATAAGTTCAGAGAATGGGCATGAACTCACCATCAAGTATCAAAGGGCTCTGCTGATTGGAGCCCTGCCATGAGGATCTGCTTCCTCTGAAAGAGCCTATGTCCTGAGATAAAAGGGCTTCCAGCACAGCTCATCTAACCCAGCAGAAGAATGAACACAGGCGTTTCTTCTTTGTTTTACTAGAATTTTCTCTGCTAAAAAAGTTACGTTGTCCCCCATTAAGCAAAAATCATAGGGGCCGATTTACAAGCCCCTTGCGCCACTTTTGCGTCACTTTTCCCATGCTAAAATTGGCGCAAAAGTGGCACAAGGGGCTTGTAAATTTGCCCCACATCTTTACTAAATCACGGAATCATTCCATGAGTAAACGTTCTATTTCCTTTTTTTTTTTTTTAAATACTGACATTCACATTATTGTGTGTTGTGCAGTGCTAATTTTTCTGAGTGTGAAACACAGAGCAAAATAAAACTAGTTGAACTTTGCTACGTAGGGGTTTTCCTTAAACTATTTTCATAATATTTTTCGAGATAGTTTTGGATTTCTCGTCTGGAGAAACAAACCTCATTTCACTTATTTTTCTATAATTGCTTCGAATTGTAGTTTATTGCAAAGTAACAGAACTTAAATATTTCTTACTTCGCTGCCTCCAGAGTTCTCTGATGTATTCACACAAATGCCTTAATTTTCCTTTCTTGCTTATAAGGATTCTAGCTGTCTTTGATTTTAGTAGCCTTGTCTTCTCTCTTGTCTTTTTTTAGGCTGTCACTCTGGAGTATGGAACCTCCTCTTCCCCCAGCCGTTGCTGCTAAGGAAGGTTGTATCCGGCTCTCCGGTCGAGGCAAATGCTGTGGTTCTGTCCTTAGGCTGCTTCTGTCTGGTATTACGCCAGTTGGATGTGCTCCAGGTGGCTTCTTGTGATGCTCTTAGCTGCTCCGTCTTCCATGGCTTCGTGTTTTGCCCCCAGATAGTGCATGCCTGGAACGGTCTATTCTGCCTCCAGAAAGCGCTCTACTCTTCCACTGTTATTGCCTCTGGTGTAGTCTTTCTCCCACTTGTTGTTGCAAAACTCCTTTTTCGACAAATAACATACCTAGCTTCCATCTCTCCATTATCTTTTGGTGGGAACTCCAAAGCCCAGCAGCATTCCCTGTCACAATGAGTTTCTAAGCATGCACCATCCTTCAGAGTAGCCCCCCATTGCTAGCCCATGAGAGTCAATGCCTAACTTAGAGGCTCTTGCCATTTTGATAAGGTACATGGTATTCCCCAGGTTTTGGGTGTCAGAGATAACAGGCTTTACTTTTCACATATATCAGCATTGATGCTTCAATCCACACGACCTGTAAATCTGGGATGACAATTCTCTATATACAGCCCATGAGGCAAGCATTTAAGGCATACACAATGCAAGCACTTCAGGGGGGGATGGTAGAAGAAAAGATCAGCAGGGGTGACGCTCCAGAGACTGACCTCTGGAAAACAGGATATCAGGATACACACACACACACACACACACACACACATGCAAGTACACACGCGTGCACACACTTTCTCTGTCTCCTGGAAATTTTATGTGTCCCAAAGATGTCTCCAGAAAAGAATTCCATAGAGACAATCTAAGAAGCCTTGTTCCTAAGGTAGACTTTATATAGAACTGGGTGGTGCAAGGTATTCCTGTGTAAATTATCAGATTTTAAGATAGGAGACTGGTGCAAGGAGAGATAGATCATGGTGGATCGAAGAGGAATTTTATGAGTGGCAAACCAGTGATATGCAGATGAGTACCCGGGGTAGAGTATTCTGGAAAAAGTAGCACTTAAATCAACTAAAACCAGGTTTCTTCATGGCTGACCTCTCACCTTAACAGCCTATGTTGTTATTACCAGCCTCTACCACAGTGATAGAAGGCCATGCTGTGAAACATCAATCATGTATCTACAGGAAAATTGTATTCTGGATAAGGTCCAAACAGAATTTCTGGCTGATAGGAGGACAGAGACAATATTGGTTTCGGTTATTGATGACCTACATCTAAACCAGATGTTAAGTGTGTCAGCATCCTCTAACATTTAGATTTTCAGTCACATTTGACATTTTGACCACAGTCTACTTTTCTGTCCATTTTTTTTCATGAATCTTACAAGAAGAGAATAATATCAGCATGTCCACGGTCTATGGTGACAACAAATGTGTGAAGAACTCCAGCATATAACGCCCGTCCAAACATTTAAATGAGCTGCACTTCCAAATTATGAAAGTTTTGCTCCCTAGGCAAGGGGCAAAGTGGTAAAACAGAAAACGTTTGGCAAAATAGGGAAAAAATTATGATCTCCCAGAATTTTATTGTCCATGGGTACCAGATGGGACTCTAATACCTTAGTCAGAATCTTATCAAATGCCCCATTATACCTTTCTAGCTAACCTTCTCACCTCCATCTTTAGCTATATCTTCCTTAGTATCTTCTTTTTCTCACCTCTGACATACAAGGGCTGAGAAGAGATCCTTCTTTCCTTTCTATTCCTTTCCAGATATAGTTGATGGTGCACAGTGCAGCCACTGCCATCACATTGCAACACAAAACATCCTGCCATCCCACTCCCAGGTGTGGTACCCAGAGAGATGCCCTCTCTACGGTAAGGTCCTGCAGACCCAATCCTCATAATTGCCCTCAGTCAAGCCTGTGCTCTCCAAATGATCGACGGGCATCTCCCTCACCACTGTGGTGAGTGGCACAGCAGCATACAAGGGATTCACTGACCACCCCTCTTCTCTTACAAACCATCTGGAACGATTGTCGTTAACTTGCCACCAAACCTTGTTCTGTGGAGATCTTCTGCTTTGTGCACAAATCTCTTCCAAACTTCCTTGTAGTACCAGCTGCCTTTACAACGGCCTTAAGATTGTGTACTTCCGCTGAAGATAAACTGATCACGTTAGCATAACAGTCACCCAATAGCCATTTTCCAGAAGTATATGCTGGTGGCCATAGAGTGGATTAGTGTCAGTTGGTTTAAACTGAATTCTGGCAACTGGGCCTGGTGCACAATACTTGTTGTGGCCCCTAAAGACCTCATTCTTCATGGATTCTCTCACTGCAACCCTGCACCACATCTCCCCATAGCCCCTCTCTCACAGTTATTTCATTTGTTTCATAGCACTAATCATTATAGGGTATCAGAGCACTTTACATCACACACCCACACAGGCAATAAATCATCCAATTCACCAACCAAAGTTGATACAGGCACTCCACGAGTCCTATTCATTTATCTCTATTCTTCACTTTGTGGCAATGTATGGACACCTTTTGCCTTACCTAAGCCTTGTTCACCATATGTGAGTGTGACATTTCCTGTTCTCTTTAAAGTGCATGTCCTAAACATAAAAGACAGACCTTGAAAGAAACAAGTATTTACTATCAGTAACTAGTGCATCACAATGAGTACACTTATGAAGTCTATTACCTCTGCTGTCCTGGAAATTTACTCTTAAATGCCTGCACATCTGCCATTCTTGTTAGCACAAGGACCACGATTTTACAACTTCATAGGTTATTACATTAAACAATGGTTCACTCCTTAGGTATATCACGGCGGTAGGCCAAGTCAAATAAGTATGCCTCCAGCTGAAATTCTTTCCTTGTACAGTGTATGTACCTGATTTTAATTAAATGTGCTAATAGACAAACGTAAAAAGCACTTATTTGTCATTTATGTACACCATGCTATATGCATGACTGCATACCACTCTAATGGGCCTGCTAAAAGTCTGTATCCACCATCATCATACATGCTCCAAAATAATGTAATATATTATCTGATCTCAAATCCCATAACAACTCTTTACAAAAACTCTGAGGACTTTAATAATGGTAACTGCAAGTCTGCAGCTAGCCCAAATGTGTCGCTCATACCTCATTGACGTTAAGCCCTGGTGGTACTTTTTTTTGTAGCTAAATCATATATCTGGACTCCAATATGCGCAGCCTTATTGCTCAATCTCCACCTCGTGGATTTGGTGGGATTCTGTCAAAACAGAAATATCCCAGCTGATCCCTGTTGCTGTTGTGATGACTTTGCTGATGTTGAACAACTAGATACATGGGGTCTTCATTCTCTGTTGCTCTCATGTGTTCTAAATTCTATGTTTTGTTTGATGAATGGTGCTCCCTATGTAGAGCTTCTCACAAGGACATATAAGACAGTATACTGTAAAATCTGTGGATGACCTCATCTATGGACAAATTCTCCAATTACTTTCTAGATCTTGTTTACCCTTGCTGAATCACTGGTAAATGTTGTGATGAATCTTATATCTGTTTCTGTAGCGGTGTGGATTCTGTCTTGCAATAATAAGTCCCGCATTTTTTGTTTAACCCTGTCTAAGGCTTTCTCTAGGATCGCTCTTGGATAACCACACTCTCTCAAACTTTGAGTCATTTCTTGCTGCACTCTCACATCTGCATTGGTACTACTGTTCCTTCTGGCTCTGAGCAATCCCTTGTAAGGCATGCGCCCTTGAGCTTTTTAGGGTGATTGCTGGTCCCATGTAAAATGGTATTGCCCGCTGTGGACTTCCTGTATAGGCAGATCCATAATTAATTGTCTACCACAGTGATTGTCAAACCTAAATAGTGCACCTGATGTTGACTAATGTCCTATGAAATTTAAATTTAGAAATTAATTGTTATTCAGCTCTTTTATGTACTTCTCTGATGTTTGTCTGTCTCCTTTGCAAATTATAAAAAGATCATCAATGTGGCATAGCGATAGTATTAGACGTTCTTCCTTTTTATCATTAGTGTCTGCCCAGGCCACCTGCTTCTCCCACCAGCCTATGTAAAGGTTCCCATAGCTAAGAGTGCGTGGCAGGTGGCCTTTGCTGTTGCTCTCTTCTGTCCGTACTAACAGTCTACAAACACAAATATGTTCTTAGTTAGACAATACATGAACATGTTAAGGAGCATCAAACCAAATTGGTTTAAATGGCAATTATCTCTCTTTTTAAAATATTCCCAATTCTAGAATGTCTAAAACTGGTGTAAAGGCTTGTAATGGCTAGGTAAATCAAGAGAAAATCTTCCCCGTACAATGCTCTTAATATTACAGAGCAGGTCTTTACAATAAATCATACATGTGTAAAGCAGTGTATAGGCAATGTCACATAAGAAAAAGAGGACCACAAGGTGTAGGAGTCACATGCCATCCGTACTGGTAGGCAGTATATTTTAAAGGTGTGTGGTTTGGAGAAGCACAAACTCAGGATTTTAAATGTAACACAGTGGTTGAGGTTATCTTTACTAACAAGAATGTATTTCTACTCAAACAAAGCTTTTTTTTGCAACATTTGGATAATACAATACTGGGAGAACACATGATATTCTAAACTATACCTTGCAGTTTGCATGCAGTCCTTTAATGACAGACTATAGCTCACTGTGCTATATCAGGATTGTAACTTATGAACTGTAAGTAACAAATCTTTCTGACAAAAACAGTAAATCAATCAATCAATCAATCATAGACATTTATAGAGCACTCTACTTACCCGGAGGGTCTCAAGGCGCTAGGGGGAGAGGGGGGTGCTGCTACTGCCCGAACAGCCAGGTCTTGAGCTTCTTCCTGAAGGCGAGGTGGTCTTGGGTAAGGCGCAGGTCGGTCGGGAGGGAGTTCCAGGTCTTGGCGGCCAGGTAGGAGAAGGACCTTCCTCCTGTTGTCGTTCTTCGGATGCGGGGGACGGCGGCGAGGGCGTGACTGGCTGATCGGAGGTGTCGTTTGGGATCGTAGAAGTTGATGTGGGTGTTGAGGTAGCTCGGGCCTTGATCGTGGAGGGCTTTGTGTGCGTGGGTGAGGAGACGGAAGGTGATTCTCTTGTTGACCGGGAGCCAGTGCAGGTCTCTTAGGTGTCCGGAGATGTGGCTGTGTCGTGGGACGTCGAGGATGAGTCTGGCTGAGGCGTTCTGGATCCGTTGGAGTCTCTTCTGGAGCTTGGCGGTGGTTCCGGCGTAGAGGGCGTTGCCGTAGTCCAGTCGGCTGGTGACGAGTGCCTGGGTGACAGTCTTCCTGGTCTCGGTGGGGATCCACCGGAAGATCTTCCGTAGCATGCGCAGGATGTTGAAGCACGACGAGGAGACGGCGTTGACTTGCCTGGTCATGGAGAGGGAGGAGTCCAGGATGAAGCCCAGGTTGCGTGCGTGGTCTGTCGGTTTGGGTGCGGTTCCCAGGGCGGGGGGCCACCAGCAGTCGTCCCAGGCGGAGGGCGAGGATCCCAGGATGAGGACTTCCGTCTTGTCCGAGTTCAGCTTCAGGCGGCTGGTCGACATCCACTCGGCTACCTCTTTCATTCCTTCGTGAAGGTTGGCACTGGCGGCGGCGGGGTCGTTGGTCAGGGAGAGGATCAGCTGGGTGTTGTCGGCGTAGGAGATGATGTTCAGGTTGTGTTGGCGTGCGATGGCCACGAGGGGGCTCATGTAGACGTTGAAGAGGGTTGGGCTCAGCGAGGATCCTTGGGGTACGCCGCAGATGACTTCGGTGGCCTTTGATTTGTGCGGTGGTAGGCGGACTCTCTGGGTCCTTCCGTCGAGGAAGGAGATGATCCATTCCAGTGCCTTCTCCTGGATTCCGACATTGTAGAGGCGCTGCACTAGGGTGCGGTGGCAGACGGTGTCGAAGGCCGCGGAGAGGTCTAGGAGGATGAGGGCCGCTGTTTCTCCGTTGTCCATCAGGGTTCGGATGTCATCGGTGGCAGCGATGAGGGCGGTCTCGGTGCTGTGATTGGCTCGGAAGCCAGACTGTGAGGGGTCGAGGGATCCGTTCGTCTCGAGGAAGGCGGCCAGTTGCTTGTTGACGGTCTTCTCGATGACTTTGGCCGGAAACGGGAGCAGCGAGATGGGGCGGTAATTCTTGAGTTCGGTGGGGTCCGCTGTTGGTTTCTTGAGTAGAGCGCTGAGTTCGGCGTGCTTCCAGCTCTCCGGGAAGGTGGCGGTGGTGAAGGAGGTGTTGATGATGTCCCGTAGGTGGGGTGCGATGACAGCGTCGGCCTTGTTGAAGACGTGGTGAGGGCAGGGGTCGGTCGGTGATCCGGAGTGGATGGAGTTCATCATGCGGACGGTGTCTTCGGTGCTGATCGGGGTCCAGGCGCGGAGGGTGGTGGTGGGGGGCGTTGGTTCGGTCGTGTCGGACGTGGCGTTCGTCGGTTGGGTGTTGAAGCTGTTGTGTATGTCCGCGATCTTGTTGTGGAAGTAGGAGGCAAGGGAGTTGCAGAGTTCTTGCGATGGGGTGATGTCGTTGTTTCCGGCGTTGGGGTTGGAGAGCTCTTTCACGATGTTGAAGAGTTCCTTGCTGTTGTGTGCGTTGTTGTCCAGCCGGTCCTTGAATGCAGTTTTCTTGGTGGCGCGGATCAGTTGGTGGTGTTTTCGGGTGGCGAGCTTGAGGGCAGTCATGTTGTCCGGTGTTGGGTCTCTGCGCCAGGTTTTCTCGATAGCTCGGCAGTTCTTCTTGGAGCTCTTGAGTTCGTCGGTGAACCATGGGGCTTTTCTGCTGCCGGGTCTGCTGGGCGGGGTACTCAGGGGGGCGAGTTCGTCCGCGCAGTTGCTGATCCACTCCGTGAGGTTGTCGGCGGCCTGGCTGGGGTTCGCTGAGCTGGCGGGAGGGTGCTGGCTCAGGGAAGCGGCGAGCTGGTCGGCTGTGATCTTGCTCCAGCTTCTGCGGGCAACCTGTTGCTGGTGGTGGTGGATCGTCGTTCTTCTGAAGGTGTAGTGGACGCAGCTGTGGTCCGTCCAGTGGAGTCCAGTGGCGTGGCTGAAGGTGATGTCTTTGCTGGATGAGAAGACGGCGTCGAGTGTGTGTCCGGCGAGGTGGGTGGGGGTGGTCACCAGCTGCTTGAGTCCGAGGTTGGCGAGGTTGTCGAGCAGGGTGGTGGTGTTGCGGTCGTTGTTGTTCTCCAGGTGGAAGTTGATGTCCCCCAGGAGGATGTAGTCAGTGGAGGGGAGGGCATGTGGGCTGACGAAGTCGGCGATGTCCTCGCTGAATCGTGTGCGTGGTCCCGGGGGTCGGTAGATCAGGGTGCCTCTGAGGGTGGTCTTCGGGTCGGTGTGGATCTGGAAGTGTAGGTGTTCGGCGGTGGTCAGGATGTCGTCTGTGCTGGTCGTGATGCGGATGGTGTCCCTGTGGATGATGGCGATGCCTCCTCCTGTCTGGTTGGCGGTGCGGTCCCTCCGGGTGATCTTGTAGCCCTCTGGGATGGCGATGGCGATGTCGGGCGCTGAAGAGGCGTTCATCCAAGTTTCCGTGAGGAAGGCGACGTCAGGAGCTGTGGTGTCGAGGAGGTTCCAGAGTTCGATGGCGTGTCTGTGGACGGAGCGGGTGTTGAGCAGGATGCACTTGAGGTGGTTGCTGCTGTTGGTCGGCTTGGCGGGTGCAGGTGCGAGGCAGGTGAACTTGCAGGACTGGCAGATGAAGGGTCCGTGGGTGCGTCTCGGGGTGGCTCGGTAGCATCCTGGGACTCGTCCGTCGTTGAGTGCGTTGAGGGTGGCGGCGTCGTACGTCCGACGGGTGGGCTGAGATCTGCGGGGGCCAAGGGTCTTGGCACTGGGCGCGGTCCAGGCGCGGACGGGCGCAGACGGGCTTACCTTTGGCGCACCTTCGGCGCTCAGTCGGTGCTCCCGCTGCGCGCGTCCGCTGCGCGGTCGCTGAGGGGGCGTCATAAGAAGGGAGCCGGGAGGGCGGGTCAGCAGGGAGGCGGGGAGCGCGTGGTCCTATCGGCAGGCGTGGGGGCGGGGTCGCGGCAAAACCGGCGCGAAAAACCAGGCGGGCGGCCCTGCTGCGGCTGGGGCTCCGGACTGGATCGGCGTCAGCAGGAAGCAGGCAGGCAGGTACGAGGCAGGCAGCAGGCGGGGAGCGTGGGGGCAACCAGGCCGAGGGCACAGTGGTCGTAAAGCAATGAGCTATCAACATTAAAAACAATTCTGTGATCTACATGGTATATATGGTTTGCAGTAGGTATATTAACCTTCTATGCTACTTTATGATGACTGAAAACTGCCACTAAATAAAACTCCAATCTGTCTCCAGCAGGTACATTAATCATCAGTGTTATCTTGACATTTCTATTGTTGACTGAAAAAGTCTAGGCACACAAGGAACTCTGCAGAAGGTGCTGGGAAACCCAGAAGTTACTTTAAAACACAAATCACACCGCTCTTAAGTCGATCCTGCTGACAGGATGGGAATCTTAATGGTAGATGGCACTGGAACCCTGTAGTCCCAAGCCTATTGGCCAATGGAGATGAACTCATGTCCAGTTTCTGGTAGGGTGTTCAAAAAAAATGTATATGCTTAAGTCAATTCATTAACATGCCCTTTTGTTTCAAGACAGCTTTATCGAATAATGCCTTTTCTCACTTCCAGATGGATGTATGTCAGTACAACGCGATCTTTTAGATTGTGGTACTTAACAACACGGTTATTACAACGCAAGTCGTTACAACGACTTGCGTTGGAGGGCGCGGATTGAGGAATATTATAATTTTAAATTCCAACACCAGTCCACGTAACAGTAGGGAAGGTGTTGGAATATAAAATTACAATATTACTTAACCAACAGTGCCATCCAGCTCAAGTCGTAGTAACGACTTGCGTTGTAATGGCAGCGTGGTAAAGGTCGTGCGGTGTAAACACCGCGTTGTAAACGACGTTTACCCTTCCAGATTATGGATCATTGTCTGTTCTGCTTTGAAAGAACCACAACTCGACTCTGGCAATGTTTTCAATCTGGGATGTTAATTTTCTTATCAAACAAACATCAAGTAATTCACAATAGCACGTTAAGACTTGCTTCTAGTTTCCCTTGTATTAGTGCCAAACCGCGGCTCAGATCTTCAAACTGACTACCACTAGTACGTTTCAATGTCTTATGCCTCACATTCACAGATATTGTTTGGAAGGAACCCCTCCTATTTGAAACATGCAAGCCTTTATACAAATTGGGACCGCCTCAGGATCTTTCATGGCCAACCAATAGCCCTACTATACGTATCCCAGAAAGACATGTTTGGAGGACAGGTCTTTTTCCCTCTTTTGCTCACAAATTATGGTATTCATTGCAAGTGGAGATTAGAGCCATTGTTAATCTTATGGTTAATCATAAAGCTATAAAAACCTGCCTTTCCAAGACAAATTAAGTTTACAGTCTACCAAGCAAGCAAGCCACGTTTGTTGTGCACTTTAAATACCCTTGCCTGTATTAACATAACAGTATCCTGCTACTGACATATTTTAAGTTCATGCTATCTATGCTTACAGAAAAGGTAATTAGAGAGGGCCACAACATAGTTCATGGAGACGCAATTTTCCAGATTTGTGTGGTAGTACCAGAGAAAATAGTTTCAGAATGTATTGCCTTCAGAAGCTGGCTATTTACAGAAGAAGATACGCTTTTCTAGAGTGAGGTCGGCAGCCACCAATGATAGAGAATGTGTCCATTTGGTATTTCTTAGAGTTAAGGTGGAGGGAATTTTCAGTACGACAGACCATCCTGGCCATTCTACAATCCTTCTTTAGAACTTCACAATCTTTGTACATTTTCGTGAGAAAAAAACTTTGCTTCTTCGCATACCCTCAGGAAAAAGGGATCTTATTGCCATGCTATTGTGTGCACAATCATTGCGGGGCATGTTCTCCAGAATGAGGAGCAGTATGATTAAGGCAGAATGGGCGGTAGTGATGATGGCATAGGACGTGGCTGGGATTTCCATTTCTTGGGAAGTACCAGGTGTTGGGATGAGGGATTGTTTCTGCTTATACAAAAAAGTAGTCTTCTTTAAGAGGTACAATGAGACGAGAGGCAGCTCCAAGAATATGTTTAACCACCCACGGCAAGGTTGACTTCCCGTTATGCCAGCTCACCGATACTCTCCTCATTTTTCTGAGGGAGGATCAATGTCCTTGCTGGTTTTGACAATTGGTTCTCCATCTTCAGCTTCCTAGTACCATTTATCAGTGGTTGAGCGTACCAGGGCATGGCTGGAGCCTCATGTGCGGCGGTCAAGTCAGAAAGGAGCAAGAAGTGTCAATTGCTGTAGAGTTCCTTGACGTGCAGGTGTGCTCTTCCTTGTTTATTTCGTATTGTGGAACCTGGGGAGCATGTGGGGGGGATGAGATATTGGTCTATTGGAAGTGGGTGGGTGGCCTGTACTTTGGCCATGTTACTGGCTAGTGGGGTGTGGGTCAGTGATTGGAATCTAGCACAGAAGTGACCCAATAAAGCCCAGCACAGAAGTGACCCCATAAGGGCTGGATAATAAAAAAGCTAAACCAAAGGGGATGAACATTGCAAACACTCACCCCCAGTCAACTGTCCTGGTTTAATCCATCATCATTCTTTAGCTCACTTCGCCACCCCAGTTCAGACATGGCTATGCAAATCAGTCTGACCCTGTGCCTCATGGGAACAGTGCAGCCCGAACTGCCAAGCCATGTCTTCCCTAGACTGGAAACAAGCATCCTGGGACTGGTTTCGGGTTCATAACCCTCATCCGCCAGGATATCTTGAATCCAGTGGCCAAGTGGGCAAGGGACACACGTCTGGGCATACCCTGCCAACTTAGGGCGAAATTAGCAAAACCAAAGGGGATGATGGATGGAGTGTTGAACATTGCAAGCACTCACCCCCATTCAACTGATCTGGGTTTAATCCATCATCATTCTTTAGCTCACTCCGCCACCCCAGTTCAGACACGGCCATATGCAAATCAGTCTGACCCTGTGCCTCATGGGAACAGTCCAGCCCGAACTGCCAAGCCATGTCTTCCCTGGACCGGAAACAAGCATCCTGGGACCGGTTTCGAGTTCATAACCCCCATCAGCCAGGCTATCTTGAATTCAGTGACGTGGGTCCTGTGCTCTCCATGCCACTGGAATCAAGCTATCCTGGCTGAAGAGGGGTAAAACCCCGAAACCGGTCCTAGGATGCTTGTTTCCAGTCCAGGGAGGACCTGGCTTGGCAGTTCGGGCTGGACTGTTCCCATGAGGCTCAGGGTCAAGACTGATTTGCATATAGCTGGGTTTAAACTAGAATGGCATGGTGAGCAAAAAATGATGGCTTTAGGCCCAGATCTCAGTACTGGGGTGAATGTATGACATTGTTCTGCATTATGTCCATCAACTGTTTTTGCATTGGATAATAAATAAGGCTATGAGCAAAACTTGCTGGCAAGATTAGCCCTGTTGAACATTGTATATATGATGTCACAGAAATGTGCAGCCAAGAGAAACCCCCAAACCATGCCTGGGCTTTCCATTTGGCCTCTATTGAGGGTTGAGACAACTTCTTGGAAAGCTTTAATTGGTCTGTAGTATGGCCTGTCGTTAAAATATCTAGTGAGGAGATAGGTATGCACACAGATTAGGCAAGCAGGGTGTATTTTCGTTCTATTCTGGGATCTGTTCAAGAGAAGGAATGAAGGATGCAAAAATGGCCTGAGGAATAATTTTCACTAGATCCAGGCAAAATGTAAATTACACTAGCATAATTTTGCGAATTTGGCATTTTGCTTGTTACATGAAATACTTGGACTTAAGGTATTATACCATGTTCCATAAATATGCCACTATTCTCAGCAAAAATTAAAGGGAAGAAGCGTAAGAATAACAGGAACAACTAGAATGCGAATAACTATTGTTTGTAGCAATTGTGTATTTTGCACTCTATTCAGTGTGAACTGAGCCTTAGCATCAATAATTGACACGCGGGCACATTTTGAGCAAGAATATTATGTTAAATGATAAATTTGCATTTCAAATAATTTCGCAAAACTTTTCGTCATATTCCCAATCTTTTGCATAAGTATAAGAAAGCAAATGATGTGAATTCGCACAACCCTAGTTTGCACATGATTTCTAGAAAATATTACTGTTCTGGGTGTGTTTACCATCACAATAGCAGTGTTGGTACGGGTGAGTTGCATGTTGGTCTATAACACTCACAGTTTTCTAGCCTGACAACATGTCAGTAGTTAGAACGTATACCACCAGCATATAAAATGCAAGATGGACCGTAAGCTGTTCAAGCTCTTAGAGTGGTTATGTCGGAAGAATAACATTTTATTAAGGGCAAACAATAACCTGGGATTGATGAATAATGCTTGCCATGAAACATGCAGGAGGAGGCTGCACCTTTCCATTCAAATCTTTGGACTCTAGGCAGACTTGTCTTGTGTCATTGTTTAGTTACATAGACCATAAGCGCCTATGGGAGGGAATTTATTATTATTCATAGAATGTTGGACATTTTAGATGTGTTCCTATTAGGATTCTGGATTTCTTTTTTGCATTGGCTGAGGGTCAGTGGCATATGCATGATGTCCTGTGAAAGCCACCTCATTCACTAGGATAGCGGTGCAACTGCTTTTCCCAAGGGGTTTTGGGTTTGGCAGGGGCTGGATGGTTGCTTCTTAGGGAAGACCGTCTTTTGGTTTAGATAAGCTAAACATAGCTCTAAGCAGTGCTAATTCGTCTCTCTAAGTGGCTTTCATGGGATTTTAGGGTTGGATACCCTTGTGCTCATGGTCACAAGAAGCTCTTGTTGGGATCTTACAATTTCAGAACAAGGTTAGAAAACTACTCAGACTATGCTCTCATGGTCCAAAGCACACCAGCGGGTCATGGGGAGACTACACTACTGGGAAGAGCAGTCAGGCATCAATATTGCCAAGTTGCTCCTCTGGCCGATTTCTTGGATATTCATATTACTGACAAATACTAGACAGTCCCGATCCTTAGGGGCTTGTTACGATGCCGGTGAGACGTGTGTCCAAACAGCATTGTGTCAGAATGCAAACCGACCGACTAGTAGGCGGCAGTTCCATCCGACGAATTGGGATGCGACCTCTCATGGGGCGGTCGGAAACATCCATTTATCCATTGTGGCTTGTGCTGTGGTCGGAAAAGGGCTGTAGCACAAGCCACATTGGTAAAATGGATGTTTTCAAACAAATATCCATGCACCGTGTGTCAGGCACCATGTGACGCCTAGCACGCGAGATATGGATGCTTGTGGGGTCACCACAAATGGCCCCCTGCCCTCTTAGCAGAGGCAGCGGAGGAACGGGGGCCCTGCTAGGGGCAGCCAAAGTCAGTTTCCGACAGCCTCCTGACTGCCATTGAAAGGCTGTCTGTAAGGGACAAGGTAATCCCTACAGCGGCCCCAGAGCAGGCACTGGCCTTATTGTAGGGAATTACATTATGAACGATGGTTGAGCAGGTTCCTTAAGCCAGTCGGAACCGTCGATCTGTCCCTCCGCCCTGCCTCCGACTGCCGTGCATCTTAATGCAGCTGTCAGACTGCTTTAGCAGATGTCGGTCAGATCGACAACATCATATTGAGGTTCATAGAGACAGACATCCACTTTCAGGCTTCCCATTTGACAGAGTTTTTTGCAGTAAGAATAGATACAAAAAACTTTACACCATATGCCTGCTCTCATGCTTTTTGCACTTAGGAGGGACCAACATTGTTTAGCAGGACTGCCACAATTAGCATTTATTTGTACATTCTGATCTGCCTTGGTTGGGGCATGGCTGGCTTTAGTGCTAGGGGTGCCTGGTGCGACATTGTCTGTTGGCGCCCCCCACCCTATTAACCTCTTCCACGGATTCCCTCACCACCACCATCGGACAGTCCCCTGGGAAGGGGTTTGGTTTCACTGAAGGGACAATAACAAGGTCACATATAGCCCCAAAAGAGGCTATTGGGCCAAGACAGTTCACTAGAATAGTGCCAGTGGTAGCGCCTCAACTATGGCGGAGGAGAGTTGCCCTCCTGCTTTTGAGCAGTGCAAAGTAAACGAAATATAAAATGATAATAACATTGAGTTATTATCATTTTATGTTTCCTTTGCGGGCAGGCGGGTGGAGGAGTGGTTTGCCCACTCCTAATTGCGCAATGACTGTTTGATCCGCACTCTTGGGCTGCCCAAAACAGTAATGCACACTTTCCTTGTTCTCCATGCAGGCTGCGTTATAGCTTGCATGAAGAACATGCCCAGGCACCCATTCCCTGGTTGAGCGTCGAACCGGATGCTCAAAACCAATCACAACTCTGCATTGCAGTGTTGCGATTGGTCAGGGGAGCATAGGTGCTTACCAATCACAATGCTGCATTGCGGAATTGTGATTGGCCGGGGGAGCCAGGCTGTTCTTCCTGGCTTCCTGTTCCTTGAATCCCACGAGGAGAGCAGGAGCACAGAAGCGGGCCCTGGCGGCAAGGTACGTGTATATATATATATATATATGAACACCAAATCTTCAATCCTTTAGCATAAATAAGACACGGACCCCAGGCTGCAGTAAGGGAGATTTTATTCACCTCTCAGGCGACGCGTTTCGAGCAACTCGTGCTCTTGATCACACACCATGCACCTGGTCAGCATTCATTTAAATAAGTTTTTTTACTTTGCAGTGCTCCACCCCCTGAGTGAATCACATGGTGCATAGACATGGAAAACACATTTCTCTATGCTATTAAATTCGGCACCCACCATCACTGCACTTAATTTAAAAAGGCTGGGAAAATAATATATCTGCATGAATGCAAAAACCCCCATTGATCTTTTGAAGCATTCCTCACTAAAGCTAATATATGCCGAAATTTGAGGATGTCCTATTATAACCAAATCTCAAAATTAATCATAATAGTGCTTACTCAAACAATGTATATACACATAAAAAAATATATATATCTATATAAAAATATATACATGTTCTTCTATATCCACATAATTACATCACTGTACAATTATATATAATATCATTATAATTTGGACAGTCCACCATTCCTGACATGAATGCCTAAATGTTCACAACCGTAAATAGAGCAAGTCATGAAAGTGTATGCACATAAGATCAAAGATTCAAGGTTTCCTTACAATAACATATCCCCCAATGCCCATCTTCATACCCTTAGTGACAACAAAATACTATGTGGTGTGAAAATAATTAGATAAACCAACAAAGTGCCATTAGGCACCCTTTGTGATTGCAAATAACTAAAAAAGTGAATATACTATATACAATAATTTTTTGTTTTACAAAATGGTTGGGAGAGAGTTTCGACAATCACTTAGCTCGTTATCAGATTCATTTTCATAGTCGATGTAATGTCACACCCAATCCCCCCACGGTGCCGTTTGATGCAATATAGTATTCATAATTATCATACACGGTGTATATGTTCTCTGAGAGCCCTAAGAGACTGAGACATAAACGAAATACACAGATTCACGTAAAGATATAATTCCTGTTACATCAAGTTATTACATGAGCTTCTGCCCTTAATGAGCTAATGTGAAAAATTATTATAGCATATGGTGTAGATCTTCAGTCGTATTCAATCCATTTGGATATTTACTGTCCAGTTCTACTATAAACTCAGTTTCTCTTTTTCTGAGAAGTCCCTCTCTGTCACCTCCCCGTACTAAAGGAGCCACCACATCTATGACAAAATACGTCAACTGAGATAAATCATTGTTGTGGGTTGATTTAAAGTGGCGTGCTACCGGGTAGGTGTTGTCATTATTGACTATTGCCCGTAAGTGTTGCAGTATTCTGACATGCACCTGCAACTTAGTGCTGCCAACATACCTCAGCCCGCAGGTACAGGTCAGAACATATATTGCAAACTCACTGTGGCAGTTGTAATTGCCACGGATAATCTTTCTGGTGGGGCAAAAGGGTGTGCTGTAGTGAGTGGTGTTTACACCAAACTTGCACGCCCTGCATGAGGAACACTTATAGAATCCTTTGTATTTGAGCCAAGTACTGCCACTACTTGACTCAGGACTAGTTTTGACCAAACTGTTATGCATGCTGAACGATTTCTTGTATGTAACCATGTCATGAATGATGTAATATGTGACATCATCAGCAGTGGATTGCGGGTGCGCGATATATAGTTAGTGCAACTAACTATATATGGAATTTCAATGGTTTTGTGTGAGTAAAATAAGGTTTTCTAAATGCTAATTCCTAACTTTATATGGTCTATAACCTATGGTTTTTTCAGTGAATTTTCAAGGTTTTGTAAATGCTAATTCCTAACTATATATGGTCTATAACCTATGGTTTTTTCAGTGAATTTCATTGGTTTTTTAACAGCTAATATCTGTAGCTGTAAAATGTATTCTTCTTTAAATCCAAAAATATATTTTATATGTTTATTAATAAAATATTTTTTTTTCTTCGTTCCCGCTTCGCGAATCGGGAAGCTTCCCGTTAGCTGACCTTGATGCCGCGAAATAGACCGCGAGCCGGTAAACGTTTCTTTACCGCAACTGCCGCGTTAGAAAACAACATCGTGACGCCTCCCGTCCGCATGACGTTTCGCGTTGTCGCGTGATACGTCATATGACGTGCTACGTTAGCGAACTGGTACGCTTACCGAGTCGCAAAGCACAGGTTTCTGGAAGCAAACCGGGAGGCCCTGCAAAGCGCTTAACGTAAACACAGCAGGTCATGTGACTTGGTAATAACACTTTTCATTGGTTCATTTCACTTTTGGTTTCCTAATGATGTAAGACTAGGTCATATAATCTAAAATGAACACTTTTCATTGGTTGAGAACTATTGTTTTTCCCAAATGATGAAAATCCCTCCTTCTTTCCTCACTCTGACTTTCATCATTGTGAGAGAAAGACCCTTTGTTACCAGTGAGCAATGGCTTCTTTAGTAGCTTCAGCTGGTGCTTCCCCACCACCTCCACCACATCCAAGGAAGAGTGGACCACCTGCTCAAGTTATAATTCAGCAAGAAGAGGAAGAAGAGGAACAGGACGACGAGCACGAAGAGAGGCACTTTTTGCCTGAGGAGCCCAGGACGTCTCACCGGAAAGAAAACTTCATTTGGCAATTTTTTAAAATTCCCAAAGGTCAGAAAAAAGTAAATGCAAGATACGTAACTTGCCTTATATGTCAAGATAGACTGTCCAGAGGGACCGACAAAAAATACAGTTTCGGAAACTACACAATGCATCGCCATATGACTAGGTGGCATCCTAACAACTACAGTGCTGCACAGTTTCGTAACGACCTAGATAATCTCCCTATTATGGCCAGAAGATCTGTTGTACCGGAAGTAACGGGACCAGAGGGCAGGGAGATGGTGCCAAATATACAAACGAGATTTCATGAAGTAAAACAAGTCTGCGTATATTGCAGTGGATTCATTTGCTACGGAGAAAGAAGCATCACTCTGATCAACAGAGCTATTGACTATCATATGCAAGTTTGTACGAAACGCCCCAAATAATAAATACTTTTTTTTTGTTTTGTTGCTCCTGTTGAGCCCTTTACAATGAATCGTTTTCATTGCCCCCTCCAAGAAAAACCCAAAAAAATATAAAACTGTTCAGAAAAATTCAAAAAAAGTAAAAAAATGTTCAGAAAAATAATAAAAAAAATATAAAACAACAAAAACAATTAAAAAAAAGTTCTTTTCAGAACTACCTCCCCGTTATTAAAAAATTGGTACAATATTTGGAACTGTGCCAACCTCTATTTCTCGTAGTTCGCTTCCCAGTTCGCTCGCCGGTACGCGAACCGGAAGTGAACCAAAAATTTTTTTTAAAAAAAGAACAGTAAGTATAAGGGAAGGAAACAGACACTTATGTTAAAAGAAAGACAGCTATAGGGGAGTAAACTAGAGATACTATTACCCGTAATCCACTGCTGATGATGTCACATATTACATCATTCATGACATGCTCAGTGACATCATCAGCAGAGGATTGCGGGTTTTTTGGCAACGTGCCTTATCCACGGTTTAATAACGCTGCCTTTTGCTTTATATAAGTTTTCAAATTGTATGAAATATATACCAATAGGTCGTTATGAACCTTTAGGTAGTGCTTTTCTTCATGAGGTCTGGTCGCTTCCATACACATACAGATGTTTCAAAGATGATCAAGAAGTTTATCTGAATGGAGAGGAATGCACTGAGACGCCAGATCATTCACTAATGTGTAGGCACATACAGTTACACGGTTCATGCAACAAACACCGACCAAATATGGCTTGCGTGTTGCAAGGCACGCCAGTTCCTGCTATCATCCCCACGTTCAAGTTGTTGGAAAATGGTAGTTATTTGATGCTCAATAATGAAGATTGTTCTGGGTTAATTAAAAGTATTCCTTTTATCGTAACAGTAAGTGAACGGGTTATTTGCTGCAGAAATGTTCTATTTCCTCCCACACATGAACATAGGGAGTTTTCAATCTGGCCACAAATACCAACCTTGGGAGCAGATTTCAACGGCATGGCAAGAATAAGAGCTCTTTTGTCTCAGAGAGAGGTGGCCTTGAGTTCGGCCCGTGAAACTTTCGTGCTTCACATAGCGAACACCCGTACAGAGGTGCAGACCCTTTTCAATACTGATTCGCCTTTCCATTTCAGCAAGATGGTTCGGACTATCTTTAACGCGTCCTCCACAAAGGCCCTGGCGCACTTTTTTAAAGTTGTTACCAGTGGTCTCGTGACTTCATTTGAGAAAATCTTTGGAGTCATCCCTGCTTTCTTTCATTCTATTTTTTCCACTGTGCTTCGTGGATTCCCATTTTTACTTGCATTACCAGCGGACGCTCTTGTGCTTTTTTACATTTTTAAATATGGATGTCCCTCCTGTGCAAGCTCCCGCCCTGCAGCTGCTGACACTGTTCCGCAATCGCATGCTAGAATATTATGGCACAATGCCGTTGGCGATATTAAGCACGGCATATGGATTATCTTTTCGATTCTCCTACTTCACCTGTGTCCAGCCTGTATTTCACTGCCTGACCTGTGATTTCGATTGGGCCATTGATTTGTGTCTCTGCGGACCGGTTTCTCCTGACGTCGACTTTAATCAGCTGATGACTCCTATCATTCCTCACGAGTTGGTTTGTCCTGGCGAAAGGATTATGGCTGTGGCATTGATGCATGGACTAATTGGTCCCTGGAATTTACTGGCGGCAACACAGTCTTTCTTGGAACAGAGCTTTCTTGAAAACCCACCGAGCTGTCCTCTGATGGTGATAGAGGATCCGGTGCTGGGAGAGCACGTATGTTCTTTTCCGCTTTTAAATTGGATGGCTGAACTCTTTTCGGATGAAGACGGTGACTTCCTATTGGAGGCTGTTGCAGCTTATTTTGCATACACAGTTATGTCATAGACCTTTTTCATGTTTGATATGCTGAGTACTAGCATTTCATTGACAATTCATTGACTTATTTGTCAAGTTTTTATTATTTAGCTTGCCTATTGGCTTAAGACTCGATAAAGTACTTGGCTGTTTTATTTTTCTTTAGCATTAAATTTTCCTAGTTTTTAATGTTTTACCTTGCGGACCGTCCACATATAAAGTTGCAATCTGCTCTCATGAGATGGCACTTCTATTATCTTATTCAGTTCGTTTCCGGATCATGGGGAGGTGTCATCTAGGTCCTGGATATCTTTACACCGTGTTAAGTTAGCATGGGCTAATTACCGGTTTAAACGCCATTTTTCCTTTTTTGCAACTTCTGCACACGACACTTAGTTGTTGCTTTAGCTTTCAACCTAGTAGTTCATCGTGGTTTACATGAGAATAATATGTTACTGCTCTACTATCTGCTTTGCTTGTTAAACTATATCTGTACAGCGAGTGCTGAAGTTTCAAGAACAACACGATACAGAATTGTTATGAGGTCTGATCTCCACGACTTCATACTCATAACATAAGTGCAGCTTCTGCCAATTCTGGGCATGAGGCGGGTTTTATATTGCTTTGCCGAACACACATACACAACAGTTGATGCGATTCACATGAAGAGAGATCTGGTGTATGCTGATGTGATTCCTTCAAATCTAAGACACTAAAGTATGGGCATGCCCTAAACCAACACAAACAGACCTTCTTAGCAAATAATATAATATGTGTATTAGGGAGGGTGAGATATAAGCAGCCGCGGGCCGTGGAGGGAGTTACGGTGGGGCAGGGAGGCGGGGAGGGGGAGGGGGAGGGTGGAGCCCTCTCCACCCTGCCCCTCCCCCTCCCCGCCTCCCTGCCCCACCGTAACTCCCTCCACGGCCCGTGGCTGCTTATAAGTGTTGCTAACTCTTATTCATTTACAGCATGTTAACATACTGTCACCATTCGCTTTTTATGTACTAGTAACTATGCTGGTAATTTTGCTACTGATAATATGTGTACTTGTATTATCTAAGATACTACGCCTGAGAAGACGGCATTAGTAAATAAACATTTCAAATACACATGTGTTCTTCTTAACTCCATGTTCTGGTTTCTAAGAAATATATAACGACCGACTGTTCATGAGTTCCACGTATCCTGAGGTACTATAAGTTCATATTCTGGATTGTCTAAACATTGAGAGTTTGTTATATCCAATGTGACACTGTACCTAGCTTGCTAAGGGGTTTTTGATTACTAAGGTGAGTTTTGGGGCACCCTAATTCACCGAGGTTCCAATCCTCTGTCCACAGTTCTGTGTGAGAACAGAAACCCTGCGACAGGGGCACCCCCGACCCTTGCTGGAGCTTCATCACACTTGCGATACAACTCCAGCAATGCGCCACCTTTACGGCACAGATACATCACGCATCTGTGCTGTTTTTGCCCCATGATGCGCCGCATTGTAAATGCAGCACACCATAGGTGACGGAACAGCGGCACAGAATGACTAACACATCCCTGGTGATGCGCCAGTCATCATAAATCTATCCCTATGCTTCTTATCTTGTTAGAGATGAACCGCCATATGTATCATCAAAGTTTTTTGCATTTCCTAAATAGCGAACTTTAAGGAATAAATAGCGATTCTTTACCATTCCTAGTTTGCGATGAGCTATTTGCTAATTACAAATTACCCATTCATTTCCTTCATTTCCATAGGGCGGTTGGACTCACTTTTAGCTCGAACGGCTGAATGGATTTCCACGAAACTTGGCAAAATTGTAGGGACTGGTAGCCCGATGTGCCTTTGCTATGTCTCAAGATATATGCTCCAGTGGTTTTTACGAAAATTAACTTTGAAAAATATATATTGGGCTACATTGGCCTATATATATGTTGGAGCCCAAATGGAGCCCAATGTAGCCCAATGAAGCCCAATGAAGCCCAATGTAGCCCAATGTAGCCCAAAGATGGCCGCCAGAGACAAAAAAAACAAATGTAGCCCAAATATCAGCCAGATGTAGCCCAACTATAGCCCAGTGACAGAATGACCAATCAGCTTCGCAAACCTCCGTTACGCGAAGCGGAGCGCTGTTACAGATATATATCTTTTTTTGAACGTTAATTTCTCAAAATCCACTGGAGCACATATATTGAGACCTAGCAAAGGCACATCGGGCTACCAGTCCCTAATATTTTACCAAGTTTCGTGCAAATCCATTCAGCCGTTCGATTATTATTATTATTTTTTTTTTTTGCCCCGCGGGGCCCTTTAAAAACCTCCACATCAAACCTAGGGGGTCAGCGAGGATCTACTATGCCCCCTTATGGTCATTTGCCCCTTCGCTTTGGCCTCCTCTTGTCTCTCGATCCTACCGAGAGACAAGATGGCGGCCGCTACGGACTGTTTGGAATGTTTACAGACGCCGGAGAACCAATCAGCTTCGCTTCACAAAGCTCCGTTGCGCGAAAAGTACGCGTACTGGAGCGCTGCCCGGTCCGCTGTTACAGATATATATCTTTTTTTAAACGTTAATTTCTCAAAATCCACTGTAGCACATATATTGAGACCTACAAAAGGCACATCGGGCTACCAGTCCCTACAATTTTGCCAAGTTTCGTGCAAATCCATTCAGCCGTTCGGGCTAAAAGTGAGGCCAACCGCCCTATGGAAAACTCAATGTTAAAAACACGTTTTGGGACCCCCCTTTTTTCCCGACCCCCCCTGGACCAACCCCCCCCCCCAATTTTCAGGGGCTGCTCAGAAACAAAATGTGCAATTTTCCTGAAAATTTCAGCCAATTCCGTCCACAAACGCCAAAGTTATTTGACATAGAATTTTCAAAAATCCCATAGGAAAAAAATCCTAACTATATATACCTACTGGCGACCGCCAGTAGGTAATATATATATATATATATTTAAAAAAATTGCATTGTGCGACCCCGTGCCCCCCTCCATGATACTGCCCTGCACCCGTCCCCACCGCGCCACCCGCGAGTCATGCCTGCTGCCACTGGACAGTGTATAAATCAGTATAGCAATCCCTCCAAGTAGTGATGCACAAATGTCTTGCAATGCATGCTTCACGGTTTATTGTCAGCTCTAATTTCTCCACAAGGGCTGTGCAAGGGAGTGATACTTTTGTGACCATGGTTGCGGCTTTTGTTTTGAAACAGCCTGCAGAAAGGGGAGTGGTTCAATTAAATCATTGCATAGCAAAGTAGTTGGAGTTATTCTGGGCAAGAGTGCATTTCTGGTTCTAATGACGCGGGACAAGACTTGTCCTAAATGAGTGTCTAACGGCAACGTTAAAATTATTCGGCTGCCCTAAGGCACAAACAAATGAACTACTGAAGCAAAAAGTCCACTTCCATTGGGGAGCAGACAACATTGTAGCAGTAACCAGAGGAGAATCAGCTAATACTAAGCAGTGCTTGCGATGCTGTTGGTCATGGTAATCACAGAGTGCTCGGATTTCCTCCCTGGGCGAAATTTTATTTATTCTGGAGTAAATGGAGTAATGTGGGTAATTTTATGTTACTCTTCTGATGCAAAAATTACGCAATTATGCCTGTTTGCATAATTGTGAATAATTTCGCACAAAAATCCTACCGCAGCAGCACAGGAACAACGAACGTAGCGAGTGTGAGCATCTGCTGGCTGCTGATGTTTGTGTTCTGTTGCATTTTGCACTGTTTTCATAGAGCAAAATGCATCCTCGGTCTGTTTTAGATGTGTGGGTGCATTCTTCCGAGGTCCAGCCCTGTACTCAGCATGCTCATCACTATCAGAAGTAGTGCAATAGAGATTAGCCAGGCATAAGATTGACACAAACAGTAGTCTGGAGTACCAGTTTTAGGTAGGGGCAAGGGGATGAAGGGTTATTTCTGCATCTCTGGCTTCAGGTTTCCTCAGTTTTGGACAGTAAAATATTTGTGTCCTCTGCATGGGTGGACCTCCCACTCTGTCTGCTGTGGGATTTACAGTTGTGGGTGGGTGATTATTTTGTGCAGGAGTTTTCTGGTACTGCGCATCATCTCGATAAAAGGTGCAAGATAACAACAATAACATTCTTTATTCTGTCTCTAGGCTCATGCAGCTAAATGATAAAGCAACAGGTCCGCTTCCATTTGACGAGTGAACAAACACTGTAGTATTATACTATACTGCATTGCACTGTATCGTATTGTACTGAAGGCCTTAAAGGGTGTTAGCTCATTTGCTTTCAGTGCTCGAGAAACAGACTCTAATGGTTACCATGATTAACCCTGGGTGGAGTTCGCGGAGTTGCACTATGCGAAAATCTGCGAAGTGGAAAAAAAACTCTGCCGCGCTACGGGGAGCTCCGCAAACGGCGCAGTGTGATAGAAAAATGCAGTTTGCTGTGATTTTCAGTACTGGATGCTTGTACACACTGTGCAATCATCGCGAACGGCACCATGCACACGAAAGCGGGCGCTGCTTTCCTTTCTGCTGCACGAGTAGATTTTGGCTCGAATGGCAGCTTTCTCGACGTGAACAGGCAGTTTCTCAACTCGAGCAGTTGCGAGCATATGTGACCACTCGCAATGAGAACTCTGACGCTCTTGCGTTGAGAAATCTCACTGGGAGGTTTATTTCCCATGTTCGTGCTCGCCAACTCGATGTTGACAATCGCGAACAAGGAAAAATCTCGCCAGGAGGTGGATTTTCCTTGCTCGTCAACTTGACGTTAACGAATGCGAGTGAGGAAAAGAAAAACATTCCGCTGTGTGGACTGAAGTTTTTCGGAACTCTGGGAGCTCCGCGTAACGTGGAGTGCAGAAAACTCCATGAGTGGAGCAGAGTTCACCGCCCAGGCTTAACCATGATGTGCAGGGCTTTCTTAGTTTATTTACGTTCATAAACAGTTTAATTAAAGATATACAAACTTCAGAAAACTGTTTCATAATCCAGGTTATTTTGCAAAAATAAATCCTCAGTTTTGAAATGTGGTGTAAAGAAATATGATTCTTTGCCCAGAGCATTTCCATAAATCACAATTTTGCAAGGCTGTAAAGCACTTGTGAGAAACCTTCAGAGGTTTCATCTTAATTTGGTAAAGAAGATATCTGAGATCCAGCCTAGGGATTAGATATTGGCAGTTCAAATATCCAAACAAAGCAATTCTTTAAGAAGATCTGAGGGATGGTTCATGCCTCGCTGCTTCAATGGTAAGTAATTTGTCTAATTCTAACACCTTCCTCCAGAACAGTGCGTGTAGTGCACCCAAATTGGCTTTACATGCAGGGAACTAGATCTCTGCACCATATGTCATGGTTGGGACTGCCTTGGTCACATAAGCATGCCGGAAGGCCAGAGATAACAGTCTACCAGAAATCCTGATTGAACCTGGCAATTCCAGCCACCATGTAAGTGAGTGTGCTCTTTTTAGAATCAAATGGCAGCTATCACAGAGTCAATTTCAAAGGCCAAAATATTTGTGTGAGTGCAGGACCTCAAGCTTTTCATGCCCCAGACATGCATTCTTAGGCTGTACACCAAAATATTGTTTTTTCATATTTATTCTGCTGTAATTTTACTTTTAGTAGATATTTAGGAAATCCTCCTATCCCCCCATTGTAGACGGAGAAGTGTCCTTTGTAAGAGCACCATGTCACCTGAGTAAAACATAGATCCAAAGTTGTGAGAAATTGGATTGTTCAGTGGGGTGGACGACTGAAATGAACCCTCCAAGTCACTAAATCAACCTTGGCTCAACCCCTTGGTAGCTTTGGCGCAGGGCAGAAAGACTTAAAATACAGCAATTTGTAAAGTTTTAAGAAGTATCAAAACAATAATAAAGTCAAAAATGCCAAGCAATAAAAATCTGAAACTGGATAATAGAGTAAAATGTAATTAGAAAATGACACCAAAATGCCAAAATTCCAATAAACAGAGCCACAGATATGAATTTTTAAAGGAATAGCGTCAAAAAGCACAAACCGCCAATGACATCTAGGAAGGGGGAGGTACAGACATGTAACACATTCCGTAGGTGCGTGAAAACTCTCAACCCATACTAACGCTTCACTAACACCATCTCTGACACTCACATTCCATTTCTGGACTTGGAGATAACACTGACAGATAGCAGATTACACACCACAGTCCAGAAAAAACCAACTGACCGTAACAGTTCGTTACTGTATGGGAGCCATCACCCAAACGGTGCGCAGTCAAAATATCGATTTCTTTATATCGACCTACACTAATATCAATTTTTTAATGTCGTAGGGACAGAACAACGATGTCAAGAATATCGGTGACCAGAATATCGACCTTAAGGTAAGTAAAATTGTTTTTTTTTATATCGATGTAATATCAAAGTAAGTAATATTGAAGTAAGCTATATCATTAGCAAAAATATTGTTGTTAATAATATCGATATTTATATTAGTGTTATGTATTTTAGTATGTATTTTATATGTATGTTTAACATTTTTCGTATTGTATTTTGATTATTTTTATATATGTATTAATTCTTTAGAAATTAGTATTTTTTTTAAAGTAAATGTTGCGTTTTAGTATCAGAGCGGGTTGTGGGTTTATAGGGGAATAGGGTGGTAAGTAATTTAATTATACTTAATTAATAAATATGTTTTTATTTATTGGTATTTATTATTAATTTATTGTCAATTAATTATGATTTTGTAATTAATTGTTATCAATTGATTAATTTATTATTATATTAATAATAATTAAGTATTATTTTCTATTTATTGTTATTGTTAATTATTTGATTGTTAATTATTATTAATTGCTAAATAATTTTTGTTAATTGATTAATTGATAATTAAATTAATTATGTTATTTGTTATGTGTAGGGGTTGTGGGTTTTCAGGAGAATAGGGTGGGAATAATTTAATTATAATTAATATGTTTTTATTCATTGTTATTGATTATTAATGTATTGCTAATTAATTAGTAATGGTAATTAATTTGTATTAATTGATTAATTTATATTTATATTAATTATCATTAATTTTTTTGTATTGTTTTTATTTATTTTTATTGTTAATTAATTTATTGTAAATGTATTATTAATTGGTAAATCATTTTTATGAATTGATTAATTGATAATTTAATTAATTGTGTGTAGCGGGTTGTGTGTTTATTTGGGAATAGGGTGGGAAGTAATTTAATGTTATTTAAGTAAATATCAATGACATTTTATTGTTCTTTATTATAAAACATTTTGTTAATTATTAATGTTATTTATTTTACAAAAATTATTTAATTAATATGTATGTTAATTTAACCCCTAGGCTATCCTACATTTTCCACACTGTTACACTCATTGCAGTTGAAATAGTAATTTTAACCCCTACGCTATCCAACACTTTCACTACTGTTGCACTCACTGGAGTGGGAATAGTAATTTTACCCCTACGCTTTCCAACACTTTCTCTACTGTTGCACTCACTGGAGTGGGAATAGTAATTTTTACCCCTACGTTATCCAACACTTTTCCTACTGTTGCACTCCCTGGAAGGGGAATAGTAATTTTAACCCCTACGCTATCCAACACTTTAGCTACTGTTGCACTCACTGGAGTGGGAATAGTAATTTTTACCCCTTCGTCATCCAACACTTTCCCTACTGTTGCACTCTCTGGAAGGGGAATAGTAATTTTAACCCCTACGCTATCCAACACTTTAGCTACTGTTGCACTCACTAGAGTGGGAATAGTAATTTTAACTATGCAACACTTTCCCTACCTTTGCACTCCCTGGATTGGGAATAGTAATAATTTTTAACCCTACGCTATCCAACACTTTCCCTACTGTTGCACTCCCTGGAGTGGGAATAGTAATTTTAACCCCTACGCTAACCAACACTTTCCCTACTGTAGCACTCACAGGATTGGGAATAGTAATTTTTACCCCTACGCTATCCATCACTTTCCCTACTGTTGCACTCCCTGGATTGGGAATAGTAATTTTTACCCCTACGCTATCCAACCCTTTCCCTACTGGTGCACTCACTGGAGTGTGAATAGTAATTTTTACACCTACGCTATCCAACACTTTCCCTACTGTTGCACTGTTTGGAGTTGGAATAGTAATTGTATTCCCTCTGCTATCTATTTTTTGTATTAGTTTAGTTAATGTAGTATATCATTAATTTTAAAAAGATTTAAAATAATTTGAATGTTTTTACTTTGTTATATATTTATTACATTTTATTTATATTATTGTTTTATGTGTATAGATGTATTTATAATGTATAAGATATGTCTTAATAATGTATGTTATTAAAATAATTATGAAAAAATATTAATAAGTAAGTATATAATTATATATTATATGTATATGTTTAATTTATTTTTACATTATATATATTACTTATAATTTTTAAACATTTTGAAATATTTGTAACTATGTTTATTTTAATTATATGTATTATTTACTTTATTTTACAATTTTTTTAACTTAAAAAACGATATTTTTAACAACAATATTTTTGACATAGATATTTTTTTTTCTCGATATTTTTTTACTTTCCCTACTGTTGCGCTCACTAGAGTGGGAATAGTAATTTTAACCCCTACACTATCCAACACTTTCCCTACCGTTGCACTCCCAGGATTGGGAATAGTAATAATTTTTACCCCTACGCTATCCAACACTTTCCCTACTGTTGCACTCCCTGGAGTGGGAATAGTAATTGTAACCCCTACGCTAACCAACACTTTCCCTACTGTTGCACTCACAGGATTGGGAATAGTAATTTTTACCCCTACGCTATCCATCACTTTCCCTACTATTGGACTCCCTGGATTGGGAATAGTAATTTTTACCCCTACGCTATCTAACCATTTCCCTACTGGTGCACTTACTGGAGTGTGAGTAGTAATTTTTACACCTACGCTATCCAACACTTTCCCTACTGTTGCACTGTTTGGAGTTGGAATAGTAATTTTATTCCCTCTGCTATCTATTTTTTGTATTATTTTAGTTAATGTAGTATATCATTAATCTTAAAAAGATTTAAAATAATTTTAATGTTTTTACTTTGTTATATATTTTTTACATTTTTATTTATATTATTGTTTTATGTGTATAGATGTATTTATAATGTATAAGATATTTCTTAATAAGGTATGTTATTAAAATAATTATGAAAAAATATTAATAAGTATATGATTATATATTTTATGTATATGTTTAATTTATTTTTACATTATATGTATATTACTTTTAATTTTTAAACATTTTAAAATATTTGTAACTATGTTTATTTTAATTATATGTATTATTTACTTTATTTTACATTTTTTTTAACTTAAAAAACGATATTTTAACAACAATATTTTTGACATTGATATTTTTTTTCTCTATATTTTTTTACTTCAGAATGTAGATAGGATGTCGATATTCTTGACTTCAATATTCTTGCGTCGATATTTCTGTGGGTCGATATTCTGTCCTTCGATAGTCAGGGATTCCACCCAAAGGCTCTTAGGGACAACCTTCTGTTTGGGCAGTTCCTGAGCCTTAGGCGTAATTGCCGCACCACCCGGAAATATGACGATTGGCATCACAACTCACACACAACCTAATACAAAGGGATTACCTGGTACATAGCATTAACACCCCAAGGAAGAGGGCCAGGAACAATAACAGGGAGGCTTACTCGAGAAAGTACCCAAAACTGAGGCGTGTGTGATGTCATTCACCCCACATACAAACAGGATAAAGCAAATCATTAGAAAGAACTGGGGTATCCTACGGACAGGGAACCTGGCACTGGCCCCTCCCAGTTTTGCATTCAAACGTACAGCCAACTTGTTATTGTTATTGTTATTGTTAATATATGCTTGTATAGCGCCAACTCACCGACAGGTCTCAAGGCGCTTTGACCATAAAAAACATAACAGCCCAATCAACAGCCCAGAAGAAGGAGCAGACTAAACTAAATTCAGCGCTGCCTTAAACAGAATGGTTTTTAGGGTTTTCCTGAAGTGGAGCCTGTTACCATCCCTACGCAGGGCTTCAGGTAATTCGTTCCAGATTCTCGGCAGCAAGACTGAAAATGCTCTGCCACCTTTCGTGGCTAGTTTGAACCGAGGGCACACCAGCAGTTGTGCATCCGACGATCTCAATCTTCTTTCAGGTCGATAGATCTCCAACCTTTCCTTAACGTATGCAGGGGCTTGGCCATAGATAGATTTATGGGCTATGCAGAGACTTTTAAAAATGGACCTTTGTATCACTGGAAACCAGTGCAGGTTCTGTAGCAACGGAGAGGCATGAGAGTTCCGTGGCAATTTAAAAATAAGTCGTGCTGCATCATTTTGAACCACCTGCAATCTGTTAGTTAATGTCTTTGGTAGGCCCAGGTAAAGGACGTTCCCATAGTCAAGTCTCGAAAGTATGGTAGCCGAGACTACGGTGCGGAGCATAGAGTGGGACAGAAGTGGGACTAACTTACGCAGTTGTCTCAGTAGACTATTGCAAACACCTACAACCGTCGAAACTTGGCTCTTCATTGATAGTGCACTATCTATCTTGATGCCAAGGCTCTTTACCGAGTCGGCTGGTTTGGGGATGGAGCCCAGTTCCTGGGGCCAATACAAGTCGCTCCAAGGAGAACTGGTGGATGACACGATCAGCACCTCGGTTTTCTCCGGGTTGATCTTCAGGAGGTTACTTGACATCTATTTAACTGTATATCGAAGTACCTCCTGTGCCTGTAGCTGAGCTCGTTCTGTGTCCTCCATACTTAAAAGTAGCTGAGTATCATCCGCGTAATTAAATACGCGGCAACCCATCTCTGTCAAAGTTTTTATTAAGGGTTGTAGATACAGGTTAAATAGGAGGGGAGACAATGCAGAGCCTTGAGGGACCCCGCAGGTAAGTTCTCCCACTCCTGAAACCATATCTCCCAGCTGGATTCTCTGGGTTCTCCCCAACAGGAAGGATTCCAGCCAATCATATGCTGAATCTCTGAACCCAAAGCCCGCCAGCCTGTCCAAGAGTAACGGGTGGCTGACAGTATCAAACGCTGCTGACAGGTCTAAAAGTATCAGTGCGCTAGGTTTTTTACTGTCAGCCATCGTTCTTAAATCATCCAGCACCGACAGCATAACCAACTCGGTGCTGTGATGTGCGCGAAACCCTGCCTGCATCTCATGGAGAAGGTGGTTAGAGTCCAGAAACGATGTCAGGGATATCAGCACATGTTGTTCCAAGACCTTGGACAGGTATGGCAGCTGGGAGATAGGTCTGTAATTTTTCAGCACTTTAAGGTTGGCCCCGGCTTTCTTTAATAGTGGTTTCACCCTAGCTTCCTTAAAGCTGGCTGGTAATCGGCCTATGTCTAGTGATTTATTCAACATCCCTAAGAAGTGATCCTCTAGACTAAGGCGAGCTAGGCGAAAAACACTTGGGGGACATGGATCTGCTGGAGATCCTGACTTTACTTTCCTCATCAGGACTTCCAATCCCAGTGCATCAAGTCGAGGGAAATTAGACATATAGGTTCCTGCTGGGGTTTGGGATCCCTGTGGGCCTATAGAGCCTAGGGTGGCATTTGTTATCTCTTTTAAAATAAGGTCGACCTTATCCGAGAAGTATGTCAAGAAGACATCACAACTGATAGTAGTGTCTATGGCTTGAGCTCTCTTTGTCAGTTCAGTGAGTATCTTAAAAATTTCCTTTTGGACATTATCCGCTTCATTTATCCGCTTTTCATAAAAAGTGGCCTTGGCTTCCTGTATATATTTTTTATAAGCGTGAGACACTTTCCTGTAATCCTCATAGGATATATCATCTTTCCTCCTCCTCCAAATTCTTTCTACATTGCGTAGTGCTTTCCTGTGTTCCCTTAGAGCCGGGGTGAACCAAGGTGCACCTTTCCCCCCACTGTTAATCTTTCTGGATTTCTCAGGGGCAATCTGATTTATTGCTCCAGTTAAGCACTCCATTAGCGCTGTACACTCCTGATCTATAGTAGCACCAGGATTTATGGGCTGCATACAGTCCGCAAGTTTGGTAGTCAGAGATTCTAAGTCCACATCTTTCCATTTACGGCACATTTTAACGTTGGATACTGGTAGCAAAAGTTTCTTGTCAATGGGGACATCGCAATAAATCAGATGGTGGTCTGACCATATACAGGGGAGTATTTTTGTGACGCTAATCTTAGGATCCAAGGTCCATATCAGATCAAGAATATGACCCTTTAAATGCGTAGGGGAATTTACCAATTGTCTAAAGCCCAGAGAGGACATAGTAATCTCTACTGATTCGGCTGCAGAGTCTTTCTTTTCCTTGTCCCAATGGAGATTAAAGTCTCCTGTGACAATTATATTTTTATACCGGGAGCACAAGTCTGACATAGTAGCCATAAAAGCGTCATTAAAAGCCGGGGTAGAATTAGGTGGGCGATATACATTAAAAATGGTTAGACACAGATTGTCGAACGTGAATTTTACGGCAAGCGTGTCGGCCCGATCTAAGGTATCTGCCAAGATTTTAGTTGCTAAAAAATGTTTTTTAAACAGAATTGCCACGCCACCTCCACGGACGTTTCCGGTGCGGTTGTGCCAGTGTATATCGTAGCCAGACGGAACAGCGGCTATTATATCCGGTAGTGAATTTTCGCCAAGCCACGTCTCAGACAAAGTCAGAATGTCGATGTCTTCATCCTGAAGCAAGGTGAAAATTTCGAGGCAGTGACATTGCATAGACCTTGTATTTAAACTGATCAATTTCAGGGTGTAGTCCGCAGTTGATTTACCTGTATGAGGAGCATAAATACCCAGGTCGTTTAGTCTGGCTAACGTGACTGGATCTAAAGAATGGGTCATTCCGTTCAAACAGAGCAGATCATCCCGTGTATAGGAGGCCCGATCGCCAGAGTTCCCAGCCCCTGCGCCCGTTTGTGCACGGACGGGCGCAGACGGGCTGGACTCTGGCGTGACTCCAGCGTGCTCACGCTGCGCGCGAACGCTGCGCGTTAGCATGGCCGCCCTTAAATAGCGCTGTTGAAAACGCTAGTGCGGCAACAAAGATGGCGCCGCCAGACGTCCCAACCTCCTTGCCTAAGATGGCCGCCGGGGAGAGAAGGACCCGCAAAACGCGGTGGTTTACGATTACTGTGAGGGTAAGTGGGCTAAAAACAGGGTGGAAGGAACATAAATCAAATCAGATAATAAAACGGGTATTTAAAAACAACAGTAAATTGCGCTATTAAACGCATGCACCAGCGCTATCTCAGTCGCGCTCTGTAGTTCCTAGCGCTCTGACTCCCTGGCGATGTGAATAGGTAGTCTGTCTTCGTGATCAAGACAGAGCTACTGGTTTGCCCGCCCTAAATAGCGCTGTTGAAAACGCTAGTGCGGCTTGAAGGACCCTGCCCATGTCCATCCCACAATAACCAACCATCTCTATGGGGTCTACCTCTGGTCACAGGTCACTCAGCGTGTAGTTCGCGTTCTGTGTGCCCTCCGACTGAGAGAACCAAAGAACTACAGCTATCGCCCAATTTTAGATGGGTCAAAAGGTCACACACTAATTGCAACACCAACAATTGTATTTACACCATTACCTGCCCTGTAAACAGAGGTACATTGACATGACAACCAGGGCAGTGGAGGTCAGGATTACGGAGCACTGCAGCAACATACGCTGCAACAGACTACCTACCAAACTTTGTCAACATTTCACAGAGAAGTGACATGCACCTGACAGCTTAAGGTGGACAGTGATTGAGGCCCACCCCAATCCTAACAAACAAGGTCTCTTCAGGAGAGAGCAACGCTGGATTTTCAGACTATCCAGTGATAGCGATGGGCTCAATGAGAATATTCCATGGGGGGAAGTAAACAATTAGAGCCTCCTCCAACCACTGTCTGCCCTCTTGATTCACACTACACTCCGTTGATGTCACTAACTGCAGATACTAGCAATCACCAGCGGGGACTAAGTATCCCTTGAACAAAATCTACATTGCCAGAATAACCAAGCCTGGTTTCATGAAGTCCCTGTCGCCTTGCCCTGTAGACTCCCTCCTTCACCTCTCACATGTGATCCCATCGGAACTTATCACATGTAGAGATGTCAGTGTTTACATCCCAAATTGGGACTTCACCCACTTGTAATCACTCGACTACGTGACCTGTGTAGCCCACTATGAATGTCTGATTTCGGCCTGCATACCATTAATGTTGGTCAATTGGGTACTTCCTTTCGTCCCCTTTTGATAATTGCCAATAGTGTTGGCCTCAAGATGTCCCAGGAGGGTGGGCACTCTTTAGCACATACATGCGCACGCATGAGCCATCCAACACTATACCCGCATTTTGGATGCTCTGCGCATTCCACGTTATAAGATGACCACCATAGTTTTAATCAATAGCTTTTAGCTTCTACCCCTTTTTAAGATGGCTGCTGCATATGTATCGACTTGAGGATGCCATATGCATTCCACATTCTAAGCTGGCAGCCACTGTTTTGACCGGGAGCTTGTAGCTTCAACCCCCTTCAAAGAATGTCCCTCTACCTCTAGAATACACTAGCACTTAACCGCACATACGCGACCCTTCCACTTCCGGGTCGCTTCCACGCGGACCAGAAGCAGGCTACTTAAACCTACCGGCTTCACACACCTCCCTTACTCCCAACAAGGCAGAGCGAGGGGTAGGTTCCTGGCACCTGTTTTCCAGGAAAACTGTAAGTAAGCAGTCTCTGTTTTTCTCCCCCTCCCCACCACGCCCCTCTGGCACCAGAGACCTATGCCATTGTGACAGGATGCTCATTCTTGGTTGGCCTTTCATCTTTGCTTGTACCCATTGTGTTTTTATCTTCCCCCTTTCTCTCCTCAAAACCAGCATGATGTTAACTTTTGTAACAATCGTTGCTCTGCCTAACTATTGATGAGGCGTGACTTCAACCCGAATTGGGTGAGTTCCATAGCGCCATTTCCTACGGTGGTTGGTTACCAGCAATGACACTAGTATGTTTTGTATATGTCACGTGTGCCACAAGTCTGCTTATTATGTTTGTCTGGCCATGCAACTCTTGGTTGCACTAACCACTTGTGCATGTGTTTGTGGCATGTTTTTAATTTCATTTTGGCGGCATCATTACTGTGTGTGCATACTGTATTCATGTACCGTTGTTTTTCTCTCTCTGTTTTGAATCTCATTAAGTTGGTCCCATGTTTTGTATTACTAAGGTACCTCATTGAAAGGTCAGAGTGATCGTTTCATTTTCCATAACAAACCACCCTTGTAGATACTGCATCAAGATAGGTCCTGAAGAATTGCCGAGTGATTTACACACATAAGGCAAGAAACATGTTGACCATGACTATACACATATAGACACTTCCGACCGTTATATTCGGCGGTGCCTTCCTTATTCTGGTTTTAATTGAAACGAGTGGACTCATAGATTAAAATTCGTTTTGGAGAAACCAATTCTCCTCATTTTTTTTCTCCTCACATCTACACCACTAGGCCCCTCACATGCACCTCACCCATACAGCTTGGTAAAAAGAGATCTGACAAAGAGCACCTCATAGCGTGCCCTTCAGGCATTGCAACGCCGGCCTGATGAGGAGCAAGCCCTATGATGAAGCGTAACACCCAAATGGGTGTGTGAGGTCCCCACTTCCCAAATTGGGAGACACCCACACTCCACTACTGAGTAAGGGTGTTGACCAACCTAGCCTCCTCCTTTTCGTTCCCCACCCTACAGGAACTGCATACTGCTTCTGTGCTAATCTATTACTGTGTCTCTGAGGAAGAAAATAACTATTAAGTATGACCAGAAAGGGCTTACACTTTTTTATAGTTTTAATGTTAATGTTAGTGAAACTTATACAGTGCACAAATACCCTCGGGTGTCTTGGCGCTTCCGGTGCAAATATACTGTGCTAAATACTACTATTGCTGAAAAAGCCAGGTCTTCAGCTGTTTCCTAAACTCCAGAAGGGAGGGAATTTTTCTAAGAAGCAAGGAAAGAGCGTTCCATTCTCTAATAGTGTTGAAAGTAAGACTCCTCCCCCCATTTCATTTTTTTTATCTTGATTGACCGCATCAAATATGCATTGGCTGAATGTAGAGATCTGTTTGGTAAATACCATTTAAACAGGTCCTCTAGAAACTTTGGTCCTTCTTTATGTAGCGCCTTGAAGGCCAGGCAGAGAGTCTTAAACTTTGTCCGCTAGCATATTGACAGCCACTGAAGTTCTCGCAATGTTGATCTTACGACTGATATTTTGGAATGTCCGGAACCAGTCTCGCAGCGGCTTTTTGCACTGCCTGCAACTTCCGCAGAAGCGTGGCCTGCACCTTAATGTACAGTCCATTACACTAGTCGATTTTAGAGAAAACTAAGGAAGTTACTACTGACTTTCTGCATGTTTTCGGAATAAAAGGCAAGATTTTCCTAATCATCTTGATCATAAAGAACGAAGACACAACCTTAGAGAATTGAACTTTGAAGCTGAGCTTTCCATCTATAATGAACCCTACGTTTTTTGCTTTGTCAACCGGGGTGGGGGGAGGGCCGAGATTATCTGGCCACCAAGCTGGTGACCAAGGCGGAAGAAGATTACCGAACATAATCACTTCTGTTTTGCTTGAATTCAGTTTCAAGGAATGAGTGCTCATTCAGTGACTTAAGGAGAGCATACAATCATGAAGCTTTGATGCATGATTAATGTCCTTATCCACTGTCAAGATCACCAGCTGGGTGTCGTCAGCATAGGATGTTGGGGTCAAATTAAAACTTCTTATTAGTGGTGCTAATTCCTCTACATAGATATTAAAAAGTGTAGGGCTCAGCGACGAGCCCTGGGGGACACCACATGGGAGGGAAAAAGGTGCAGCCTTAAATTGGCCCAGATGGACTGATTGGGTCCTCTCTGCTAGAAACGATGTCAGCAAGGAAAGGGCTTTACCTCCTATCCCAGCTTCTTGTAGACGATGAACAAAGTAGCCTATGATCTACTGTATCAAATGCAGCGGATAGGTCCAGCAGCAACAAGGCTGCTGACCCACCGCTGTCTAATGAAGTACGGATTTCTTCTGTAATTTTAATTAGAGCTGATTCAGTGCTATGATTAGCTCTAAAACCAAACTGGCTGTGGTCTAAAAGGTGATTGGTTGCAACAAAGTTAGAAAGTTCCATATTCATGGTCTTCTCAATTATCTTTGCCGGAAGTGGGATTCTCTTAATAATGATTGTTAGGGCTAAAACGCTCTGAGAGCTCCTCTAAGTGCGGTTTTCCATTGTCCTATCATCAGTGGCCCTGTTTGCTGAAGAAGAAATATATCATATTTCAAATGGAACCCTACTTCAGGGTGGTGAATTTGTCTCTTAATTACAGCTTTGCTCCAGGAGGTATCTAACCCATACCCATTCTCGTGCATATCAACATTGTAAGCACCACCTGATAGATAGCAATCCCTATTCCTGTTATTTGCACCGGACAGTCATTCCTTTTCAGGTCTGAGGCTTCAGCATGACTGCTATATTTTACTCAGTGCCCCACATTTTCATCTATAAATGACTCACCATGTTATTCAGTGCAATGGACATGCCAGATGACTGAAGCCAAACTAAATTTAAATTTTGAGGATAGCACAGGAAGGCTTTAAGTACTAGAAAACAATCTTTTGTTTCTTGAACTGTGGACATTTTTTTCCTCGCCACCATGCGTTTTTGTATCAGGTCGTTCTAAGGCCTCAGATGCATGTCATTAATGTTTAGCAGGTAAGATGTCATATTTGGTTGTGTCAATTGCATCAATGCAATTGACAATTCATTTTATGAATGAGAAGTAAGTTAACTTGAGTTGGGTAAGCCTGATGTTTGGACATTTGACAGTGGTCAATCGAGTAATTTCATCTGAGTTAATTACTCTGGGACAGATTCACAAACTGCATTTTGAAGTGCATAAAGTAGTACTATAGTAGTAATGTTCTACAAAATGCCATTCGCAAACCTACAACTGTAAATCTCCACCTCCACTGCTTCTATGTTTTCTATTGGGAGATCCTAACACATGCATGTTTACTACTTAGAGCCTGAATACAAGTATAGGTGCTATTAACCACACCTGGTAAATAATGGTACAACTAGGTTTGTTATTCATCCAGTGTAATAAATAGCACCTATTACAAGGTTTATGGGGGGTGCATGCACATTTTAGTGTTGAATGCACCAAAATCCTCATGCTACTGGAATTACTGTATAGTTTTACCCTGCTAAATACTGGCAGATTTAACCTGCCAATATTTAACGAAGGTTGAAGTATTTAATGCATTAGAGAATTATCGGAGGTTAAATAACACTCAACTCGTAATTCTGACCTGTGCGTAAACACAGCTTTATGCACGGCTCGGAAACAAATGACTGACTCGTAATCAGGCTCTTTGTAAATGTAGGAGAGACCAGAGGAGTTAGTAGAACAACTGCTTACTTACTAGTAAATAGGATGGGGTAGGGGGGAGTAAGGATGGGTTTAGGACAGTCAGGGAGGGTTTAAGGCTGGACATGCACCCACCTGCAAAAGATGAAGCCCATTGCTTTTCACAAACTGCACTTCTCAAGTTACTATGCCGAAAGGACTCAAACAGTGGTAAATATATCACAGCTCAGAGCTGGAGTAAGCCCAGCATCACACATGTTCAATCACTGGTACTGCAACACCCTCTCATAGAAAATAATGAAGGGAAGGGCATAAAAAATAGCTCTATGGGAATTAATGTAGTAAAAAAATGATTTAAAATAGTAAAAAATATAAATACATTTGATTAATGCTATAAAAACGTAAAAGTAAAACATTAATTACTTTAAAAAAAAACATTTTAATACATTTTTGGAAAAGATTAATGGTACATTAATGTTTATTAAAATAATCAAATTATATTTAATTAATTCTTTACATCACTTTTCATAATTGTTCAAGCATGGTTGAATACCTTAGTATTTACGCCGCACAGCGCTAGATAAAAGAAACCTTTGATGCCTATATGTATGAAAACTGAATACTAACCTTAGGTAGTTAAAACACTGCATGTCGCCTGTTTCCGGGGACCTACATTTTAAGAGCATCTAACCGCATCACTCAGAAAGCAACAAAAAAACAACACATGGTCATCTTTGATGATTTCAAGCCTCTTATTTACCCCACAAATCAATGCAGTGATCATAACATATATATTTGTAAAGCACACGTTCCCCCGAAGGCATCTTGGCGCTGAATAACAGATGTTTATTGTTACCCAACTCAATGATACTCATTTTATCAACTTCAGATGGATGAAAGGCTGAGTAATCCCACCAGGATTTGAACCTGGAAATTTGAGGACAAATACAGGCCCTTGCAGTAGATGCATTAGTCCACTGAGCCACCAGGCCCGGCAAACCAAGGAAGTCAATATGTAACTATCATTAGAGTGCAGAATCTTGCAGTTCCTGCAAACTTCACATGGAATTAGTCTCAGAAGTGGTCTTGTTTGGTATGGCAAGACTATAGTAATGCGAATCACACAGGTCTGCCAAAGAACCTAATTAACACACTACAGGGACTTCAAAATGAAGCAAATAAGATATGCACACTCTTACTCAAATTTAACCACACAAACCCAGCTCTGAAAGCTCTCTACTGGCTCCTGATTGATGCTATGAATAAATCCCAGTCACTGTGCAACAAAGTATACTAAAGGAAAGCCTGATCACATTCATAAAAGCTGCCTCCACTAGAAACCTTCGGTTAGCATAGCACACCGAAGTCCTGTGGTACCTATCCGGCCTTCAGAAACCCAGAGGACTATCCAGCGAATTTTGAGTCCAAAACTTTGCAATTCTCTGGACCCCTTCTCCGAGCCTAGCTCCATCTCCTGCCAATTCGGAAAATTCTTTAAAAAAAATGTTTTTTAAAAGAACGTCTGGTTTTCGTTCTGATACCTTTGATCGAAGGATGTTGGAGGTACACACCAACCCACACCTACTCCTCAGCAGCGCTTATTTTAAGCCAGCGGTTGCCAGTAGCGGCTCCTGGAGGGAGTGCTGAGGGCAGGGGAGGGGCGGGGAGGGGCAGGGTGGGGAGTAGTAAACTTCGGCATACGGCCGATCGCAGTTAGGTAAATAAATAAATAAAACTAATTAAATTGCACGCACTGCAGCGCATTTGGCGTTGCAGCGCGTGCAATTTCATTTGTTTTATTTCTTTATTTCTTTACCTAACTCCGATCTGCCGAATGCCGGAGCTAACTACCCCCCACCCTACCCCTCCCCTGCCCCCGCCCCACCCCGCCCCCGCCTCACCGCCCCGCTTGCACTCCCTTCAGGAGCCGCAACTGGTGGTTGCTCTCGTGGCAACGGCACACGTTTTTAGGGACCAGCACTTACCTTTCCACATCAGACATGTACAGCAGCATGAGAGAGAAAAACAAAACAAAGCGGAAAGAGGAGAAAGAGAAAAACTAGAAAACTGTCTCAAAGGGAGAAAGCAGGAACCTACCTGAATGAGTGATATAAAGGGGCAGGGAGTGTCTGGAAGTGGATTAAGGGGACATGATGTGGATTCCGGACCACACAGCCTTGGAATTTGGTTCGCCAACGTTCACTGACCACTAGCCTCTCTTAGCAGAGCTTTGGACCCCTGCACTCATTCAATTACAAGTTAAGCACTGCTCTGATGACCTGCGTTGTCTCCTTTTTAGACCTACTCCTAGTTTCAGTATGTTTAATACTCGAAAGTTATTGAATTTTAAAACATCTAAATAAATACAGAAATGTTTTAACTGCTTTTTATTATGATTTATTTATCATTTATCAATTCAAACATTATAGAACAAGAAAGTAGATAATGGCAATGCAATTTTAGACAGTGATCAACAGTCGAATAAATGCCTAAATTGAAATCTGGAAAAGCCATTACACAAAAAATAAAAAATAAGGCATGCCAGGATGGAGGGCAGGAATATATCCTTTTCTGTTGAATGCTTGTATTAAATTATTTTGTTTGTAAATGTGCACACAAGCATCCCACTCAGCATGAAATGCAACTCCCTATCATTACATTTACATTCTGTATCCAAGAAAGGATATCCATTTTTTGCTTTGCGATTTCTCAAAATTACGTTTTACTCATCATCAATGCCCATATAGCCACTCATTTCCTAATTTGGAGATCCTCCATTTATTGGTGACACATTTAACAGAATGGCTCACTTTTCTGTTTTTGAGTTAATTCCCAATAGAACATGTGAGAAATAAGTGCATGTTCAGAATAGCTCCAAAAATGGCTGTTACCTGTTAAATGAAATTTGAACATATATTTAGATAACCAATACATACTGCATGACATTTTCTATTGACTGAGTTTGCAGGTACAATTTGGGTTCATTGCAATTACAATTCGGGTTCAGGGGCCAGATGCTCTATTCCTTGGTAGATAGTTGCTGGCACTGCATCATTGCTACCGGATTACTATACTGCAGACAATCTATCACATAACAAAAACATTGCACGTACTGCATTGATCTCTCATTATATCGCAAAGTAACAATACTGTAATTAGATGTGGAGTTAAGAATATTCATATTAAGGGCCACTGGAATTATGCAATTCTGCGGCTGTGGCGATTTTCACTCAATTATGGGTTTGCCGCATTTACCACATGATCCCGCATCTGCTCAAACAGATCAAAAGTTACAAACCATTTAGTGATTAGGATTCTTGCACATGGGAGGGCTTTTGACAAAGGTTGACTGGTCATCTTTCAGTTGCTTATAGCTGTATTTGGGTGTTAAATTGGTAATGATGTGGTGAACTCTTTTCACAGACACTTACCAAGTGTAAAAATGTCACACAAATGAGGTAATACTATCACAAAATGTGCTGCATTATGCCACAGAATTTTCCTTTTCTTCACACATGGTAAAGTCAACCCCGCCGCATAATCTGCCCCTCCTCTGCCATATAATTCCAGTGGCCCTGGTTACACAACAGTATCCATAACACATTCTTTATGTGCCATTTATACTTCCAATTCTGTTGCCTTCCTTTCAGTTTGGTGCCCTCCGGTGGTTGGTAAGGGAATTGCACATCAGTGGTCAATGTTCAGATTTTCTTGAATATTCATTACTGACTGTTCAATACTCTTAATAATCGAAATAACATTTTCTAAGGAACATTTTTATGACACAGTACAACTTCATGTGTTTCTGTACCACAGCAATGCATATTTCTGGAATGGGGTAAGGCAGTCAGGGTCCAATGTAAATTTGCAATGCTTCCTGCCCCAGGATGAGAATGCACTGATATCTCTCCGGTGATTACAGTAGTAAAGATGGAGTTAGACACTGTGGGATTAGAGCATTTCAAAACTGGGCTCTAGCTATGCATACAAAATACCCAATAGCAGCTTCATGTTGCATGGGTGACACTATGGGGCTCATTAGAATGGCAGGCGGACTTTGCCCGCCTGCCATCCTCACGGGTATTGGGACCGCCCGCCATAAGGGCGGGGGTCCCGTGGGGGGTACCAGGATGTGCCCGCCACAGTGGCGGGCACATCCTGCAGTTTTAGCATTGTGGCGGGCGCTCTCAGCACCGCCCGCCACAATGCTAAAAATGCATTAATGCATTTGCATAGACAAAGCGGCAGGCACCGCGTGGTGCCTGCTGCTTTGTCTATGCAAATGCAGGGGGGTACCACAGGTACCCCCACCTCTCCTTCACTCTGGGGGCCCGCAGGGGGCCTCCAGAGTGAAAACCGCATGCCTTTCCGTGGCGGCATCGACGCCGCGGAAAGGCATCCAAAGGAGCCCATCATAATATGGCTGGCGGTGTCTCATAGACACCGCCACCATATTAAACCTTTTCCGCCCGGTCGCTTTGCGACCTGGGCGGAAAAGTGGCAGACGGTTTTTCTGTCCGCCGTGGTCCCCCCGCCATCCTAATATGGCGGGGGGAATATAGGTGCGGATGGCGGGTGGATTGCCCCGCCAGGCTGGCGGTGGCAATCCGCCCACCATCTTAATGGGCCCTATGTTCCTCAAGTGTTATACCAGAACATCTAGAACAAAAATATTGCCTAACTTAAATATCTGGGCCAAAATATTGTTTAACAAAATATCCACCAATTCAATGTAGATTTTCTAATATTAACTCTAATGAGATGATATTTGTGTTATGCATGGCTTCAACAGGAAGCCTCTATCGGTTAGACCCGATTCTAAATCTGGTAACCCCCTGATGAAGAAACAGTTGATAACAAAACTCGTTATCCACTGTTGCTAGGGCATAAGAACCTTCAGTCCAAGATGACAGGTCTCTCTGAGAGCCTATCAGTGCAGCACTGCTTGCCTGCTTTCACAGCTGCAGAGAGAGTGTTGGTGGTTGGTTAAGGGTGGCAGGTAAGTTATTATTATCATTTTCTTTTACATTTGGGACAGGGAGGAGGGGGAATGTTATGTATGGCATCCCCATTACAACCCTGTCCCTGTGTAGCAGTTGAAAATAGGAACAGATGATTTTGTGAGGCCATATATAACATAAATGTATAGAACGGTAAAAAGTGAATTACGGGGATGATTTTCACCTCAGGTTTATGAGTGACATCATAGACAACTCGAGCTTCCCTCTTGTTTTGTATTTCACGTACCTCAAAACCCTTCAATGAAAAACATCCCAGTAATGCTTTATGTTAATGATATATAGGACAGAATATTATTGTCAAATTATATTAAGGGCACAATATTCTGGTACCATACCCCTCCAGAGAGTTACCAAAGTATAAACCTGATCTGAATATGCTCTGAAAACGTAGTACATGTGAGAGACCCAGATCCAAGAAAAAGTTAAAGTAATGAATTCCATTAATTAATCTGTTAATCGATATATTTGAATATGCACTATTCTGGGGTTTGGATCAAAGTTTTCTTCTTCTTCTCCTTCCACTAAAATTGGTGCTTTCAAATGATGCATACTGATAAGTATCATAATCTGAAAGAACACAAATGGAAAGAAAGTGTTGTATGTGAGGATACCATGTCTGGTAATGGTTTTTGAAGTGTCCTCTTCGTGAGTGTGGGCCTGGTTAGGCTTTTAGGTCTGAATTGAAACATCTAGAGCTGTGTGCTAGAGTGCATATAATCTGAAACACAATGGTTAAAAACAGTATAGGGAGAATGCCTTTGACACCACCCCTATGTAACCTAGCTCTTCAGTAACCTAGCAAGTGATTAGTCAGTAGTCGTGTAACTCTGCACAGGAAAAGGTAGCCTCTCTTTTTTCCTATTTTGTTATGGGAACTTCCAGGAAAACCCCCTTCTTGCTTTGTTGTAGTCTGTCAGGTCTGGAAAAGGTTTTTGCAAAGCCTGGGCCAAAAACTTTATGTAGGGCCCCTCTGAATGCTTTGTTCTAAGTATAAAAACAATATTGGTTCCTAAGTATGTTAAAAACATGACAACTTCAACTTCTGATGCCGCATAATGATAGTCTGGGCTACCTGTCAAATCATTGATAAACAGTGTAGGATTATTTTAGAAATGTACTTTTTGGCGCAGTCATAGCAAGGTGACCTGAAGTGCAGAAGGCTCATCGTTTAATGCCCTGTCTGTCCCCATCCCTGTTGTGCTGGCCCTGGGTGTCTGTCACATCTTTGATCAGCCCCATGGGACAGCATACACAGAGCTGTAAAAGAAACACAGCGGGTGGTGTATCAGCCTCACACATGAGCTAGCGATTGGTGCTTATTGCCCCTACTCAGCCATCAAACCTCCTTGGACTGTTAGGGTTCTCTCATCAAAGAAGACTGCTGTGTCGGTGCAATGATGTGGCATCCATGCTAAATCAGGCATTACCCTTACAATACAGCAGCAGGGCTTTGGGGATAAGGAGCTGCTCTGCCCATTGTGATAGTTTTTCTGTTTCCCCTGCTGCAAACACCAGACCTCACCATGTATGTTTATGATGTGTGGTCACTTTGTGTAGAGCTGCCTCCTTGGAAATAGTAAGCATAGTAGGACTTTCTGGGGCCCTTCGCATCTCTTCTCAAGCGTCTTCCACTCGGGCGCCATCATTCTCCATCCACTCTTGACATGGCCGGATTGGGAACCCAAAACAGCCCCGGTAATTTTCTCGGACCAGCCCCTGTGGAAGCACTGCCGGGCCATGGGAGACTGGAGACGCTTGCTTGCTGCTTTTGTTACTGGGGGCCAATACTACAGAACCACTGCAAAACCGCCCAGAGGAACAAAACTGGCCCCCACCCTTCCAGCTTCCTGGGGAAACACCCAATGCCCGGTACAGCCAGTCCAGCCCAGACTCTTGAACCTTGCACATGTCCTGTTTTAGCCTATCACTAGAAACAACTATAAGCAACTGCACTGCAGGTACAGGTAGGTAAATGGGCATCCGTGGTGCATGGCCAATGATTGCAAGTTCTTTATGCAAATTTCTGCTTTTTCAGTCAGTGGCGTAACGCAAAATGGTGGGGCCCACCTGCAGAATGTTATGAAGGGGCCCCATGTATCCTATATCGCACAGATATTCAGTAGCCTGGGGATGCATGTGGGCACCTTGAAGGTGGGGGGGCTGAAGGGTTGGGGCTTCCCTAAGCCTCAGGAGCCACAGGGTCCTGTGTTATGCCCCTGCTTGCACTGTCACTGGTGAGCTGGTATTAAAACGGGCTGTTGTTAATTTGCCTGCTTAAACGATGCCACAGAGGCCAATTAGACTGGATTCTCTACCATTATTTTCAATTCGCCATGGTGGCTTGTTAGCGAATCTGGCTTTAGCTTTATGAAAAGCATCCAAGTGGGCATTGATCAGTTGTAAATGACTTGGCAACTTTTGAGATTCCAAAGAGAAGTTTTGCTGCTATGGTCCTCATTATGAGTGGCCCAGAAATGGGCTGTATTTTCTCCACTCCTAGTGGTACAAATAAACATGTGGGTGGAGGAAATCTAGCCCATAATGAGTTGGACTTAAGTGTCCAATAAGGACATTGTAACTACTGGAGGAATCTGTAATTCTGGGTCAGATTCCCCTACCCAGACTTTCATATGGAGACTTCAGCAGTCGAAATCTTCATGTGAAAGTAAATATTTAGAAATTCTGAAGGGACTGTGAACCTCTGTTACTGGGCCCATCAGAATTAAGAGTCCACTTGTAATGAGTTTCCTAAGGACCTCATTAGAAAGTTGGCCTGTATTTGGTGTGGGATACTGGTGAACCAGGTTCTCTGATTCTGGATAGTACCTCCCCCCACCAAATTCTGGATTTGTATTTTTCCTTGGAATGGGGAATAACTAATCTGACTGACGGAGATACGGAGTGGTTTTCCCTGAGTTTTCCACTGAGCACGGGAAAAGTGCCGGTGGAAGCGCTGGTGTGTTTTGGTGGCTCAAAAGTGCAGAGGTGCCGGGCAAGCCCGCTAAATTGTTGGGTAGGGGCTTGGCTACAATGGTGCCCACAACCCTTACTCCTGCAGAAGCAAAAACAGACCAGATGTTTTCTGAATAATTAGGTACGGATTTTGAGGGCCCATGAGACATGTAGTTGCAGTTTGAGGAATTTCACCCAGAGTTATCTTTCCATGTGAAATACCCCAACTCGTAAACAGTGCCTGCTTTACTAAAGGAAATGTCAGGGTTTAATTTACATCAGCATCCTCTAGGAGATCTAATGGTTTGAATGTAGAAACTGAGCAAAAAAGGATCCTATCATTCCACTGTCTGATGTATTTCCAAATCTCTGGAGAATGGAAGAAGCCATTGTCTTTAAGATAATGCAACTTAGAAGCAAGCCAACTGATGCATTCTTGCAGGATGGTTCCATTTAGAGAATTGCCTTCAGTAATGTTTAAACTTGCTGCTGCTGCTATTGTAATTATGCCTTGAAAAGCACCTTGCAATACCTCCAGGGCCATTACGATACCAACACTCCGCAACTCTACTGTTGTAGGCCAGCTGATGCATGAGAAGCGGTGGAATTTGTAGAGCTAGGATGGAGCTCGAGCTGACATTGTCTTCCCTCTGTAGTGCCGAGCTTTGTAGGCAATGCAGACTCTTCTAGGTTCAGTTTTGCTAAGATTTTGCATCTAGGTTGTATAACTTTTTTGGTGAAGCCCTGATGCAAAACCAATTTCAGGATTTATAAAGTCACTGCTTTACATTGCTTTTGGTGGCTTTGTAAAAAATCAAAACGCAGTGCATAACACTATCTTCCATTACCACGTGTTACATGGGAATTGCATGGACATTTCTATGCATATCCGTAAATACAACATTAGGGTTTCAATATGGTGTCCTGTGCAGACGACACTCAATAAATGCTTTTCTTTCAGCAGACTGATGATTCCTTGGTAGATAGGCTCAAGGATTGTCTCTCTGATGTGGTAAATTGGATGAAATTGAGTTGGTTAAAGCTGAACTCGGGAAAATCTGAGCTACACTTTTTTGTCAACTATTGTTCATTCGACCTATTGAAATGGTGGTCAATTGATCTCGATGCACTGCCAGTACCATTCAAAGTGGTAAGAAACCTAGAAGTAAAGTTTATCCAAGACCTCTTGTTTAAGCCACAGGGGCCTGTGTTGGCACACTGATATCGCTAAAAAGACTCTAAGGGCCTCATTTAAAGGGCCTCATTTATGAGGCCCCTTGTGGCACTTTTGCGCTGCCGGAACGTCACTTTTTTGACGTTCAGGTGGTGCAATGTGCCGGGGCATATTTACAAGGCCACGTAAAGTCACTTTACTTAGCTTTCATGGCCTTGTAAATATGTGCCCCTTTCACTTAGAACACTGCGTGAACGGGGCGTTTCATAGACGATGCTGTGGGTGTTCCCACATAGCACCCATGAAATCTGAAGCATTCCCAGATTTAAGAGGATTTGTAAACCTTGGAATGTGTCAGATTCTAATGCCACCCCAGGCGTGGCGTTACGGAGGCGCAATGAGGGGAAATGTTTTCATTCTCAAATTGTTTCCTTTTTCTGTGTATTCTGCTGCACAAATAGAAAGAGGAAATTGCCTGAATTGGTTGATTTTGTGCAGGAAGGTGTCTCTTCCTGCACAAAATCCATCAGCCACGCAACGCCGGCACCCTTGTACCATGGTGCAAGGGTGCCTGCGTTGGCGCATGGCAGCCCATTGTGCGCCAGCTCAGGGGAAAAGGGCTGGAATGCACCATATCTTATGGATACAGTGCATTCTTGCCCTTTTCTTTTGCTGCAGGGCGGTGCAGCGCTGCAAGATTGTTTGTAGCGCTGCCCTGTGCCAAAACCTCATAAATGAGGCCCTAACATTTTATCAGCACAGACTCAGAAGTCGATTGTGCTAGCACTTGGAAACTGTAGAATAGAAAATGCTAACTCACTTTCTCTTGAGACCCTAACATCTGTCATAAATAAATTACAGCTGGTTCAAAATGCTGCCACACAGCTGATTCTCAACTGTCCATAGAAGAAATCTATTTGTGCCGGTTTGAAGCGACTACACTGGCTGCTGGCAAATAAACAGATTACATTCAAAACCTTCTTGCTTATCTTTCAAGTGGTTCAGAAAAAGGGACCCATTTACCTTAGTATTAGGTTTTATGACTATCTAGCGGTGAGAGCTCTTTGCTTGTCCAATCAGGGACTACTTCATGTACTTAGTGTCTTTAACCCCTTCACTGTGGGGGTAATTCCCCCACAGTGTGTGGGGGGGGTGTGAGCACGACGCCGCGTCCTGGTGCCGAGACCAGCTTGTAATGAGTCACAGTGGAGCTGTGCTCATGACGAGCTGGCTTCGTCACGATTCCGCTCATTGATTAATTCGCCCACACAGGCGGGGAATCATTCATGCGTGGGTGGAGCGCAGTCGTTATGACGAGCACAGCTCGTCATCAGCACAGCTCCATTGTGACTCATGACGAGCTGGGCTCGTCATGAGCACCGAAGGTGTTAAGACTAGAAGGGGCATTCGCTCATTTGGGAATGGGCTCCCATTGATTTAAGAACGGTAAAATCAGATGTGCTGTTCGACAAGCTGGCTGAATACCAGCCTTTTCATAGGACCCTCAGTGTATTACCTGCTGGTCAGACCCGGATGCTTCCTTTGAAGCAGCTGTTCGCACAGTACCAATGGCAACTGATCTATTCATTATGAATACTTGAAATGTGCTTCCACAGTTTTGAAGCATCCCTTGATAGGGCACACCTTTGGTTCTTTAAAGAAAAAGTCTCCTCTTCAGTTTTTTATAAAGGTTTGACGATTTTTATTGAGTCCACTTTTTGCTTTGTTTCATAAATTTTTTACGTGCAGGAATTATCATTCATTCCATTTTTCAATTCATTATAGAAGCTGTTTGCATATATACATATGTAATTGATTTCTGCTCCGATGCATTTCGGGCAGATTGCCCTTCTTCTGGGAGCTTTATCTATAAATATAAAGGATATAGCATATATACACATTTCCAATAGTGTTGCCATACATTGATTACTACATATTTCATGCAACATGTGTGATGAGAGCCACGTGATTATGTGTTATCTTCATATTATCTAAGTGCACGTTCAAAACCGTGAGTGAATTCATTTGTTTAAAGCCGTTAAGTCGTTTATTAAGTAGAAAGCCCACAGGTGGCGAATTAGAAAAAAGGGGGATGTGTAAACTCACGTTCGTTGCGAAGTCTAGTCGGCTCCGTTCATGAACTAGAAGTAAGATATGGCGGTTTTAGTTAGGCATTACGATAATCGTGAGTTCTTAATCAGATGAGGAAGAAAGATATTTAGGATGCGTTGTGGAGAGGTAAAAAGGAAATACAGTCAAGGAACTGGGGGGTTCCTCTGTCGGAACTAGAGAGCCTCACACACCCAGAGCGTTAGGTGTGGAACACACCCTGACTGTAGGGTGTCCAGTGTCATCATCGGCTCACTGCTCCTCGTCAAACCGGCGCTGCAATGTCTGACGGGGTGCCGAAAGGCACCCTTTTGACGGAGTTCTTTTGTTCCTTGCTGATGGTGTGGGTGAGTCAATAGGAGATAGTGTAGTCAGTGCAAGGTGAGTGAGTATTAAAAAGGGATAAACAGTCCACTATAGGTTTTATTGGCGTGGCTGCTTCCCTGATTAAAAGGGGGTGAGAGGGGAGCTGGAGACTGTGGTGAGGTTCAGACTCTAACTCAACCCCCTGGTGTGGTCAACATGTTTCTCGCCATCTGGCGATTCGTCAGGACCAAAACAAAGTACTACACGTGAAAAAGAAGTGGTAAGAAAGTTCAAACACAGGGTAATAAGAAAATACAACCTCACTGGGTCTGGTAAAGAGAGGGCCTGGGATCCTGCTCTAGTTAAGCGACCTAAGAGTTGAGGGAAAAAAACAGGGGAAGCAAAGTAAGCCATATCTCAAGGTTATTATTATGCATTGAGATAGTGAAGGTGACTATTAGATATATTGCTCTCCACACTGTGGGGTAAAAAAGGGGGGAACGTGCAGGGAGTACATTCATACAGGTCATTCATAATCGGTCTAAATATGGCACGACTATAATCTCTCGGTGGAGACCTCAGAATGTGGTGAGTACAAAATTAAATCTTAGCCGTGAAGCCGAGTCTTATCCATGCAGCACCCAGTACCTGGAGACAATCAGGAAGATCTTACCCTAAGAAGGAGTAACAAGGCCTCGCAGTATGCTCCCGTGAGGCCAGCGCTGTCTGATGGATATCCCTCAAATCTTAGGTCGCTTAACTAGAGCAGGATCCCAGGCCCTCTCTTTACCAGGCCCAGTGAGGTTGTATTTTCTTATTACCCTGTGTTTGAACTTTCTTACCACTTCTTTTTCACGTGTAGTACTTTGTTTTGGTCCTGACGAATCGCCAGATGGCGAGAAACATGTTGACCACACCAGGGGGTTGAGTTAGAGTCTGAACCTCACCACAGTCTCTAGCTCCCCTCTCACCCCCTTTTAATCAGGGAAGCAGCCACGCCAATAAAAGCTATAGTGGACTGTTTATCCCTTTTTAATACTCACTCACCTTGCACTGACTACACTATCTCCTATTGACTCACACACACCATCGGCAAGGAACAAAAGAACTCCGTCAAAAGGGTGCCTTTCGGCACCCCGTCAGACATTGCAGCGCCGGTTTGACGAGGAGCAGTGAGCCGATGATGACACTGGACACCCTACAGTCAGGGTGTGTTCCACACCTAACGCTCTGGGTGTGTGAGGCTCTCTAGTTCCGACAGAGGAACCCCCCAGTTCCTTGACTGTATTTCCTTTTTACCTCTCCACAACCCCTTTCCCTGGGGAACTTTGTATCCTTCTGTGTGCTCTTGGCTTGGACACATACACTGGACCCCATCAAAATATCGTCCACTCCTTAGTTCCTCTTGTTGTTATAATTCTTTGTGTGGGTTTCCCCCACGGAACTATTCAGGCTACCTCCAGCTACAATAACTGTGAGGCCCATTAGGTACCCAGAATTACTGATTGCATTCTCGTGTACCTCTCTATCCCTCTATCCTCCATTCCTACCCCACACTCCACCCCTCTCGAATCTTAATTTTACTGGTTGACGGTCCCACGATGGAGGATGTCCCAGGCATTAGTTTCGATGAGGAAGCCATAGCCGAAGCCTTGAGATCAGCACCTGCTCTCCTCGGAGCATCGGAGGCAGCCGCCACAGGCTCTTCAAATGATGACTGGACAACACTCACCATCCTTAAAAAGGAATGGCTCAGAATAACCATGCACGGAGTAATTATGACTGAGTACCTGAGAGTTAACATCGCTCCTCAAGGTCTCATAGTCAATATTTTTCCTAGACTTTTCCTTGAGGACACCCAATTTAAGGGGGACTGGTGCCAGGTCTCCTGGAAATGTACGAAAGATCTCCTATTCTTGATTGTCAAGACAGCCAAGAGACTGGCTGATGCCCTGCTGGACAAAATCTCAGCGATAGAGACAACAATGAAGGCAGCAGTCAGTAAAAGTGCTAAGGCAGGCTTTACTTCAAAGCTTGCTGAAATTAACCAGGAGATTGCTGATAACCAAGAGTACCTCCAGAAACAGAGACTGGCTAAACTGCAAAAAGACCTGGATAAGTTCGAGAAAGAAAAAGTGTATCCCTACCTTGAAGAAGGATACTCCAATAAGAAATCTGGATACTCCTCAGACGAGAACTCTGGCACTGACAATCGCAGAGGGTCGGCAAGTAGTGACTCGAGTGGAAGCACCACTTCTAATAACAACCGTCAACAACGCCGTCCAAACCAGAACAGAGGCTACCAACATGGACCTATGTTCCAAGGACCACCTCAAATGCCACCTCAAATGCTGCCCCCGTGGCAGTACCCCTTCTACCCTCAAGGACCCCCACAATTCTACCCCTTATACCCCCCCCCCCCTTTTCACGACAGAGGTTGGGGCAGAGGAAAAGGGCGCAAGCGAGGCGGAAGAGGGGTACAGTGGCAAGACCAGCCGTCGACATCTGCCCCAATGGAAACCAGGAGTGTAACCAGGGGAAGGAGAGCTTAGTAGTTAACCTCTCTAAAAGAGAACTCAATTCCATTGAAATGGGTATCCTTGAGAAGGGATTAGATTTCGTGCCGACTCCCACCCCAGACAACTTCACAGAAATTTGTGAGATCAAACAACTCTTTCGCAAAATACGCCTCACGGCATTTTTCCAAGACCAACCAGCAACAGATAAAACCGACACAGGGCTACGTAACCCCTCTACTTTCACCCCTACGGATGGGATGGTCCCCCCTGAGGTGCTCACATTCGAGAGGGCAGTAATGAAGTCCCTGGAGAATAAACCACAGACCAGTAGCTTTAACAACCTGAGCAGAGCTGAAAGACAGGCAGTTCTAGCCTTGGGTAGTGACACCTCCATAGTCATGAAACAGGCAGACAAAGGGGGAGCTACGGTTATACAGGATGCCACTGACTATGACACGGAGTGTAAACGTCAGTTGGCTAATACCACCCACTACAGACCCTTACCAGCCGATCCGACCAGCAGGCTCACTACAGACATCTCTAGCCTGATCATTGAGGGCGAGACTAATGGCTGGATTTCGAAACACGAAGCAGATTTCCTCCTAACGACGGACCCAGTGGTCCCCTATTTTTACACTCTGCCAAAGATTCATAAGGGCACCAGTCCAGTCCCAGGGAGATCTATTGTCTCCGGCATTGGCTCACTATTGGAGCCACTGTCGAAGTTTTGTGACGTTTTTCTCCAGCCCATTGTGAAGAAAATACCTTCCTATCTACAGGACACCAGAGATGTCCTATGCCTGATCGATTCAATTGATGGTAGGGAAGACGTGGACCTCCTCCTCACGCTTGATGTGGAGGCTTTGTATACAAATATCCCCCAAGCAGCCACACTAGAAGCAGTGGAATCTGCCTTAATGCAGGATGATTGGTCCTCCCCCACACCAATACCATTCATCATGGCATGCGCCAGCATTGCCCTGACGGAAAACTTCTTCCAATACGGTTCTCAGTTGTACCATCAAATTAGGGGCACGTCTATGGGTTCCACCTTTGCTCCAAGCATTGCCTGTATCTATATGGCGGCCTTTGAGGACCAAGTGATCTACCCAGAATCCAACCCTTTCAGAGAACACCTGACACTGTGGCGTCGCTATATCGACGACATCCTTATACTATGGAAAGGTGACCGAGATAGCTGCACCCAATTCTGTACATGGATTAACCAACAGAATCCATACCTCAAATTCACAGGCACTATGTCTGAGACGGCTCTCCCTTTCCTTGACGTCACGATACGGCTAGACACAGCTGGATTGAGCACTACCCTCTTCCGGAAGAACACTGACAGAAACAGCCTCCTCCTATTTAACAGCCATCATCCGAGAGCACTACGCGAGAATCTACCCTTCGGCCAATTCCTTCGGGTACGAAGAAATTGCTCCTCGAGGGATGACTATAGACGAGAGGCTAACACCCTTCAACACAAATTGATGGATAGAGGGTATCCTACGAAACTGATACGTGACTCCAGTAAGAGAGCACTCAACAACAATAGAGAGGCCCTCCTTGAAGTCCATCAGAAAGAGCGTGATGACTTGATCACATGTGTCACCAGCTTTACTAAGAACTCCAATTTCATAAAGAAAACCGTGAATAAACACTGGGGTATCCTAAGCGCAGGGGGCACTGAGCTACCTAAACCTCGGTTCGCTTTCAAACGAACAGCAAACCTTAAAGACTCCCTGATACATACACGCCCTAAGAAACCACTCAGCAGTGGGCAGCAGACACTATGGCACCTCCCTCCCGTGGTTGGTCACTACCCATGCGGTGGCTGTGTAGTGTGTCCTCAGTCTAGACAATGTAAAGAAATCAGACTGACGGACTCTTTCACATGGAAACTGAATAGACATACCAACTGTCTCAGCACTAAATGCATTTACCTCCTGATTTGTCCTTGTGATAAATTCTATATAGGTATGACCATGAGACAAGTAAAGCTGAGAATAACGGAGCACAAAAGCAATATACGGTGCTCTAGGACCCACACGAGACTATATGAACATTACCAACGTCACAACCACTCTGCAGACAGTATTCAGTGGTTAGTGCTTGAGTCCCAACCAGCAATGTCCAAACATGCACTGTTTAAGTTGGAACAGAGATGGGTTCATCGCTTACAGCTGGACACCGTAGGACTCAACGATGCAGTCCCTTGGGCCACCGTGTCCAGGTGAGCCCCTATCCAGTTCCTGTGTGTATATATATATATAGATACATATACCCCCTACTCAAGCTCGATTACCATAGGTGAGCACCATGGAATAAGTACTCCTTCCCCCCTCCTCCCTCCCCCCCTGCCCTTCTTCCCTTCCCTTCTCCCCCCCCCCTCCCCAACCCTCCCTTTACCCTCCATTACTCCAGTCCTCTTCGACTCCAACCCCCACCCCCCCTTCACCCTCCATCACTATGGTCCCCAGCATCTCGACAATAGGGTCATGCAGCCTCACCTCTTGACTGGTGATCTCACTGGACCCCACATCTGTTAATTAATTTACTAATCCAAACGGAACATTTACCCCATGGGCCCTCAGCAGTCCACTTATATTACTACTGCTTTCACCAGCGATCATTTCGAACATGGCTGCCACGATCGCCCCTTAAAAATTCCGACCCTTCTAGTCCCTGGGCCACAGGGGCGCATGCGCATAAAGCATGACACTCGCAAATTAGACCATTCCAATATGGCCGCGACTATCACAACCCTCTCCCCAGCCCCGGGATCTAGTTTCCCGGTGCGCATGCGCATGACGCGCATTAGTCGCCACTGTCGCGATGACGCGTGCAGATACGTGTTGCCAGCCCCCTTATAGGCGGTCACCACCGGAACTCGCCACCAGCTGCTCCGCACCCTGACCAGGTGCCGCGAGCGTGAGGGGTAGGTGTCCCCACCATCCCAGCGCACGGACTGAGGTAAGCCTCCCTTTCCCCTTCCCCTTTTCCCCTCTTCCCCCCCCCCTCCCTTCCTTCCCTTCGCTGTCCCACTCCTGCCTGCCTTCTCCCATTGCCGCTCACTTGATGTCCTGAAGGTTGCCTCCATTTCTGGCTACCTCGCGACCGTGTCGAGCGCGGACCTAGTTGTCAGCTTTACAAGTGGCCCACCCATATCCTTCCCCCGCCCCCTTACCACTTCATGGACGTCGGTGCAGGATTGAGGGAGCTCCCTCCCTGCCCGAGTCCGCAAATGCCTCTGTACTATGGGAGCTTTCTATTGTGTTGTTTGGGTGGCTTTGTTTTGGTCGGTCCTGACGCGGCATATCCAGGGTTCCTGGCGCTCTCCACGGCTGTGCCAACAGACGGTGAGCGCGAGTTGCCCTTTGACGCCCTCCGTGCGAACTATGCCATGCGTTGGGGACGCCTACGGTATGCCTACTCTCCATTTAGATAGAGGCTCTGCCTCCATACTCACCAGACCACTGTATGCCTTGCCACAGGGCACGTTTAACTGGGAGGGCTCCCAAATATCTACATCCTGGCCCTTTGAGCGCCTTGCACTGACTGGTCCCGGGTTTTTGTTCCTTCCCCCCCCCCAAGTAGGAACCCTGATTATCAGGCACACATGACTTTCCTATGTCCTTTACCTACACATGCATACCTGCCCCTTGACATCCCACAGGTATATCCATCAGACAGCGCTGGCCTCACGGGAGCATACTGCGAGGCCTTGTTACTCCTTCTTAGGGTAAGATCTTCCTGATTGTCTCCAGGTACTGGGTGCTGCATGGATAAGACTCGGCTTCACGGCTAAGATTTAATTTTGTACTCACCACATTCTGAGGTCTCCACCGAGAGATTATAGTCGTGCCATATTTAGACCGATTATGAATGACCTGTATGAATGTACTCCCTGCACGTTCCCCCCTTTTTTACCCCACAGTGTGGAGAGCAATATATCTAATAGTCACCTTCACTATCTCAATGCATAATAATAACCTTGAGATATGGCTTACTTTGCGTCCCCTGTTTTTTTCCCTCAACTCTTAGGTCGCTTAACTAGAGCAGGATCCCAGGCCCTCTCTTTACCAGACCCAGTGAGGTTGTATTTTCTTATTACCCTGTGTTTGAACTTTCTTACCACTTCTTTTTCACGTGTAGTACTTTGTTTTGGTCCTGACGAATCGCCAGATGGCGAGAAACATGTTGACCACACCAGGGGGTTGAGTTAGAGTCTGAACCTCACCACAGTCTCCAGCTCCCCTCTCACCCCCTTTTAATCAGGGAAGCAGCCACGCCAATAAAACCTATAGTGGACTGTTTATCCCTTTTTAATACTCACTCACCTTGCACTGACTACACTATCTCCTATTGACTCACACACACCATCGGCAAGGAACAAAAGAACTCCGTCAAAAGGGTGCCTTTCGGCACCCCGTCAGACATTGCAGCGCCGGTTTGACGAGGAGCAGTGAGCCGATGATGACACTGGACATCCTACAGTCAGGGTGTGTTCCACACCTAACGCTCTGGGTGTGTGAGGATCTCTAGTTCCGACAGAGGAACCCCCCAGTTCCTTGACTGTATTTCCTTTTTACCTCTCCACAACCCCTTTCCCTGGGGAACTTTGTATCCTTCTGTGTGCTCTTGGCTTGGACACATACACTGGACCCCATCAAAATATCGTCCGCTCCTTAGTTCCTCTTGTTGTTATAATTCTTCGTGTGGGTTTCCCCCACGGAACTATTCAGGCTACCTCCAGCTACAATAACTGTGAGGCCCATTAGGTACCCGGAATTACTGATTGCATTCTCGTGTACCTCTCTATCCCTCTATCCTCCATTCCTACCCCACACTCCACCCCTCTCGAATCTTAATTTTACTGGTTGACGGTCCCACGATGGAGGGTGTCCCAGGCATTAGTTTCGATGAGGAAGCCATAGCCGAAGCCTTGAGATCAGCACCTGCTCTCCTCGGAGCATCGGAGGCAGCTGCCACAGGCTCTTCAAATGATGACTGGACAACACTCACCATCCTTAAAAAGGAATGGCTCAGAATAACCATGCACGGAGTAATTATGACTGAGTACCTGAGAGTTAACATCGCTCCTCAAGGTCTCATAGTCAATATTTTTCCTAGACTTTTCCTTGAGGACACCCAATGTAAGGGGGACTGGTGCCAGGTCTCCTGGAAATGTACGAAAGATCTCCTATTCTTGATTGTCAAGACAGCCAAGAGACTGGCTGATGCCCTGCTGGACAAAATCTCAGCGATAGAGACAACAATGAAGGCAGCAGTCAGTAAAAGTGCTAAGGCAGGCTTTACTTCAAAGCTTGCTGAAATTAACCAGGAGATTGCTGATAACCAAGAGTACCTCCAGAAACAGAGACTGGCTAAACTGCAAAAAGACCTGGATAAGTTCGAGAAAGAAAAAGTGTATCCCTACCTTAAAGAAGGATACTCCAATAAGAAATCTGGATACTCCTCAGACGAGAACTCTGGCACTGACAATCGCAGAGGGTCGGCAAGTAGTGACTCGAGTGGAAGCACCACTTCTAATAACAACCGTCAACAATGCCATCCAAACCAGAACAGAGGCTACCAACATGGACCTATGTTCCAAGGACCACCTCAAATGCCACCTCAAATGCTGCCCCCGTGGCAGTACCCCTTCTACCCTCAAGGACCCCCACAATTCTACCCCTTAAACCCCCCCCCTTTTACGACAGAGTTTGGGGCAGAGGAAAAGGGCGCGAGCGAGGCGGAAGAGGGGTACAGTGGCAAGACCAGCCGTCGACATCTGCCCCAATGGAAACCAGGAGTGTAACCAGGGGAAGGAGAGCTTAGTAGTTAACCTCTCTAAAAGAGAACTCAATTCCATTGAAATGGGTATCCTTGAGAAGGGATTAGGTTTCGTGCCAACTCCCACCCCAGACAACTTCACAGATATTTGTGAGATCAAACAACTCTTTCGCAAAATACGCCTCAGGGCATTTTTCCAAGACCAACCAGCAACAGATAAAACCGACACAGGGCTACGTAACCCCTCTACTTTCACCCCTACGGATGGGATGGTCCCCCCTGAGGTGCTCACATTCGAGAGGGCAGTAATGAAGTCCCTGGAGAATAAACCACAGACCAGTAGCTTTAACAACCTGAGCAGAGCTGAAAGACAGGCAGTTCTAGCCTTGGGTAGTGACACCTCCATAGTCATGAAACAGGCCGACAAAGGGGGAGCTACGGTTATACAGGATGCCACTGACTATGACACGGAGTGTAAACGTCAGTTGGCTAATACCACCCACTACAGACCCTTACCAGCCGATCCGACCAGCAGGCTGACTACAGACATCTCTAGCCTGATCATTGAGGGCGAGACTAATGGCTGGATTTCGAAACACGAAGCAGATTTCCTCCTAACGACGGACCCAGTGGTCCCCTATTTTTACACTCTGCCAAAGATTCATAAGGGCACCAGTCCAGTCCCAGGGAGACCTATTGTCTCCGGCATTGGCTCACTATTGGAGCCACTGTCGAAGTTTTGTGACGTTTTTCTCCAGCCCATTGTGAAGAAAATACCTTCCTATCTACAGGACACCAGAGATGTCCTATGCCTGATCGATTCAATTGATGGTAGGGAAGACGTGGACCTCCTCCTCACGCTTGATGTGGAGGCTTTGTATACAAATATCCCCCAAGCAGCCACACTAGAAGCAGTGGAATCTGCCTTAATGCAGGATGATTAGTCCTTCCCCACACCAATACCATTCATCATGGCATGCGCCAGCATTGCCCTGACGGAAAACTTCTTCCAATACGGTTCTCAGTTGTACCATCAAATCAGGGGCACGTCTATGGGTTCCACCTTTGCTCCAAGCATTGCCTGTATCTATATGGCGGCCTTTGAGGACCAAGTTATCTACCCAGAATCCAACCCTTTCAGAGAACACCTGACACTGTGGCGTCGCTATATCGACGACATCCTTATACTATGGAAAGGTGACCGAGATAGCTGCACCCAATTCTGTACATGGATTAACCAACAGAATCCATACCTCAAATTCACAGGCACTATGTCTGAGACGGCTCTCCCTTTCCTTGACGTCACGATACGGCTAGACACAGCTGGATTGAGCACTACCCTCTTCCGGAAGAACACTGACAGAAACAGCCTCCTCCTATTTAACAGCCATCATTCGAGAGCACTACGCGAGAATCTACCCTTTGGCCAATTCCTTCGGGTACGAAGAAATTGCTCCTCGAGGGATGACTATAGACGAGAGGCTAACACCCTTCAACACAAATTGATGGATAGAGGGTATCCTACGAAACTGATACGTGACTCCAGTAAGAGAGCACTCAACAATAGAGAGGCCCTCCTTGAAGTCCATCAGAAAGAGCGTGATGACTTGATCACATGTGTCACCAGCTTTACTAAGAACTCCAATTTCATCAAGAAAACCGTGAATAAACACTGGGGTATCCTAAGCGCAGGGGGCACTGAGCTACCTAAACCTCGGTTCGCTTTTAAACGAACAGCAAACCTTAAAGACTCCCTGATACATACACGCCCTAAGAAACCACTCAGCAATGGGCAGCAGACACTATGGCACCTCGCTCCCGTGGTTGGTCACTACCCATGCGGTGGCTGTGTAGTGTGTCCTCAGTCTAGACAATGTAAAGAAATCAGACTGACGGACTCTTTCACATGGAAACTGAATAGACATACCAACTGTCTCAGCACTAAATGCATTTACCTCCTGATTTGTCCTTGTGATAAATTCTATATAGGTATGACCATGAGACAAGTAAAGCTGAGAATAACGGAGCACAAAAGCAATATACGGTGCTCTAGGACCCACACGAGACTATATGAACATTACCAACGTCACAACCACTCTGCAGACAGTATTCAGTGGTTAGTGCTTGAGTCCCAACCAGCAATGTCCAAACATGCACTGTTTAAGTTGGAACAGAGATGGGTTCATCGCTTACAGCTGGACACCGTAGGACTCAACGATGCAGTCCCTTGGGCCACCGTGTCCAGGTGAGCCCCTATCCAGTTCCTGTGTGTATATATATATAGATACATATACCCCCTACTCAAGCTCGATTACCATAGGTGAGCACCATGGAATAAGTACTCCTTCCCCCCTCCTCCCTCCCCCCTGCCCTTCTCTCCCTTCCCTTCTCGCCCCCCCCTCCCCAACCCTCCCTTTACCCTCCATTACTCCAGTCCTCTTCCACTCCAACCCCCACCCCCCCTTCACCCTCCATCACTATGGTCCCCAGCATCTCGACAATAGGGTCATGCAGCCTCACCTCTTGACTGGTGATCTCACTGGACCCCACATCTGTTAATTAATTTACTAATCCAAACGGAACATTTACCCCATGGGCCCTCAGCAGTCCACTTATATTACTACTGCTTTCACCAGCGATCATTTCGAACATGGCTGCCACGATCGCCCCTTAAAAATTCCGACCCTTCTAGTCCCTGGGCCACAGGGGCGCATGCGCATAAAGCATGACACTCGCAAATTAGACCATTCCAATATGGCCGCGACTATCACAACCCTCTCCCCAGCCCCGGGATCTAGTTTCCCGGTGCGCATGCGCATGACGCGCATTAGTCGCCACTGTCGCGATGACGCGTGCAGATACGTGTTGCCAGCCCCCTTATAGGCGGTCACCACCGGAACTCGCCACCAGCTGCTCCGCACCCTGACCAGGTGCCGCGAGCGTGAGGGGTAGGTGTCCCCACCATCCCAGCGCACGGACTGAGGTAAGCCTCCCCTTCCCCTTCCCCTTTTCCCCTCTTCCCCCCCTCCCTTCCTTCCCTTCGCTGTCCCACTCCTGCCTGCCTTCTCCCATTGCCGCTCACTTGATGTCCTGAAGGTTGCCTCCATTTCTGGCTACCTCGCGACCGTGTCGAGCGCGGACCTAGTTGTCAGCTTTACAAGTGGCCCACCCATATCCTTCCCCCGCCCCCTTACCACTTCATGGACGTCGGTGCAGGAATGAGGGAGCTCCCTCCCTGCCCGAGTCCGCAAATGCCTCTGTACTATGGGAGCTTTCTATTGTGCTGTTTGGGTGGCTTTGTTTTGGTTGGTCCTGACGCGGCATATCCAGGGTTCCTGGCGCTCTCCACGGCTGTGCCAACAGACGGTGAGCGCGAGTTGCCCTTTGACGCCCTCCGTGCGAACTATGCCATGCGTTGGGGATGCCTACGGTATGCCTACTCTCCATTTAGATAGAGGCTCTGCCTCCATACTCACCAGACCACTGTATGCCTTGCCACAGGGCACGTTTAACTGGGAGGGCTCCCAAATATCTACACCCTGGCCCTTTGAGCGCCTTGCACTGATTGGTCCCGGGTTTTTGTTCCTTCCCCCCCCCCCCCCAAGTAGGAACCCTGATTATCAGGCACACATGACTTTCCTATGTCCTTTACCTACACATGCATACCTGCCCCTTGACATCCCACAGGTATATCCATCAGACAGCGCTGGCCTCACGGGAGCATACTGCGAGGCCTTGTTACTCCTTCTTAGGGTAAGATCTTCCTGATTGTCTCCAGGTACTGGGTGCTGCATGGATAAGACTCGGCTTCACGGCTAATATTTAATTTTGTACTCACCACATTCTGAGGTCTCCACCGAGAGATTATAGTCGTGCCATATTTAGACCGATTATGAATGACCTGTATGAATGTACGCCCTGCACGTTCCCCCCTTTTTTACCCCACAGTGTGGAGAGCAATATATCTAATAGTCACCTTCACTATCTCAATGCATAATAATAACCTTGAGATATGGCTTACTTTGCTTCCCCTGTTTTTTTCCCTCAACTCTTAGGTCGCTTAACTAGAGCAGGATCCCAGGCCCTCTCTTTACCAGACCCAGTGAGGTTGTATTTTCTTATTACCCTGTGTTTGAACTTTCTTACCACTTCTTTTTCACGTGTAGTACTTTGTTTTGGTCCTGACGAATCGCCAGATGGCGAGAAACATGTTGACCACACCAGGGGGTTGAGTTAGAGTCTGAACCTCACCACAGTCTCCAGCTCCCCTCTCACCCCCTTTTAATCAGGGAAGCAGCCACGCCAATAAAACCTATAGTGGACTGTTTATCCCTTTTTAATACTCACTCACCTTGCACTGACTACACTATCTCCTATTGACTCACACACACCATCGGCAAGGAACAAAAGAACTCCGTCAAAAGGGTGCCTTTCGGCACCCCGTCAGACATTGCAGCGCCGGTTTGACGAGGAGCAGTGAGCCGATGATGACACTGGACACCCTACAGTCAGGGTGTGTTCCACACCTAACGCTCTGGGTGTGTGAGGATCTCTAGTTCCGACAGAGGAACCCCCCAGTTCCTTGACTGTATTTCCTTTTTACCTCTCCACAACCCCTTTCCCTGGGGAACTTTGTATCCTTCTGTGTGCTCTTGGCTTGGACACATACACTGGACCCCATCAAAATATCGTCCGCTCCTTAGTTCCTCTTGTTGTTATAATTCTTCGTGTGGGTTTCCCCCACGGAACTATTCAGGCTACCTCCAGCTACAATAACTGTGAGGCCCATTAGGTACCCAGAATTACTGATTGCATTCTCGTGTACCTCTCTATCCCTCTATCCTCCATTCCTACCCCACACTCCACCCGTCTCGAATCTTAATTTTACTGGTTGACGGTCCCACGATGGAGGATGTCCCAGGCATTAGTTTCGATGAGGAAGCCATAGCCGAAGCCTTGAGATCAGCACCTGCTCTCCTCGGAGCATCGGAGGCAGCTGCCACAGGCTCTTCAAATGATGACTGGACAACACTCACCATCCTTAAAAAGGAATGGCTCAGAATAACCATGCACGGAGTAATTATGACTGAGTACCTGAGAGTTAACATCGCTCCTCAAGGTCTCATAGTCAATATTTTTCCTAGACTTTTCCTTGAGGACACCCAATGTAAGGGGGACTGGTGCCAGGTCTCCTGGAAATGTACAAAAGATCTCCTATTCTTGATTGTCAAGACAGCCAAGAGACTGGCTGATGCCCTGCTGGACAAAATCTCAGCGATAGAGACAACAATGAAGGCAGCAGTCAGTAAAAGTGCTAAGGCAGGCTTTACTTCAAAGCTTGCTGAAATTAACCAGGAGATTGCTGATAACCAAGAGTACCTCCAGAAACAGAGACTGGCTAAACTGCAAAAAGACCTGGATAAGTTCGAGAAAGAAAAAGTGTATCCCTACCTTAAAGAAGGATACTCCAATAAGAAATCTGGATACTCCTCAGACGAGAACTCTGGCACTGACAATCGCAGAGGGTCGGCAAGTAGTGACTCGAGTGGAAGCACCACTTCTAATAACAACCGTCAACAACGCCGTCCAAACCAGAACAGAGGCTACCAACATGGACCTATGTTCCAAGGACCACCTCAAATGCCACCTCAAATGCTGCCCCCGTGGCAGTACCCCTTCTACCCTCAAGGACCCCCACAATTCTACCCCTTAAACCCCCCCCCTTTTACGACAGAGGTTGGGGCAGAGGAAAAGGGCGCGAGCGAGGCGGAAGAGGGGTACAGTGGCAAGACCAGCCGTCGACATCTGCCCCAATGGAAACCAGGAGTGTAACCAGGGGAAGGAGAGCTTAGTAGTTAACCTCTCTAAAAGAGAACTCAATTCCATTGAAATGGGTATCCTTGAGAAGGGATTAGGTTTCGTGCCAACTCCCACCCCAGACAACTTCACAGAAATTTGTGAGATCAAACAACTCTTTCGCAAAATACGCCTCAGGGCATTTTTCCAAGACCAACCAGCAACAGATAAAACCGACACAGGGCTACGTAACCCCTCTACTTTCACCCCTACGGATGGGATGGTCCCTCCTGAGGTGCTCACATTCGACAGGGCAGTAATGAAGTCCCTGGAGAATAAACCACAGACCAGTAGCTTTAACAACCTGAGCAGAGCTGAAAGACAGGCAGTTCTAGCCTTGGGTAGTGACACCTCCATAGTCATGAAACAGGCCGACAAAGGGGGAGCTACGGTTATACAGGATGCCACTGACTATGACACGGAGTGTAAACGTCAGTTGGCTAATACCACCCACTACAGACCCTTACCAGCCGATCCGAACAGCAGGCTGACTACAGACATCTCTAGCCTGATCATTGAGGGCGAGACTAATGGCTGGATTTCGAAACACGAAGCAGATTTCCTCCTAACGACGGACCCAGTGGTCCCCTATTTTTACACTCTGCCAAAGATTCATAAGGGCACCAGTCCAGTCCCAGGGAGACCTATTGTCTCCGGCATTGGCTCACTATTGGAGCCACTGTCGAAGTTCTGTGACGTTTTTCTCCAGCCCATTGTGAAGAAAATACCTTCCTATCTACAGGACACCAGAGATGTCCTATGCCTGATCGATTCAATTGATGGTAGGGAAGACGTGGACCTCCTCCTCACGCTTGATGTGGAGGCTTTGTATACAAATATCCCCCAAGCAGCCACACTAGAAGCAGTGGAATCTGCCTTAATGCAGGATGATTAGTCCTTCCCCCCACCAATACCATTCATCATGGCATGCGCCAGCATTGCCCTGACGGAAAACTTCTTCCAATACGGTTCTCAGTTGTACCATCAAATCAGGGGCACGTCTATGGGTTCCACCTTTGCTCCAAGCATTGCCTGTATCTATATGGCGGCCTTTGAGGACCAAGTGATCTACCCAGAATCCAACCCTTTCAGAGAACACCTGACACTGTGGCGTCGCTATATCGACGACATCCTTATACTATGGAAAGGTGACCGAGATAGCTGCACCCAATTCTGTACATGGATTAACCAACAGAATCCATACCTCAAATTCACAGGCACTATGTCTGAGACGGCTCTCCCTTTCCTTGACGTCACGATACGGCTAGACACAGCTGGATTGAGCACTACCCTCTTCCGGAAGAACACTGACAGAAACAGCCTCCTCCTATTTAACAGCCATCATCCGAGAGCACTACGCGAGAATCTACCCTTCGGCCAATTCCTTCGGGTACGAAGAAATTGCTCCTCGAGGGATGACTATAGACGACAGGCTAACACCCTTCAACACAAATTGATGGATAGAGGGTATCCTACGAAACTGATACGCGACTCCAGTAAGAGAGCACTCAACAACAATAGAGAGGCCCTCCTTGAAGTCCATCAGAAAGAGCGTGATGACTTGATCACATGTGTCACCAGCTTTACTAAGAACTCCAATTTCATCAAGAAAACCGTGAATAAACACTGGGGTATCCTAAGCGCAGGGGGCACTGAGCTACCTAAACCTCGGTTCGCTTTTAAACGAACAGCAAACCTTAAAGACTCCCTGATACATACACGCCCTAAGAAACCACTCAGCAGTGGGCAGCAGACACTATGGCACCTCCCTCCCGTGGTTGGTCACTACCCATGCGGTGGCTGTGTAGTGTGTCCTCAGTCTAGACAATGTAAAGAAATCAGACTGACGGACTCTTTCACATGGAAACTGAATAGACATACCAACTGTCTCAGCACTAAATGCATTTACCTCCTGATTTGTCCTTGTGATAAATTCTATATAGGTATGACCATGAGACAAGTAAAGCTGAGAATAACGGAGCACAAAAGCAATATACGGTGCTCTAGGACCCACACGAGACTATATGAACATTACCAACGTCACAACCACTCTGCAGACAGTATTCAGTGGTTAGTGCTTGAGTCCCAACCAGCAATGTCCAAACATGCACTGTTTAAGTTGGAACAGAGATGGGTTCATCGCTTACAGCTGGACACCGTAGGACTCAACGATGCAGTCCCTTGGGCCACCGTGTCCAGGTGAGCCTCTATCCAGTTCCTGTGTGTATATATATATAGATACATATACCCCCTACTCAAGCTCGATTACCATAGGTGAGCACCATGGAATAAGTACTCCTTCCCCCCTCCTCCCTCCCCCCCTGCCCTTCTCTCCCTTCCCTTCTCCCCCCCCTCCCCAACCCTCCCTTTACCCTCCATTACTCCAGTCCTCTTCCACTCCAACCCCCACCCCCCCTTCACCCTCCATCACTATGGTCCCCAGCATCTCGACAATAGGGTCATGCAGCCTCACCTCTTGACTGGTGATCTCACTGGACCCCACATCTGTTAATTAATTTACTAATCCAATTGGAACATTTACCCCATGGGCCCTCAGCAGTCCACTTATATTACTACTGCTTTCACCAGCGATCATTTCGAACATGGCTGCCACGATCGCCCCTTAAAAATTCCGACCCTTCTAGTCCCTGGGCCACAGGGGCGCATGCGCATAAAGCATGACACTCGCAAATTAGACCATTCCAATATGGCCGCGACTATCACAACCCTCTCCCCAGCCCCGGGATCTAGTTTCCCGGTGCGCATGCGCATGACGCGCATTAGTCGCCACTGTCGCGATGACGCGTGCAGATACGTGTTACCAGCCCCCTTATAGGCGGTCACCACGGGAACTCGCCACCAGCTGCTCCGCACCCTGCCCAGGTGCCGCGAGCGTGAGGGGTAGGTGTCCCCAGTCCCCAGTCCCCAGTCAATAAAGGCGCGCTGACTCACAAGCGCGCTGATCAGACCCTGATAATCTCCTGAGGCACAGCCGGGAGCCACATGTAAATAATTGTATTTCTTGTGTTTTAAAGTGCTATATTTCGCTATTTTTAAATCGACCTTGCTCCTACCTTGTGACACTACCACTGCTGCTGGCACACCATTTAAACACAAAAACGAGCGCTTGAAGGGCGAAATCGCCGAGCTTCCTAGCGCCATTCCCCATGCCTGGTCCGGGCCACGCCCATCCGGAGGCCACACCCCTCCCTGTTGCTCTCCCATTATAAATAATGTGCATGAACAGGAAGCGCAGCGGACGAGCGCAGCGGGCGCGACGATTGCGTGCCGAAGGCGCGCATAGGGCAAGCTCGTCCGCGCTCGTCCGCGACCAGGACACGACCGAGGCCGGTCCCCCTGTCCGACCTATCTGCCGCAACAGCGCAGCATACACACGGAATGACCTGCTGGCTTTAAGACCCCTACCTTGCGCGACCCACCCTTGCTCTCCCATGGATAACCAAGCTCGTAATTATGTTTGCACAGTGTGTCACTTTTCCTTCTCACCCTCAATCCCCTCAACTTGCCGATCTTGTCTTCCCATTCTGACCTCTATCCCGGTTGTTCACCCCTCCTTAACTCTCAGATCGGCGCTTATCAACTGCAGGTCGTTGCCTAAACATGCCTTTGATATCTGGCAGTCCCTCCGAGATCACAACTGGGATTTACTCTTCCTAACGGAAACGTGGCTGAATGACACCACAAACCCTGCCATTTCCCTTGCTTTACCAGACGGCTATAGCATCAGCTGCGCTAACAGACCCTTCGGAAAAACAGGAGGGGGTGTTGCTTTAATCTATAAATCTACCATGGCAGTTACCTTCCCCCCATTCGACCGAATCGACTGTATAGAGGGCCTGCCTTTTTGCATCCAAACTTCCCCGACCTCTTCCTGCTCAGGAATACTCATCTACCGTCCCCCCCATTCCAATTTGTCACATTTATCGGCCTTGACGGACTATATTATTCAGTTTAGCACTCGGTACGCCAATTTTACCGCCTTAGGAGATTTTAATCTCCATATTGATAATGAATCTTGCCTGCATAGCAGTCATTTCATTTCCACGCTGGCGGCCTGTAATCTAGTCCAACTCATAACCTTGCCTACGCACAATGCAGGTCACATTCTTGACCTAATCTGTTCTAACCTCCCCTCCATCCGAACGGCACCTCCTATGCCGGTAACTTGGTCAGACCACTTTTTTATCTCATTTGAGATTGATATCCCTTGTTCAACTCGACCTATCATCAACCCTAAATCCTCAGGCAGAAACTGGAGCCGCATCACCCTGGATGCGCTCCAAAAACACCTCAATAATTCTCATCCACGTTCGTCGTTCGACCCTGATCTAGCCATTAACTATCTGGATACCTGGATTGGTCAGGCCTTAGATGTCCTGGCCCCTATCAAATCCATTAAAACCTACAGGGCGGTACCATCAGCCCCCTGGTATTCCGACGAACTTCGGCAGAAAAAGTCCTCTTGCAAATCTCTTGAGCGCCTCTGGAGACAGAATTATTCCCCAGACCGCAAAATCTCCTATAAAGTTGCCCTTAAAGAATATCGGAGAATGATTGAGAGGCACAAACGGGAATTTCTGGCCTCCAGAATCAAACTTGCTAGCAACGGCGCCAGGGAGATCTTTAACATTGTGAGATCTTTTACTGACCCCATTTCGCTCCTCCGATCCCAACCTGCCTCACAAGCGTTATGTAACAAACTCTCCCAATTTTTTGAGGACAAAATTGAGACCATTTACTCATCCTTTCCCCCCTCTGATCGTGAGGGAGGCACCGAGCAACTCATTCCCCCTGTACCGCCTCCATTTTCCATGTGTGAATTTGCCGCAATATCGGAAGCCGATTCCTTGACAGAGCTGTCTAAATGCAAATCAGGCTCCCCCAACGACCCCTGGCCTGCCAAGGAATACAAAAAACTAGCTCCCCTACTTAATCCACATCTCAATCTTATTTGGAATGACTCCCTCAGAGCAGGATGTTTCCCTTCTAAATGGAAACATGCCTCCTTGGTCCCCATTTTGAAGAAACCCAGCCTCGATCCCGATCTTCCCAGTAATTATAGGCCTATCTCCCTTCTGCCTGCCCCGGCCAAGGTCTTGGAGAAGCTGGTCCACTCTCAACTGGCGACCTTCATTGAGTCCAATGGGCTTCTCCATGACTCTCAGCACGGCTTTAGGTCGGGCCACAGCACGGAGTCGGCCCTTATTGAAATGGCCGACTCGGTGAGGTGGACGCTTGACCGAGGGTCGAGGGCGGTGTTAGTGCTGCTGGATCTTTCAGCAGCATTTGACACCGTCTCCCATAAGATCTTGCTGAGAAGGTTGGTGGACTTGGGACTGGGGGGCACTGTTCTGAAGTGGCTGTCTTCCTATCTGTCTGACCGTACACAGCAAGTTTTCACCCCTCCCTTTACTTCCACTGCCAGACCGCTCAGATGGGGAGTCCCACAGGGTTCTTCCCTTAGCCCGCTTTTGTTTAATGTTTATTTTACCCCCTTGGCTAAACTGATCGCCCAGACTGGAATCAAGTCCATATCCTATGCTGACGACATTCAGCTACTTTTTACGTTTGACACCCCTTCTGCCTCTGTCTTCGAGCCATTGAAATCCTGCCTTAGAGACATTTCCAACTGGATGGACGCTAATTCCCTCCGTCTCAACGCAGGCAAAACGGAGATCCTGTTCTTCAAATCTCCTTCTCCCCTTGACTCCAGTCTGTGGTGGCCCTTAGACCTGTGTCAAGCCCCCACTCCTAAAGACTCTGTGAGAAATCTAGGAGTACGCTGGGATAATAATCTCAGCTTTAACACCCAGGTACAGACCGTAGCTGCCTCTTGCTTTGCTAAAATTAGAATAATCAAACGGCTTATTAACTACCTGCCGGAGGACTGTCGTAAGACTGTGATCCAGGCACTAATCATTTCCCATCTTGATTATGCCAATGCCCTTTACCTTGGTATCACAGCCGGCCTGTGTCACAAACTACAGACGGTCCAAAATGCCGCTGCTCGGCTGGTGGAGAGAATCCCCGCCAGACACCACATCTCTCCACATCTCCGTAAACTTCACTGGCTACCCATTGCGAAAAGGTGTGTCTTCAAGGCAATGACGCTGGCCTTCCGTGCATCTAAAGGCACTGGGTCAGCCCATCTGAAGACCACCCTGCGCCCTTACGCTAAATCCAGGCTACTACGCTCCAATGCCCTTTCACTGTTGGAAACTCCCCGCTTTAAACGCTCCCGTGCAGGTGGCAAAACCTTTGCGGTTTGCGCCTCTCAGCACTGGAACCAACTCCCCCTAGTTCTTCGCTCTTTCCAAACAGAACCCGCATTTCGTAAATCCTTGAAAACTCTTCTCTTTTCTTCTTAGTTTGGTTCCCTTACTGATTCCTCCTGATGTCAGAGCCTTTTTGTTAGCGCCGGGATGCCCCGTTGGGGTCGCTGCGCGCTTTATAAAATACACAAATAAAATCCCAGCGCACGGACTGAGGTAAGCCTCCCCTTCCCCTTCCCCTTTTCCCCTCTTCCCCCCCCCCTCCCTTCCTTCCCTTCGCTGTCCCACTCCTGCCTGCCTTCTCCCATTGCCGCTCACTTGATGTCCTGAAGGTTGCCTCCATTTCTGGCTACCTCGCGACCGTGTCGAGCGCGGACCTAGTTGTCAGCTTTACAAGTGGCCCACCCATCCCCTTCCCCCGCCCCCTTACCACTTCATGGACGTCGGTGCAGGATTGAGGGAGTTCCCTCCCTGCCCGAGTCCGCAAATGCCTCTGTACTATGGGAGCTTTCTATTGTGTTGTTTGGGTGGCTTTGTTTTGGTCGGTCCTGACGCGGCATATCCAGGGTTCCTGGCGCTCTCCACGGCTGTGCCAACAGACGGTGAGCGCGAGTTGCCCTTTGACGCCCTCCGTGCGAACTATGCCATGCGTTGGGGACGCCTACGGTATGCCTACTCTCCATTTAGATAGAGGCTCTGTCTCCATACTCACCAGACCACTGTATGCCTTGCCACAGGGCACGTTTAACTGGGAGGGCTCCCAAATATCTACACCCTGGCCCTTTGAGCGCCTTGCACTGACTGGTCCCGGGTTTTTGTTCCTCCCCCCCCCCCCCCAAGTAGGAACCCTGATTATCAGGCACACATGACTTTCCTATGTCCTTTACCTACACATGCATACCTGCCCCTTGACATCCCACAGGTATATCCATCAGACAGCGCTGGCCTCACGGGAGCATACTGCGAGGCCTTGTTACTCCTTCTTAGGGTAAGATCTTCCTGATTGTCTCCAGGTACTGGGTGCTGCATGGATAAGACTCGGCTTCACGGCTAAGATTTAATTTTGTACTCACCACATTCTGAGGTCTCCACCGAGAGATTATAGTCGTGCCATATTTAGACCGATTATGAATGACTTGTATGAATGTACTCCCTGCACGTTCCCCCCTTTTTTACCCCACAGTGTGGAGAGCAATATATCTAATAGTCACCTTCACTATCTCAATGCATAATAATAACCTTGAGATATGGCTTACTTTGCTTCCCCTGTTTTTTTCCCTCAACTCTTAGGTCGCTTAACTAGAGCAGGATCCCAGGCCCTCTCTTTACCAGACCCAGTGAGGTTGTATTTTCTTATTACCCTGTGTTTGAACTTTCTTACCACTTCTTTTTCATGTGTAGTACTTTGTTTTGGTCCTGACGAATCGCCAGATGGCGAGAAACATGTTGACCACACCAGGGGGTTGAGTTAGAGTCTGAACCTCACCACAGTCTCCAGCTCCCCTCTCACCCCCTTTTAATCAGGGAAGCAGCCACACCAATAAAACCTATAGTGGACTGTTTATCCCTTTTTAATACTCACTCACCTTGCACTGACTACACTATCTCCTATTGACTCACACACACCATCGGCAAGGAACAAAAGAACTCCGTCAAAAGGGTGCCTTTCGGCACCCCGTCAGACATTGCAGCGCCGGTTTGACGAGGAGCAGTGAGCCGATGATGACACTGGACACCCTACAGTCAGGGTGTGTTCCACACCTAACGCTCTGGGTGTGTGAAGCTCTCTAGTTCCGACAGAGGAACCCCCCAGTTCCTTGACTGTATTTCCTTTTTACCTCTCCACAACCCCTTTCCCTGGAGAACTTTGTATCCTTCTGTGTGCTCTTGGCTTGGACACATACACTGGACCCCATCAAAATATCGTCCGCTCCTTAGTTCCTCTTGTTGTTATAATTTAGGATGCGTTGACTTACTTTTAAAAAAAGTGCCGCTGGTCGACGTGTATTCATACACAAGCCTGGGTAATTCTACAACTGCAAGGGTTCTATGAGTGTATCACTTTATAACACCATGAGTACTGCGTGTGTGATTACAGAACCAATAAGGCACAGCCTAGGACCACCGAGGCTTCAGGGACTGCTGAGGCCCACCCTGCATATTTAAGTAAAGCCTCGGAGGGTGGCGATCCCCGGACTTCAGTTGGCCTGGAACCCCCATAACAACTAGTAAACAATGACAGGGAAGGTGGCGGTCCCATAGGCTACGAAACGTCTCTGTGCCCTCCCGCGCCTAATTTACATGTGACATTAAGATCCCCAGTTGTACATAGACCCCGCAATCTAATAATAGGATTGGCCACGGAACATTACCCACCAGGGTCCTCATTTAAATGAACAGGTGAGACTACGCTTTTTTTTTCTTCTCTCCCATTTTTACCATCCGGATCCACTCTATTAAAGCGATACAAGGTTTTCCTCCTCTCGCTTCAACTAGCCAAACAAGGATTTGCTATAACAGGGTGGAAGCCATGCACCCACCTTCTAATAGCAAACACACATGTCCCGCGGATGCATACCCCGGGACATTGTATGAGCTGCGCATAGGAAGTTGCGCTCCCTGGGACCATGATGCATTGGTCAGTATAAACACATACAAACACTAATTACACATGTGTAGTACAGCGACCAGAGTGTAGTGAAGAGGCAGAGGAAGCGCAAAATCTAAAAATATAAATCCTACCAGAGGTCGGATGACATAGTTCAATGAGCTGACGACCCTGGGATTAGTAGAAACAGCTACATGAAGAAAACGGGTCTTCAGCACAAGGCAAGCAATTTTGAAGTATTGGTGAGTGCTGCCTTTTTACCTTCTCCCGCTCGTCACCAAATTTATGTAGTGAAGAGGCAGACAACAGTGGATCTGATAAGTAGATTTATTATTGGAAAACAAGACACCTTAAACAGCCACCAACAGGAGCAGACAGCAAGGCAACCGTCTTCTCCAGCAACGTGTACAAACTCCCCAAGATTTCCCTCATGACAGCCCTACATTCTAACATTACATACTTACATTCTAGTAGAATTACATACTAACATTCTACTATGACTTACATTAGAATACTACACAGAGCACATGACTTTACAGCAATGAGCTCATGGTTTCATCCACGAGTCTTCAGACCGGTAGGGGTGAGTAGTTCGCTTCCCACTCCCTGTATTGTATAAATGCAAACTAACACTACTTCCACAGGTATTCTACAGTGCCCAGAGCACATCAGAGCCGCTAAATTTAATCAACACGAAGGTAGCCCCAATGGAAGAAGCCAGCTGGCAGGTGAGTAATTCAGTCTTTTATTTGCGGAAATTCTGCACGTAGGTATCAGCAAGGAAACCGGCAAGGAAACCGGAAATTACTCACCTGCCAGCTGGCTTCTTCCATTGGGGCTACCTTCGTTTTGATTAAATTTAGCAGCTCAGCCAAGCCGCGGGAGATGCTCACCGCACCAGCGGGCCTGTGAGGACGCCGGGTCGGTGTCTTCAACGTTAACAGGAGGCAGTATTCAGGACGGCAACCTAAAGCAGCGTTGGTGTTTTCTTCGAAACTGTGCTTCTGCCCACATGGGTATGTTATGCTGCTTAATTTTCAGCAACTTTGCAACAGACTCACACGAGTTTTAATCAGACACTACAAAGTCCATGAGGCCATGCGGCTAATCACCCCCACTGGGGCAGGAATCTTGGGACTTTATAAGTGCAGAAAATGTTGCTTGTGTTGACGATTGCCACAGATGAAGGAAGTGATTTTCCGAAACGCGTCTGGCTTTTAAATCATGAATTGCCGGTTTCCTTGCTGATACCTACGTGCAGAATTGCCGCAAATAAAAGACTGAATTACTCACCTGCCAGCTGGCTTCTTCCATTGGGGCTACCTTCGTGTTGATTAAATTTAGCGGTCAGCCAAGCCGCGGGAGAAGCTCACCGCAACAGCGGGCCTGTGAGGACGCCGGGTCGTTGTCTTCAACGTTAACAGGAGGCAGTATTCAGGACGGCAACCTAAAGCAGCGTTGGTGTTTTCTTCGAAACTGTGCTTTTGCCCACATGGGTATGTTATACTGCTTAATTTTCGGCAACTTTGCAACAGACTCACACGAGTTTTAATCAGACACTACAAAGTCCATGAGGCCATGCGGCTAATCACGCCCACTGGGGCAGGAATCTTGGGACTTAATAAGTGCAGAAAATGTTGCTTGTGTTGACGATTGCCACAGATGAAGTAAGTGATTTTCCGAAATGCGTCTGGCTTTTAAATCATGAATTGCCGGGTTCCTTGCTGATACCGACTTGCAGAATTGCCGCAAATAAAAGACTGAATTACTCACCTGCCACCTGGCTTCTTCCATTGGGGCTACCTTCCTGTTGATTAAATTTAGCGGCTCAGCCAAGCCGCGGGAGAAGCTCACCGCAACAGCGGGCCTGTGAGGACGCCGGGTCGGTGTCTTCAACGTTAACAGGAGGCAGTATTCAGGACGGCAACCTAAAGCAGCGTTGGTGTTTTCTTCGAAACTGTGCTTCTGCCCACATGGGTATGTTATGCTGCTTAATTTTCGGAAACTTTGCAACAGACTCACACGAGTTTTAATGAGACACTACAAAGTCCATGAGGCCATGCGGCTAATCACGCCCACTGGGGCAGGAATCTTGGGACTTTATAAGTGCAGAAAATGTTGCTTGTGTTGACGATTGCCACAGATGAAGGAAGTGATTTTCCGAAACGCGTCTGGCTTTTAAATCATGAATTGCCGGTTTCCTTGCTGATACCTACATGCAGAATTGCCGCAAATAAAAGATTGAATTACTCACCTGCCAGCTGGATTCTTCCATTGGGGCTACCTTCGTGTTGATTAAATTTAGCGGCTCAGCCAAGCCGCGGGAGAAGCTCACCACAACAGCGGGCCTGTGAGGACGCCGGGTCGGTGTCTTCAACGTTAACAGGAGGCAGTATTCAGGACGGCAACCTAAAGCAGCGTTGGTGTTTTCTTCAAAACTGTGCTTCTGCCCACATGGGTATGTTATGCTGCTTAATTTTCGGCAACTTTGCAACAGACTCACACGAGTTTTAATCAGACACTACAAAGTCCATGAGGCCATGCAGCTAATCACGCCCACTGGGGCAGGAATCTTGGGACTTTATAAGTGCAGAAAATGTTGCTTGTGTTGACGATTGCCACAGATGAAGGAAGTGATTTTCCGAAACGCGTCTGGCTTTTAAATCATGAATTGCCGGTTTCCTTGCTGATACCTACGTGCAGAATTGCCGCAAATAAAAGACTGAATTACTCACCTGCCAGCTGGCTTCTTCCATTGGGGCTACCTTCGTGTTGATGAAATTTAGCGGCTCAGCCAAGCCGCGGGAGAAGCTCACCGCAACAGCGGGCCTGTGAGGACGCTGGGTCGGTGTCTTCAACGTTAACAGGAGGCAGTATTCAGGACGGCAACCTAAAGCAGCGTTGGTGTTTTCTTCGAAACTGTGCTTCTGCCCACATGGGTATGTTATGCTGCTTAATTTTCGGCAACTTTGCAACAGACTCACACGAGTTTTAATCAGACACTACAAAGTCCATGAGGCCATGCGGCTAATCACGCCCACTGGGGCAGGAATCTTGGGACTTTATAAGTGCAGAAAATGTTTCTTGTGTTGACGATTGCCACAGATGAAGGAAGTGATTTTCCGAAACGCGTCTGGCTTTTAAATCATGAATTGCCGGTTTCCTTGCTGATACCTACGTGCAGAATTGCCGCAAATAAAAGACTGAATTACTCACCTGCCAGCTGGCTTCTTCCATTGGGGCTACCTTCGTGTTGATTAAATTTAGCGGCTCAGCCAAGCCGCGGGAGAAGCTCACCGCAACAGCGGGCCTGTGATGACGCCGGGTCGGTGTCTTCAACGTTAACAGGAGGCAGTATTCAGGACGGCAACCTAAAGCAGCGTTGGTGTTTTCTTCAAAACTGTGCTTCTGCCCACATGGGTATGTTATGCTGCTTAATTTTCGGCAACTTTGCAACAGACTCACACGAGTTTTAATCAGATACTACAAAGTCCATGAGGCCATGCGGCTAATCACTCCCACTGGGGCAGGAATCTTGGGACTTTATAAGTGCAGAAAATGTTGCTTGTGTTGACGATTGTCACAGATGAAGGAAGTGATTTTCTGAAATGCGTCTGGCTTTTAAATCATGAATGCCGATTTCCTTGCTGATACCTACGTGCAGAATTGCCGCAAATAAAAGACTGAATTACTCACCTGCCAGCTGGCTTCTTCCATTGGGGCTACCTTCGTGTTGATGAAATTTAGCGGCTCAGCCAAGCCGCGGGAGAAGCTCACCGCAACAGCGGGCCTGTGAGGACGCCGGGTCGGTGTCTTCAACGTTAACAGGAGGCAGTATTCAGGACGGCAACCTAAAGCAGCGTTGGTGTTTTCTGCGAAACTGTGCTTCTGCCCACATGGGTATGTTATGCTGCTTAATTTTCTGCAACTTTGCAACAGACTCACACGAGTTTTAATCAGACACTACAAAGTCCATGAGGCCATGCGGCTAATCACGCCCACTGGGGCAGGAATCTTGGGACTTTATAAGTGCAGAAAATGTTGCTTGTGTTGACGATTGCCACAGATGAAGGAAGTGATTTTCCGAAACGCGTCTGGCTTTTAAATCATGAATTGCCGGTTTCCTTGCTGATACCTACGTGCAGAATTGCCGCAAATAAAAGACTGAATTACTCACCTGCCAGCTGGCTTCTTCCATTGGGGCTACCTTCGTGTTGATATATATATATATATATATATATATATATATATATATATATTTATATATATATATATATATATATATATATATATATATATATATATATATATATATATATATATATAGGTGTTTTTTTTCAACCGCTGCTCCACTCAGTCCATCTTTCCGGGTGCAAAAAGCAGGCACGGACCACAATCCAGTGATCAATCAGTAGTTTATTCTTTAGTCGGCCATGGCACGTTTTGGTCCTTCCTGGACCTTGCTCACATGACAACGCTCTTCGGCATTTTTTCCCTTTTTAAAGTGACAGTGCTTGTGCAAACATTGCTTAGCTCGGCTACTAGACAGAGAAAACACACTTCTGTTGGCAAACCTTCTAGTTTAACTTTTAAACAACTTTCCAAATTGTAAATCTGTACTCATTTAATTAATACTAAAATTCATATTAATTGCCTGCTTAAAAATGATGATACTTTTGTAGCATTGTATCCATTTGCATTAGTGCAACAACACACATGGGTACTGATGGTCTATACGGGGTTAAAGAGACTAGTGTTAACTAAGATATGTTCAAAAAGTTCATCAAACACAGAAAGACAGGTGTGTGTGTGAAAGTACTTCCTAGGTGAAGAAAACCCATCAGCCCACCCGTTGGCGCAGCTTCATCATCTGGGATTTTTGATGTAGACTGGTGTCCACCAGGAACCTTGCTTAGGAAGATTGCAAGGGAACTACTGGTTATGGACCCACCAGTGATGAGCAGCTGAAAAGATGTTGTGGTTGGGGGCTGTGGGAAGAAAGAGTGTTGCAGTGCTCAAAACAAATGTGTAATGGTGAGATAATGTTAAAATTGCCTATCAAGGTGCCAAACAAGAAACTTTATTAAGAGGGCCACCAAGTTGGCAAGATTAAAAGCAGAGTGTGAATAGTATAACAAATATTGCTATCTGATGATCAATGTACTGGTCAACATGTTTCAGCCAAAACCTGGCTTTCTTCAGGACCTGTATTAACTACTACTGCAACTGTGGTGCATTAGACCTTTTCATTAATACAAATAAATAAAAACATATTCAATACTCAAGCAGCAAAGTTTTAAACATGGAAATATGAAATGATTAGCAACAAATAATAAAAGGTCATAAAATTGTGTTAAAAAGTATTAAAACAATTAATTTGTTAAAACGCAGTATAAAACATTATAGTTTTCCCATTAAACCATTTCATAAAATACTGAGACCATACTTTTGGTTTTATTCAGTGAATTTCAAACATTTATTTAACAGAAGTTAAAATCTAACCACCTTATGTATCAATCCAATTTAACCTTAGTTTTTTCAGTATTTACATTTGTTTAACATAAAGTAGCATCTTATTATCATACGTCTCTAGCCAATCCCGCCGTGCACAGTCCTTGTGTTCGTCGTGAGGTTAATGAACTGAACAGCACTCTATTTCTTAGTATCACCAATCAACTGAAGATCTTGTTAACTTTTTGAGGTGAAACTAAGCAGTTGTGTTGGCTTTCTATGGTAGCAGTGCTGCAGATTTTTGGAGCCTTGAAAAGATGGAAGCAAGCGGTGTTGGTGGAACTACATGACTAAGACTAGGATAAATAGAGGCAAGGTATACCCTGAAAGACATGGTTACGGCCTAGAGGAACCATTGATGTGAGTGTGGGATGTCTTACTGCCATGCCAACTGTTTGAGAAGTTACACAAAATGAGTGGGCTTCACTTCCTTTGCACTTTTGTTTGTGTACCGCCTTGGACCCCTGATTCTTGTGAGAGATGGATAGGAAAGAAATCTGTACAAGATGTGGCGTACTTTTCGTTCAGTGACATAATATTGAGAACACACATATCGTGATATATAAATATTGTGTCAGAAATATTGATCACAAAATATTGTTTTCCTATGCATATAAAGGTAAGTACAAAAATATATATTTTTAAAATGTAATTTCATACTTATATAATTAAGAATGACAAACATATTGATTTTTAAAAGTAATATTTACGTTAAAGTTGTAATATTAAATATTTTAATATATACCATAACTGTAATGTAAAATTCATAAATTTAGGTAACATTTTATATTATATATATAAATATATACTTACATAAACATACACACATATATATGTTTGTATATTTATATTGCAAAACCAAAGGGGATGATGGACGGAGTGTTGAACATTGCAAGCACTCACCCCCAGTCAACTGATCTGGGTTTAATCCATCATCATTCTTTAGCTCACTCAGCCACCCCAGTTCAGACATGGCCATATGCAAATCAGTCTGACCCTGTGCCTCATGGGAACAGTCCAGCCCGAATTGCGAAGCCATGTCTTCCCTGGACCGGAAACAAGCATCCTGGGACCAGTTTCTGGCTAATCAGCCGTCATCAGCCAGGCTAGCTTGAATCCAGTGTCAAAGTGAGCAAGGGACCCACGTCTGGGCATACCCTGCCAACTTAGGGCAAACAAAGAAAAACCAAAGGGTATGATGGACGGTCAGAGGCTTTCAACCTACATCATAATAGGAATCGTTTTTTTAAAGTTACTAATATAATATATATATATATATATATATATATATATATATATATATATATATAATATATTTATACATTGATACATAAAAATAAAACAATTAACAAATAAAACAAAAAAATACATTTACCCAACATCATTAGAAAATAAATATATAAAATTATATACATGAATATACAAATAATATCACAAATAATATAAAATTAAACAAATAAACAATTAACAATATTACATATATTTAAACAATATTAAAAAAGAAGTCTGTAGAAAAGTAGAAAGTGTTGGACTCCCAAGGGGAAAAATTTACTATTCCCACTCCAGTCTGTGCAACAGTAGGGAAAGCATTGGACACCACAGACCACAGAGGTAAAATGTACTATTCCCTATTCCAGTCCGTGCCACAGTAGGGAAAGCATTGGAAACCAAAGGATTAAAATGTACTATTCCCACACCAGTACACAATGTACATTTTTGAATACTGATTTCGTACTGAAAATAAAATAAATCAGCTACACAAACGGCTATTTAACAAAATAAGCAATGATAATCCATGTAAAAGTGCCCTTACCAAGATAGCTGACCACTGTATCTGAGAAGATCATAAGAAAAATCCTCTAAAATCATTCTGCACTTAAAGGCTCAGTCATGTTTTAATTGTATAAATGTCAACAACTTACAGCACATATTTTGCTTAAAAATACTGTTTTACAACTAAGGGGCCTATTCCTATGTCGGACGGACTCAGGTCCGTCCGACATTGGTCAGGAGCCGTAATCGACCGACCAGACGTCATCGGTTACGGCCTTGCTAATACAATGTGACCGAACAGGGTTCGGTCGCACTCGTATACTTCACAATGCAGGCATGCATTCCGAGCGAAATGCATGCCTGCATTGAGAAAAGCAGGGGTGCCGTTCATCCCTGGCCCTGTGACCGGCCCCCCAAGGTGCCTGCCACCAGGTGCAGGGATCCACAGTGGGGCACCATAGGTGCCCCCTGGCAGCCATTCGGCAGCCTTGCACCCATGGGGGCTCTGCTGGGGGCACCCAAAGACAGTTTCCAACTACCTTTTCGTACCGGAAAGACCGGCACGAAAAGGCAGTGAAAAACTGCCATCGTACGCCCTCGGTCGTAAAGAGGCGACCGGGGGAGTACTGAAGGATTTCCGGATGGCAGACGGGCTCTCCGAGCCCCTGTCGTAGGCCATCCGGGAATCCAAGTTGGATTCCATTCCGGCCAAGCCCATCGGAATGGCTCGGTTGGAATGGAATCCGGCTGGCACTGACCGATTCGGCCCTTCCGACCGGAATCGGAATCGGCCCCTAAATTACTATAAAAATGGGTGTCCACCATTTTGTGAACAGTGGTACACTGACCTGAGAGGTGACCACATACAGTAGAGTAGAGAGACTATCATAGCGACAATAATAACACACTGCCACCTATCTGTAAATGTAAGTATTTATTCTGTTGTATTAATATTTAATTGATATATTCACCTCAAAAAGATTATATTTATTTTCAAATTAACATTTTTTCTGTTTTTTGGGGACCTTCATACAACTGTGTTTTTTCACAGACAATAATTAATTCCTTTGAACTACCACAGAAAGAAAAGAACATTTTTCCCTGAAGTAATTATAGTTTTTAGAAAATCCATTTAATTGTAACAAGTATGAGGTATATCTGAGGAAACCTTGACAGTGAAGGTGTCAAATTGGCTATTGTTTACTACTGTGAAGTCAAACTCTGGGAAGGTGAAGGATACTGAAGGTGGCAGATTTACTATTCCCATCAACAGCCAGGGCTAACTCAGGAAAGGTGCTGGACAGTAAAAAGGGGGTATATTTACTCTTCCCTACTCCTGCCAGGGCTAACTCAGGGAAGATGCTAGACACTGAAAAGGGGACAGGATTACTATTCCTATATCCGGCCGTGGCTAAGGGCCTTATTACAAGTCTGGTGGTCCACGGACTGCCAGCTTGTCTGGGGCTTGGTAGCGGTATTCTTCCAACCACCCTATTGTGACCAGGGCAATCAGGCCACACTGGAACCAACAGAGATCCCTGGCTGTTGCTCATCGGTCTTGAGGCTGCAATATACTTGATGGGGCCGCTGCTGCCCGGCTAAGCATATTACAAGTTTCCTCACTGCCACACTTTTCATGGCAGTGCGACAGCCATGAAAAGTGTGGCGGTGAGGAAAGAAAGGGGGGCCTACAGGTCTCCCTTGTGCCTCAGCACCATGGGGTACATGCAGGGGGACACATGCACCTCAGTACCACCACAGCATGGACTGCAGGAGTCCATGACATGCAGGTACTGATTTTGACATTCCCATTGTGGTGTCTATTTCATAGGCATCACCGTGGAAATCACCAAAGAACAGCCCGCCAGACAGGATAAAACTCCATACCTGGCAAGCGGTTCAAACAGAGGTGTGGCGGTGATGGAGCATGGTGGTCCTGCTTCCACATCATCAAACTCATAAGAAGTCCCTAACTCCGGAAGATGCTAGAAACTGAAGAGGGTGCAGATTTACCCCCAGATTCATCAATGTACCGTTTTGCGAGTCCTTAATAGCGATTTTTAAGGAATCGCTATTAAGGACTCGCAAAACGGGATGCATGTAGAAATCGCAATATTTTTTGCGATTTCTACTGCTTCCTTATTTGCGATTCGGTAATTGCTAATCGCAAATAAGGAATGGCTTTCCCATTCATTCCTATGGGCCTAAAGGCCCATAGGATTGAATGGGGAGTCATTCCTTATTTGCGATTAGCAATTAGCGAATCGCAAATAAGGAAGCGATTTCAAGGGTGCCAGGGTGTCCAAAGGACACCCTGTAGCACCCCTGAAATGGTCATGTACACTGGTGTTGCGCACACACATGTCCAAAGGACATGTGTGTGTGTAACATACAACTTAAAAAATGCACTAAAGTGCATTTTTCCAAGTTTTCGCTATTTACCACGTAGTTATACTTCGCGGTAAATAGCGGCCCCAGATTGCGAATTAGCAATTTTTAAATGGTTCATGAATTGCATTTAAGGAATCGCAAATTGAGATTCCTTAAATGCAATTAATCGCAATTTTGCGATTTCTAGATTTGCGATTTTTGCATTTGGGATGATGAATCCCAAATGCAAAAATAGCGCTCGCAAAGGGCCAGATTCTCAGAATCTGGCCCTTTGCGAGCCGATTTTACTTTGATGAATCTGGCTGTTAATATTTCCAACTCTAACTAGGGCTAACTCAAAGAAGGTGTTCGTCACTGAAAAGTCCAGCCAGGGCTAGTGCAGGGAAGGTGCTGGACACTGAAGAGGGAGACATTTTACTATTCCCAAATTCAGCCAGAGCCAACTCGGGGAAGGGCTGGACACTGGAAAGAATTCAGATTTACTATTCCCAACTCCAGCCAGGGCTAGCTCGGGGGAGGTGTAGGACAGTGAAAAGGAGGCAGATTTTCTATTCCCAACTCCAACCAGGGCTAGCTTCAGGGAAGGTGTTTGACACTGAAAAGGGGGATGCTTTATTATTCTCAAGTCAAACCTGAGCCAACTCAGGGAAGCTGGTGGAAATTGAAGAGGGGGCAGATTTACTGTTCAATACTCTCAGAGAAGGTGCTGGATGCTGAAAATATTTTTAAAAATAAAAACAATAAATTATGCAATACTGTATATTTTCGATCATAAACAGATCAAACATTTAACTAATACAATCAAACCATTTCCTTTGCTCTGAAATTCTAGGTCTACATCCAATCACCTAGAAAAACTTCAAAAAATCCAAAATAGGAAGGAAATACATTTTCTCATCAAATAGCATATTTCTAAACTCTCAGGTAAACTATTTCACAAACAGTTACAATAAAAATGTTAACCAATTTTTCCAAGTCTAACAAGGAAAATAATTACCATTCTTCAAGCAGAACCAACACCCTCAAACAATTATTTTTGGAAAACAATGATTGAAATTTAGAACAAGATATTTAATTTTCAAGATTAAGTAGCATATATAAAACATCAGTAAAACTTTCATTTTTTTAAAACAGCAGCCTCCTAAAAAGAAAGAAAAAACAACCAGTCGAAGCAGAAAGAAATACCAAAGAAGACTTAAAAACAGAGTTCACATCTAACACCTGTACTCTACTCCAACAGGTACACATCTTCACATTTTATGCACAACAAAACAATAATTATTGTTTCTACCGCACACAGAAAAAATATTCTTTTTTAAAATCTTTCCACCAATTGAATTCCAGCAATTAACAATTCTTTTTTCAGTAGAAGAACGAAAGCACAGCATGTAAAACATTTCAAACCATAAAACAATATACAATATACTTCTTTCTTTTCTTTCAGATCAGCAAATAAATGGAAAATTAATGACAAGCACAATGCTTCTGATCTAAGAAGGGCAATAAAACACTTCAATATGGTGGGTATCTTTATTGTAAAGGAAACCTTACTGTGCCCAGGAATCATTGGAGGGGTGTGGACTACCTCTCAACCTGTTGCAAAGGTACAGCAGGTGCACTTGGTGATATCGTTAAAAAAATAAAAAATAAAGAGCATTACCACTCTTCCTCTGCAACGGAGTTAGAAGTGAGAGAAAATGTCCAGCACATTAAAAGACTTGAGGGCATATTATCAATGATTAGCGATATTTATCGCTAACGAGGCTTAGCAACGATTTTTTTAAGGCTAAGCATCGCCGGAAATTTACGCAGAGAAAACTTACTATTAGCAAGGTTTATCTCAGAAGTGATAAAAATCCTCACGCTTACTGCCAAATGAGAGATTATCGCTGGAAAACCAACGATAATCTCTCGAAGTTTGGCGTTAGCTTGATGATAGTGGCTCACAAACTTAGCCATGATATCCACCTTCCATAGGATATCATGGCTAAGTCAGAAAAATACCAGGTGTAAAAAAAGCAGTGCTAACCGCGGTTAGCGCTGCTTTTTTAATCACTAACAGGGTTAGCGAAATCCTTGATAATAGGAGAAATGTCGCTTAACATTTCTCCTATTATTTTTCTCTGGAACGCCCCCTTTGCATCTCATTAGAGATGCAAGGGGAAGCGTAGAGAAAAAGGGTGCTAACGTGCGAATTTGCGTGTTAGCACCCTGTTGCTGATAAGGAGATACTTTTATCTCCACTTTCTTGGCTTTTAAAGCCAAAAAAGCGGAGATAAATCCCTTGATAATATGCCCCAGAGTTCCACCTCTAACGAACCCTGTGGCTCAATATTGAGGGAGGTAGCCCAGAACATCACTAAGCATGTTGCTAGTAGTATCCCTCAATCCCAAATGTAAGTCGAATGGTACAACATCAAAAACAAGCAAATACATTTTCGAACTGACCCTTTAGGCTGTCAAACTTAGCCTGACATTCTTGCTGGATTTCTGGGGGTCAGTTAGAAAATGAGAAAATGTCTTGAACGCCAGGCTGTCTCGAAGATGGGAGGCAAGTAAAATCTCCCACTTCGAATATGGGGAAGGGGCAGGCAAGCTCCTCTCATGGAAGAGCAAACCAGATCATGTGAGGAGCTATATCAAGGAAATCATTAATGGGAATGATATTCACTCCTCAGACGAGGAAATTCGTGAAGCTTTTCAGACCTTTTTTCAAGACATTTACGTAAAGACATTAGAGTGGACAGTCTTGGCGCACACAGTTGGCTTGGTGGTATCCCTCTTCCCTCCCTGAAGCCAGACCAGCAGCAGTACCTAGATCAGGGCCTTCTCCCCCGCCGAGGTTAGTGAAGCCATCTCTCGGTGCAAGAATGGGAAGGCTGAGGGTCCAGATGGGCTCCCAGCCGAGATATACAGACTGATGAGCGATAAGATCATCCCTACTCTGACGTCACTTTTCAATCAGATACTACAAGAGGGCTCAAATCTCCCAGCTTCGTGGAACAATGCCACTATAGTCCTGATCTTGAAACCAGGGAAAACTCCATCAAGCTGCGGGTCTTACAGGCCCATATCACTCCTGAATGCCGACTATAAAATCTTTACTTTAATATTGGCAGCAAGATTGGGTCTTGTGGTGGGAGACATTCTCCACCTAGATCAGAAGGGTTTCGTCAGGGGTCGACAGCTCTCAGACCTCATGTATGATTTTATTGGTGCAATCGATTTGGCTTCTGCATATTCTATCCCACTGGCAACTATGACTCCGGATGCCACCAAGGCCTTCGACAGGGTGGATTGAATCTACCTGTTGGAGGTCTTTGAAGAAATTTAATCTGGGAGAAAAATTCTGTGGCGCAGTACAGTCGATTTTCCAGAATCCAACTGCTAGACTTCTTGTCAACGGCAACATTACTGATCCCTTCAAGATTTCTAGGGGGACCAGACAAGGCTGCCCACTCTCCCCTCTCCTATTTGACCTATACATTGTGCCATTTGCTCAACGGCTCAGAGATGATCCTAGCATCCAGTCTTTTAAGTACTAGAGGAGGAGAGGAAGGCAGCCTTGTATGCCGATGATATCTTAGTTCTCTCAGCTAATTTACAAGTGGCATTTTCAGCTGTCATCAGTCTAGCTCAGGAGTTTGGTCTGGTTTCAGGCTACAAAATGAATGCCTCAAAGACAGAAGTTATGGTTTGGAATCTAGGAGCGACCCAGCATCAGCACCAGATCAGTTTAAAACTGAGGTATTTGGGGATAAATATCATTCAGGACATCACTAAGATCGCTGGGACCAACTTGTCTATGGTGGTAAGGGAGTGTCAGAGGCTAATGAAATCTTGGGCCCTATTGCCTTTATCCATTATCGGCAGAGTTAATCTGGTCAAGATGTCAATACTCCCGAAAATTACTTTCCTCTTTAATTGCATTCTCCTCTACTTTGAAAAATCCTAAATCGATAAATTGCCGAGGGATATAAACTCATTTGTCTGGGCATACAAATCACCCAGGATTGCTTGGAAAAAACTGAGGCACAGGAGAGAGAAGGGAGGCTTCGCTCTACCAGATATCCAGCTCTATGCTTGGGCCTTCCAACTCTCACGCTCGCGTATGCTCCTGAAAATGCCTGTTAATACTGGTACGGGAGGGATGTTATTAGCTATGCTTAGGGGCGCTAACTTATCGGTGGAGGGTTTTTTGTTCAAGTTGGTGATCAAAAGTTTTTTTTTTTTAAATAAGCTTAAGGTTCTCCAGGACTTAGCCATAACATGGGTAAAACTAACAAGCTCAGCTGCACTTGGTTACTTCTCCAGCCTGGCTCCCCTGGGACTCCAGAATGTTTGAGGGATAGGCTGGCAATTCCCATGAGGGATGCCGGACTAGTGGTCTGGGGGTATTTGATCCTGGACGGTACCCTTGCTTCATGGGAGCAACTTAGGGACAGGGTTGGGCCTTTCTAGATTTAAATATCTTCAGTTGGAAAGCTGAGCCCATTCACACTTATAAACAATTTGTGGAAGCTTACTTCGATGTGGCAATTTACTAGAACATCAGCTCGTGACTAAGACCCCTGGATGGAAAGAAGTTTCCTTCTGGCACCAAGCCATATCTGTGGCAGTTGACAGTGAATTCAAACTTGCCGAGGAATTGTGGGGAGGCTCCTTACCAGCACAAGACTTCAACACATTATGGCAGAACTCATGCAAGATCTTATACGAGGTAGTAAAACCAGCATGGCTAAAAAGGAACCACCATCCACAGGGCCTATTTTCTTCACACAGACTCTCAAAAATTACTAAAGGCTCACCTGTCTGCTGTAAGAAATGTGGGCAGGCTTCAGCTTCTGAAATCCACATGTTTAAAGAGTGTCCTGCCCTCGCTCCCTTTTGGGATAGTATCGGAAAATTTCTGGCAAGCACTCTGGGGTGTCCTATCAACATCGATTTACCCTTGATCATTTTTGGCTTGGCAGATAGTGTTAGGGGCCCTGCTAGATTGCTGCTTTTTATGCTATCCTCCTAGCTAAGAGGCAAACATGTATAGGATGGATAGATTCCACTCCCCCCCTCTATTCTAGATTGGCAGACTTCAGCCTTGGCAGTCTCTAAGTTACATCTTATGAGATCAGGCAGCAAGAAGAAGAAAGCATTTTGGAACCTACTGCAACTCAGATGGGGCTCAGAGTTGATTTATTGAGTGTTTTTTTTCTCTCCCTCTGAGTCCTATGATTATGCTGCCTTAACACTCTTTGGGTTAAGTCAGATACTCCCAGTCTCTTACTTACTGGCAGTTTTACGACGAGGGCCATCTAGCTCGTGGAGCTTGGCAGAAGAGTTATCTCAGCAGGCTCTTCATTAGCACCCAGGCAAGTTCTGGTACCGGTAGGCGGGGTCTCCACCTCCAGTCGTCTTCGCCTCTCAGCTTGCTGAGTGTGGGTATAGACAACTAGAGTGCGATCTGAAGTGAGATTGGTGGCGAATGAGGATAAAAAAAAAAATTACAAAACAAGCAAAGAATTCCGAACTAACAACCTCTCATACCTACTCTGATAGAACAAATTAAGTATTTCAACAATGAAAGATTCCTTCTCTATGAAAACACACATCATCAAAAGCAAATACTAATCTTTAATGCCCTTGATAACACTGTTGTCCTTGACATTAGTGAGATTTGATGATGGCTGGCTCATTTAAATCCACACCTCATCCATTCAGCCAGATTTTCACTATACACGCTAACATAAAAACACCACTATACCTCTTATTTATTGTTTTCTCCTTGACAAGCAATCCTCAACTTATACTAAATTTGTAACAGTGGTTAAATCTAAAACTGTCCTAGGAAAATAATAATTGACTTTGAATTATAAATGATAAACACTATTATTCCAATACAAATCAACTTTATTCGATCCTTATTAAATAGGATCATAAAAGTACATGGCAGCAGTAAATTAAAAAAATAAATCTCATAAGTGGCATACAATATTCAATTAATTTCATCATTTATAAAACGTTATGTAAAAGAGAGTACAAAATTAATTCTGAATGTCAGTTTGTGCATACAAGATCAAATATAAGATAAAATACATTAAATGATTAAAACTTTTACGAGAAAGTTATTTTCCCAGAGACTTTCTTTTTTTATACTGGCCCAAAGGAATAGAACTAGCGATTAGCACAATAGATGGTCAGGTAATGATTTTAAGAAAAATAGTGCAACCCTGCATTGTTCAAGCTTGTAGCTCTGTAAAAATTGGTACAATGTATCTTTTCCTTTCCTTATGATAGTAACTCCAGAAAAACAATAAATGAACATCTGTTTGTGGAGAGTTCGTGTCTCAGGGGCAATTGGTCAAATCTGAATGGTTAAATCTTTTCGTAGGAAACCCTAACATTAGTGGTATCAAGGTTAACTGAAACCACAATAATATGAATTTATGTTGCGGTATTGAGACTTCCTCTCAGTAGGGATATCCACCTTCTAAGATAGATAAAAGCGGTTGGTAAACCAGAGTTGACTGCTTCCTGTAGTTGTTTTCCCTGCAAATGTATTGGGCCTTCCGCATAAAGGTATCCACCAATCTTTGCTTTGACATTAGCTTACAAGCCATTGGACCCATGAACAGATCTTTCAACCCCAGCTCAGTCAATTCTTGCTCCTACGCTAGATGGAAAACCACAAGAGCAGAGGGGCGAGTCTAATTGTGAGGTAAACTCAACTCCAAATGGAGTACATGATTATATGTTGACTGCTGGAGAGAAACCAGAGATTTAAAAAACTTGTCCTCAGTGATTTGTTGTGGTTCATTATGTGCCGAGCCCCAAATGCCTGCTCCATAAGTGGCCACGGACTTCGGTTTTGCATGATAGATATGTTTGACAGCTTCTAGAGGTTTCAGGCCCATCCTAGACATAAATGCTTTTAGTGCTGTCGAAAAGTACCCCAAAATAAGGAAAAAACTCCACCACCTCAATTTCCCTATTTCAGTATAGAGATGGGATGTTTTACCTCGAACCGGCTATAATTACAAAAGATTTTGACTGATTAACCTTCATGTTAAGGGAGTCCATGAAGGCTGCATAGGTGGTAACTAGACGTTGCAGCCCTATCCCTGTTCTGGCAATAAGGGCTGCATCATCTGCATATGCCAGAATTGGAAGCTGGATGGAGTCAGACACGGGATGTCGGGAGTTGCGCCCAATAAGGGCTTCCCCACGCTATTCATATAGATGGAAAGTACGAATGGCGCGAGGACACAGCCCTGCCTTATCCCCCTTAGGATCTTAAAAGGGCGGGTACATTCCCCGTTTTTTCCATATCTGACCGATGTTGAGGCATCCGTATATAGTTGCCTGATAAAGTCAATTATTGGAAATCAATCCCCATCTCATCCATAATATGCCAGAGCTTTGGGTGGGCAACGCAGTCAAACACTCCTGAAAGGTCCATAAAGGCAAGATAGATTTTCCCACCATTAGCCCTGGTATATTTATCAATAGTCAAGGAGAGGTTCAGGTACTGATCTACAGTTCCTTTGCCCCGTTGAAACCCATACTGGGACTGCATTAAGATATCATTATCAGCTACCCAAGCCTTTAATCTGGTAAAAGCAGATGACCCATGAGTTTCACTGTGGTGTCTAAAAGGGAAACAGGTCTGTAATTTTTTGGGCTACTCTGGTCCTCCTTTTTATGGATAGGAACAATTATACATGTTTTCCAGGAGGGGGTGGGCCTACTATTGCTATACTATTAAAAACATTGGTTAATAAAGGAGCCTAAAGGTTGTAATTGTCCTGGAAGAAGTATATTGGGACCCCATCCGGGCCAGGGACTCTGCTAGGGCACATTCCGATAGGGCCTTCCTAACATCAGTAAGCAAGAATGAGAGAAATGCCCTCCTTCTGATGGAAGAACAGCTGGGAAAACCGCAGGAGTAAGGGTGGGTGAGAAGATGTTAACAAAATGCTCCACCCACTCCTCGTCGCCAACACTGGTATTTAGCGTGGGGTCCCTTTGGGTCTTGAAATAAGGTGAGTTGATTATACCACAAAACTCTCTGCTGTTGCCCGATGTAGTTGCCTGGGTAAGCCGTTCCCATATCGCCTCCCTCAGTGTCCTCTCCCTTTTTCTCCTAGCCACTTTAACCTGTTCCATGCTCATGACATGGTCAGCTCGTCATGCAGTGCACTGATCCTGTGCTAACGACGAGCTGACCTTGTCATGAACAATGGGGTTTTCAATAAATCAGCACCCAGCAGGAAAAGCCTTAGCAGCCAAGGTGTTAAACTGATTGCGGAGTAAGGCAATCTGTGTCTGGACTTGTGGCTGAGTTTTAAGAGCTGTAGTAAGTGTTTTCCTGGCTTTAGCACAAGGAGAGTCAAACCATCCCTTTTGTTTAGAGCTCTTTCCATTTCCTTTGCAGGTAAGAGCCACCTTTATGTTCTCTAAAAGATCCGCAAAGGATAAGACCAGGTTGGTAGGTACTGAAGCTAGGTCCAAAAACCTACCAATACTAGTTTGGTCTGTTTTTTATTATGTCTGGAATAAATTTAAACCTGTCTATTTGAGCCCATTTTAACTGATAGCCATTTTTTCTGGCCAGTATGGGACGATCGATAACCAAATGCTGGAATTCAAAGTGATTACACCAGTTAACATAGCATGATCGCTAAAACTATAGAATTGAGCATCTGTGTTACTGAGACTACCCTCACCTGCGGTAGAAACTAATATAAAATCAATAGTGGATTCATGAGCCTCACAAGGAAAAGTTTTCATGGGAGAATCCTCTGAGTTATTCCAAATATTAACTATGGCCACGTTTCTGGTACACAAGGTCCTGTTGAGGCTATTGGCATAAACACTATGGGAAAAATGGGAAGCAGGATTGCCCATCAAATCAACCAAACTGCATGGTTTGTCTTGAGTAGGATGACATGGGTGCATATTGAAATCTCCCATCCAAATTATAGTAGATACTGCGTCTCGCTTATTACTTTTTAAAGCCTACTCAATTGAGTTGTTAACCTTGTCTACGACCATGTGCAATTTTGGATCGAAATTGTTATTATAAAAATGTATCAAAATCCAAATGCCTGTTTTGGGAAACTGAAAAACGGGGAGGTGAAAGAAAGGGCATCTGTCATCGAACTTCCTTATTTTTGGTGAGAATGTATTGGGTATTAAAGTTAGGAGACCCCCCCACCCCCTTCGGCCTCTCTGCAGCTGATGGTGAGGCAATTGTCTAATAGGAATGATAGCCATTAATAAAAATAGGTTCCAATGTCCACATTTCCTGAAAGCAGGTAATAGCACTTGCCTGAAAAAGATTGTGCCAGTGTACATTTGTACATTATCCAATTTCTTCCTAATATCTGCCACGTTCCAAGAGGTTATTTTAAATAGGCTATTTTGTCTTTCCTTAAACTCATTCTGTTTGAGGGAAACAGGAAGGGTGGTGGGTAGGAAATGCTCAGGGACAGACTCCTTAGGTGTGAGAGGGGATAGTCAATAACAACGATCTAAGTCAGAAAGGGGGTCATACCTATTTGTAGTACAGACTCTGTCCTGTCCCTACTGTAAACATATTCCTGACAGTTATGGGCCTCACTAGACCATCCAATGAATTCACTCTGGGATCTTGTAGGCCGAATTGGGGAGAATTGTAAAAATAGGCCGGGGAGAGACCCTTGATCTGTGTGTCCCTCGGGGGTGTCTGTGTAGTTGGTCTAAAATGTGGCTCAGTTCAAAGTGGTTATTAAAATTAATCACTACACAGTCGCCCTCCAACATTTTCCTTGATGGACCCACCCAACCTACCCTTCTCGCCATGATCATTTGGCTGACAAGTGAAGGCTCCCCTCTGTCCTTAATGTGGCGAGACAGCAGTGTAATGATTTGGCCATTAGTTGATCCATGGACTCGTACTGACCCTCCCTCAGAGTCGGGACATTCCCAAAAACTAACACAAGTTGCGAAGACGCTGGAGGGAGGTGGAGCGTCTGATGTGTTATACCCCGGGGGCCCTCATTGATCTCCTCGTTTGATTCATACTGGCTTGTGGGATTGTTGTACCCTCTATCCCCTTTGTCAACTCTTAAATCTGCCCGTGGGTTAGTCGTTGGCTTATTTGAGCCTTTACTAAGCGATGGCTGTGAGGACTTAGCTAACCCAGGAGCGGTGAGAATAACGTTACAAGATGTGTAGGGGATTTGTGAGGGCATAAGATCCAAATAACCTAGATTAGTTCTTGAGATACTTGGGTTATTCTCTATCGCTTGCATCTCAGGGGCTGTCATTATCACAAGCCCCTGTCCCACCCCCGCAGCCTCAACAGTTTTCAGTCTCTCCTCGATTTGTGTTAATTTAAGTGAAAGAGGTTCCAGGAGTGTGGCAACCATAGTCTCCAGTCTTTTCCAAGTGTCATCATTAAGCATCCCTGGGGGCTGTGTTGGGGTTGGTATGGTGCTCCCCTTTGGGTTTTGAACAGGCTAGTGGCTCCAATCCCTCTGGTTTTGCCTGACTGAGCAGGTTTCAGAGATTTCTGTTTTTGAGATCCTCCAGTTTTCCTATTATTAACCGGTGGCTCTCTGTTGATAACGGAATGGGAATTAGCAGCCTGAACCCTAGTAATGATATTAGGACCCGTTGTTACTTCCACTAAAGGAGATAGTGGAAAATGCATCCAATGTCCCTGCAGCTCCTCTCCCAGGTTGGTCACTGAAACCCTTCAGTTTGGCCATTTTATTACCACCCAGCTAATAACCGGAAGCCCAAAGAAGGTATTAGAGCACAGTACCTTATAGTGGAGGGCACAGAAGGTCTCAGAGGCCAAGGCTTAGAGGGGTGGCCCAGCCCAGCCTTATCCAGGCTCTGACGGGTGCAGATGGGCCCGCTCTTGGACAATGCTTCGCCCGGGCAAGCCCAAGCACGTCCCACGCTGCGGGAGCCCGCCGGTAAATTTATGCACCTCTGGGCGCTGTAGTCCTGTGTCAGCGCCTCCTGGCGCAATGGTATTTTGGGTCTGGAGTCCCCGGTCTCAAGAGCGGCGGTGCAGGAAGGCAGGAAAAGTGCAGTGAGGTCTCAGCCCGCTGGTAAATTTATGCACCTCTGGGTGTTGTAGTCCTGCATCAGCTCCTTCTGGCGCAATGGAACTTGGGGGCTGGAGTCCTCAGTCTCAGGAGTGACGGTGCAGGAAGGCAGGAAGCTGCAGTGAGGGACTATTATTAAAATTAATCCAAACACTCGAATTGAAGCATGTTATTTTCTTTCCAGGTATATTGGAAAACAATTCAATAAATTGCTTAGCTGAAGTTTGCCTGTCAAACAGTAAACTACAGTTCGAACTTTGAAAACGAACAACTTCGGGCCTTATTATGATGTCGGTCAGAAAGCCTTCGACCTGTGGACGAAGGCTTTCCCAACTAAATCATAGCTTTCACTTTTGACCGCCATATTACAGTGACCGCAGTCGGAAGTGAAACTGGTCGGCCATTCCGACTGGCTTTCGACGGCACGTAATCCCTTCAAGATGGTGTTTCCGCCGTCAAGATTACGATGTCAGTTTCCCACAGGCTTTCCATGTTGGGCTTTTCGACATAGAAAGCCTGTCAGAAAGTGACTTTGGGGGACCGTAGTAGGGCCCCTTTCTCCCTGCAGCCTCCAGTTGGGGGCCTTAGGGGCACCCATGGTACCCCCTGTTAATCCCTGCACCTAGTGGCACACATGGTGCAGGGTTTAACAGAAACTCCCATGTCTCCATGGGAGCTTGTGTTGTGACCAGTTTACAGCCGCAGCATAAGCTCCCTTAGAGAAATATGAGTATGCGCCTGCACCATGTGCGGTCGCATTCTACTAGCAGTGTCGGGACTGCCGACCAGAGGTCGGTCGGTCCTGAGAATAGAACGGTATCGGGCGGACGTGAGTCCGGCCGATATCGTAATGATGTCCTTTTAAGTTGAGCACCTCTTGATTGTTGATGACTTGTATGCATCAATTATACATTCTAAGGGGCATATTAACAAGGAACAGGGAAAATTAACGCTAAGGGCGCTTAGCGTTAATTTTTTTAACACCCGCTATCGCTGGATAATATCGCCTGGTTATTAACAACACTAACCGCCTAGGCGATAAAAAATCCGGTGATAGCGGCATTTTGGGAGGTTAGCGCTGGTAATGCAGCGATGAAACTACAAGGTTAGGGATATCCTTGTTGATAGCCCATGGTGGACTTAGCCATGTAATCCACCTCCCATTGGATTACATGGCTAAGTCTGAAAGTTAGCGGACGTAAAAAAGCAGCGTTAACCGTGGTTAGCGCTGCTTTTTTTGTCTCTAACAGGGTTAGCATGAAGCTTGATAATAGGAGAAATGTCGCTTAGCGACATTTCTCCTACAATTTTGCTCTGGAATGCCCACTTTGCATCTCATTAGAGATGCACAGGGAAGCGTAGTGAAAAAGGGTGCTAACATGCAAATTTGCATGTTAGCACTCTGTTGTTGATAGGGCGATATTTTTATCTCCGCTTCTTTGGCTTTTAAAGCCAAAAAAGCGGAGATAAAACCCTTGTTAATATACCCCTAATTTTGTTACACAAAATAAAGCAAAATGGGCACTTTTTAAAAACTATTTAGCAAATACATGGATTGCCCATAAAAGCAGGTCGGTCACAGGAAGAGAACAACACTTTCCAACTGAATGGTAGAACTGCTACTTGACCTGCTTAAAGAAATGTGCAAAGACAAACAATGCCATCGAGGGTTGGCATAATGCTATTGGTAAACATCACCCCAACCAGTATAATTTCCTGGAAATTTTTACAAAGTTTTCAGGAAATGAGACAGGCTCAGACTTTCACAGGTACTCTGAATCCTCAAGTTTCCCAAAAAAGTAAAGAAATGTAAGAAATACTATTAGCCAAAATCCACCAGTTTTTTATGTTGATGGTTCAGACTGCCTGGAAAACATTGCATAACTCTTACCCTATTTATCTCTTGAAACAATAGTAAACATTACTCTCATATTTTAGCAGGATATTTTAAATACATTGCAATTTTTTAAGTTATTCTTAGAATTAGAAAGTATGGGGTCCATTACGATGTCGGGCGGTTTGCCTCCACCAGGCTGGCGGTGGCCACCGCCGGCCTGGCGGAGGCAAACCGCCCGACATCGCTAGCCCAAATCCCCCCCGCCATATTAGGATGGCGGAGGGGAAGGCGGCGTTAAAAAACACCACCCGGCTGTTTTCCGCCCCGGTCGCCTTGCGGCCGGGTTGGAAAACCAGTAACATGGAGGCGGTGTCTGTTAGACACCGCCCGCCATATTACTATGGGCTTTTCTCAATGGCTTTCCGTGGCGGCAATGCCGCCACGGAAAGGCGTGCGGTGTTCACTGTGGGGGGCCCCTGTGGGCCCCCAGAGTGAAGGCCAAAGGGGGGTGGCACACGGGGGGTACCTGTGGTACCCCCCTGCCTTTGCATAATCGAAGAGGCAGGCACTGCGCGGTGCCTGCCTCTTTGGTTGTGCAAAGGCGTGCTTTTGTTTTTTAACATTGTGGCGGGCGGTGCAGTGAGCACCGCCCACCACAATGTTAAATTGAGGAATGCGCCCGCCACTGTGGCGGGGCATCCTAATGGCAATGTCGGGACCCCCGCCCTTTAGGCGGGCGGTCCCGATTTCCGCTAGCGTGGCGGGCGGGCAAAGCCCGCCCACCATCCTAATGTGCCCCTATGTCTTTTTTTAACTCCTACCTGAGGTTTTCTTTTTTCTTCAGTACGTGGTGATTTTTTGACAATCCACTCACCATGAGTTTCAGGAAATCTAGTAGTCCATTAAATGTAATGGCTATCCAAAACTCCAAATATATCAAAATCGTAAAAGCGCAAACCAGAGTATACAAATCCTTCTTCAATGCACCAAAACAATCTCCAAAGTCCAAAAATCCTGATTTTTAAAAAAATTATTTTGAAAAAACGACATCCATAAACCAAGTGGAAAAAAATCCCTTCAAAAATAAACTGGCATATGCATCAACATTAGGATTTGCGATTACCAAATAGCTATTTTTAAAATAATCCCTATTTGGTAATTGCAAATGCCTATGCATGTAGGTATCGCAATAAATGTTGCGATTCATAATATTAGCTAATAGCAATTCTGTAATTGCGAATTGCTATTAGCTAACGTACCTCCATTCATTCCTATGGGCCTACAGGCCCATTGTAATGAATGGGAATGCATTCGCAAATTGTGATTACCAAATTGGTAATCGCAAATTGCGAATGAAAAGCAAGGGTGACCGGGGGCCTAAGGCCCCCCTGATGCACCCACCCAAAAAGGTAAGTGTGCACATGTGCAGCACACACATGCCCTAAGGGTATGTGTGCACTGCACGCCACTTTGAAAAATGCACTTTTGTGCATTTTTCAAAGCATGCCCAAATTACCATCAGCTTGAATTTGATGGTAATTAGCGTTTCCTAAATGCACAGTTTGCGTTTAGGAAAGGCTACATGCATCGCCATTAGGGAATCGCAAATTGTGATTCCCTAAATGCATTTGCAATTTAGGTAATCGTAAAAAATTGCAATTATTTAATTTGCGAATGCAAGGCCTTTCATGCATCAGAAAAGACCTTTATGCATTCACAAATGGGCCGATTCTGCAAATCAGCCAGTTTGTGAGGGCAAAAATACTTGATGCATGTGGCCCAAAGTCTCCTCTCTTCTGGATGACTGTCTTCTTTGATTATACTTCTTTTTAATATTACAATTTTTAAAATAACAACCGGTCCGATGTGTGCATACAAACACTACATGTATGGGTATGCAAAACTGGTTAAAAGTAACATTACATACATTTAAACCTCATTTAACATCTAACTACCTCCCTCTCTCCTTACCATAAATTGTTATTTTTAGAAAATAAAATAAATCTTACCTGACTGCAGATCCTTCATGCCTCTGACCTTAATCGTGGTGCTTCACCAAATATAAAAACAGACGCACAACTAAGAACGTCAAGGACATTTTCTCCCACTGAATTGAATGGATAAGCATTGGAAAAGGTTTTTTAAATGCACCTTAATAGTTACGTTGTAGCTTTAAAATCTGTTAATAATTATTTCGAAAAAAGTATATTATTGTTTTTAGTTTTCAAAAATATGTTTAACAAAATTGTTTATTATGTTTACACATTGTTTTGTTTTATTATTTTTTAGCAAAATGTATTAATGATAGATTTAATAATGTTATTATAGTACATTTTATTTATTTTTATAAATGTATAAATGCATTTTAACTTTTAAAAAGTGTACGTTTATAATTTTATAGGTTTCATTTTATTTTAAAACATTTGCTATTACAAAAAAAATAATACCCATGTATTTTAATTAATACCCGAGTATCAATGTACTTCCCCAACCAATACCCCAATGTTCCTTGCATTCAGACCTTAAATCACCCATAAAAACAATGTTTGTTTTACTTCTAATTAAGAATAGTTTCAATACACTTTCAAACCCAATACCCCTATATCCCTTGTATCCCATCCCTAAAACGTATATGTTTTTAAAAAGTAAACACAGATTACTTTTACTTTAAATTAATATTAATTTCAAAGTAAAATGTAATGGCCAAGTAGTTGAATTAATACCTGAGTATTAACACACTTCCCTAACCAATATCCGTATACCTCTTGTATCCTGTCCCTACATGTCTTTAAATAAACCATAAAAACTGTTATTATTTGTACTTTAAATTAATATTCATTTTTAAAATGTTAATATCCGAGTATTTTAATGAATGCCTCAGTATTAATACATTTCCCCTTCCAATACCCCTATATCATGTGCATCCCATCGCTAAACCTTATATATGTTTTTTAAAATAAACCTTTAAAACTATTTTTGTTTTTAATTTAAATTAACATTAATTTCAAAATACAATTTAACACTAAAGTATTTTACTGAATACCTGAGTAATAATAGATTTCCCCATTCATTACCCCCATATGCCTTGCTTCCTGTCCCTAAAACTTATATTAGTATATTTTTTAACCCATAATCACAATTATAACTTTTACTTTAAATTAATTGTAATTTCAAAATAAAATGTTATGCCAACACATTTTTATTACCTGACTATTAATACACTTCCCCTCCCAATACTCCATATGCCTTGCATCCCTTCCCTAAACATATATATAACAAAAAATGTTATTTAAACTAATACTAATTTTAAAATAAATATGAACACCAAAGTATTTTAATGAATGTCTGAGTATTATTAGACTTTACCACCCAAGACCCCTATACCATTTGCTTCCCATCCCTAAATCTTATATATGTTTCTTTTAAAAACCTTGAATACAATTATTACATTTACTTTAAATGAATAATAATTTTTAAAATCTATTTCTCAAACTGTTTAATTAACACCTGGGTACTAAAAGAAGTCCCCACCCAAAATCCCTACCCTTGCATCCCTCCCCTAAACTATACAATAAATATTTACATAAATGTACATTTGTTAATAATAATAAATTTCATTTTTAAATAAAATGAATTCAAATGAGATAATTTTTGTTAATACCTGTTCATTAATAAACCTAAAACCCCCAAAACCTATTCATCTCTTACCTATAAATTCGTTTTTTAACCATTTATATATTATTTTTTTTAAAACCTATAACTTAATCTTAGAAAATATACAATTTGAAATCAATATACTCAATATAAAAAATACTTATACTTACCTTTACTTAGCATTATGCGTGGTAAAGGCATGTGTGGCAAAGCCATGCCTGGTAAAGACATGCATAGTAAAAGCATGAGTGGTAAAGACATATGTGTGGTAAAGACTATTGGCCTGCTTATGAGTTTGGTGGTCTAGCAACAGGCCGCCACACCGCTCACAGGATTAAAAGTGTAATCCTGCTGGGTGGTCCTGCTGTGGTGGTCTCACTGTGTTGCCTTCCTAAGGCTCAAAGGAAAGCCATAGAAAGGCTGTGCCAGGGGAGCGCTGCAGCGTGTATCTGCACAGGGAGAAATGCACCATGTTATGTATTTCTTTCTGTGCATGAACTGGGAGTGCAAATAAGCAAGGGAGCAAACGGATCACTGAGTTAATATCGACGGACATAATATAGACTACCAAAAATATCGTTGAGAAATTATCGACACCCATAATATCGATTCCCTATACCTATTTATCAAAGAACCAAAATATCGTGTACAAAATATAGTCACTAATAAATATCGAAAGACAAAATATCGAAGGACAAAATATAGAAAGATATAATATCGTCAATACCAAAATTAAACTGTACTCAGCTAAAATATCGACAACTAAAATATAGTTAGTACAAACATCGAAAAATATAAAATATCGACTATGTAAAAATGTACCAAACAATATATTCTCAAGAAATATATATATATACATTTAAAATAATACACTCTACGATAAATATCTAACTAATTATACCAATTAAATAACGAACAAACAAACAAAAGTACACTTTAACACCTACAACTCACAAAAACACATAAATTAAATGTATAATACATTACATAACTAAAACAAACAATGGTAAAAATAATATAACATATATTTTAACACTAAATACACTTATAGTATATTTTCTGAAAATGTATTAACTTACTACCACTTACACTGCACAAAGAATCCCAATTAACTGAAAAAAATTCAAACCTGCCAATGAAAAGCTCCCATTCTCCATTAAACCAATCAAACACAAACACTAATCAAATACACAGTATAAAAGGAAACTTTTCAAACATTACTTACTACTTCTAAATCTGAAGAAGAAGGTGCCACGCTGCTCAACTTTCTCCAAATATAACTACTGTTGCTGAGAAGAATATTAGACATACATTAAGTAAGTTATCCTATATTTAACCTTTACCAAACTAAAATGTTACCATACCATTTATGTTATTAAACACTATTTATCACATTTGTTTAACACCATTTATATCTCCTCTACAGAGACATCCTAAATAGAGCACTAAACCTTTCATATATTTTTTGAAAAAAGAAGCATTTTGTTGCTTTTTTTTAATAAACAAACGATTATTTAAAAGCAAAATTATAATGCTATTTTTTTGTGTGTTCTACCTCCTTTACAGAACACCCAAAAAGAAAAAAATCCAAATAATGAACAACACAAATTAACAATGTAAGTATATATTTTACTGTTTACTAAAACATACCAACTATCTTTTTGAAATGCTAAATTGTAATGCATATTGTATTTCTTTTCAATCTCCTTAACAGAAAATTTATAAAAAACCTAAACATAATACTTTCTATTACATAACTCTACAAAATCCTAAAGTAAGTATAAATGTGGAATATTAGGAAACAGACCAAATACTTTTTAAAAAATAAATTTTAATACACATTTTTGTTGTATCTCCTTAACAGAAAATCTAGACACACCCAAAACCTACTCATCAACAATAAAGGACTCTACAAAAATACCCACTTAAGTATATATTTTAAATAATAGTAAACCACACAAACTCCTTTCATTAATGCAAAATTGTATAATATATATCTTATTTCTCTACTTTCTCCTTCACAGAAAATTTATAAATACCCTAAATCTACTACCTTCAAAATATTTATTCTACAAATATCCTAAGTAAGTATAGATTTTGAATAATAGAAAAGAAACCGACTACATTTTCAAACACTATTTTTATTTCACATTTTATTGTTTATCTATTTCCTTAACAGAAAGTGTATACACCCCCAATACCTACTCCTTCAATTTGAAAACCTCTACAAAATATCAAAGTAAGTATTATTTTAAATAATACCAAAACACTACTAATTTATTTTGCCATACAAATTTGTAATGCATATTTTATATTTTACTATCTCCTTAACAGATAATTTATACATACTCATAAGCAACTCCTGAAAAATAAAGACATTCGCAAATTGGCTAAGTAAGTATGTATTTTCAACTCTTTAACAAATTAAAATCTTAACTATTAAAGATTTTGCCTTCTAAAACTATCTCTAAATTACATAAAAATATCCAATAACTAAATAATATTTTTCTCCCACAAACAGAAAATACATCATCAAAATACAAGTAAAAATAGAAGAAAATAAACAGAAGCTTTCACATTGCACCAAATATACATAGTAAGTATAATAATTACAAAAATAATCCTGTTAAAAAAATTGTTAACATAATTTATACTTAAAAACTGATTCTTTCTACTCTTTCATAGCACTACCAATACAAAAATGACTGAAGGTGCAGAGTTTGTCATGTCTCAAAAAAAACTTTTACTATGTTATATGGGGTACGTCTATAATCAAGAAAGACAGACAGGATTGAAAGTTTTTTGGAAATGCACTAAATACTATTCCAATAAATGCTCTGGCAGGGTTGTAACAGAAGAAGCCAGAGTACTAAGTACAAGAGAACATAATCATCCCCCCAATATCACAGAAATAGAAATAAGAGATGCCCTTGAAAGCATAAAAGAAGCAAGTACGAGCACTACCAAACCTACAACCCAAATATTAAAAGAGGAACTCTTAAAAGTTCCTCAGCACGCCTCAGGACAACTTCCCTCTATTGACTCCCTTAAAAAAGTAATTCAAAGACAAAAAAGAGTAACTCGTACAACTCTACCAAATCCTAAAACACTGCAAGAAGTTGTCATACCCCTTGAATTGAGTATAACTCACAATAAAGACCCATTTTTGCTTTATGACAACAAAGACCCTAAAAACAGAATTATAATGTTTGCTACTGCTAACAATATTAGAAAATTACAAGACTGCCACCACTGGATGATGGATGGGACTTTTAAAACATGCCCAAAACCATTTTACCAACGTTACACCATACATGGATTATACCATCATTCCAATATACCTTTCATATATTGCCTTTTACCAAACAAACAACAGAATACCTACATAGAGGTACTAAACACAATTAAACAAGAAACTAATATTTATTTTCCATAGAAAATAATTATTGATTTTGAATTAGCTATAATTAATTCCATTCTAAAAACTTATCCACACACAGCAATACAGGGTTGTTATTATCATTTCAACCAAAGCATTTGGAGACACCAGCAAAAATCGACATTAAGCATCCAATATGCTACAGATAGCACATTTGCTTACCAAATGAAAAAATTGATTGCTTTAGCATATGTCCCTACCACCGGTGTTGCAGAACATTATAATGCATTAATAGATAGCCCATACTACAAAAAAATGAGGAAAAAATATCACCTCTCCTCGACTACTTTGAGGACACATGGGTGGGAAGGTTACACCGTTCAGGACATAAACGCCAACCAAAATTTCAAATCCCTTGGTGGAATGTATATCTAAGCACACTTAACCAAGAAGCAAGAACTAACAACAGCGTAGAAGGATGGCACAATGCCTTCCAGGCAACCAGTAGCAGAGGAAAACCTACAGTCCAAAAACTACTAGAAGCTTTACAAAAAGAACAGAGCTACCAAGAACTACGCATACACCAATAAATAACTCAATTAGGACCTAAACTTACCAAACAAAGTAAACAAATGTTTAGACAACTTCAAAGTCAGGTTACCTTATATCCTTCTACAAAAGGTCTAGACTATCTGTCTCTCATAGCTAAAACCCTCCTTTAATTTCATCTACACAAATTAAAATACTCGATATATTAGATTCAAAACATTAAAGCAACATAAAATTTCTTTTAAAATATTATATAATTGTCATACATATGTATTTAAATGCAGTAAATATGTAACAATTAAATAATATTTTTACAAATTGTCAAAAAATATAACACAATTACTTAAACATTTCCCACTCAAATAAATGTTTTAAAAAACTACTTACAATTCATGTAGCTGTCCCAGATGTAATCCATCAACTGTTAATCCACGAAATCCAATGGTAATCCAATATGAATCCAAAGTATAGGAACCCTGAAAAACCCGAAAAATATTCAAAATAAAAAAAAACGCTCCAGGAAATCCCGATAAAAAAAAGTGTGGTATCTTTATTAAATAAAGATTAAAACACACACTTTTCATTAAAAAAACGCTCTTCTCCAACATCAAATCGAAACCCTTCAAAACCCAAAAATAAGTTAAAAAAAGTAAAAATAGCTTCAGGAAATCTCCAAAAAACGAAGTGTGTACAGCTAAAAAAATCATTAACATATCCACACTTTTAATATTATAAAAACGCATGTTAATCTGCAACATCTATCGGAAACGCTTAAAAACAGAATACAAACTCAAAGATTTAAAACCAGATCCCGGAAAGCCCGAAAAAAGGAAAGAGAGTGTAAAAATATTAGTTTAATAAAGTATTACACTCTTCTCTGTAAAAAAATAAAACGCATCCATCCACGAATCAGAACTGCGAAAACCAGGAACCTGTAAAAAAATTACAGAAGCAAACCCACCCACACAAAACACCCAAAACATTTCAGAACACATATAAACATTAATATATCATCTACAAAGAAGCATAACTTTAAATAAGTAAGCGAAAATCACTAGGCCTAAAAACATTCCGTCACAACACTTCCATTAAAAACAACGAACACCTAAAACATACCGAAACCACTCTTAAATAATTAAACTAATACTAAACACATCCAAACTACAGTCAAATATTTGTAATCTCTAACAAATAGTAGTTAAAAATAATCTTACCTTTCCCAACGCGACGCAGCGTCCAACCGCGAGCTTCTCCAATCCTGAACAAAGCACAATAACATTACGCGGTTAGAAAGTAGTCCCTGCAAAACAAATACATTAACTTAAAACTATTAAATACAATTTAATACAAAATTTAAAACATATGACTACACTGTAAAATTGGTAAATATTTTTGTGTGCCTTTATAAATTAAAATATAATTATTTTTCCTTTGTAAATTAGTAATAATAAATAATAATATATTATTAATTATTATTCATACTTATTTGTCACTATATAACATTTGAACATTTGTAAATAATAATACTTATTAATGAAAACATTAATAATTATTATTAATAATATATTTGAAATGTATAATTTCCAAACAAAAAAATATTAATATTTGATTTCAATATATATCTTCTTAGTAAATATATGTTACTTTAAAAATTACTATACAACTGATGTACCTTTATATATTAATAATATTAATTAATAACAAATATTAATTATTATTATTAATAATTGTTATCATGTATATAAACATTAGAAAAATAGATAACAAGCATTATACCTGACTGTATTGATTCAAAACATTTTTCAAATATTTCTAAACATTATTTGCAATGAAGTAACATTTGTAAATTATTAATAATAATTAAGAAATTATTAATTATTATTATTAATAGATTCTATATATGTTAATGTTTATAATATGTTGTAAAAGAAAAATATTATGAATAAACTGACTTGTTTGTTGTTTTTGTAAATATAATAATAACAATTAATTAATAATATTTATATATTTTATATATTAATATTATTAATTAAATATTTAAATACAAACATCAGGAAATATATGTAACACTGTAAATTATTGTTTTGCAAAATTATAAATGTTATTATTTCTGTAAAATGCAAAGGAAACTGTATGTATATTTTCAAAATGCAATGCAATGAAAAAATATTGTATTTGAAATAACAAACATTTATGAACAAAAAAAATGTAATGTAAAAACTTTGTTCTACCCAAAAAAGTAACATAAAGAAAACATTATTTTATTATCCTATGTACTTTCACAAATAAAAATAAAGTATGTAAATAACTACATTCCTACTAACTTTTTTTTATGCAACAATAAAAAAATAATTTTTACTTATATATTTTAATATTATATTGTATTTACAAACTTTAGAAAATCATTTTTACTGTATCAAAACAAATGTTGTATTAATATTTTCCTCATTTAAACATAATAAATATATAACTTACAATTCTCACTCAAAAGACCAGAAAATCTGCTAGACAGTGACCCAATATAATTTACTATTCCAACTCCAGTCTCGTGAAAATCAGAGAAGGTGCTGGACAGTGACCCAATATAATTTACTATTCCAACTCCAGTCAGGTAAAAGTCAGAGAAGGTGCTGGACAGTGACCCAATATAATTTACTATTCCAACTCCAGTCAGGTAAACGGCAGGGAAGGTGCTGGACAGTGACCCAATATAATTTACTATTCCAACTCCAGTCTGGTGGAAATCAGGGAAGGTGCTGGACACTGACCAAATACAATTTACTATTCCAACTCCAGTCAGGTAAAAGTCAGGAAAGGTGCTGGACAGTTCCCCAATATAATTTACTATTCCAACTCCAGTCATGTAAAAATCACGGAAGGTGCTGGACACTGACCAAATACAATTTACTATTCCAACTCCAGTCAGGTAAAAATAAGGAAAGGTGCTGGACAGTGACCCAATATGATTTACTATTCCACCTCCAGTCAGGTAAAAGTCAGGGAAGGTGCTGGACAGTGACCCAATATAATTTACTATTCCAACTCCAGTCTGGTGAAAATCAGGGAAGGTGCTGGACACTGACCAAATACAATTTACTATTCCAACTCCAGTCAGTTAAAAGTCAGGGAAGGTGCTGGACAGTGACCCAATATAATTTACTATTCCAACTCCAGTCTGGTGAAAATCAGGGAAGGTGCTGGACACTGAACAAATACAATTTACTATTCCAACTCCAGTCAGGTAAAAGTCAGGGAAGGTGCTGGACAGTGACCCAGTATAATTTACTTTTCCAACTCCAGTCTGGTGAAAATCAGGGAAGGTGCTGGACACTGACCAAATACAATTTACTATTCCAACTCCAGTCAGAAAAAAGTCAGGGAAGGTGCTGGACAGTGACCCAATATAATTTACTATTCCAACTCCAGTCTGGTGAAAATCAGGGAAGGTGCTGGACACTGACCAAATACAATTTACTATTCCAACTCCAGTCAGGTAAAAGTCAGGGTAGGTGCTGGACAGTGACCCAATATAATTTACTATTCCAACTCCAGTCTGGTGAAAATCAGGGAAGGTGCTGGACACTGACCAAATACAATTTACTATTCCAACTCCAGTCAGGTAAAAGTCAGGGTAGGTGCTGGACAGTGACCCAATATAATTTACTATTCCAACTCCAGTCAGGTGAAAATCAGGGAAGGTACTGGACACTGACCAAATACAATTTACTATTCCAACTCCAGTCAGGTAAAAGTCAAAGAAGGTGCTGGACAGTGACTCAATATAATTTACTATTCCAACTCCAGTCAGGTAAAAGGCAGGGAAGGTGCTGGACAGTGACCCAATATAATTTACTATTCCAACTCCAGTCTGGTGGAAATCAGGGAAGGTGCTGGACACTGACCAAATACAATTTACTATTCCAACTCCAGTCAGGTAAAAGTCAGGGAAGGTGCTGGACAGTGACCCAATATAATTTACTATTCCAACTCCAGTCAGGTAAAAGGCAGGGAAGGTCTGGACAGTGACCCAATATAATTTACTATTCCAACTCCAGTCTGGTGGAAATCAGGGAAGGTGCTGGACACTGACCAAATACAATTTACTATTCCAACTCCAGTCAGGTAAAAGTCAGGGAAGGTGCTGAACAGTGACCCAATATAACTTACTATTCCAACTCCAGTCATGTAAAAATCAGGGAAGGTACTGGACACTGACCAAATACAATTTACTATTCCAACTCCAGTCAGATAAAAATCAGGAAAGGTGCTGGACAGTGACCCAATATAATTTACTATTCCAACTCCTGTCAGGTAAAAGTCAGGGAAGGTGCTGGACAGTGACCCAATATAATTTACTATTCAAACTCCAGTCTGGAGAAAATCAGGGAAGGTGCTGGACACTGACCAAATACAATTTACTATTCCAACTCCAGTCAGTTAAAAAACTGGGAAGGTGCTGGACAGTGGCCCAATACAATTTACTATTCCAACTCCAGGAAGGTGAAAATCAAATAAGGTGCTGGACGCTGACCACATTAAAGTTGCTATTCCTACTACAATAAAATGAAATTCTGAAAAGGTGCTGTACTGTAAATCAATATAATTTTCTCTTCTAATTTTCTACACATTTACCATAATACATCAAAGTAAGAAATAAATAAATAAATTTCCAAAAATAAAAAATGTCTTTAAAATTTAAATATTATATTTTATTACTTATAATGTTAAACAAATTCCCACCCTTATACTCCTCTATTAATACAACATCCCACTCATAAATAAAAATCATTAAAATAATATTTTAGTATATATATTTTAAATTTATATCTAATTTTTATTGTCTAAATAATATTTTTACCTTACAATATTATTCCAAATTATTATCTAACACTACCAACCCTTATCCCCTATTCACTTTGCATACCACTCCTAAATATTTAATTTTAAATATAAATTTGCAAATATTTCAATAAATTAAAAATATTCTTATAAATGTAAAAAAATATTTTTTTCCACAATTATTTAACATTATTCTTAAACACTCCCCACCCATTTCCTCTATTAATCAAACATCCCACTCCTAAACAAACTTTAATTTAAAATTAAAATTCAAAGACATTTTCAATTTTTTAATTAATTTATGAATACATTTTTTAATACACTAACCACCCTTATCCCCTATTAAACAAACATCGCACTCCTACATAACATTTATTAAAGCTCTAAATTGTTCAATCAATTTTGATTTCCAATATTATTTGTTAAATTTTATTTTGTTAAAAATATATGTTAAAGTATAACTAATTATTTTCAAACATTCCCCACCATTATTCCCTATTAACGCAACATGCCACTCCTAAACTAAATGTAATGAAATTTGACATTTAAATTTCTATTTCAAATTTATTTAAAATAATTTTGAAATTTATTTGAAATTTTAATAATTAAAAAGTTATACTAATTATTTACAAACACTCCCCACCCTTTTCCCCTATTAATGAAAAATCCCACTCCTAAAGTAAATATTTTGAAATTCGAAATGTATTTTTCAAATTCGAATTTTTTTTTTTTTTTTTTATAATTTTTTTTTAATTATATTAATTATTATAAAACACTCACCACCCTTATCACCTATTAACACAACATCCCACTCATAAACTAAATTTTATGAAATTCTAAATTAAATTTTCTAATTCAAATATTATTATTTTTTATAATAAATTATTATTGTTAAAATTAATAATAAATATTTTAAAACACTCCCCACCCTTATCCCCTATTAACCCAACATCCGGCTCCAAAAATAAATTTTACGAAATGTTAAATTTTAAATTAATTTCGCAATTTAGAAATTTTTTGTAATTTACATTTTTTATTTAAAAAAAAATATTTTATACTATTTGTTTTAAAACACTCCCCACCCTTATCCCCTATTAACCCAACATCCCTCTCCTAAAATAAATTTAAAGAAATTCGAAATTTATACAAATTTAATATATTTAAATATTATTTCCCATTTTACTAAATTTTAGAATATTTATAATTATTATACTATATGTTTTAAAACACTCCCCACCCTTATCCCCTATTAACCCAACATCCCGCTCCTAAAACATAATATTAATTAGTAAAAATATAACATAAGATTTGTCATTTGAAATTTCATTTATTATACTAATATTAATAGTAATTAAAAATATATTATTTATTATAAATTTTATATTAAATTATATATATTTTCGATATTGTATACTTTAAATATTGTCTTTCGATATTTTTGCCAAACTATATATTACAATTCGATATTTCTAACTGCACTTTACAAACGATATTTTAGTAAAACGATATTCTAAACTCGATATAATGTCCAACGATATTTGTTACTTTATATTATAAACGATATTTTTATTGTCGATATACTCACAGTCGATATTGTGGGAATCTCGATATTCTGACTTTGATATTGAGTCCATTCGTTATTCCAGATTCGATATTTTGTCCGTTTACAGAGCAAACATGTGCCCCCCTGCACAGAGGCAACAGGGGACCCTGCAAGGGCCCCCTGAGTTGCCTCACTGCCACCTTTTCCATAGGAGGGTCAGCACTGTGGATATGGTCACAGTCAGACAACTCGTAATATGCTCAGTGCTGCTGCATCAGCACTTCCAGCAAATTGCAGCCTCTGACTGCTGTAACACCGACATGGGATCATGGATCCCCGGCGGTTGCACCGGTCCTGTGGCGGTACGACCCTCAAACTTGGAATACAACAGTCAGACCATCGGTGTGGCAGGGGTCGGGCCACCAGTATGGTGTTGGCCGCACCACCACCATGGGTTTGTTTGGTGGTCCATCGGACTACCAAACTCGTAATTAGGCCCTATCTGGAAATAGACCTCCAATGGAAAAGACTGCGTGGTTAAGGCTGTTTTCCTAGTACAGACTTTACGGTGCAACATAGATCTGGTGAGGACCATGCGAAGCTGATGGTCTTTCCCAGGTTTTTCTGCCTCAGAGCTCTCATGGTGGTGGGAAGTTCTCCCTTCTTTCAGGTGGAGGGGATCAGTGTGAGAAATTACCCAGTATTTTTGTTGTGGCATTTCCTTTGTCTGGCTATTTTATTTTTCCATGGCTCCCAGAATTCTGCTGTCGAACAACAAGGTCAATCCTACCTTTTCCCCTTGTAGGTTAGTCCACTTCTGTATGTAACACTAGAAAATTTGAGAAAGCCCATTTGGAAGAGAAAAGGTGACATGGGGCGAGAGAAGGTGATGGACAGAGAGTGAGGGAGGGAGAGAGAGAAAGAGAGAGAGCGCAAAAGGGAGACAGAGAGGGAGAGAGAGAGAGAGAGAGAGAGAGAGAGAGAGAGAGAGAGAGAGAGAGACTGACTGTTTCAGCAAGCCAAATGGTGGTAGACCTGAATTGGACTCTCTAGGTTATAGAATGGCACTATGTTACAGCGGTGAGGTATGGAGCACAACCATTCTGTCGAAATAGATAGAATACACTCAGCATGTGATTTCAAACAAGGTTCTCACAAGACATAGATATTGGTGAAAAGCACAGTGCACACTTACCCAGTGAAGCAATGACCTGCAGTGTAACTAGTGCCCAATCAAACCTGGAAAACTGCCTGAGAACTGAAAGATGGGAAGTACTCCAACGGACCGGGAAGTAGAGTTGTGTTAGCATATGGGTAAGGGAATCCAAAGCAAAAGTTAATACACTGGGTATTCAAGATGGTTCGAAGGAAAACCAAAGGGTTCTCCTTGTGTTTGCTTTATTTAAGAAGGTTCACCATCCCAACAACGATGTAAAAAAGATTGATATTAAAAATATTGAATAAAAAATATAGACAACAAAAATATCGACTCCTATACTTATACAGGTAAATACAAAAATATCGACAAAAAAATATTGATGTAAAAAAGTATACATGTATAAAATGTCGACTTTTATATAAATATAAAATAAAATAATATATATTAAATTTATTAAATATAATTTTAACAAAATTCAATAAATGTATTAAACATTTTAATAACATATAACAAATAAACGTAATAAAAAAGATAAACCCACAAACATAATAATTTATACTTATATATTTACTTTAAAACAGTTAATAAACTATTATTTTAATTTATATTAAAAGTTTAAAATATTTAAAAAAAATATATATATTATTAATTTAAATATAAAAAAATCTATAATAAAAATATTAAACTATTTAAAAAAATGTATTCTTACATTTCAAAATACAATCAATGCAAAAATAGGGAAAATGGTGGATAGCAAAGGGGTAAAAATAACTATTCCCACTCCGGTGAGTGCAACAGTAGTGTAAGTGTTGAATAGCGGAGGAGTAAAAATTACTATTCCCACTCCAAACAGTACAACAGTAGAGAAAGTGTTGGATAGCCAAGGGGTAAAAATTACTATTCCCACTCCACTGAATGCAACAGTAGGATAAGTGTTGGATAGCGGAGGGGTAACATTTTTTATTCCCACTCCAGTGAGTGTAACAGTAGGTAAAGTGTTGGATAGCGGAGGGGTAAAAATTACTATTCCCACTCCAAAGCGTGTAACAGTAGAGAAAGTGTTGGATAGCGGTGGGGTGAAAATTACTATACCCACTCTAAAAAGTGCACCAGTAGAGAAAGTGTTGGATAGAGGAGAGGTAAAAATTACTATTTCCACTCCACTGAATGCAACAGTAGGATAAGGGCTGGATAGCGAAAAGGTAAAAAAATGCATTCCCACTTCGGTGAGTGCAACAGTAAGGAAAGTGTTGGATAGCGGAAGGGTAAAACTTACTATTCCCACTCCAGTGAGTGCAACAGTAGGGAAAGTGTTGGATAGAGGAGGGGTCAAATTAACTATTCTCACTCCAGTGAGTGCAACAGTCGGGAAAGTGCTTGATAGCAGAGGGGTAAAACTTACTATTACCACTCCAGTGAGTGCAACAGTGGGTAAAGTCTTGGATAGCAGAGGGGTAAAAATTACTATTCCCATTCCAGTGAGTGCAACAGTAAGGAAAGGGCTGGATAGCGGAGAGGTAACAATTACTATTCCCACTCCAGTGAGTCCAACATTAGGTAAAGTGTTGGATAGCGGAGAGACAAAAATTACTATTCACACTCAAACAGTTAATAAGATATATATAAAAAATGTGAAAGAATCATAAAAATAAACAATATTGAAAAAATTAAAAATACAATATATTATAAATATAAAAAGAAAACATATTATAATATTAATTACAAATAACAAAAACCTACAAATATTATATAAAATAAAATTAAAAAAAATATTTGTTTTAAACTAGGGAATATTTACAAACAAAAATATGAATCAATACATAAATGTATTTATTGTATTTCCTACCCTATAACACCTCACCAAAAACAAAACACTTCAACATTTTAAATTAAATGTACTTCCATAATTAACATAATTAATAATCAATTAAAAAAATTAAAATAAAATAATAAACATTAATTGACTAAACACACTTGAACACTATAATATTCAAAGCACACACCTAAATTAAACTATAAAGTAATAAAACACAATTAAAACGTAATTTTAAATTACAAACTATTACTATTAAGTACTGATAATAAAGTAATTAAAATGTATTTAATACCCTTTACCCCTTTAAAAGTAAAAACAGCACAAACAAAAATTAACAATTGCCGAAAATAAATATCAAATAATTAACATTAATTAACAACTATAAAATAATGAATTGAACACAAATTACTTCCCATCCTTTACTCATATAAACACCACAATTACTATAATTAATTACCAATTAATGAATTAAAAATAACAACCAAATATTAATTCATAAATTAAAAATACATTACTTCCCACCCTTTACACCTATAAACACCACAACACAAGCCTAAAATCGATTTCACAGCTACCATAATTAATTACAAATTAATTAATTAATTACAATTAATTAACAACCAGTTATTATTCATAAATTAAAAATAAATTACTTCCCACTCTTTACACCTATAAACACCACAACACACATCTAAAATTAATTACACAATTACAACAATTAATTACAATTAATTAAAATTAATTAACAACCAATCATTAATTACTTAATAATAAATTACTTTACACATTTAAATCTATAAAATCTCAATTAAACAAATATTAATAAATTAAAAAATAATCATTTAATTTAATATCATTAAATTACTTCCCACCCTATTCCCCTATAAACCCACAACGCTTTACGGAACTACTACAAATGTAACACATATTTTAAAAATACAAACAATTCTAATACAATAAAACATACATCACATACATATAAAAGATATATTAAAATACATAACATTAATTGAAAAAATGATATTTATAACGGCTGTATTTTTGCAAACGATATTCTTGACCACGATATTCTTACTGTCGATATTTCTGAACCACTATATTTTGTACTCGATATGTGTGCAACTCGATATCACAGGAAAACAACCAGGAAAATAAAAACGTAGGGAACATGAGTGGATCAACTAGTACCAAAACAACAAAAGTGAGGGATCAAATAGGGGTGCAAACTGGTAGGAAAAGTGAAGAAGTTGAAGCAACCGCCAGGATACCCTCACGGGTGATGCTTTACAACTGCACATTACATAACCGACTTTGCCAGACAATAGTATGTGAGTCAAATTAACCTTTATCAGGCTCTGCCTCATCTATCTAGGAAGTCTAATAATGTTCCTGTAGTGGGTGGGTTAACATGTCTTAGCTGTAACCCAGGTAGATTTTGCCCTCCGTGGTTGTAGTTTCCATTGCCACGTCCTCCATCTCCACCACATGTGATGTATTCTAACTTTCTTGTGAATTGTTTTCTCTAGCGACCTGACATGTTAGGAGTATGTGTGCCTTACCACTGCCAAACAATAGTTAAGCGCTTGTGCTTTCCCATAAAAAACATGTGCTATACGAATGGAACGCCCTGTTTGTCCAATTTTAACTTACCTATAAGTGCTCTGTAAATGTGCCTAAAAGGCACCTACGGCATAGAAGGGTTATTATCATTTGTGTGCTGGAATATGTGTATTTACCACCCATATATATGTCCAACGTGTATGTCTGTCAGGGGCACCACTGTGCTTTGGCTGAGTTTTAGTTTAAAGGCCTACATTAACACATAGCAAGGAAAATGTCTCCATATGTAGAAAATGCCTATTTTTATATATTCATTGATCATCCCTAAAGTGTGCCTTGTAAGCCCACTGGGCAAGATGCTAATAAATAAAATTAGGGCACACTACACATTGGCGTTAGTGTGATGTCTCTGTGAAATAAAATCAAAAAGCTATTTCAGTGTGTAGGATTTGCTAGTTTTTTTTCCCTGAGCAGGTCTAGATTGGATTAAAATCTTTATTTCCTAGCTCCCCTTGGAAAAATGCTAGAAATATGGGTCAAATTTATGTTTTACTTGTGTTTCAAAGTCTTGTTTACTGGTGAAATTAGATGTATGATAACTGGTGTGATACAAAATAATGTGTTAAAAATGACCTTTGTGCTGTCTGAGCCAAAACGGAACTAAAACCAGTTGTGCCACTAAACCTCTCCAGACCTGGAATACACATACTTGGCTGAGAGCGTTAATGACTGTTGCTCAGAGGACAATAACTGGCTCTGAGCTTCAGACAGCAGATGTGCGTTAACTGCTGACCCCATGGCAGGGATTGTCTGCCATTGAGTGAACAGGAACAATTGGCAGAACAAGGACCAGCTTTAGCACTATCTCTGTAGACTAGGAGATGCCAGAGAGGGTTTCTCCTATTCATTTTAAGGACAGTCCCAGACAACCAGGCTCCAGTTACAATAAGGGAGATAACCAGTTCTGGCTCTTCCAAAGAGAAGAGATTGTCTAAATAGGGGAGTGGCTAATGAGTTGAAGACATACCTTCCAGGTTCCAGATGGGTTTTACCATTACAGTGAAGTGAAGACGTAGTCCTGCTTAGGGAGGTGGAGCAGCAGGAAAATAGTTGTGTTTTAGTGATAGAATTTCTCTAATCAGGGTAATTCTGATACCTCAACCATCACCTCTTCAGAACGTTCATGGACAAGGAAGATTCCACCTGAAAAGGAGGCCCTGCTGGAAGAGGACTCTGCACTAATATTGGAAAAAGAGAACTTACGCAAGTACTCAAGAACTCCTAAACCCTGCTAAAACATAGGGATTGGAACTACCCCTGACCCCCAGGTGTCAAGTCGTTGGCTTCCTGCTTGTCTTCTTCAGGGACACAGAAAGCAGGACTTCTGACCCTAGTTGGGCCTGTTGACCACAAAGGAATAGGCCCCACAAGAGACATACTTGGAGAGAGACATGGTGTCTTGATACCAGTCTTGTGGAGCCAGGGGCTGCAGGGTTGATCAGAAAGAACGTTCCCAGCTGTTGGAGAAATGCAGGACTTAGTCATTTTTTCCACTTCATCAGTACTGGGACAAGACGCTGAGGCTTGCCAGGAAGATTATAACCTAGGCGTGAAAGAAAACAAGGTTTGTGCTGCAGAAAGCTTTTTGCAACACCAAAAACTAGTTCATCAGGACCTCACAGCGAACGTATCCAGCCATGTGTAGCCCTGCCCAGCTAATACTTCCAACTTTATCCTGCTGAAGGATTTTGACTTCCAAAAAGTGATTATGTATTATCTTGCATTTCCAAATGTCCTTGACTGGGGTGAGGCTGAAAATCTCTTTGACCCGCAAAGCGACCTCTGTGGCTATGAAATCCATGTTTGTCTGACTTGTATAATTTGGGGTCAAAACCAATGGCTTCAGTACATGAAGGACAATGAGCTATCAGTCTTTGAGGGCATATCTGATATTGATTTTCTCTTTGTTATCTCTAGATCCCAGTAATCAGTTAGTTGAAACTTTGCATTCCAATGAATTATGAGAATCCCGTACTCCTGAAGAAGGCAGTTGATAAAAAGTAGGAATCACACTGAAACGTGCCTCAAAAGCTTTTAAATTTTCCAATGTTTGGAGAACCTGAAAGGATGAAATTCAATGTGGATTTCTTCCATTTGAAATGTTGTTGGTGTTGTTGTATATAGTGCGAACTTGACCCGATGGCAACAGAGTGCTTTACATGAGCACCAGTTACGTTACAGAGGGACATATTCATTTTTGGTAGGCACTGGGAGATTTAGAGCCTCATCGCAGTTTCAGTTCTGACCACCACATTACAATGTGTGAGGTCGAAACTGAAACTGGCCAGTCATTCTGGCTGTATTCCGAAGGATCACTGAAACAATATCGGCAGATCGAATATCGAATACCCAAAAAATCGAAATAAAAATATTGAGTACAAACATATCGACTACCAATACTTAACTAAAGAAAAACACAAATATCGAGTCCACAATATCACAACTCAAAAAAATCGATTACAACATTATCGAGCCTTAAAAATATCGAAAACAATATATATCGACTTTTAACACATATAAAGACATAAGACAAAATATCAAAACCAAAAATATAGACCACAAAAATATCGAAAACAATTAGTAGCGACTTATCTATACATAATAAAATACACAACACATTAACTTAAAAAACATGGTACAAACATAACTCATCATAATTAAATAAAATGAAACATACTATAATCACTTATTGAATAAACAACATAAAATTAAAATAAAGTTACATTTCAAAAATATAATACACTCACCTTAAATTAAAAAATAAAACATTATACATCTCACACTATGAAAGATTTTTAATATAAAACATAGTAAAAATACCGACACAAACAAAAAAAGACCAATTGACATCTTCTACATAAATAACACAACTGCCAAAAAAATTCAAAAACTCTAAACAAACCAATAAAAAACACCAAACAATTAGACCAACCAATGAAAACAAGCAATACATTTTAGAAACACTATAAAAAGAAAGCAAAAACACAACTATATTACACTTTGCGCCACAAAACGTGAAGAAGGGGAAACTCTACCAGATTTTTACCAGAAGACAAAGCTGCTACATCTAAAGAAAACTACACAAAATTAAAGTAAGTACAACTACCTTATAATAGCTACTAAACTTAGTGCTAAAAACTAAAACTAAATAATTAAACAACAATAAGTAATACATTTTCTTGCTTTCTTACCATGTCTTGCAGATATATCAAAATTACCAAAAAAGAAGCCCAAAGTTTACAACTTTATCAACTATAAAACAAAAGTAAGTATATAAACTATAATAAAATAGCCAACTGTTAAAAGAAAGACTAGCAAAAAAAAGGCCTTTTGGGAAAAAATCCAAAATAAAAAACAAAACATATACAATAAATATAATTTTCTTTTCCCAACAGAAGCATCAACAAAAATAAAGAGAAGTAAAGCATCCAAACAAAGAGCATAGCCCTGCAAACAACAAAAAACAGGTAAATATATAATGAAAGTGTTATAAATGCTAATGATTAACTTAAAAACAATACTAAATATCTCCATGCAACATTTATTTTCTATAGAAAGAACAAAGAAAAATGACTGAAGAACCCAAATGTATTACTTCACAAAAAGGCAGAATGCTTTTATGTTACATGGGATATACATATACCCAAGAAAAACAGCATGAAATGAAAGTGTTTTGGAAATGCTCAAAATATTACAGTAATAAATGTTATGATCGAGCTATAACACAGGAAACAACTGTAACCAAAACTACAGAACATAACCACCCTGCCAACATAACTGAAATATAAATTAGACACATGCTAGACTCTCTAAAAGAAGCTAGTACTAGCACAGACCTCCCTACAACAACTATCCTTAAAGAACACTTAAAGGTACTCCCCCACCATACCTCAAGCCAACTACGTTCCATCCAATCTCTAAAAAGGACAATAGCTAGGCAAAAAAGGAACAACTGCAGCTACTCCACCTGCCCCAAAAACCTTTGAACAAGTCCAAATTCCAGCTGAACTAAGATTAACACATAATGAAGAACCTGTCATCCTATACGACAATGCATCCAATGATAAAAGCATTATAATGTTTGCTACAGCAGACAATATAATGAAATTACACCACTGCGAAACATGGATGATGGATGGTACATTCTCAGTATGCCCAAAACCTTTCTATCAATTATATACCATCCATGGACACTATCAGAACTGCAATATTCCATTCATATATACCCTACTTCCCAACAAACAGCAAACAACCTATATGGAGATACTAAATAAAATAAAAGAACAAACAAATAATTACTTCCCCCAAAAAATGATCATTGACTTTGAGAAAGCAATGATAAACTCAATTCTAAAAACCTACCCTCACACAGCAATCCAAGGTTGCTACTACCATTTCAACCAGTGTATATGGAAACATATACAAAAATCTTCCCTAAGCTCACAATACTGCAATGACAGCACTTTTGCCTACCAGGTAAACAAATTAACAGCACTAGCCTACGTTCCTGTTACAGACGTAGTAGAACATTATAACCTCCTAATAGACAGCCCCTATTATAAACAAAATGAAACAAAATTAAGCCCTCTATTAGATTACTATGAAGACACATGGGTAGGAAGGCTACGCAGATCAGGACACAGAAGGCAACCAAAATATCAAATTCCCTGGTGGAACGTCTACCTAAGCACCCTAAATAAAAGTAACAACGCAGTCGAAGGATGGCCCAATGCTTTCCAAGCAAGTACAGGCAGAGGTACCCCCACACTCCATAAACTACTACAAGCATTACAAAAGGAACAAAGCTATCAAGAACTCAGAATGGAGCAATCTATAACACTAATTGGCCCTAAGCTAACAAAACAAACTAGAAAAATGTACAATACCTTACAAGAGCAAGTAACCCTATACCCATCAACCAGAGGCCTACCATATCTTTCTATGATAGCAAAAACAATACTTTAAACAAATGTAACACACCTATACACAACAAATATTACACATAATATATATATATATATATATATATATATATATATATATATATATATATATATATATATATATATATATATATATATATATATATATATATATATATATATATTACATACATGCTAGAAACTGTAAGAAAATTGTCAAATATATTTAATAAAGTTATTTAAATATATCTGAACATGTATCTTATAATTTCTAACAGACAGCTTAAAATAATTAAACAAATAAAATTACAATCCCACCGAAAAAATAAATGAAGAAAACTTACTCTCTTTGTTGCTGAAGACCAAAGTCTGTGACGAAAGAAATCCTTCCATAGTAGTAATCCATCCAATAATCCAAAATAATCCATAAAAAACTAACAAATCCAAAATCATTCTTCTCCAAAAGGAACAACTGTAAAACCCTTAAAAACCCGAAAATAGTTGTCAAAAACTAAAAAAGCGCTCCAAGGAAAGGAAAAAGAAAAAAAAACATCCTTAAGAAATCTTCTCCAAATTCGATCCGACAATAATCCATTAAAAACCCGAAAATAGTTTAAAATTTAAAAAAACGCTCCTTAAAAACCCGAAATATATGAAAGTGTGTGTAAAAAAGATTAAATAATAATCTACACACTTCTTAGTAAAAAAACGCAATCTTCTCCCAAAAAGGACATCCATGCGAAACAGCTGAAAAATAGAAAACAAACATACCACCCGCACACAATAAACCCCAACATACACTTTTAAACATTATTAAACTTTACACCTAACATTTAATTAACATTTCTAACACTATTCCTACCTCAACATAGTAAGCCCAAAACGCGAAACCGATACGAAAACGAAAACCGTAAATTCCGCCTAAAACACACATATCCTACAACTACCAAACATTAGAAAACCTATACCCACTCCACAAACAAACAAACTACATATCTAACTTAAATAAAATACTTAAACTCAAACGTACCCTTCCATACGCGAAGCTGCATCCAACCGCGAGCTCTTCCACGTCGAATGACCCAAAATGACAATACGCGGTTACAAAATAGACCCTAACAAATAGTCCCATTCATATCATCATTAAATAACATTCTAAATGTATTTAATACATATTTGAGTGAATATTACTTAACTATTGAATATTTTTTAATTAATAACAAATGGAACAATGTTATAAAAAATATTTACAATATCATATATGTTATTTTCAATTACTTAATACTGTTTAAACAAATATTTACTGTGAGAAAAAATTACTTACATCACTGTATAAATATGAAAAATTGTAATAAATACTACTATGACTTACTATCTATATGTACAAATTATATACCTAAAACATTACCTGTGTAACAATACTTTACCTCTGTAAAAAGTATTATTATTAATATTTTATGTATTAATATCAATAATGTATTTCAAAAAATACAATTGTAAATTATATATGAATATCAACCTATCTACTTTTTTTTCTAACATAAAAGCAAATATGTTTGCTTCAAAAAATGTTTGAAAATACAAAAACTGTATAAGAAATGATTAATAAATGTGTTGTATATGACTTTAATATAAATCTTTATTTTTGCAATGAAAATTGTGAAATAAACAAATATACACTGAATAAACATTACTTTTCTTAAAAATGAATGTATAAAAAATGTGTTTACAATACAACTTTTTTTTACCAATATACAACTGTGACTATAATATAAATATGTTATTAAACAATATATTATCACAATAAAAATGTGTACTTAACATTGTTAAATATCAATAAAAATATGTTCTCATTTTATTACCCTCTTTTGAACATAATAAAATCTTTAAAACATGTTTGAGTCTGATTAATTTAATTACACTCACTATGAATTATAATAATTAATTTATATTTTTCTATACATTTAACTATATAATATGTATATAAATAATGTTAATATTACTGTATATACTCTAACAAAATTCTGTACAGTCAACACATATAAATTACTATATCCACTCCACCAAGTAAAAAATAAGGGAAGGTGCTGGACATTGAACCAACATAATTTACTATTCCCACTCCACCAAGTATTGAGTCAAGGAAGGTGCTGGACACTGAACCCATATAATGTACTATTCCCACTCCACCAATTATACACTCAGGGAAGGTGCTGGACAGTCAACCCATATAATTTACTATTCCTACTCCACCAAGTATTAAGTCAGGGAAGGTGCTGGACATTGAACCCATATAATTTACTATTCCCACTCCATCAAGTAAACACTCAGGGAAGGTGCTGGACAGTCAACCCATATAATTTACTATTCCCACTCCACCAAGTATTAAATCAGAGAAGGTGCTGGACACTGAACCCATTTAAATTACTATTCCCACTCCACCAAGTATTAAGTCAGGGAAGGTGCTGGACACTGAACCCATATAATTTACTATTCCCACTCCACCAAGTATTAAGTCAGGGAAGGTGCTGGACACTGAACCCATATAATTTACTATTCCCACTCCACCAAGTATACACTCAGGGAAGGTGCTGGACAGTCAACCCATATAATTTACTATTCCCACTCCACCAAGTATTAAGTCAGGGAAGGTGCTGGACACTGAACCCATATAATTTACTATTCCCACTCCACCAAGTATTAAGTCAGGGAAGGTGCTGGACACTGAACCCATATAATTTACTATTCCCACTCCACCAAGTATACAGTCGGGGAAGGTGCTGGACACTGAACCCATATAATTTACTATTCCCACTCCACCAAGTATTAAGTCATGGAAGGTGCTGGACAGTCAACCCATATAATTTACTATTCCCACTCCACCAAGGGGTCGATTCCGATCCTGGTATTCCCACTCCACCGTCCGTACGATTCGTATCCGGAGCCCTCTCCGTATGAATCGTAAACATGCCGTACGACCCGACGAGTACGATCCGGACCGGGGTATGAGGACGCGATTCGTACAGTCGACGTCAGGTAAGGGCGATTTGTACGGAAAAGCACACAATCACATACACAGCGTACGGTCCTTAAACCCCATGATCACGGGGTACGGTGCGTACCCCTGCGTACCCCTGCGATCATGGGGTGTACGCACCGTACCCCTGTGATCGCAGGGTGTACACACCATACACCCAGCGAACATGGGGTACGGTGCGTACACCCCATGGTACACCCCACCGTACCCCTGCGATCATGGGTTTAACGCACCGTACCCGGGGGGGCCGTTCCATACCTGTTTCGGGGCGAACTCTGCCTTTATGGCTGTTTTCAGCTCCCGTAGAAAAAGGGTTGTGCGTACCCGACACGAATCGTACTTGCTTGGTCGGAAAAACCAACCGCGAACCGTACAGATGTCACGTACAGCAGGTTCCGAGGGAGAATCGTACGGGGATTTGATTCGTACGGTCTCTGTATGATTCGTACGGAGTCCAGCTCCTGGTACGAATCGTACTTCGTCGTACGTACGGGGGACGTTGCAGGGTACGATTCGTATGGGAAAAACGCTCTGAACGGCTATTCGGAGCGGATTTTCCCGAATCGGAATCGACCCCCAAGTGTTAAGTCAGGGAAGGTGCTGGACACTAAACCCATATAAATTACTATTCCGACTTCAACAAGTATACAGTCAAAGAATGTGCTGAACATTCAACCCATATAATTTACTATTCCAAATTCACCTAATACATACTCTAAGAATATTTTTTTAATAATTTTTAACTTTATTCACATTTAAAAAATATTTAGAATTTTTGTACTTTAATAGGTAAACTCACAAAAATATATAAATACATTTTAAAAAATAATGTTTTAATATAAATTTTAATTTTAAATGTTTCCCAGAAAATATATTAAATTTAAAATATCTTTCAAAAACTAAAATAATTAAATAAAATTTGTATTTAAAAATAAATGTTAATAAAATTTAAAAAAATTTACTTAAATACACAACCTACATACATTAAAAATATAAATAAAACTACAGTAAAAAATCAAAGAAAAAAAAAATGGCCAGAAAAAAATGTATTAATTAAAACATTCCCCACCAAATTCATAAAAAACACACATCAAACTCATACATTTTTAAAACATTTATTAACATAATATTAAAATTTAAATGTTTTCAAAAAATTCAAAATGTAATTTTTAATATGCTACACACAATATTCCCCTAAAAATATACATCACCATAACTAAAATTATTATAGTGTATTTTTAAAATTTTTAATTTTCAAATTTTTTAATTTTTCAAAATGTTTTAACATTTTTAAAAAATCCACAAATATAATCATTCAAAAAAAATATTAAAAAAACACTCCCCACCCTATTCCCCTTAAAACACACATCCCGCTCCATATAATTATTGTAACATTTAAAAATATATATATATATTTATAAAAATTTTAATTTAACTATTTCAAAAATATACATTTAAAAAACACTCCCCACCCTATTCCCTTTAAAACACACATCCCACTCCTAAAAATTATTCAAATTTTTTTTTTTACTATTTATACAAATTAAAATTTAAATATTTAAAAAATATAGATTTTAAAACACTCCCCACCCTATTCCCCTAAAAACCCACATCCCACTCCTAAAAATTATTATAAAATGTGATACATTTTTTACATTTTTTAAATATTTATAAAAATGATTAATTAAATATTTCAAATGTATACATTTTAAAACACTCCCCTCCCTATTCCTCTAAAAACCCACATCCCGCTCCTCAAAATTATTATAACATTTTTATTTTTAAAAAAATTAATATTAATAAAAATTTTGTTTTTTAAATATATACATTTTTAAACACGTCCCACCCTATTCCCCTAAAAACCCACATCCCGCTCCTAAAAATTATTATACATTTTTTTTAAATATTAAATAAATATTCACATATTTATCAAATTAAAAAATAAATATATATATATATAAAACATAATAAATGACCAGAAATATTTTAATTTTTTTACAAAAACACTACTTTTTAGACATTATTAACATTCTATATTTAAAACATCGCTATTCTTACATTCTATATTTAAGCATTCGATATTCTGACACTCTATATTTTTACTTTCGATATTCTAACACTCTATATTTTGACTTTCGATATTTTCAACTTTAAAAAAAACGATATTTTATACATACGATATTAACTACTCGATATTTCTAAGTTCGATATTTAATTTACAAAAAAAATCGATAAAAAATACCTCGATATTACTTACCTCTCGATATTACTTCCATCTCGATATTTCTGACTCGATATTTAGACTGCACACCATTCCGACGGTCTCAAGGAGCCTGTCAGCCAGTCGGAGACCAGCCCGTACACCCAATGGATGGCGTTTCAGCCGTTGGAATTACGATGCTTCGTTTCTGACAGGCTTTCCATGCCGGGCTTTCTGCCATGGAAAGCCTGTCGGAAAGCGAGTTTGGGGGCCCCACACAGGGCCCCCTTCTCCCTGCGGCCTCCAAATGGGGGCTGAGAATCCCTGCACCGTGTGGCAGGCACAACGCGGTGCAGGGATTAACAGAATCCCCCATTTCTTAATGGGAGCTTGTGCTATGGCCAGTTTACGCCCACAGCACAAGCTCCCATTGAGAAATGGGAGTATGCGACCGCCCCATGTGTGGTCGCATTGTGATTGCAGTGTTGGGAGCTGACTGGAAGTTGGTTGGTCTTGAGACTACGACGGTGTCAGGTGGAAGCAACTCCGCCCAACATCGTAATTGAGCCCTAAGTGTTTTGCTCAGAATCACAGAATGTTGAGCATCCCTGCCGAGACTTGAACCCCGTTACCCAGATTCAAGGTTGCCCGCTCTAGCTGTTAGGCTGCATCCTCTCTCTCTTTACTGAATTGCTCTTGAGTAAAAGGGACATTGTTTATAATTCCAAATGGACTAATGCAACAATGTCTTTTGTGAAATATAGAGGTTAAAAAGTGATACGAATAAATAGTTTTTTCACTTATGTTATTAATTTTTGTATTGAACGTAGTTATTTTTTCTCATTGAAATTACAATATATCATGATGACGCTTGTATAGGGTTCTTATTTTTCATCTTTATTGTGTTTTAGATGTAATAAATTTCTCTGCTATCATTTCAAATTGATTAAAATACATATATTCCTTGGATATAGTTTGCATATAGAGCAGCTTGTAGTTTGTAGTACTTGCCGACCAAAGCCTTGGACCTCACTCCGATGGAAGAATTTGACTTAAAAAATCATATCTCTGTGTCCTGTTATCCTATTTTAAAGATCTTTGTGTCTTTTTACTCTCTGCATTTTTCTAAATTCAAATGGGAATTTTATTGTGTTTATTTTATTTTATTTTTGTGTTTTTTCTGCTGGTCCTGCTCAAACTTAACATGCACTTCCCTGGGGTTTGCCTGTTGCTTGTGCCATAGCTACAAAAGATTGAGCAGAAATTCTTTCAGAGGGTTTTTTGACCACACCAGAGTGGATTTATTAAGTTGGCTGGGGTGGTCCTTCCAAAATGAATAGGCCACTTTTCCGCAGAAGTGTCAAACTGGCAGAATGGTGACTTAAACTGGGCGCCAGCACCTGACCTCCATCTCTGTCATGCTGCCTTTTTATGGGTCACTGAGGTTATTGCTGTGACGTCAGGTGTGGTGCCATCACTGAGAGAGAGGAGAGAGGAGAGAGGGGAATGGAGAGGAGAGGAATGGAGAGGAGAGGAAAGGAAAGGAAAGGAGAGGAGAGGAGAGGAGGGGGGGAGAGAGAGAGGGAGAGAGAGAGAGAGAGAGAGAGAAAGAGAGAGAGAGAGAGAGAGAGAGGTACACGGCAGTTCGAGAGCCGTGGCATGAAACAGAGAGAGAGTTGGGCGTCACATGGAAGGATGGACAGATATTTGTGGTCCTGGTATTTTACAATTAAAAAAAGCCGAAACCAGAGCAGAACCCGCCTCCGAAAGCCCGATTTTCAGCCTCACTCGTTTCGCACAAGGTCGCACTGATACGGAAACCAGATTCGGAAAATAGAACGAATCCCTAACTGCAGGACTAAATAATCTGTTTGTAGCCCCGCCTCCTCTGAAACTGGCACGAGCCAGAGAAATAAATACTGCAGGTAGCGAGATCTCAAGCGCTGTTCTTCTTCCGCTCATCTCCGAAGAGCACATTGGCAGAGGCAGTCTACCACAGTTTCAAATAACGGTTTAGCAAATCAACCGGGAGTGTATATCAGCCTTATAAATAGTAATTATAATCATCAGCGTAATATTTTTTTTCTACAACTGCCTTTAACCTCACTTCTACCGTTTTTAAGCGTTGCACTAGGACCCCCAATGAATGTTCTTCACTGCCAACTTTCTCTGAATAATCAAACAACAACAAAATCCTAAACCTTTTAAAAGAAAAATATGAATGAAAGTGATAGATTTACATTTTCCGTATTTATGTTTTTCTCAAAAACAATTGTTTTTATACATATACTGTGAAATGAAGTGTTCACTTACGGAATAATGAAACGCGAAGTTTGATTTCGCATTCGGTATTGTGCAGATTCGCGCTTCACCCTCGAATTCAGGACTGGAGGTTATGGCTGCTGACTCTGGTGTTGTCTGATATGTCGCACAATATTCTATGGCATTTATCGAATGTGGCAAATGCATTCCCAGATGTGTTTTCCCAGAAAAAAACACAATGTGATCAAACACGGAAAGCGGAATAATTATCTTATAAAATACAATATGTAGTATTTCGAAAACTAAAATCAAGAAAAAGATATCAGACAATGTAAAAACACTGCGATTCAATTCGCTTAAGCATAACGTGGCTGTATCTTATTTATGAAGCCAGAATTATCACTAAGGAAATATAGGCAGCCTTAATAATAATATGTATGTTTACCCGAAGATCTGGCTCTCCACCTAGCCCTGACCCTAGCTCAGCCCATACAGCTCCTTCATCAGCGCCATGATACCCTCTCAGGTAAATTGTGCGCTCAAATAAACATAACATAACATTATATAACGTGTTTTATTCCGTTCTTCAGCAGTGTATAAGGCGTTAATTAATAGAGTTACTATTACCCAAATTAACGCTGACCTCACGCAAATTGTGTGTCTCTTTTTTTTCCGAGAGTCGAGCAAATAAACATCAGATCACTGCAGGTGTCAGCGAAGAGCGTTAATTTATCAAACCCGCCCGTACTTCATTTTCTGTGAACTTTTATATATATCTATCCTAAAAAAAATGTTTCTCATAAAATTTCGACACATTTCTCGTAAAAAAAAGCGCAGTCGCCAAGGTGCTGTCTATACAAGTGTGGTTGTGACATAAAGACCTGCCTTCAGTTCCAGTGTCGATACACAGCCTGGACACGCCAACGAAAAATGTTGGACGCCAGGTCAATGGGTGTGACCTTTTTGAGAAAATCATAAAGCGGTGTTTCGAGGAGGCTTGCGTTGGGAGTTCCTTTGGCTGTTTTAAGGCTCTGTTCCAATATTCAATTACACATTAAAACGCTAAAATGGTTATTGGTGTTGGCCGTGCGCTGGCTGTTTTATAAAATGTTCTCGTGGCCACAATTTGTGGCGCAGAGGGATTGGTCCGACGTCTCTGCAGCAATGAATTATACAGATAATTAGAGACCCCGACGAAAACCAACAGGCACTTAAACGCACACAAAAGCTATTGATACGTGCTATTGCCAACGAGTTCAAATATAGAAGAATGGTTATCACTAGTGCAAACTCGGATTTAACCAATGCTGAAGTGTAGGTGAGGGCACAATGCTGACTTTTTGCAGGTATCCTTTGGAAGACTTGTTCGCACCTGGCGAGAACACACCAAAGGCAAGGAGCCGGAAGTGAGGTAGTGGGTAGTGTGCTTCTGAATCCTGGAAAACAATGCCCCTTGTTTAGAAAGTACAGCAAAAAACACCCCTATTAGTGAGCTCCCCCGGTGTAGCTATCTTCACTCACAGGTACCCGATACAAAATGGCTCCTCTGGGAGAAGATGCTGGGAGTGTCCATCTGTCATTTTCCCCACTGGTCTGCTCTGGACAGAAGAATGCGCATAAAGAACCCCTCAGCCGGGGTCAACCGAACCTGTTTCTAAGTGATTTTAAGCCAGGGCACCTAATACGGCGCACTTCAATCACACTTGCGATCTGACTTTTCGGTCCATGTGTTATGTTTTCTGCGATTACTTCTAAAACACAGGGATACGTTTGCAAGTAAAATTTTCATAATTAATATATTAGTCTCAATTTAATATTGAAGTTACTCTGGCTGTTTTCCCTTAAATCTCTTTATACAAAGTAAAACAATGCACTACTCATTTAGCGTATTATCACTTTTTTAAACATTTTATATCCGAAATTGCCCTTTTCTACAGCTCTTTTTAAAAAAAAATGCTCGTAAAATATAATATAGAGGCGGTTTATTTTTATGAATGAATGAAACCCCAAGATCAAGTTGAACAGACAAGCTTGTAACTGCGACAGCATCTGCACAAAGTAACAGGCATGTGTGACACGAGCGCATACTCTCAACTACATGCAAAGATGCCTATTATAAGTATCTATATATAAATTATATGTTTGTATGTGTACACGCACAAACACACACACACAGACACACACACACACACATATATACAGAACTTCCATACCGATCTTCACGTGTATGCACATGTATAGACACGTAGAAATGCATACTTACCGACGCGTGTGTACATATATATAAAAAATAAATGTACACAGACACACAAGTATACATAAATGTTTTTCAACTCACTGATTCTTATGGTTGCCTCAAGAATTACAAAAAAAAAGATGTGTATGCACGTCGGTATGCATATTCACATCCACACATGTACATGTCTTCATGTGTCTACATACATGCTTGTGTTCCTAAGCCTATACTATCCATATGTCACAGGAAACCATGAAATATAGAGAATAGTTCATGGTTCCCTGAGAAATGTGGGTTTCATCATAATGACAGCCCCAGATGTAAAACTGTAGGGGCTACTAAGATTGTGTCACATGGAGGACCAACATATGCGTCAAGGTTCCCTAAATAAAGCTGAAAATGCAAATTATGTGTCACATTCTCTGGCAGACTTATTTTCATCCATTTGAGCTAGAAACAACAAATTGTGAAAAACATGTAGCAAAAGCAGAACATCTATAATTTTATGGTGAATGCTGCAGCCACAGAATCGTGTCTACTGACCCTCACCATTGTCATTTGCTTTATCAATGTGTCCTAAAAAGATGAACATGAAAGTGAACGATCTAATTCCAGTCATTGCCCAATGTTAGTTGCATTCTGAAGCAAATAGCTTTTCAAGATAGTTAGCTCAAAATAAGGATTTAATGTAAAAAAAATACATAATGGGTAACGTGCTATCTGGTGCTATATTCTATGGGGCCTAATCAAAAGCTGCATTTTGTAGTATTTACATGCTACAATTGTACCATTAACATACTATCTAGTTACAAATGTTTCCACAACTGCCTCTCCTGTGCAGGGATCTCTGCCCCGACTGAGGTGGTCTCTGCGCATGTAACTATACGTTTTAGTAGTAAATGTTAGAAGAATAGAGAAAATGGCTAGGAAATGGGCAATAATGATGACTAAAGGGGAGGGATTTCAGGAGAAGGAAGGGTTCGGGAGTATTGGGGAGGGGGCTAAGGCATGGTCAAACCCCCCACACCCATCAAAAAGAATAAGCCCATTTGTATTCACAAACTACCCTTATATTACTCTATCTATACTAGAGTAAAAAATGACCCAGTTGTAAATATATATTCCAGCTCAAAGCTGGTACAAGTCCATCACCACGCATGGCCAATCACTGGTACTGCAACACCCTCTCATAGAAAATAATGAAGGGAAGGACTTATTAACACCCCACAGGAACTAATTTTAAACAAAAATGTAAATAACTAAAATACTCAAAAATGTAAATACATTTTATTTAATGTTAAAAACCTTATAAATAACAAAATAATTACTTTTTAAATGCGAAATATTTAATTAACCGTTCCAAATGTAAAAATTGTTGAAACATTATCATTTATTTGAAACAATTAAATTATTTTTCATTATTTCTATACATCACTTTTAATTGTATTATATAATAAACATATTTTACATTAGAGTGGATTTTTTAATCTATACCATTGTTTACAGAATAATTAAAAACATTCCAAATATTTACTTTTTATTTAAAATTACGTTCTTAATGTTGTAGCACGTTTTCCTTGTACTTTATAATAGTGTGAGCTGTGCTCCATTACAGAGCCATCTCCCTACATGTGAAAATATACCTGTTGAAACGTTACTGTCATCAATTTGACTCCACCCCCTGAATTTCATCATTATACTTTATTCTGTCAATATAGCCATAAAAGGTACCACCATAAAAACATATAGTAATACATATGAATAATACAAAAAGTGCTACTATAAGACCATACAAGCGTGGTAAAAAGCCTAATGAAGCTTACAATGGCACTCTATAAGAAACAGCTCTCAATTCATAACCAATTATGGGAAGAATCAAATATCTAATATATACAAAAACTCCAGAGCGTCCTCGACGACTACGGAGAATCCCGTTCCTACCTCCTAGTCCATTGTAAATTATATTAACAATTCTTTCATAGACTCCTGTATTGCAGTTAAAAATCTGAATTTAGAAGGTGGAGACACGTAAGTCTCCACTTTGCAGTAAATGTCCACTTGTAAATGGTGTATAGCCCAAAGTAGGACGTTTACTACTAAGTGTAAGAATAAACTAACACATGTAGATTTGCTCATGCATAAGCTTACCTTTGTGAATAGCCTTTTATCTACTATCTTCGGTGATATTAAAAACCACTTTGACCCTGTGTTTTATGGTGTCACTAGATCCCTTCAGTTCAACATTGCACAATACTACACAGTTACCAGTTATGCATTCTCATTCTCTGTATTCATTGATAGCATGTTATTTAGGGTAACAATACTAATAAATGCACGCTGGCACATTTATTACAGCAATGAAAAGGTCAAATTCTAGTTAATTAATTCAGGAGAGTATAAATGATATGTCTAACAGATTCCATAATAGAAATACTTAATACACTGGAGCATTTCTCCGAAAAGTCACAAGACATCTTCAATATGATTTTTACTTACTGCACAAACTTAACCTCTTTCTTCCTGGTTTTGATTACATACCTTTCCTTAAACACAAACGTGTGAAACAATATTATGGAACAATTCATACATGGCGATGTGCAGGGTGTAACCTGCACTTTTTTTGTACTATTGTTGGAGGAGTTTTGGGGCATCATGTCTCACCAGATAGAGGTTCTGTTTTTCATCGGTCATGCCCCCCCCCCCCCCCACACACACACACTCCCCAATAGTAATAAATGGCATATTACACTATCTGCAAATAATATAGAGAATTCATGGGCCTAAATTGCCATTAAATGGTTCTGGTGACATTTACGAACCACATGCCCAAAGGCCAAGTGGTTTAAAATTGGCACCTCAACCTTAAAATGGTAATATTGGACCCTATTATTAACTTATTATGTATATTTTTATATTGTATGATTCAGTCATTGCTTGAAACGCACTTTAGCAAGTTTTAAAGCATTTGAGCATCACCCATTTAGTATTCCTTGCGTGCCTGAGACTGCAGATATGTGTGATAATGTTTATGAGTAATGTATGATTTTGTTGGGATCGTGTGCTAATATTTAAAATGTGTTTTATACAACAGTGTGTATTTGTTTGCATCAAAATGTAAATTGAATTTGTATTGTAAAGAATTTAAATGCATGCATTCTAAAATCCACTTTTCTTTTGTACATCATTGCCAGCAAAGTGGAGGTTTATTAAGACATATATAAATTTAAAAAAAAATAAAAAAGTGCAGGGCAGTACATTTTTGCTGTCAGGGATCTTTATATACAATGTTTAATTTGACGCGCAATGGACGATTCTTTGGTAGATTCTTGAGTGAAGGATGGGCCCGCAAGGGAGAACTTGTCATGTATGCTGACTAATGTTCTGTCAGCGACACTGACATTGTGTAAACTTTCTTTTTGCCAACACATGAAAGAAAGACAAAATAATGTCTTAACCACCAATGTAACTTTTTTATTTGCTTAGGGAACATAAATACCTGCAAATGAATTCAGCACTGTGAATTTACAAAAAAAAATATAGACCTATTTTCTGTTAAATATTGCTTTAAAACCACTGGCAAATATTCAATAAAATGAATTTTCATATAAGTATATATACACACACCCATATGTGTGCCATTCTGTTTTCGCAAATGCCCACATCTTTGCTATAAATGAATACTTTCATGCCCTCGCTTCCGGGTTATCCAGATTCCTAGAAATCTAATGCTCTTCAGCTACATAAGCAGTCTATTTATCCCAAAACACCCCTGTCTGTGCATCTTCCTGTTGCAGCAGTTGCTTGGGAGTGCTGCTTCCTCACCCGTGGCTGCGCTCGGAGGCCTGGAGAAGGCGCATGTGCTTCCAAACGGCGCGCTCACTTCCTGTCTCTCTCAGGCATCTCTCGGGCCCGTCACCTGCCAGGGGTGCAGAGTGATGGTGCGTAGTATCTGCCGCGAAGGCTGACAGCTCCGTCATTGTTCACAATCCTTCCCGAAAGCGGACGGTTATCAGCGCAATTAACAAACCCTTTCATGTGCTGGAGTCACTTTGGCAGCAGAAATGGAAACTGGCGCTCAATCCGCCCTCAGACTGAGCAGGCGCAGAGGCCGGGCCTCGCTGTGCCTCGTCCCGATCCCCGCTGCTGGAAGTGAAAAGTGTGCCGAAGATCACACGCCGAGTCGGTTCATAGACACGAAGTCGGGCGCGCCCACCTCTCTGGCGGTCCTTTTGGGTGGGGGAAATTAATTGCGGTCAGGCAAGACGAGTGCTCAGCTTGAAAGAAAGGTGCTCAAGATCACAATCAGAGTTTGCGCGTGTTCTGCGAATCAGAACATGACGAGTCCATCATGAATCTGGCGGCCACTGGACTGGGCTGACCTGTGTTTACCTAGGTCCGAATGCACCATCTATGTAGAGGGGCATATTATTACCTGCTTCTTGTTGGTCTAAAAAAGGATGTCTTCGCTGTTTGAAACGAGCGGACGCTGATCCCACAGTGTGCTCAAAAGACAACACACTCCCTTCCTTGCTTCACGGGATCCTTCTCCGCGGCCGTGCGTCCCCGCTCCGAGGTTCCCACCTTCCCCTTTCCATTGGTCCTGCATTCGATTCCTAGCTGCCCCGACCCTGCTCGCTCCCACGGCTCTCTGTCCTCTGATCCCCCTTATGCACGCACTGGGTCTAGTTTATTCCTCTTTTCCACATATCTTCCATTTCCAAATCCATGAACCCTTCCTTCTCGCTGTGACTTCCAGATTTTTTTGTCTTTAACCCATTGACACAATTTCTTTCTCTAGAGTCACTTATTCCCTATTTTCTGCTCCCAGATCGCTGATCAACCTTTCTCTCTTCTTGATCCTGGCCATCTCACGGGATCCATACCCCCCCCCCCCCACCCCCCACCCCCGCCACCAGACACACAGGACCCCTCATCTCACGTGAAAGTGTTCACTTTTTCTTTTCCAGGCCGCGCCTCCAGTGCGCCTTTACTCCTATAGGCTGCCCTGGGCCACAGGGGGCGTGCTCAGCCCTGCGTGACGTGACCCGCTGCTGGAGCCCGGGACGCCGAGCGCCTGGACACAGAATTATTGGAGATATTCCACTGAGCGCTGCGTTCGCGCGCACGGAGCAAACAGCATCTTCTCGAGTGCCGAGGGGAGAATAAAAGAGGCGCCCGCCACACCTGGAGCACGATGACCCGAGCCCCCCTGGTGCCAGGCCCTGCCAGGCTCCCGGATAGCGCCTTCTGTTGACCCTCGCGGCGCACGGACACTCTTCTACCCTGGTGTGTGTTGGGAAAGTTTCGGACTCCCCCTGACTGCAGATTTCTCAGGGAAAGGCGACCCCCCGAGGAAGGATGCAGCACCCTCTGGAGCTGGGGGCGCGGTACTTCCCCCACGAGACCTCCTACCCAGACCACCGCTCCCACCGCTACCGGAGCTTCATGATCGAGGAGATCCTGACCGACCACCCGGACTCCAAGGTGTCTGCGCCGGCCGGGGAGCTGCTCAAGTTCGGAGTCCATGCGCTGCTGTCTGCAGGGCCCTACCACAGCCACCTAGGTATGTGCCCCCCGCCCTCTGTGAGCGCGTGCCCCTCCCCCAAAACCCCCCGGAGCTGCTCTCACAGGGCCCGAGCGATCACTCCTAAAGTGTTAGATGTACCAGGAAAGTGTAACTGCTCAACAACAGGGCGCTGAACTGTGAGAATGTGTATGAAGCGCACAGCTGATGCAGAGGAGGCGCAGATGTAAAAATGAAAGTAAAATAAGAGAAGGAAGGAAAAAGACAAAAATAGTAATGACAGTAATACCAATACAAAACAATAATAACGGCAACAACGGGAACAGTAATGAATAGAATAATTAATTTAGCTTTAATAATTATTCTCGCTTTTGTAATTCCTTGCAGATGTATTTCCTGCGCTCCTCCTACTAATAAAAATACTCAGAGCATAGCTTAATTATTTACGGTTATTGTCGTTGTTGCTATTATGAAAGACGTGCTATCTTCATAATGCTCTCAACAACAATAGCTATTATTTTATTAATATTAGTTTACTAATGTTGCCATTAATATTATTGTTATTCATTTTCTTTGTATTGGTATCGTTAATAATATTATTAATGCTATTATTAGTAATAGTATTATCAGTATTTATTGTATTCTTATATTTTAATTTTAACCTATATTACGTCTTGAGACTTCAGAAACCCTCTTCCACCCCCCCCCCCCCCCCCCCCCCCCAGTCACGGGAGAATGATTGTCTCGGAATGTGCGGGAGAGCTCCCCGGAGGCTGCAGAGAGGGTGACTCCGTCAGACGGATTCATATGAGGCCCTGGCTCTCGCCAGACCGGGGGCTCACCCGCCGTTCGGTGTCCCCTCCACCGCGATTCGGACAGGTTTAAGAGAAGCAGCATCCCAGCCTGCCCAGGCGCGTGCACGGACTGGTCGTGTGAATGCACGCAGAAAAAGCATTTGGAGCTGTCCCCCAGCTGTCTGGGGGACACCCCTGGGCTCGTGGCGTCGTTGTGCACGTGCTGCGGGCGCATAGGGATAGAGGTATCTTGGGGACACCCGGGTGTATTCTTCGGCGCGCGCCCGTAGGTGCGCGTGAGACTCACGCGCGGTGTCGAAGGGCCTCTCGGTGCTGAGGGGTTTATGTTTCAATCAGTAAAGATTAACGAGCCTGTCCCTATTACCGGAGCTGTCCCGTGTCTATCACAGGCTTTAGCACCAATCAAAACAGGCTTTTAATTACGTTCAAACCACTAACGGTCTGTGAGGATGGGCCAATGGCGAGCGGCTGGCTGCAAATAAACACTGACATATAAGAAATATAAAAAGAATCCCAAATGTTCCTGAATAGTAACCGTTCCAGTTCTCCACCGAGCCTGAAAAATAAGACACATTTGTACAGCATATTTCGTTCGGATGCAGATAGAGTAGAGAAACCAAAGGGGTTGACTCTAGGCGCTGCAGAAGGGTAACAAGGGCAGAAAGATAGAGGCAAGAAGATGGGTGGAAGTAAGAGGAAGGGAGAATGAATACATGGATGTAGCCAGTACTTGCATTCCATATAGAATATCTGTTTGCCCTGTGTGCGTCAGAAGGGAAATCTGTTCGACTATGGTCGGAAAGAAGAGAGTAGAAACGCACAAACAAGCTAAAATATAGATTTCAGACTATGTAGATTTATTATCGGGGATTATGCTGAAATTCAGATGCGACGCACTGACGTTGAAAGGTCTGTATCTCAAAAAATGTCTAATGAGCGGGACGTAGAGAGGCCAAATCAGTGTGCGTGTGTACAATACTGCTAGGCTATTACTTAATGTCCACTAATGTCTCGCATCCCTCGTCTGAGGTGGTGCAGTGTTTTCTGACAGGGTATGGAAGCTTTTACCAATTTACAATTGTGGTTCTCGGTGTTAGCAGCGTCTCTTGTGCCAACTGGCCGGCTCTCTGCACTTTTTTTATACTGCACGCGGGGTTATCTCTTGAAATAACACACATATCTATTCCTGGCCCCGGTTATGGAAGAGTTGGCAGAGAACGCCCTGTAAACCCCGGCCACGCCGAATAAATGGCTAAGCAAACACGACAGAGGGCACATGACCCGTCTGGTGAAACTGAAACTAACTGCGTGCACTCGTCAAAGGGTGGCAGGATTCCTTCTGTCATAGAAACAATTGCACAGCACTAACAATGCGGCGCGGGCAGAGACCAGTTGCTGTGTGTGTCACTTCTGCAGCCGAACATCAGATGTCACACAAGCGGCCGAACTGCCACGTGTAGCCGGGTCGCCACTGAAGTACCTCTCACCAAGCCTGCGTGGCCTTTATCGAACCAAGAAAAATAAAGATTCCACGGTGTTTCCGAGCTATAGTACACCCTGAAAGTCCACTGTCCACGTGCTCAGATGACTGAAACCCTTTTCACAGGCTGCAGGTACAACCGTACTCGCGGATAGTGCAGCGCCGAACGAGGGCTTGGAAATAGTTTCAGTTTTTATTAAGAAAAACTGTACGCCCGTGTGTGGTTTAGTACAAAAATAATTTTAAGAGCCTCGTGGCAGAACGTATTCAGTGCACGTAATAAGAACTAAAAAAACACGCGTTGAAACAATATAGGACAACAGTGCAAGTAATATTTTATTCATATTTTTTTATATGCAATAAAGCGCGTCGAACGGGAACTTTTCCCCTTGTAGTTTGTTGGGGGGTTTGCGTTTCTGCTGAACACGCGTGTGTGTGATTCTTGCAACAACGCTGCGAGCTTCTTGGGCGCTCGCGTCTTCCTCCCTGATACTGACAGATGCTTGGTCAGGAGACATGCACAGTGCAGCTTTTTAGATATCATTTGGAAACACTGCTTGCAGCAGGTTGAGAAGGCCGTGTAGGCACTTTATGATAGATTACATGTGTGCATCCTTGAGTTATTGCAACAATACCGCACCCGAACTGCACGATATTGTTGTGTACAATATATCATGGAGCATACATAACAAACTGTCTTATAAATAGCTAATAAAAATGTAAGTTTGCACAGCCTCATTAGCACCCAGCATGCAACGGCTGTTTAGGGGCACGGGATTTCTGTTTTTCCTCTGCCAGTTTGCTTTCAATGAACTTGTGATGTACCAGGACAGCGCAGCGGCCGGGCTCCGGACACACACCCAAATTCAAAATAATTAATAAATGCAGGGTCACAAATTTGTCTTGGGTACCCGTCTGTGGGGCTGCCAAATGCCTGCCTTTCCATACACTAAAGATACCTGGCAGTGATGTACCTGGCGTGAGGGGTTGTTAAACCCCTAAAAATGTATTCTGTAGTAAATCGTTGGGTACAAGTGCTTTCAGTCGGATAATGTGAAGTGTCTGTTTGGATTTCACCAGAGATTGTTACACACCCCCACTGACAAAACCACACACGCTCTCGTCTGTTTTGATGTTGATTATTCTGAAAACTATTGTTTTTTAACAATCGGCACTCAGCTGGCGTTGATTTCACTTCATGACTCTTTCTTCCGCCAGCACACACTTCCGGTGTCTTTAACTGAACATGTGGGCTCTTTCCATCTCTGTTTGGCTCCCCTTTTTGTTTCTTTCTGTATCTCCTTCTATCACCCGTTGGTACTTATTTTTGAGTTCTCTGTTCCCTTTTTTTAATCCTTCTGTCAATCTTTGCCGGTCGTTCTCTTCCGCCGACTTTGTACTTTTTCTTTTTGTCTCTTTCATTCTCTGGAACACACTCTAATGAGCAAAAATACTTCCTGGTCAGCAGGGGCAAAACGAATCACCTACTGATATCCTGAAATCGCCAGGGTTGGGCACGGCAAGCCCTTGTAAATAATATATTGCGCGCTTCCCACAGGGAATCGCAGTTGCACGTAGTTCCAAAGCGTATTATGAGCCAAACCGAAAATTGAGTCTTGCACGAAAGTGTCGAGCGCCTTGAGGCTAGTTATAACTTGTGATGGCTGTGTGGGCGCCCCCTCTAACTCTTTGAACAGGACACGTGCTCACAGGCCCAAACTCTGTCGTGAACCTGGATGCAAGCGCTTCAACAAAGACAAGCCATATGAGCTACATTTTCTGAACAATTAATAATAAAGCAAGGGCAAAAAAATAACGAATACATTTACCATATTGTGTGCGCACTATAGACTGCACAAATTCAGGCTTCTTTGTTGTACGTGAATAGAAAACAGACAACTGATTGGGAAAGTATGTATTTAAAGTATTTAAAAATACCAAAATATATTTTAATATATCTCAATATGTTCACACGCGAATTGCTCTTTTCAAATATGTCAGCTTCATAATTACCTCTAAGTGGTTGGTCGTGTGACTGGCACTTTACTGACTGTCTGAGCAGAATATTAGAGGTGCCAACAACAAATACACACCTGCGTTAAAGACGAGACAGGTGGACGTCAACTACGAAATAGGCAATTGTGTCTGTTTACCGAATTCCCGAGAGTCCCCCCTTCCTCCCTTAAATTACCCCCTAATTCCCAGTCACCGGTGCTTCCACACCTACATTGCGTGGTGTGCCGCACTAGAGGGCGTATGACAATTTAATTTTTTGCCCCCCGAAAAACATGTGAATTGAATTTATCAAACAAGTGACAGCGAGAAAATCCGGCAAATATTTATTTAGGTTCCGTTTTTTGCATATCACGCCGTGTACACAGGCGCTCGTCTCCGGGTCTGGTGCCTCCGTGGACGCCAGGCTTTCACCCTAGGGTGCGCGCTTCACCCCACTGTCACGGGTTCGAGCCCCGGGGGGCCCACCCATCCTCAGCTCACTGCAGCCAGTGCAGTTGACACCCCGGCTTTCTCAGTGACACCCAGTACAGGTGGGTGGGAAGTCTGTCCCCACCCCTGGCACCAGCTGCAATGTGATTGTTTGACATACGTTTATCCAAACAACTAACCCCCGCCTTTCCAGACGCAGGGCCTGCCCGGGCCATTTTTTTTTTTGCGTGGAGGTTGCAAACGTCTCCGTTTGAAGCGTTCAAAGTAACACTAAAAGTAATCCCATCAAAAGAAAACTGCTGGGACGGATGGAAATTCAAATCTGGCAGTTAAAACATTCTGTAACCAGTTTGGCAAATGTTATTTCCCACGATTGCTGAGTAAAATCGAACACTACAATTCACCGACAAAAACAAAACAAAAACAAACGTGTTTCAAGTGATCCATTTGTGGTAAAACGGTTTTCCAACATCAAGCGGGTGGGATTTTTTTTTTATTGTGGTGCAATTCAAGTACAAAAAGTACACGTGCCTCAGTCAGACTTATCAAAAATAATATGTAACTGGCCCACTGGCACTTGGGCCTGAGGTAACACCCTGAGCGCGTGGAGGGTTGGCTGGGGCAAGTAAAATGAATTGACACATACAATGACATTGTGAGATTGTGCATATTTTATTAGATTGTACGAAGTTTTTGGATTTTCGTAAAGAGATTTTATGTCTGATTTAAAAAAAATATATGATCAGAAATAGGTTGCAAGCTGCTAACCTTCTAATTGAAATGACGAACCTAGACATTGCATGTGCTATGGGGAAATTTATGAGTAAGGTCAGGGTGTTCCTCAAGTGTACAGAGTAAGTAGCTTTTACTGTGCACTTGGGGTAGGATGATGCTGTACATGTAAAGGACAACGTTACGGCATGGAATTCCTTGGAAGGATCCTGATGTAGATGATGGATTTACCCGACCTAACTAGTCGTCGATGGTCATTTGTATTTTGTATGAAGGTTATGTGTATCTTATGATATGTACTTATACCATGTTTTTAATACGTTCTTGCCTATGTTTTAATAGTAATTTTATGTATAGGGTACACTTTTATGGTTGTAATTAACCAAGTAAAGTTTTCTTACTGACTGACTTGGTATAAGAGTGATATTTGGTGCGCAATGGATGACTGAGCGCCCGATGCTTGTTTTTGATAGAAGCGCTTTACTCCTGCATCCTGTGGTGGGTGTAAAGACCTGTCCTCGCTAACGGTGCCCCCCCTCTGTCCCCAGCGCTGCTGAAGGCGGAGCAGGCCGGAGTCTTCAAGTTCCCGCTGGGCCACCTGTCGTGCGGGGCCATGGGCTCCCCCCTGGGCGCGGCCCTGCTCTCGGCGGGGCCCGGCTCCCCACACCACCCCCTGGAGCTGCACCTGCGGGGTAAGCTGGAGGCGGCGGGGAGCCCGGAGCAGGGCAGCAAGGCCAAGAAGGGCCGCCGGAGCCGCACCGTCTTCACCGAGCTGCAGCTCATGGGCCTGGAGAAGCGGTTCGAGAAGCAGAAGTACCTCTCCACGCCCGACAGGTAACGAGCGGGAGGGGCTCAGAGGGACACACCACGGGGGGGAGGGGGCTGGAGAGAGTCACAGGAAGGGGAGGGGCGAGAAAGAGGTAAATGGTGGGGCTGGGGGTGATCTAGACGAAGGAAGAGAGGGGCCAAGTGACCAGGGAGATCGGTAAAATGAGTGAGCAGGCCAGGGGGAGAGAGAAAGACTGGTAGTAGGGACAGGCAGGAGGGACGCAAGTTACCTACACTACACTTCAGTAGCTTAACTCGGGACAAAGGCTCCTCTCCTTCACACACTCACATCAGGGTTTCACTCATGGCAGAGGGTTGTCTCCTACACTAACTCACACGTGTGTGCCTAACTCCGTACAAAGTCACCTCTCATTCACACATCCACACATCAGTGTGTCACTCATAGCGCCTTGATGCCCTTGGGCTAAGTTCGCGCTTTACAAATTCCCATTCATTCATTCATTCATAGCAGATGGATGTCCCCTACACTTATTCACACTTCAGAGTCGAACTCTCAACAAAGGCACCCCTAGTTCACACACTCACTCATCAGGGAATCTAGCATGGCAGAGTTGTGTCTCCTACCCTAATTCACAGTTTTGTGTCTCATTCGGGACAAAGGCTCCTCTCCTTCACACACTGACATCAGTGTGTCACTCCTGGCAGAGGGTTGTCACCTACACCAATCCACACTTCTCCCTTTAACTCCCGAAAAAAGGCACCCCTCCTTCACACACCCATGCACCATCGTGTAACTCATGGCAGAATTATATGTTCTACATTAAATCACACATCATTTTCTAACTCGGGATAAAGGCACCTGCCCTGTTTCACACACACACACACACATCAGTGTTTCACTCATGGCAGATGGTTGTCCCCTACACTATTCACACTTCACCGTCTTACTCGGACAAAGACACCCCTCCGCCAGACACTCACCCATCAGTGTTTACTAATGCGAGAACCTCTCCTACACTCATTCTGACTTTAGTTCCTAACTCCGTAAAGGTGTCTCTCCCTCAAACGCTCACACGCCAGTGCGTGGCAGAGGGATGTCTCTTGCATTAGTTCACACTTAAGCGTCTAACTCAGAACACACGCTTCACACGCTCACACATCAGTGTGTGTCTAGCACGGCAGAGTTTTGTCTCCTACGCTAATTCACAGTTTTGAGCGTCATTCGGGACAAAGGCACCCCTTCTTCACACACCCACACATCAGTGTTTCACTCAAGGCCGAGGGTTGTCTCCTACACTAATTCACACACGTCAGCCTCTAACTGAGGCCACGCGCATATCTCCTGCACTAGCTCACACGCCCATTTCTTTATTGGGAACGGTCTTCGACCCTCATCCAAGACTCACCCCTCAAAGAGTACCTCTGCGGTGGCCCTGCCTGCCCACAGCACACACTCACTGGAGCGTCTCACTAGGACAGTGACGTGATGTCTCTCGTTCTCTCAAACGCGCAGGCACGCGCAGACACATCCCCCCGTACAGGCACATAGAGGCACGCAGACAGACGCGTAAGCATATCAGGACAGAGACACGTCTTTTTCTTACGTCCTCACTCCCTCGTGCGGCCAGACAATGACAGACAGATTCGTGCACACACAGACAGGCAGAGATACGCACGCGCCCGGTCTAAGCCAAGGCCGGGTGGCATCCCTACAGTAGATCTCCCTCATCTTTCTAATACACGCACGCACACACATACCAGAGTGACATTTCGAACTGACCCTAATTGGTTGCACTCACTCGGTGTCACGCGCTCTATTTTCTCACTCCGCCTCGCTCACACAGGTTCGAAATGGGACAGAATATAGTCCGGGCACCAAAATAAAGGTTGCCCCCATTAGTAAGTTAGATAGCAAAAAAGTGGCCCCCGCTGGCAAATTGGGTCAGTTTTGAACTTGTATATGTGTTTTTGGCAAGATATAAAAAGAGCTTGCTGCAGGCGATTTTTGATTTCATTTCAGAGAAATTAACGGAAAAAATGGCCTAGCTGATAATAACACAGGCGCTCAAGCAGCCCAAAAAAACACGGCCTACATACTGACCTGTTAGACTAGCCCCGCCCCGCGGCCACTCCGATTTTGTTACAGGGACGATTTTGCAGCTATGCTGCAAAAAACGGCCCTGTAACAAAAACGCCCCCCAGGGCCCAAAAACGGCCTCCACCCTTGTGGCGCACCGGGGGATTGCCCGGTGCCCGCAACGGCCAGTCCGGACCTGTGCTTGACTGCCCTAGAGGCCAGCGCGACCCTGCTCTCTCATGCACGCGCACCACTCACCCCCATATTATACCTCGGATAGTGCCTCGCGGTTACAGTCTCTCTCTCACACACACGCACAGACACACACAAACAGATCCACCCGCACAGACTTGGAGCCAGAGTCGCACAAACGAGACTGTTCTCTTCATACTCCTGTGGGAACAAAAACATCCCCAAGTCATTGTCGTCTCGAAGGAGGCCGCGTCGAGGAAATTCCCCATGAAAAGAAGCCTCGAATCGCGCTCCCGCCTTATGGGCTTAGGAATAACTCCCGCCCCGGGCTTCGAGTCATATGAGGATTGCTGTCTCCCCAGAAGGCGACGCTTCAACCTGCTATCCGTCCCCCGGCACAGACGGTGCCTTCCGGTTCCGTGTGCTTTGAGAGATGGCGTCTGTGGGTGCTGGAGTCACCCTGGCCTGATGGCACAGCGCAGGGTCTCGGAGCACCACACCGAGCCCTAACCTCTCACCCACGCCACCCTCCGGTGCTCATTCGGCGAAGGTCATACCCCGGTCCCAGTACACAGCAGGACCCCTGCCTGGCTTTGTTGCCTCGTTGCACAACACTGGGGCTCGGTGCACCACGCCGAGTCTCACCCCCCGCCCCCTCCCGCCGCTGCTCATTCGGTTCAGTTAACACCCTGGCCCTAGTGCCCAACATGACCCCCCCCCCCCCCCCAATCACTAAATGAAGTCCGTACCTTGCTTTCTTTGCACACCACTGGGGATCAGCGCACCACAATGTGCCCCCCTCCCTCCACACACAATGTGGAGTTCATTCAGTGTAGCTCACGTCCTGGCCAATTGAACTTCACAGACTCACAGCCCCCCCCCCCACCTTCGGTGACCAGGCTGTGGAGACAGATCACTGCTGCATTGCACAGCAGCTGCCCACGTAGCAGAGTCCACGGCATTGCTTTATTGCACAGCAGCTCCCCCCCTCCTTCTTGGGTGCCCATGCAGTCGAGTCACATCATTGCTCAAATTCAAAGCACCTGCCCCTCCACACCTGCCCCATTCGGTGCCCATGCAGCGGAGTCACATCATTGCTCCATTGCACAACAGCTGCCTCTCCACCCCTTCGGTGCCCATGCAGTGGAGTGCATGTCATTGCTCAATTGCACAGCAGCCACCTCAGCCCCATTCGATGCCTATGCAATGACGTTCACACCGGACCTGGGTCCTTCTTCACGCCCCTCCTTATAATACGCCGTGTTGTCTTCTGATCCCTAGACAGGAAACAGCATAAATAAAGGAACACTTTATGCACACGCACTACTTGAAACAAAGCACCTAAACTCCAGGTGACCCAATCTCGCTCGAGTATAAACTGCACTTAATTCGTCTTCTTTGCGCTCACTGTGGAGGAAATAAGTGTTTAAAAGAACGTCTTCTGGGAACCTATTTATTTAGGAGGCCTTGATTTTTAGAACACGTTAAAATTACGAATGTTTGTTAAACACCCGCGAAAATACAGTGCGCATTAAAGCAAAACATGTAAACCTGCAGTCAGATTACATCTCGATTGTCGACCAGTTCACTGCATGTGCGTACACAAGGCCCCGCACCACATTAATGGACTGCCGCCAACAAGCTACATTGTAAAACGAATATACAGCCCACCGATTGAATAAAAACAATATTTATAACTAAACGTGTATTTGCCATATCCCGGTGTCGCAGTCTAACTTAGTTATTTACTCCCTGTAATGAACTGTCAATTAAATCATTTACTGTGATTAAATGCACGTCCCCAGCCTGCAGTGAGTTTGTCCGCAGCTTAATCTGCAGAGATAGAAGTTACTGCTCCATTCTTCGTAAAACAGAGCACTAGACAGAGCTTACGTACTACATAACGGAGTGAAATTACCTGCACTTCCACATTAAACATAAACAATAAAATACACGTGTGTTATACACAAAACAGCACATTCACACGGAATGACAAAGGGCCCGGCAGACCGAGGCATAAGTTAGTTAGAAAAAATATAAGTTGTGTCTTTTGTTTTAGAGTACGTCTGGGTGAACGGACACTCAGGCATTTTCTAATTTTTTAAGAGTTTTCTTACAAATTATATTATATGTATATATTTAGTTTATTTCGGATTCAGGACGGGAGGCAAAGTGTTTGATTCGCTCTGAAATGTGAGAAACGTTCTGCTGTAGACAGTCCCTAACACGCTTCTCTTTCACGTTGCAGGATAGACCTGGCCGAGTCTTTAGGTCTGAGTCAACTTCAGGTGAAAACATGGTACCAAAACCGACGAATGAAGTGGAAGAAAATAGTGAGTATCCCCCCCCCCCCCCCCATGAATGAATGTCTTGTGAAAGATGGCTGCTCCCACAGAACGCAGTGGAATGCACAGCCTCGTAATGCCATGCGTCCCCGCCTCACCCAGGAGCAGTGCTTTAAAGGGAAGCATAGAACTGCAGGGATTCGCTATTTAGGATACCTCTCCCTAGAAGTGCTGGCCCCGCCCCCATTAGAATGTCTTGTCTGGCAGCAGTGCTGAGAAGTGTAGGTACTCTCCCTTTCAAATGAAAGAAGTGCTGGTACCAGGAGTGAAGAACATGGAGTCTTTATCTGATGAACATCTTTGAGAGTAATATCGCCGTTTGGTTATATGTCCCAAGTACACAATACACTACTGCGGGTACTTGTAAATTAATGCTTTACCAGCACGCCGCATTTCTTGCGGTAAACAGTAAACACACCTGCACAGACGTGGGCATGACTACCCTGGGTAACACACTAGTCTGAGGAACTGCATTAGGACATGTTTTTCGTGTCTGTTTAGGTAATTCACATGAACGTCTACAAAACTGCCGCAGCTTTCAAAAACATGACAACAAATTAAAAAATTCAATGTAAACTTTAGGACCCTCACTTGAGATCTGAGAGAGGGGCAGAGGGTTGCGAGTTAGAAAATGATTGAGCAAGAATGCCATGGGAGATATGGCGGGGAGGAGAGGGGCGCAGTGAGTTAAATGGGGCGAGAGGGAGAGGCAGAGCGGGGCGAGGTAGAGAAGGTTGGGGAGAGAGAGGCACGGGGAAGGAAGAGGGAAGGCACAGTGAGATAAAATGGGGGGCGAGGTAGAGAAGGTTGGGGACAATGGGGAGAGAGAGGTACGGGGAAGGAAGTGGAAGAGGGAAGGTACAGTGAGATAAATGGGGAGGGGGCGAGGTAGAGAAGGTTGGGGAGAGAGAGGTACGGGGAAGGAAGAGGGAAGGTACAGTGAGATAAATGGGGAGGGGGCGAGGTAGAGAAGGTTGGGGATAGAGAGGTACAAGGAAGGAAGTGGGGAGGGAAGAGGGAGGGTACAGAGAGATACATGGGGAGGGGACGAGGTAGAGAAGGTTGGGGAGAGAGAGGTACGGGGAAGGAAGAGGGAAGGTACAGTGAGATAAATGGGGAGGGGGCGAGGAAGAGAAGGTTGGGGATAGAGAGGTACAAGGAAGGAAGTGGGGAGGGAAGAGGGAGGGTACAGAGAGATACATGGGGAGGGGACGAGGTAGAGAAGGTTGGGGAGAGAGAGGTACGGGGAAGGAAGTGGAAGAGGGAAGGTACAGTGAGATAAATGGGGAGGGGCGAGGAAGAGAAGGTTGGGGATAGAGAGGTACAAGGAAGGAAGTGGGGAGGGAAGAGGGAGGGTACAGAGAGATAAAATGGGGGGCGAGGTAGAGAAGGTTGGGGACAATGGGGAGAGAGAGGTACGGGGAAGGAAGTGGAAGAGGGAAGGTACAGTGAGATAAATGGGGAGGGGGCGAGGTAGAGAAGGTTGGGGAGAGAGAGGTACGGGGAAGGAAGAGGGAAGGTACAGTGAGATAAATGGGGAGGGGGCGAGGTAGAGAAGGTTGTGGAGAGAGAGAGGTACAAGGAAGGAAGTGGGGAGGGAAGAGGGAGGGTACAGAGAGATACATGGGGAGTGAATGAGAGGCAGAGGGGTGAGGTAGAGGCGGTTGGAGAGAGAGATAAATGGACAGGTGAGCGAGGCAGAGAGGGGCGAGGTAGAGCATATTGGCGAGAGATAGAGAGAAGGAGAAAGAAGGGGGATGGAAGGAGAGGAGAGGGGAAAAGTGAGAACAATGGAGAGGGAGTGAGAGGAAGGAGAAGATGGAAGAGAGAGATAAGGAGAAGGAGGAGGGTCAGGGAAGGAGGGGGTACAGTGAGATAATTGGGGAGGAGGAGAGAGGCAGAGCGCGACGAGGTAGAGAAGGTTGAAGAGCGAGAGAGACAAAGAGAAGGAAGACAGGAGGGAAGGAGAGAGGTACAGTGAGGTAAATTGGGAGGGAGTGAGAGGCAGAACGGAGGAGGTAGAGAAGGTGGAAGAGAGAGACAAGGAAAAAGGAGAGGGGAGGGAAAGAGCGGCGTGCAGTGAGGTCAACAGGGACGGAGAGAGAGAAATGCGGAGAAGGGCGAAATCAGAGAAGGTGGGAGAGAGACCGACAAAGAGAAGGAAATGGGGAGGGAGGAGTAGGGGTGCACAGAAAGAGAGAGAAAGACAAGTTGCAGAGACAGAGGGAGCGGGTGTATACTCAAAGATACACAGTGGGAAGTGTTAGGTGAGATAAATGGGGGGAGAGGCAGGGAAGGCTAAGGTGCAACATTTTGAAGAGAGACAAATTAATTTAATTTATTTATTTCAAAGGTTTTATATAACGCTACTGGACCCAAGAGTATCAGAGCGCTTTACAAGGATGGTGAACCTAATGAGATAAAATTAACAATTAAGCGAAAAAGAGTTACAGTATGATAATGCATTCAACAGGGCTAAGGGGGCAAAGAAACAGAGAGATAACATTAAGTGGAAAATGAATATTAAAAGTTAGGAGAGAGAGGGGGTGAAGAGAGGTGGAGTGAGAGAATGAAGGGATTGAGAGGGGGTGGGAAGAGGAGTGGACAAGGGAAGAGAAAGGAGTGAACATGGTCAGAGTCAGTAACATTAGATATCCCAATACTTGTTGAGAAGAAGTACTTTGAGTTCCTTTTTGAAGAGAGGGTAAGAGGGGTTGCAGCAGGGAGTGAGCACAAAAAGAGAGGGGTGCACAGAGAAAGACAGAGAAGGGACGGAGGGAGGGAGAGAGAGGGTATTATGAGAGAGAGGGACGGGGAAATAGGGAGAGAGACACGGAAATTGTGAGAGGAGAGACGGAGGGAGAGAGAAAGAGGGGAGAGGGAGGGCGGTCTGGAAGAGAAAATGAGAGAGAGAGAGGGCGAGAGAGACATAGAGGATAGACAGAAATCGGATACATGTTTATGTGGGTTCCATACCCACTCCTTAGCACAGTGGGTAAGTGATAGGTGGGAAGAGAGAGGATTATTACAACATGCTTTGGAACCAGTCTATGTTGACCACAATATCAAGTTAAATACATTAGAAATTCTACTAAAGTTATATGTCTGTCTACCAATTATCACTCTCCTCTGATTTATTGTAAAAAAAAAAGTTACTGTAAAACTAAATCAAATATCTTTCGATTTAACAAAGCGCACATACACTTTCCCCAAAAGAACATGTTCTTTCAAAGTATTCGCGTTTTAACCTCTGCCAATTTTGTCAAAATCTCTTTCCATGTGTCATCTAATATTTGTTTGTTTTCACAGAGGGACACTGTTCCTATAGCGGGGTCCAAAAAGTCACCCACGCATCAGGGTGCAAATAGTCACCCATGCAATAAAGATAGAAAAGTAAAAGAGTAAAAAAAGGAAGAAAAAAGGCATCCTAGGTAATTGTGACCCATTAGTAAAGGGGAACAACGACTTGTCCTCTGTTGCCCTCACACACCCCAAGGGGTGTCATGCTTCATCATCGGGCAGTTGCTCCTCGTAGGGCCGGTGCTGCAATTCCCTACGGGTCCCCCAAAGGGTCTCTTTATCGGAGATCTTTTGAGGACTGCTGGATGGTGCATGTGGGTGTGTGGGGTGTGGGTCCAATGAGGGTAAAAAAGTGCATGCAAAATAGTGAAACATTTAATAAAGGGTAAACATGCAGTGAATGGTTGTAAACCCTTGGCAGACAAACTGCTAAATAAAATCTTATCCCAGAGGCACACAATGCCCAGGTGTATGAAGTTATAGGTCGACATGTTTCGCGCCTGCTGCGCCATAAAGATCGTTGGCGCTTCTTCAGGACCAGAGCAATAATATGTAAAGTGCACATGATGAAAAAATATTACTTAACCCTCTAAAACGAACAGGGCGGTGCAGTACCCTGTATACCTATAATATGGCTACAGCTGCATGATGAAAGAGCGCTCCTGATGAAAACCTCGCCAGGTTGTGAAGAGACCTCCACCGGCGAGAGCAAGTGACGCCCGCACATTACCGGGAATTTGACCGGGGTGCTGACTCCTCTACACCTACCCCCTCCATGCGTCTGCCGGTGTTTTTCTAATATTTGCTTACAGTTTAAAAGTTTGCGCCCTTTCTTTCCCCGTTTTATGAATTGATGTTAATCTTAGAAAAATGAAATCAGCTAGAGGTGACTATATGGTGGTGCAGTCAATACACAACCCTATCAACATCAAAGGTATCTGTTTAAAGATTGAGTGTACTTTACTTTCCATCTATACAATAAGGGAAACAACCTTGTACTTTGTCCTCTGCAGATCCAACAGCCTCACAGACCGCATTTCCTGCCCCAATCTAATTTCATTTCCTGTTTCAGTGGGTGAAGAAAGGTCACAAAATGGAGGCGAGCCTTAGTTGTACACTACCTACAAAAGTTACAGTTAGTCAGATGGAAACAGTTTTTGATAAAAAAAAATTCAAGAGAAATAAAAATGTTTTCAGTGATAAATAGTATTTTTTATTTTTTTTAATGAATGTTTCAGTGGAATTGCATAACAAACCCACAATTCTGTCCATGGAGCTTTACAAGCTCGCATAGTTGCACACTTGCTAATTTGGCCAATGAAGAAAGTTTCTCAGAATATTCATAGAAACCGGTGACGGTGACATTCATATGATTACGTGGAACCGGTGATGGTGACATTCATATGATCACGTGGAGAGATTTCCACATGTATAATTGTACATAGTGTACAGTTGGGCTTTTTGATAACCCTTGGCATGTGCGCAAATACACTTTTTTTTCTCCCTTTTTTCCTCTACGGAGAAAATATTTTTCTGGTTGGGATAACACCTTACTGGATCCCACCAATGTTGTGGTTGATCTCTTCCCATTACCACCCATGATAGGAACTTGTCCCTGTCCTATACGAAAGTAAATCTCTAACAATTACTAGAGTAGGAATGGATTGGAAAATAATTCATAAATACCCTCAAAGAAGCACATTTGTAGGTGTACACAAACGTTTAGGGTATATGAGCCCTGGAATATTCGTTCAAGGCCCATAAAATAGATTAACTTCATGTGAACAATCACTTTTACAACTGTAAAACCACCATCTGTGAATTGCAAACATGTTATCACACTCCTAAAAAGCTATTTGCTCTTTTAAGCTAAACTAATGCCTCCTGTAAACTAATAGGTTTATGAGTCAGGCACATGTAAATTTTAAGGTACAGCACAACCATAACTCTGCAACCTGGCTTTGGTCTTGCCTACCAGACAGCACAAGCTGCCTGGTACCAAAATACTTTTGTGAGCCTATAGATGGCATTCTGCCTGTTCATTACTTAAAGTGTTGCCTTTATTGTCACTCTCATTTACTTATGCTATGCCCTGCCTTTCTCTTTTTGTCTTTGCCTCTCCCCTGGAGCATCGCCTCTTTATCATCCTTTTAATTGACTGACTTATATCCTTACACTGCTCATGTGTAGGGAACTACTTTTTTTCTTTTTGACTAAGCCCTCCACGAGAAAGCAATGTTTTCCAGCTCTCTCTCAAATGCCTGTCTCCCCCACCAAACACCATGTCCCACCTCCTGTGTTGTTCTCTCCCTCCTGTGCTGTTCGCACTTGTGTGCTTCTCTTTATAAACACCTCCACCCACATGTTGCTCTCTCCTTCCTGTGCTGCTCTCTCGCCACCCATGTTGCTCTCTCCCACGTACTGATTTTGAACACCTCTCCCCACCCACTAATCTGATCCCCCTGAGGTCCTTTTTGTATCATTATAATGCACTTTGCACTTGAAAAAAGAATCCTTTAAAAAAATGTACAGATTCAAGTGGCATCCACCATCTTTGATCAGTAAATATAAAAAAGCAAAATAGCTCCTGTCATTTTGTTGGCACACACATTCATGGTGAGACAGAATGAAGCAACTTGCAACACTAGTTGCTTTGTGGCACCTTCCCCCCCAATATTGTGCAGAACCACTAACATTAAAAAAACATTTTGCTTTTTGAAAATGCTGGACAGCATTGGCAAATTGGATTGGAAAACCCGATTTGTCAAAAAGACAAACCCTATTGGCTTATGCAACGCTTGTTACTTTTGTCTTCACACATACATCTTTTGGGGGGTGGCACATGTATTAGACTGCAGTGAGCGGTTGTACTATATAAACACAGAGTGTACCATTCTGATAGAATGAGCAGTGCTCTGTACCTTCCAGTAATACATGTATTTATGGACATCACTACATTTCACAACACACCACGGGCCCCTTGTGTTCCATGTGTGATGTCATAAGTAGGATCTGCCTGCAGTGGCGGCTGCTACGGGCTAGTGGTAGTGAGGCGAGGAGTTAAAAAAAATGAAAATTGCACATATCTGCCAGTCGGCCGCCACCTCTGTCCTTCTTCTGTCGACGACGCAGTGTCCCATGGAAGCAGCAGCACACAAGCTTCTAGACTCCCCTAGCCAATCACAACGCTGCTGTCATCAGCATGGCAGCAGCGTTGTGATTGGTCTGAGCACCGTGGTTCGGTGCTCAGACAGGGAGTGGGAGGCTGCGTATATTCTCCACCTGGCCTTGCAATACAGCCGGGTGGAGAACATGCTAGGTGCGCTTGACTGGGTGGCCCAAAACGGCTAGCCAAACAGTCATGCACACTTAGAAAGTGCATACCACTCCTACCCCTGCTGGCTGACAGCCCAGCCCTGCCCCACCCAGCCCCTAAAACAAAACTGGGTAAGTACGGGAAAAATAAAATTATAATAACATTGTGTTATTATCATTTTATTTTTTCTGTGGGGCAACGCTCCTCTTATTTTGCTGAGGAGCCGCCGCTGTCTTTCTGCTAAAACAAGGTTGCAGTGCAGCTAAACCGTACATACACAAAGAGCAACTGAGAAATTAACTGCTTCTGTTAGTCATTCTTTGATGGCTGCTGCTATTGAGACAGACAAGCAGTTAAATGAGTATTATGCAATGAGTGGATGTGTGAGTAGATAGATAGATTACACTTGGTGACTTGGTGATTACTATCTTACTCTGTATACAGATTTTTTACTATTATAAAAACAAAAACAATAATAAGTATTATTGTTATTATTATAATTATTGGAAGGATCTAACGTATTACTATTACACAATTTAATGGTCACTAGTTTGAATTTTTTAGTGAAAGGGATAATTATTAATGATAATAATCATAATACTACCACTACCAATAATAATGGCAATATTTATTATTATGAGTTATATTACCAGTAGTATTACTATTATTAGTATTGTTATTATTATTAGTATAACTTTGTTTTATTAGTATTAAAATGTATTTATGTTCCCATTATTCAAAGGTTTTATGTTTCTCTTTGCAATTAATGAAATTCTTGAACAACTCACGCTTGCCAGCTGAACCAAATTTGGACACTGCTAACACAAACACACACACACGGCTGCACATGGAAATAAAGGGGCATATTTACCAGTTAACTGGCGCAGGGCAGTGCAGCAAGTCAGCTTGCTGAGCCTCGCTGCATCACAGGGAAAGGGCAGGAATGCACCGTATTTATCCCTTACAGTGTATTGCTGACCTTACCCCTTGCACTGGTTCCCTTTTGGCTCTCTAGTGCCAATGCAGGCACCCTTGCATCATGGTGCAAGGGTGCCTGTGTTGTAGGCAGGATTGTTTTTGTGCAGGAAGGGGCACTATCCTGCACAAAAACAATCCTGAGAGGCGTTTTCCTTGTTCTATGTGTGCTGAAGAATGCATAAACATATTTCTCCTCATTACGTCTCTCCTGGGAAGGCGTGTCTTTTTGGCGTATTCCCAGGTTTATCAGGTTTGGTAAATCTTGGAATTTGTCAAAAAACATGGAATTTGCAGCGGAACACCCACTGCTCAGCCCATAAAACTCCTCCCTTGTGCAGAATATTGCAACTGAGAGGTTTGCGCTGCGTTACTCCATATATTTGAAGCCATTCAAAGCCACACAAAGTGGCTTTGCATGGCTTAAAAAATATGACAGAGATTTGCATCATGCACGTACTACGTTGAGTGGTGCAAATGATGCAAAGCTCTCATAAATATGCCCCATATAATTTTGGCAAGGATGACGCAAGTTGGTATTTCCAATGCCTGTAATTTAACTAGTCTTGTATTTCACCAGCTACTGGTTTCGACAGTAACATTCCTAACCGCATATTTCTTTTTCCAGGTATTACAAGGTGGGGGTCTGGAGTCCCCAACGAAACCCAAGGGGCGGCCGAAGAAGAACTCTATCCCCAGCAGTGAACAGCTGACAGAACAGGAGAGAGCGAAGGAGGCAGAGAAACAGACGGAAAGCCTCCATTCCCCTGAGTGCGAGGGCAGTCAGGAGGCATGAGGGACTAAGGGGCCCTGGCAGAGGGCACGACCCAGTGAGGAAGGGCCCAGCTGCGAACCAGGCCGTGGCTCTGGACAATGCTTCGGAGAACAAAACTCACTCTGTGGACAAAGCACTGGCTGCGGACAGTTCACAAGCCCTGGACAAGGCCCAAACAGAAGACAGGGCTATGGCTGTGGAGATGGCACCAACTGAGGACAAGGTCGTGGCTTGGTCGTGGCTTGGGGACAAGGCCATTGCTCTGAACAAGGGGGTTCCGTGGATAAAACCCTGGTCGTGGACAAGGCCCTTCCTGAAGTAAGAATCAAACTGTGGACAGGCCACCCCGACGACAAATCCCTCCGAGGGTACTGTGGGCACTGAGCGCCATCTGTGTGACTTGCACCTGCCAATCACCTTTTTGTAGAGTTGTTTATTTTATAAACAGAACACTTACTACGAAGCAGCAGTTTGGGCTAGTATTTCGACTGTGCGCACCAGCCAACTGGTACTGTCACTTCATGTTTGGAACAATTGAGTCTCCACAGTGTGGATGCTTGAAATGTAAACTGCCGCCTCCCTCGCGCATGCGTGCTGCCTGCACGTGAGCAGCGGCTGGAGACGTGCCTGCGTAGTCAGTGGGCGGCTAACCTTGCAACGTGAGTGCGTCACACGCTGTGTCTGAAAGGAATCCGCCTGCCACCTGTAGTATGCTCAGAAAATACGGTCTTCGGCCCTTCTGTAGCAGTTCAGGCGATACAGAAATGTACATTTTTTATATTGTGTTTAATATTTGTTTAATAACGTGAAAACCTCAGCAGATTGCCCTTTTGCGCCAGAAGCCTACGCTGCCTAATATCCTGTGGTGCTTCCAGCTGCTTCGTTGTCAGCAGTTTTACAGCTAAAATTACGGATTTGAAATAAAGTATTTTATTAAAACGGAGCTCAGCATATTTTCAGCGGGTCTATAAGTTGTGTACTTTTGCCCTTATTTCCCATAAAAGCAGAGTGACCAGAATGTGTGCCTTTTCTCAATTAAATGAAGGATAAACCTCCTTTTACCATTACACTTTCAAATGCGCAGAATTCTTCCTTTTTTCATTTCTTACTTTACTTTTTTAACATGTGATTATTTTCTTTGCGCATGTGTATGGACATGGGGTAAATATGTGATCATATCTTACTTAATGCTTTTTCCCTTAAAATGGTCTGGGACAATACAATGGCTATAACATTTCCCCTAAAAATAGAACGTGGAGGGTTTTTCTCCGATACCTCGAAGCAACCCATCCCACAAAACTATTAGGGGGATTTTTTTGCTTATTTTCTTAGAGCCCCTGCATCTCCACTCTGCATATTGCTGGAAGAGTCAGCCCCCCGAAATTTCTTGCCCCCCCCCGAAACGTGTCTCTAGTTGAGCCTCTGTTCTAGAGAGACTTTGTGGTTCTTATACCTATCTCCTACGTGAGCTGGCCCCTTATTTTTGCTTACATTTTATTACGGTTCCTAATAGTTTTCACCAAGTTTAATATGGTGTGACATCTACAGCGCCTATTTAGGTGGCACATTCAAACCTTCAGTTTTTCCATAGTAGGTAGTATTTTTACGGGATCACAAATAGGACAAATTAGGTACTTGGGATATGTGGAGATGCATTCAATTGCTGAGAATCACAGACAATTGTGATTTTAAACGTTAACCTGGTTCCTCGGCCAGCATAATAATTAGTTTTTCGCTCCCAGTCTGGCACGAAAAGGTCTACCAGGAATAAAGTTTTATTTATGCAATGCGGATGGCAGAAGGAAAAGTTACAATATTCTTTAAGTTTTTTTGTGTTATAATTTTTTATTAGTATTTCATGTTCAAAAACAATGCATATAAAATATATAACAGTATACTAGTCCATATGTGAAATAAATAATAAATTACATGAACTCATTTCAATATACTATGGAAAGGAAAATGTGTAGCATGTTAATTACACTGTCTAATTATATAAACATTGAATTAGATAAAATACTCTATCTGTAAGTCAACACGTTAGAAAGTAAAAAGGTAATAAATCATGACAAATATAGAAAAATCTAAATTATACAATAGAACATTTAAATAAGATAAGAGAGCGATATGTATATATTATAAGAGAGGATAATATCATCAATCTAAGCATAAAAAACTAAAACCATTATAATCTGAATATCATATTAACAATGTGATAGAAGAGGAAAACTGTAAACATATCCAATACAATAATTTCCTTGCAAGATATAAAAGATAGCATAAAAAATAGGAAAGATCTTTGAAATTGATAATAGATTAAGGTGTATAGATATGTTGCATAGAAGTGGAAGCACTATCTCTCACTGAAGCATCATCTAGTGTGAAGAAGGGGGCCCAAATTCGATTAAACAGATCCAACTGATTATTTACATTATATATAACTCTTTCATGGGAAGCAGTTTGTATCATTGTTGTAAGCTAGGATTCTGGAGATGGTGGAGTTGGAGATTTCCATAATCTGAGTATGCAGATTTTGGCAGTTGCTAATGCAGTATGCAGAAGTCTACTCTGAGGTTTAGAAAGATATTGAAAGGATCTGAAATCATGTAATATAATTGTGTAAGGTGAAAGCGGTAGTTGTAATGAAACAGTGCGACTTAATGTCCGGCCTATGTAATGCCAATAAGATTGAATCATGGGACATCCACATATAATATGCATGATATCGCAACCATAATTATTACATCTCCAGCAATTCGTATGTGCCTTGTTCAACTTTACTGGGGACCAGTGCCAGTCATGGAGTAATTTGAATAAAGAAAATTTCAATCTGGACTCCCGGGCACATTACCTAAATTGAGTAATAAATCTATCCATTCTTGGTCACTGTAAGTGGTGGATAATCGTGATTGCCATTTGTCCTTAAGATAATTAGTAGTGGATTGAGAGAATAAATGTGATGTGAATATTTTATATAAGCCTGATGTGACTCCTTTACATTTCCCTCAAGTAGATAAATACGATATTAGAGGTGAAATTTTTAGGCAAAAGGAGGCAATCCAAAAAGTTTTTTAAGACAGGTTGTAAGCTGTAGATAATTTTGTTTCTGGTGCAATGAAATTCTAAATTCCTCTACCAATGAATTAAATGGCTTAAGGTTACCATTGTGTAGAAGCTGTTCTAAGGTGATAATTCCAGCTGTTTTCCATTGAGACCAGAGAATAGGTTTACCCTTAATTCGTATACCTGTATTATTCCAAATTAGGGCTTTAACATGAATGCGTGAGTTGGAACCTAAAATTCGATGTGCTTTTTGCCAAACTTGTGCATTGCAGCCAATAAAGGGTTGCGAGGATCAAACCGACTGGTACCTGTCCCATACAAAGCCGATCATCCTGAATCAGCAGATAACAGATATCTCTCTATATGCACCCATTGTGGTGTACTAGATTCATCTACCAATAGGTATGGCATTTGGGACAGTTGTAAAGCCATAAAGAAATGCTCTATGGAGGGAACACTCAATCCTCCTTTGGAATGATGTGCCTTGAGTTTATGTATCGCTAAACAAGGCTTCATGGATCCCCAAATGAAGGATTTAATTTTTGAGTCAATGAGGCATAGTGTGGACAGAGGTATTGTAAGTGGAAGCATCCCAAGTGTGTAAAGAAAATGAGAAAGCGCGACCTTTTTCACAGCGTGGACTGTGCCCCATAATGATAAACCCAAAGATTTCCATTTGTCGAAGTCACGTTGCATCTGGGAAATTAAGGGACCTATATTATCTGTGACCATGCCTTCTGTGCATTTATTCACTAATATCCCTAAATATTTTAGACAAGATTGTTGCCAGTGAAAAGGGAATCCCTGGATTGCTGCCTTTGTAGTACAATTTGAAATTGGAAGGGCCTCGCTCTTCTCCCAGCTTATTTTATATCCAGAGAAGGATGAGAATTCATCTACAATTTTAAGCAAGGAGGGAAAAAAATGTAACAAATTAGTAATGGTAAGTAGTATATCGTCAGCATATAAATAGATTTTTGAATGTCCAATAGGTAGAGGTATTCCTTTTATAATCTGAGACTGACAAATAGCAGCAGCAAGGGGTTCTAATGCAAGGAGAAATAACAGAGGGGAGAGGGGACAGCCCTGACGAGTCCCTCTACAAATGGGAAAAGAGTCAGAAAGGAATCCTCCACCATTAACTTGAGCCACAGGATCTTGATATAACAGTTTAACTTTATGTATAAATTGAGACCGTAATCCAAATTTCTCCAAGATTGTGAAGAGATACTGCCACTCCACCCGGTCAAAGGCTTTTTCTGCATCAAGCGATAATGCTAATGTTTCTTCTTGCAAGAATTTGGCCAAATGGAGTGTATGCAATAATGTACGTAAATGATTCCGTGATGATCTTCTGGGAACAAAACCTACTTGTGTAGAATGAATCAAAGAAGGTAAAACCTTTCGAAGCTGGGAAGCTAGAATGCTGGCCATAATGTTGATATCACTATTGAGGAGGGATATGGGACGATAACTAGAACATAATAGTGGATCTTTTCCTGGCTTAGGAAGAATTGCGATAATTGCTTTATTAGAGATAGGGCCTAAAGAAGCTGTAGCGTCTGCTTCCTGAAAAGCAGTAGGTAATATGTCTACAATTTTGTCACCAGACCATTTGTAGAATTCTGCAGGGAAACCGTCGTCACCAGGGGCTTTATTATATGAGAGTGATGCAATAGCTTTTGTAATCTCATCTTTTGTTATTGGACTATATAGGAGTGCTCTGCCCTCCTCAGATAGGCTAGGCAAATTAACTTTTGAAAGAAAATAATTCATGTTAGCTAAATCTAAGGAGGGTTCTATTCTTTAAGCTTTTGTTTTAAGATTTTATTTTGTTTTTGACAGCATTGCTTGAATTATTTAATGTCAAGTTGGGATTACTTGTTTATTTGGTGCTGACTGCAAAATACATTACTATTAAACAAAAAAAACAGTTTGCCTATTTAATACACGTATACGTGCACACTCTGCACTGCTATTGGCATCATTGTGGCAATATCAGCCTCAGTTACTAATAAAGTTTTTTTTATTGGGGGGGGTAAAAGTGAATTTAACGTGAGAAAAGTGGTAAAAAGGATACATAAAAAAATCAGTTAACACTATTTGTTGCTTCACTTTGGTGACAGAGGGAGCTTCGCGTGCTGTCCCCAGATCAACGGCCAAAGAAAGCAAAACCTCCTCCCTGAAGGCCAGGTGAATACAAGCTTCCCTGGCCCTCATGTACTTACCCATAATTAAAGCCAAATTTAGACATTGCTCCGTGGTCCCCTTACCTCGTCTGAAACCATACTGTGAGTCCACAATAGTACCAGACGATTCAGCCCATGCTTCCAGGCGGGCCAGTATAACCCTACCCATCAGCTTACATGATGCATCTATTAACGAAATTGGCCTATAACAGTACGGGTCACTTTTGTCACCCTTCTTAAAAATCGGTACAACTACCGCCTCTTTCCATGAAATTGGGATACGCCCAACCACTATCGCTCTAAATACATTGAGTAACAAAGGTGCCCACACCTCAACATTATATTTAAAAAGATCTAAAGGGACTGCATCAGGCCCTGGGGCCTTTAACGAGATGCCTTTCCTTAAAGCTTCCACGACCTCAGAAAGAGAGAGTGAAAGACCAAGTGTTAATGTTGAATCTAAATGAAAATCACTATTCGCCTCAGTAACAAGTGCTCACTTCTGCGGCCATTTCTCAGTCCAGGTGGTCTTACGAATCGCCTGCAGTCTTCATTCCCCTTCTTCAAGCTGTCAGTCATTTGCAAGGTCGTCACTACTTGAGGGGAGGCTTCCAAGGCTCTGTGTCAAAGGAGGTGGGGTCTTGAAAAGCTCTAGCCCAATGTCCTGCTTCCAACGCCCCAGAGGACGTGGGGGCATGCAACTCTCTGTGCCAATGTCCTACCTACTCCAGGGAGAACTAAGGGGCTTCCAGGATGCCGTTCCAATGTCCTTCTAACCCACCGAGGATGAAGGGGCATGCAAAGCTTTGCACTACAGTCCTTTCCCTGCCACTGAGAACGAGGGGGGCATGCAAAGCTCTGAGTCAATGTCATGGAGGACGAGGGGGCTTGCAAAGCTCTACGCCAATGTCCTTCCAATGCCACGTGCTAATATTCTTCCAAAGCCATGGAGGATGAGGGGGTATGCAACTCTGTGCCAATGTCCTTCCAAAGTCACGGAGGACGAGGGCGCTTGCAAAACTCTGTGCCAATGACCTGCCAACGCCACAGAGGATGAGGGGGCTTGAAAAGACCTGCACCAATGTCCTGCCAATACCATGGACGATGAGGGCGCTTGCAAAGCCCCGTGCCAAAGTCCTACCTGGGCCATGGCAGGATTAGGGGGCATCAAAGCTCTGCACTAATGGCCTTCCAACGCAGTAGAGGATGATGGGGCTTGCAAAGCTCTGTGCCAATGTCCTTCCAATGCCACGAATGATGAGGGTGCTTGCACAGCTCTGCGCCAATATCATGCCAATGCAGCAGAGGATGAAGGGGCATCTGCGCTAATGTCCTTTCAGTGCCAGAGAGGATGAGGGGGCATTCAATATGCTGTGCCAATGTCCTTTCAATGCTACGGAGGATGAGGGAGTAATGCCAAGCTCAGTGCCAATGCCACAGAGCACGCAGGGGCTTGCAAAGCTTTGTGCCAATGTACTATCTAGTCAACGGAGGATGAGGGAGGAAGAGGGAGCATGCAAAGCACTGTGCTAATGTCCTTCCAATGCCACGGATGACAAGGAGGTTTGCAAAGGTCTGTGACAATGTCCTTAAAATCCCACAGAGGAGGAGGGGCTTCCAGGCTGCTGTGCCAATGTCATGCCAATGCCACGGAGAATGAGGGGGCTTGCAAAGGTCTGTACTAATGTCCTTTCAATGCCACAGATGACGAGGGGGCATGCAACTCTATGCCAATGGCCTTCCAACGCCATGGAGGACAGGAGGGCTTGCAAAGCTCTGCACTAATGTTCTTCCAATGCAGCAGAGGACAAGGGGGCTTGCAAAGTTCTGTGCCAATGTCCTTCTAATGCCACGGAGGGCAAAGGCACTTGCAGAGCTCTATGCCAATGTCATTCTAACACCACAGAGGACAAGGGAGCAGGCCAAGCTCTGCGCTAATGTCCTTCCAAAGCAGCAGAGAATGAGGGGGTTTGCAAAGTTCTGCACCAATGCCCTTCCAATGACACGGAGGTCGCAGGCACTTGCAAAGCTCTTTGCCAATGTCCTTCCAGAGCCACAGAGGACACAGGGGCATGTAAAGCTCTGCGCCTGTATCATACCAATGCAATGGAGGATGAAGGGGAATCATCTGCACCAATGCCCTTCCAATGCGAGGGAGGACTAGGGGGCTTCCAAGATGCTGTGCCAATGTCCTTCCAATGCCACAGATGACGAGGGGGCATGCAAAGCTCTCCGCCTTTGTCATCCCAATGCAACAGAGGATGAAAGGGCATCATCTGCACCAATGTCTTCCCAATGCCAGTGAAAGTGAGGGGACTTTCAAGATGCGGTGTCAATGCAACAGAGCATGAGGTGGCATGTAGAGCTCTGCGCCAATGTCCAGCCTGCAGCACACAGGGGCTTGCAAAGCTGTATGCCAATGTACTATCAATGCAACGGAGGACGAAGGAGCATGCAACTCTGTGCTAATGTCCTTACAATGCCACAGAGGAAGAGGGGACATGCAAAGCTCTGTCCCAATGTTCTTCCAACACCACGGCTGACGGTGGGGCATGCAAAGCTCTGTTCCAATATCCTGCCAATGCCATGCAGGAGGAGAGGCCTTACAAAGCTCTGCTCCAATGTCATACAAATGCAACAGAGGATGAAGAGGAATCATCTGCACCAATGTCCTTCCAAAGCCAGGTAGGACGAGGGTGCTTCCAACATGCTCTGCAATGCCATCCAATGCCACGGATGATGTGGGGGCATGCAGAGCTTTGCACCAATGTCCTGCCAGTGCTACGGAGCACACGGTGGCTTGCAAAGCTCTGTGGCAATGCACTATCAATGCATCAAAAGGCAAGGGGGGGCATTCAACCCTGTGCCAATGTCCTTCTAATGCCATGGAGGAAGAGGGGACCTGCAAAGCTCTATGCCAATGCCCTTTCAATGCCAGGGATGACAAAGGGGCATGCAAATCTCTGGGCCAATGTCCTTCCAATGCCACAGAGGATGAGGGGGCTTACAAAGATCTGCACCAATGTCCTTCCAGCATCACGGAGGACGAAGGCGCTTGCAAAGCTCTGCGCGAATGTCCTTCCAATGCCAATCAGAACGAAGGGACATGGAAAGATCTGCATTAATGTCCTTCCAACGCTGCGACGCTGCGGAGGGCGAATGCGC